>NW_024741901.1:10502277-10619777 GCF_018991925.1 Homarus americanus | reverse complement strand
AATTGCGCGTTCACGCAGCCACTTGTGATCCTTGTACTGGTGGATAATGTTTGGGTAGACCATGTTAGTGAGCTCAGGTGAGGACTTTACATCCACAAAAGAAAGACAATATATACATTGGGAGAATAACTACGGAAAGAAACAGAAAATTATTTAAAAGACTGAGATAAAGACACTTATAACTATTAACCTTACCATATTAAAGTGTTTATCATGTGGACTCTTATGTGTGAGTAGTAGTTATAACCTTATATCTTAATAACGCTAATGTTTTGATCCATTCTTATGATGTTTGCAAATAATAATGAATGAATAATGTGCTTCTTTCACGCATATGTAGTATATTGGGGGCCTCCCCTCCTCCTCTCTCCACCAAAAATCAATATTTATAATGTAATAATTCAGCCAGATCAAGACATGGACATGTGGTGGACCTCGTTTCTGCCACTCAATGGAATACATGTAGCGCGTGTAGGGCCAAAGATCAATAGTTCATTAACGGTGTATGTAAGTTTCACCATGTTTATCACTACAACGGTACAGCAAAGAATATTTTTAGCATTAAACTGTTATTATTTTATTTTTTAATCATCACTACATATAACATCATCCATCATCACTACATACACCCCCATCATCACTACATATAACAACATCCATCATTACTACATATAACATCATCCATCATCACTACATATAACACTATCCATCATCATTACATATAACATCATCCATCATTACTACATATAACACCACCCATCATCACTACATATAACAGCATCCATTATCACTACATATAACATCATCATCCATCATCACTACTATTACATCCATCATTACTACATATAACACCATCCATCATCACTACATATAACACCATCCATCATCAATACAGATCGGTAAGTAGTTCCGAGATTCTCGTGCGGACACACACACAGACATACCACCCTTCTCTTAAGCTCCTCTGCGTGTGTGTTGGTGTGGGGATTAGTGGATGTCATCATTATGACCTGACCTCATGTTTTTAGGTCACCCTGTATATTTAAGCCTCTCTCTGTCCATGTAATTCAGTTGCCTCTGAAGATGTCTTGAATAAAGACGAAAGCTAAGGTACTCCGTTGTTTCCATTTTCCCGTGTGATTTTATCAATATATATATATATATTCTGTACATACATGTAGATGCTGTAATATGTGCCCACCGCCACAAGGCTCCAGACAACAACACATCCCTCAACTCCGCAAAGTTTTTTTATAAAGAAACACCAATTTAAAGTTCTGCCAAGATTTTTTCCTTGTTCCCTCTCAAGCATAACCAATTGTGAGAAAGTTTAACTTTCTTCATTGCACTTTCTCAGTATCTGGAACGCTGGAGTTATCTAGAAAATATCTGGTAGTTAGAGAGAGTTGTCGGGGTGAGCAGCCAAGTCTAGAATTTTATGTGAGGCAAAACTTGGTATATGAGCGTTTGTGGCCTTGTAAAATTGAGCTAAGATTCTGAACAATAAACCAACTTACTGGAGTACGACGGAGGAAATGACTGCTAAAAAACATGAAAATATATCAAGAAAAGAAGAAAGGAAACAATAAACGCTACAACTCTTTTGTTTTAATAAAATGATCAATTTCGACTGGCAATGAACTCTCATGTTTGTAAAGAACCTTAAACAATAAACATTAATATTCCTTTCTATTCCTTTCTTATCGTTATCAGAATAAAAAAAAATATCCTGCCTCATTTAGAAAAAAAAAGATTTAGTTGTCTAAAATATATATCAAAAAATCTGTTTTTACATTACTTCCTGATGGCATGAATGTTGCCAGCTTGGTGGGTCAATATTTATCATCTACTTCATAGAGTTTAAAAGGTATTACAAGACATAATTAGTTTTGTGGGGAAATTTCGATTCATATACGACACTAAAGCACTATCATAAACATTTACTACATCCTCCCCAGGCAGTAAATAGGTGGGCTGAGAGAGAGGGAGGGGAAGGGGGGGGGAAGAAGAAGAAGAAGAAAAAAAAGGGAGACTAGCTATCTTTCACAGGTAACTCAACTAAATTAAGGTTATCATCTTGCCTTTCATCCCTAAAATAGCGAAGCAAATCTTTTCTTCCCTACTTCTTTTATCCAACCTTTAAGCTCTATTCCCAGCTGCGTGAACTGCTGTGTTAACTCTATATCAGGAGTTAGCGATGATATGAAAGATATACATAGACAGAAAAAACATCTTAATGACGAAAATACAGTTATCGGGAGAAAAGATTTATAGAGTTAAAAAAACAAAAACACAATACCACTTAAAGAAATATGCAGAAAAAGGCCAAAACTCGTCAGAAACAATAGTACAGTTAGAGTTACAGGCAGAGAGAGGCTTAAGTATCTCAGGATCAGTAGCTACATTTACAGGTAATTAACTTTTAAGTAATTCAGGAACAACAGTATAGTTACAGATATAGGAAGATAATGACAAATAGCTCAGAGTGAAAGGTATAGTTAAAAGTAGAGCTTATTATAGTCTATACAAAGATGAAATATTAATCCTTGTATTTATTTTAGAGTTAGACTAATCTGAATATTTTTTTAATGCCTATTCCTCTTTGTTCGTGAATTAAAGAGATATGTCAAGAGGAGAAAAACTCTAATGGAGAGTTCTGGAGGTTTGAGATCTCCCAAGCTGAGGGAGACTGGCTGTAAACTTGACCAAGCTAAAATATATGAAAATTGTTGAAAAGTTTACAGAGAGAGAGTGAAGGAAGTCGTCGATCCAGAGTTAAATAAGATACTGTCAAGACCATCGTTACTAGGGCTACCACAACACCATCACCACTAGCTCCAACACCACTACCACCATCACTACTATCACTATCACTACCACTACCGTCACCACTACTACCACCATTAGTACCACCACTACCACCATTACTACTACTACTACTACTACTACTACCACCACCGCCGCCGTCACCACCACCACCGCTGCCACCACCACCGCCGCCGCCACCACCACCACCACCACTAGTACCACCACTACCTCCACTAACTGCAACTACAACCAACGCCATCGCCACCACTACTACCATCACCAATACCACAATCACCACCACTACCACCGCCACCACCACAACCACCACCACTTGCACCACCACTACCAACATTTCACCACTGCTACGATTCCCATTAATTTCCCACACTGACGTTCCATAATGGAGGTAGTTTAAAGATTTTGATCAGTTTATGGTATGCAGTAAATAATAGTTACATTTTCCCTAACACACCTGAACACTGATGCTGTTAAATCTATCGTTCTTATTAATAAAACTCTAGCTATCTCCCTCATTAAATTCAAGTAAATAATTATCTTTTATATTTGCTATAGAATCCGGTGTGTGTGTGTGTGTGTGTGTGTGTGTGTGTGTGTGTGTGTGTGTGTGTGTGTGTGAGTGTGTAATAAAAAATAATAATAATTAACGGTTTATTGAAAAAGTTCTGAAAACGTTCTGCAGCCCGAAGGCTGAAAATATACATTAGACATAAATGACTTATTACATACATTGGTGGTTTAACAAAAGCCTTCATTAGAGAAAGGTAAAGGAACATTCAGTGAATATACAGATTAATGTTTACAGTGGAGGTCACGTAATAATAATAATAATAATAATAATAATTAACGGTTTATTGAGAGAGCTTGGCAGCCAGAAGGCTGAAAATATATAGTTACAAATTTTGGGAATGGGTTTCGAATTACAAATAATATACAAGTAACATAAGTCACACAAATAAGACATATAATAACTAGATGGGGAAAAGCTCAAACTACAGTTCATTTCAACATAGTGACAGTGCAAGGAGTAGTGTTTACTGGGAGTGAGTACACTGTGTGTGTGTGTGTGTGTGTGTGTGTGTGTGTGTGTGTGACCTGTCTTCGTTACCTTCAAATATTTCTTATATAATTTTACTAGTTAATTCAGAGGGTTAGTCACTCACACACACACACACACACACACACACACACACTTAATATCACCCTTCAAAATCCAATTTTGACTACGTTCGTGTTGAATGCAAGTAAATAATGTAGTCAATGTTAATATTATTGGTGGAATGTATTAGTATATAGTGGTAGATTATGACCTTACAAAGGTTGTAACCCCTCTCTCTCTCTCTCTCTCTCTCTGGATACCTTGTGTGTCCTGTAAACGAAGTTAAAGATGGGGTAATTTCATATCTTCTCCTCCCCCACCACTCCTCATCTTCCTACTGATACCTTACCCTCCTCCCCCACCACCACCTCCTCCTCTTGCTCCGTGTCTTCCCGGCTTCTTCCCCAGCCACCTCCTCCTCCACCTCCCCTGTTTCTCCGGTATCTTATTTCCCCTTCCTTATCTACCTCTTCCATCTCCTCCTCTTTCTCTGGCCTCTTATTGTACCTTTATCTTCTCCTTTTCTCTCTCTCGTCTCCCCTCCTCCTCAACAGGAAGTATTGCGTGTGTGGTACAGGACGCTCAAAATGAGACCATTTCATTGCCGGGTCGGTATAAAAGATCAATCAGTCGACAGGAAGGAAAAAGCCTTTCTATTACTGGAGAGTCTAACTGACATTGCCGAGACCTGCATAACACCATCTGACACTGCCATGACCTGCATGACACCATCTGACACCGCCAAGACCTGTATGCTATTATTTGACACCGCCATGACCTGCATGGCACCATCTGACACTGCCAAACCTGCATGACATTATCTGACACTGCCAAGACCTGCATGACACCAACTGACACCACCAACACCTGTATGATATCATTTGACACCACCAAGACCTGCATGGCACCATCTGACACTGCCAAACCTGCATGACATCATCTGACACTGCCAAGACCTGCATGACACCATCTGACACCACCAACACCTGTATGATATCATTTGACACCACCAAGACCTGCATGTCACCATCTGACACTGCCAAACCTGCATGACATCATCTGACACTGTCAAGACCTGCATGACACCATCTGACACCACCAACACCTGTATGATATCATTTGATACCACCAAGACCTGCATGACACCATCTAACACTGCCAAGACCTACATGCTATTATTTGACACCGCCAAGACCTGCAAGACACCATCTGACACTGGCAAACCTGCATGACACCATCTGACACCACTAAGACCTGTATGATATCATTTGTCACCGCCAAGACCTGCATGACACCATCTGACACTGCCAAACCTGCATGACTCCATCTGACACCGCCAAGACCTATATGATATCATTTGTCACCGCCAAGACCTGCATAGCACCACCTGACGCTGCCAAGACCTGCGTGACACCATCTTACACCGCCAAGACCTGTATCATATTATGTGACATCGCCAAGAGCTGCATGGCATCAGCTGACACCACCAAGACCCGCATGAGATCATCTGACAATGTCAAGACCTGCATGACACCATCTGATACCATCAAGACCTGCATGAGACCATCTGACACCATTCAGACCTACATGACACCATCTGACACCGTCAAGACCTACATGAAATCATCTGACACCACCAAGTCCTGCATGACACCATCTGACACCACCAAGACTCGCATGAGAACACATGACACAGTCAGCACCAGTAGTATCACTCCATGACTGCATAAGTACAGGTATTAGTTTACACAATCGTCAGGTTCTTTCATCCATGACTCCCTCAGGTCCGTCAGCACGTAAACCATTGGCCTGAAATTTCGAAAGCTACTTAATATCAGCTTAAAATGGTCAGATGTGTACAGTCGGGGTCAAAAGTCTTGAACACTTGACAGTATTTGGCATGTAAGTACCCCAAGATCTTAGTTATTAAGAAGTGTTTTATCCCATTTTGTGGTTCAGGCATAATATGTGATGACAAGTAGTGTTATTAATATATCCCAATCATATATGTATAACTCTGAAGTAGCTGCAACGAGTGTGCAACAAGTGGTACAACGGAAAATTTAAGAACGAGTACTTGTTTATAACTTTGGTGATAGGTGTCTTAACTTTATTAAAGTATAAACTCTCCGTGTGAAGTGTATTATGACCACCACGAAGCGCCCAATAGGATCATTCAGTTACCTTAGAATTAGATTATCCCGCCTTTAGTTAACTTTCGTTATACGGGTGTTAATTTTACCTTGACCGCTTTAGTGAACTCACATTGTCATTTGGAAATAGAAGTGTGTGTGTGTGTGTGTGTTGTGGTAATCCTTTATCCAAATAAAATTTATGACAGTATAAAATGGTTGTGCTTTAGTAATACTTTATCGTAATAGAAGTAACAACAGTGTTTAATATTCTTTGTAGGTAATACTTGCTCTTCCCACGAGTTATGATTACCTTACATGCATTTTGCTCGTGTTTATATTTTAGTGTGTGTGTGTGTGCACAAGGTGGTGCAATGCGTCTACTGTGGCAGCATTATGTTTGTGTTAAGGTGCAAGCTTTGCTTACTTTCTCTCGCTTTCAGCTACCACCGGTGGGTAGCTCTCGTGGCGAACAGGGAAGCAACTTGCTTAAGTCTTCCCCTGCCAGTACACAGCCTCTTCACCATCAAGACTTCTGTTGTGCTTCCTCGTGGCAACACACGGTAACTGAGTTCTTCCTGGGCCCAGGCTAGACCAGCAGGGGATCCTGGAGTAGCAGTGAGCCCCAGAGGGTCGGCGCATAGGCCCACTGGTATGTGGACACGTCTTGGCGCTTACCAACCACTGCCCCGCTGCCTTTGGATTAACTTTGGTAGGTACAAGACTACGGGAGTAAACCCCGAACGAAAAAGTTGCGGGGGAGCCCGGCATCAGGCAAACATGCTTACAGAGCTCCTACAAGTCCCCAACGGCGGTATAGGCGGAAGAGGTGACCAACATGGGAACCCAACGACTACACCGTAGGAAGAAGGCAATGCATGATGGACAGGCTACGAAGGCGAAACCAAACTGGGCTATCGGCAGTCCATTGCAACTTCCGCTCTCCCCAGTCGTTGCAACACTTGCACTACTGGATCAGGAAAAGAGAGAGCCAAGATGTGTGGTTGCACTCTGAGCTCCTGCCTCGCCACATACATCAACTCACACGCAGACGTCATCCAGCTCATCATACTCCTCGTCAACATCAAACCCTTATACATCAGTAATAACTCATATCATTGTGTCATAGCTGGATGATCGCCATACTCGATTCCGAGTGACAACAAAGTAGGAGTAGTACAGTGGATGTATCCAGAGGTAAGATTACACGCAACCTCTCTTACTCGCATATTGACTTTCCCTTACAGATAATACCCAGCGAGCTCCTCACACCTACTACTGTCGCTTAGGTCCAACTGATGTGTTATTTTGTTTGTATTCAGCATTGTGATTTTATCTTATATTATACAATAGTTTGCTTCCTTACGTACTTAAGCTGTAGTGTTTGTATTTCCTCGTCTTCGTACACTGATATATCCAGTTTGTGTCCAAAGGTGGGTTCAGACTCTCGTTTATGACTGTAATATTTTCATTGGTGTAGAATAATCCCTTGGCAGCCAACCTGGAGGGCGTCTTCCTGCTGGTCACTTGGTTCCACTTTGTATTTTATGGTTGGTTGACTGAATCTTTTTGATGAATAACACTGGTCAACATAAAAAAAAATTCTCATGGTTCTGGATCAAAACAGTCTGATTCTAGTGTAATTGTATGTGCTGAACTCAATTATGACATTCGTATAGCTGTATCAGGCTCAGTTTTCCAGAACCAGCATATCTATATATTTAGTGTACCATGCTATTCATACAGTAATTTATATGCTCATTGGCTCCACTTATGCAATTATTTTGTCCTGATTTGTGCTTTTTTGTTTGTTTCAGTTTGCTGATTCATGATATTGCATATCTACACCTGCATGATTTGTAATTACTCTGAAATTAACAAAACATGGAACGTCGCAAGTGTGTGAACGGGGCTGACAGTTTTTGCTACATATATGGTGCCTTCACTCCTGGTAGCCTCAAGAAACCAATCACAAAAGCTGTTCGACTGAACTACAAAAGTTACTTCAAATGTCATTTGGGTGACCAAGACAAGAAATGGGCACCTCATGTAGCCTGTAAGTGTTGTGTTAACCACCTGAGCGAATGGATGTGTGGTAAACGAAGTTCAGGAATGCCGTTTGCTGTACCAATGATATGGCGTGAACCTAAAGACCACAGTAGTGACTGCTACTTCTGTCTCACAAATATTAAGGGAATAAAAATCAAGACACGAGGCAAGGTACAGTACCCCAATATTGTTTCTGCAATCCGACCAGTACCGCACAGTGCTGAACTTCCAGTCCCAAATCCCCCGACTGAACAAGAATTGAGTGATTCCGATTCTACCTCTACCTCAATGGAAAACAACTACCAGGATGACTCTGAAAATACCAGGCCTAAACTATTTACTCAAGAAGCGCTTCATGATCTCATCAGGGACCTAAACTTGTCAAAAGAAAAGGCTGAAGTTTTGGGATCCAGACTAAAGCAGCGTAACCTGCTAGAAGATGGAGTGCATATCACTACAGCGCGTTACCGACATAGACAGCTGTCTGCATTTTTCAAGATGGCAAACAACCTTTGTTATTGCAAGGACGCAGTATCTCTCATGCAACAGCTCTGCAAGTCTGAAACATACAAGACAGAGGATTGGAGGCTGTTTATAGACTCAGGAAAAGACTCTCTGAAAGCTGTTCTTTTACACAATGGCAATCGGCTTCCATCTGTCCCAATAGCACACGCAACAAAAATGACTGAGAGCTATGAAACAATGAAAATTCTGTTGGCCGCTATAGAGTATGAGAAACACCAGTGGAAGATATGTGGCGATCTCAAAGTCATCAGTTTACTACTGGGCCTTCAGAGTGGCTACACAAAGCACATGTGCTTTTTGTGCTTGTGGAACAGCAGAGCTGATGCAGAGCACTATGTGAGAAAGGATTGGCCGACAAGACCAAGAGATGCGCCTGGAAGGTTTAACTGTGCTCACAATCCGCTTGTAGATCCAGAAAAGATATTTTTGCCTCCACTGCATCTAAAGCTCGGTTTGGCTAAAAATTTCATCAAAGCTATGGATCAATTCGGTGCTGGGACTCTATACTTATCTCAGAAACTAGGTGGTGTGGTTTCCGAAGCCAAGTTGAAAGCAGGTGTCTTGAATGGACCACAAATTCGTATACTAGTTAATGATAGCGAATTCACCAAAACATTGAACCCACTGGAGAAAAAAGCATGGGAATCATTTGTCAATATGTCAAAGAATTTTCTTGGAAACTATCGTGCTGACAACTACAAAGAAATCGTAACAACCATGCTTCAGAATTATCATGCATTGGGAGCAAGGATGTCCTTGAAATTGCATTTTTTCCACTCTCATATTGAATTTTTCCCAGGTAACCTTGGAGACGTTAGTGATGAACACGACGAAAGATTTCATCAAGATATCGCCATAATGGAGAGCAGATATCAGGGACAATTGAGTCCTAACATGATGGGCGACTATTGCAGACTGCTGCGAGAAGAGCAGCTGTACAGAGAAGGTAAAGTTCAAACTTTTAGAACTTCATATTTTGTCATTAAGAGATTTGAACTTATGTTTTTGGTAAAATTTTTTATGAACTATCTGTGATAGGTTTAAAGGTGTATCTTGCATGACGCGATAATGTTACTATATTTACTATTTTTTTTATTCTTTAAGAAAGTAGGTCAACCTGGTCTGATAGAACAAAACAAATATCAGATTCGAATTCAGCAATATGAAATTAGTTGTGTGAGCATGATCTCATATGTGAACCATTTTGGCTGTTATGATGTTATACACGCGTGACGGAAAATAATTCTTATAATTTATATGTGAAGGAGATATATCCTTATGTGCCATATCACACATCTGTGCCAGACAGTAATTCTTATGTAATGTATTACTGCGTTCATAGCAAATCCGCCACCCATTTACGTAGACCAGTTTAGGAAGTCACTAAGATGGCACAATATATATATGTATATATATATATATATATATATATATATATATATATATATATATATATATATATATGTATATTTATATATATATATATTTATATATATATATATATATATATATATATATATATATATATATATATATACATCAGTGTATATATATATATACATATATATATATATATATATGTACATATATACTGTATATATATATATATATATATATATATATATATATATATATATATATATATATATATATATATATATATATATATATATATATATATATATATATATATATATATATATATATATATATATATATATATATATATATATATATATATATATATATATATATATATATATATATATGCAAGTAAATCACTGTAGGTGCGCGTGATCTAGGTATATGCTGATAACCACAAGGGAAAGAAAGAAAACACGAAGTTCCAGCGCTTTCGTGTAATTCACATCTTCATGGGTGAGTACAGACTAAAGAAATACGAACCAAGGTGTATATATACAGGAGGTGAGACCAGGTCACAATGGTCAGGTAGTAATGACCCTACTAATCGTTAAATAGCACGCAACGGTTGGTGGTCAGGTCAGATAGTAAGGTGACCTGACCTTCTCACCTGGTTACAAATCTTCTTAATTACAAAATTGTCCAGCTTGTACATGCCATTACTCAAATTCATGTTGAATGCTTCGGTATGTTTAATGAGACTAGATTCTATGATGTTTCTACTGTCAATTGAATTACAAGGTAATATTGAAAAGGCATTATCCCAGTCAATGCAATGCTTGTTTTCCCTCAAATGAACAAACAGAGCATTGGATTCTAACTCATCCTAACACTATATTTATGTTGTTTAAATCTAGTTACAAGATCTTTACCTGTCTGGCCTAAGTAAAACATATTACATTCCTTGCAAGGAAGTTTATAAATGCAAATTGTGTTGTTGGGGGAGTTCTTGATTAACATTTGTTGAACAGTGCATGAGTTTTTAAATGCCACATTGACGTTCCAGGTTTTTAGTTGTAAAGGAATTTGAGAAATTTTGTGAAATGGTAATACTAAGAGATTCTTATGGTCATGGGTGAGTTTGGGATCAGTTCTATAAAAATTTCTTAGTAATGTTCAGGTATTTGTCTATAGAAAGATCTAGGATTTTAAAGTTTGAGCCCATATTATAGATATATTTATATTCCTCATCAATGAATTCGGGCTGCAAATTCTCAAAGGCACGTAAAAACATTGTTGAAAATACTGACTGTTTGACTCTATTATGGTGGGCAGAATAATAATGAATGTATGAACACATATTGGTAGGATTTCTATAAATACTGAACTTAAAAGTGTTACCTATTCTGTGTATCAGACAGTCTAGGAATGGCAATTTCCAGTCATGCTCTAATTCACAGTGAATTTGATCGAGGGGGCTAAGTTGTTAAGTTGTGGCAGGAAAGCTTTTAGGTCCTCATTACTTGGCCAGAGACATAATACATCATCTATATATCTAAACCAGACTGCTGAAGGTGGTAAAATATTACTTAATAGTTTCTTTTCAAAGAATTCCATGTATAGGTTGCTTAATACAGGTGAGTGGATTACCCTGCCATACCAAATTTTTCGCATAATATTCTCCATTGAATTTAAATTTACAATTCTTAATACATAGTTTGATGAGTTCGATGAAGTCGTCTTTCGAGACGGGCAGTGAAATATTATCAGGGATAATCAACTGGGACCTTTGTAAAGAGTGATGTTACATCAAAACTGACCAGTTGAAAATCATAATTAGTAAGTAAGTTATTGAGTTTATCAACCAAATCCATATTATTCTTGATATTAGATGTGAATTACACGAAAGCGCTTGGGAACTTCGTGTTTTCTTCTTTCCTTGTGGTTATCAGCATATACCTGAATCACGCGCACCTACAGTGATTTACTTGCATATATATATATATATATATATATATATATATATATATATATATATATATATATATATATATATATATATATATATATATATATATATATATATATATATATATATATATATATATATATATATATATATATATATATATATATATATATATATATATATATATATATATATATATATATATATATGCATCACTGTAGGTGGTGTATCTTCAGGAGCCAGTCAGACAAGTCTGGCCTGTGAGAATACACGAAAGCCTTGGGAACTTCGTGTTTTCTTCTTTTTGGTTATCACTTATATATATATATATATATATATATATATATATATATATATATATATATATATATATATATATATATATATATATATATATATATATATATTTTTAGTCCATATAACACGGACTTTGAACATATAATCAACGACCTCACCAGCAGATCGAACCTCGACTTCTGGGTGTGACTGGGGAACGCTTGCAGGCTGGGCCCAGCCTGTAAGCGTTCCCAGCAAATAGAGTTCATTCCTTGCTGATGATCGTTGATATATATAACGCACACGTATATCATTTCAATTTGCTGTAGTTCGCTCAGGGGATCAGGCTTTTACAGATGTTAAACACTTTACAAACATAAATTAATTTATGTTTGAATTGCAAAGTTGACATATGTGAAGGACATAAAGGTGGTGGTGGTGAGGCCTCATTAAGGGTCACTAAAGACAAGGGAGACTATACTAGCTCGGCTTTCTATAACACCAACCTCAGACAACCTAACCATGGCCAGCCTCCCTATCCTCAAACCTGTTTACAAGTACATATACCTTATACTAACCATTTTGTATATACATATCTGGAGTTTAATCTTAAGACTTTAGCTTATTGTGGTCATTCCTTTTGCTGTCATTCCCCGTTAAGTGAGACAGTACCTTAAGTATCTCGTATACAGGTAGTTTTTTTTTAATTTGGTAACATCGATTAATGGACAAGTCTAAGTATTATAGTATATCGTGTTTATCATTATGTGGCAACATATTATAAGTCATTCATATGAACATAAAGAACATAAGAAGATAAGGAGTCTGCAACAGGCCGGTTGGCCTGTGCATGGCAGCTCCTGTCGAGAGTTACTACCACACTCTATCATCCATGAATCTATCCAGCCTCCTTTTAAAATTTTCCAGCGTTCCAGCACTTACTACAAAGTTGCTAAGATTGTTCCACTCGTCCAACACCCTATTTGTGAACCAGTTCCTTCCTATCTCCCTCCTAAACCTAAACTTATCCAACTTAAACCGTTGCTACGAGTCCTATCCTGCTCGGATATTATAAGAACTCATACGCGAGGATTTTGCTCTGAATGACCTGGTGATACGTTGCTCCTCCAGTGACTACTTAAGTTGTGAGTCATAATTAAAAGTTGTGAGTCACCATTAAAGTTGTGAGTCACCAGTAAATAGTGAGTCACCATTAAAGTTGTGAGTCACCATTAAAGTTGTGAGTCACCATTAATGTTGTGATTCACCATTAATGTTGTGAGTCAACATTAAATTTGTGAGCTATCATTAATGTTGTGAGTCACCATTAAAATTATGAGTCACCAGTAAAGTTGTGAGTCACCAGTAAAATTGTGACAGCAGTAAAGTAATGAGTCACCATTAAAGTTGTGAGTCATCATTAAATTTGTGAGTCACCAGTAAAGTTGTGAGTTACTATTAATGTTGTGAGTCACCATTAAAATTGTGAGTCACCTGTAAAGTTGTGAGTCACCAGTAAAATTGTGTCACAAATAAAGTAATGAGTCACCATTAAAGTCATCATTAAAGTTGTGAATCACCAGTAAAGTTGTGAGTTACTCTTAATGTTGTGAGTCACCATTAAAATTGTGATTCATCATTAAAGTTGTGAGTCACCAGTATTGTTGTGAGTCACAATGAAAGTTGTGAGTCACCAGTAAAGTTGTGAATCACCATTAAAGTTGTGAGTCATAATTATAAGTTGTGAGTCATCATTAAAGTTGTGAGTCACCAGTAAAGTTGTGAGTCAATATTAATGATGTGAGTGACCATTAAAGTTGTGAGTCATAATTAAAAATTGTGAGTCACCAGTAAAGTTGTGAGTCACCATTAAAGTTGTGAATCACCAGCAAAGTTGTCAGTCACCATTAAAGTTGTGAGTTATAATTAAAATTTGTGAGTCAGTATTAAAGTTGTGAGTCACAATTAAAGTTGTAAGTCACCATTAAAGTTGACCATTAAAGTTCTGAGTCACCTTAAAGCTGTGGGCCTCCAACGTTGTCAATACCTAGCAGTAATGGGGTTCATAGACTCGAGGCTGAACCTACCCAGAGAGAGAGAGAGAGAGAGAGAGAGACGGGCGTAGATAACGATACACAGAGTGATTAATGAGAGTATAGCCTCAGAGATAGAGATAATGAGGCCCGTGTGTATATATATATATATATATATATATATATATATATATATATATATATATATATATATATATATATATATATATATATATATATATACATAATGCTGTAGGTAGAGAAGGAGAGAGAGGTGAGTGAGGGGTATACAAGAAACATAAGAAGCCTTAAGCGAGAGATAATGAGGCAAGTGTAAAGAGAGAGAGAGAGGAACAACAATTCTCCCAGCTGACGTGTGAATACCCAATTTGCATGCGAGTTCTCGACTGGCCAGTGAATAGCCATCAATTATCTTGGTATTAAATTAACCCATTTAATATTTGCTCAAGTGTTTAAAACCTTTATACACTATAATATAGTGTACTTCAGTTCCTCCTGATTAAAAACATGGTTACGTGAATTAGAAGGAGAGAGAGAGAGAGAGAGAGAGATTGGTTGGTATCAAATTCTAAAAGAATAGATTTTCACTGTATTCTTTTTTCTTTTGACATAATTGTATTAGGCAAAGAAAACATTGTTCTCTATATCTGTTGGTACTATTGGATATAACTGGAAAACTGGTCACTGTAGCGTTAACCTCGCCCTCTCGTGCTTGCTCTTGTCTCAGTTGTATCGAGCGTAAATTTATGACCTTAAAAAATTACTAACCTTTGACCTTCCAAAGTTATAGTATTATTAATTTAACTTTTATGTTTGTTTGTTTTTACCTTAAAGTACTTCCTTGCCCCTGAACTTTCTGTTAAAATAATAGTAACATAACTTAGGTGACAAGATTTTCGTGACCTTGAAGTGTGAACTCAACTACTGACCATCTACTAATGTCACCAGCATGAACATAACATATACAGGCGCGAGCGAGTCCGTAACCTAAGGATGTGAACTAAACCATTGAAAGTTATACAGTTAAAACAATATCAAGACAACATAATATAAGCATATAATTCGTGAGTCATCCACACTTCAATATGACTGAAATTCTGTTTACCTTATCTTATACTCTTAATACGATAAATTGAAGTAATTAACTTTGCGATTTGAGGATATTACATTTAGAAGGTTTGGTTAATTGAGGTTAATTGAGTTTGATTAGGTTAGGTTACGTTATATTAGGTAAGTAAGGTAAGTTTTGTATGTATATTCTGTATGCTGTATTTATATTATGCTATGTATATTATGTATGTGCTCCATTTATGTATTATTTATTTAGCCTAGCTAGTAGCGTGTGGCAATGTATTTATCAATGTCCCACATGCTTAATTAATGTGCCTGGCGACGTATGGAAGCTGCTAATGTATCACTTGCCATACGTCGTCTATAGAGCAGTTGACCAGCGGACAGGTTGAAGAGCGCTACTCCCCTTGTGTACATATCTCTTATCCAGTAAATCGAACCTACAAAATCTATACAGGTGTTTGTGTTCGCTCCTGTATATTGAACTTATTACCCAGAACACGAACATGGCGCAGTGAACCGGTTTTACTGGATAATTACGAGTGACAGTGCAAAGTTTGTGGAAAGCCGGCTTATGGACCCCTTGCCCTGTGTCAACCGCCGCCCGCCACCCCTCCTCGAAGAATTTAGCAACTTTGAGCAGTGTCAGTGACAGTGATTTTCTGTGAAGTGTTTAGTGCATTGTGTGTTTCGTGCCATTCATGTGTGACCTTGTTCTAAAGGATTCCCAAGGTACACGGCATGTTCTGGGCATTTGTAAGGAGTAGACTTCAGTACACCTCCCCTCGCGAAGCCTGGAGGGTAACTGCCGCTAGTCATCGTCTCCACCCCCCCCCTCACAGTGTCGTCTCCACCCCCCTCACAGCTCGAGGCGGGACGCTCTCGCCCGCCTGGCACACACACATACATGTACTAACACACTGACATCGGCGATTGCCTTATATATATTTTATATATATAATCTACTTATCTGTGTATTTAATTAATTTTTTGTCTGAGATCTTGTTGATACGACGGGCTGACCGGTCAACACTGATTTAGACACAGTACACAGATGAAGTAGTTATGTCTCGTGCCTTACGTAGCCGTGGAGCCAGCGCCCGGATGAGTCAGTCGGATGATAGCTCCGCAGAGATGGATGACCAGGCTGACCATGACGCTCCAGCTCCCACAACATCGCGCAGCCCTTCACCTCGATATTCAGCGTTGTCTCCAGAGATAATTGCTTTAATGAAGTTTATGAGAGATGAAAGGCGCGAGGATGAAGCTAGCAGACGTGTGGCGGATGAACACAGAAGGCAAGCAGAGGCAGAACGAGACCACCAACGGAGAGTGGAAGACAGTGCACGGTTTGAAGCTTTGATATCTCGCCTCACTGTTAACCAAGCCCCTGGCTCTAACACTGCCTCGGTACTGAATGGTTCAGATACCTCATCAATGCTCTCTTCACGCCCACCAGCCCCACCTAAAGCAGCTGCTCAAACACCGCCCATCTTGAAGCCTGATGTGAATTTCCAGACTTTTCGTGAATGGCGGCGACGGTGGACTGATTATGCTACAATGGTGGATCTCCAGAGTTTGTCACAGCCTAAACAACTCATCCAGCTGCGTATGTGCCTGTCCTTGGAAATTCAGCGTGTCTTAGAACATACGCTGCAGGTACCTCCGACCTCTTCGCTGTCTGTAGAGGAGGTACTGGACATTCTACAACGGCACATCAAAGGACAGCAGAATGAAGCTCTGCGCAGGAGGGAATTGTTTAGCTGCAGACAGATGGAGGGTGAGACTTTTGACGCCTTTTATGTACGTCTTAAGAGAGCCTCGGAAGAGGTAGATATATGTCTAGGCCACCACCAGCAGTGCGAGGAGACCCAGTTGAAGCAGGTGATCCTGATGGGTGTTAAGGACGAGGAACTTGTCCAACGCCTCACCTCCCTCGACTCTTCCTCTTCTCTCAAGGATGTGTTGACGATATGTCGCTCCTATGAGGCTGCCAGGTGTGCCACCTCTGCCATCCGAGCTCCCCCTACAGCTGTACGCGCTGTGTCCCGGTACAAGAAGGACAAGAAGTCTGCTCCTACGCCTTCGCCCACCACGTCCACGCCCGGTTCATTTTGTAACAACTGTGGTAAGCAGCACGGAACACAGGTGTGTCCAGCTGCTGAGTCTACCTGCAACAGTTGTGACCGTAAGGGCCACTGGTCACTCACAGTACGGTGCCCAGCCAAACGCGTCCAGTGCAATGTGTGCGGTCGTCTGGGCCACTATGACAAGTGTTGCCCTTCCAACAAACCCAAGGGACAGCGTCGGCGGAAGCTTCAGCGCCCTTCCACCAGAGAGGGCCGCCCACAGTCTTCCAATCAGAAGCATGACGACCCTGGACAACGCTCGAGCCATATTAGGAATGTGTGCTCCCCCCCGCGTCCCAGGACCAAAGTCCCCCAGTACATCAGTGTCATTGTGACCTACCGCAGTGTGTCATCCCGTCTTCAGATGTTGCCCGACACCGGCGCTGATGCTACAGTCATCGGTCCCCAGCATTTGCAATGCTTGGGGCTCTCTCCAAGTGATCTAGGACCGCCCCCCAAGGATCTCCGCTTTATGGCAGATGGTTCACAGATGACCCCGGCCCTGGGTTCACTCCAAGCACAAGTCACCTTTGGCAACAGGTCGTGTCAAGCCTGGATTGATGTGCATAACGGTGTCCCGACTCCTTTGCTGTCCTACAGACATTGCCAAGAGTTGGCCATCATCTCCCAGGACTTCCCAACACCGATTCTCGAGGTAAAATACGCCAACAGGGTGCACGAAGGGAGCAGCAACTACCCTGCTGCCGCCCTACCCCTACCTCTGGCCAGTGACACCTCTCCTTCGGTAGTTGTCCCTGCTGCTTCAAGTCTCCACGCCTTGGCTCGCCTCCACGACAGTCACTGTGGAGCCGAGGCCACCAAACGACGTGCAAGACAGACTGTGTTCCGGCCTGGCATCGACCCCGACATCTCCAATGCTGTCCAGGTGTGTGAGCCCCGCCACGTACTAGCCCAGCCAACAGCAGAACCCTTTATGGTAACCCCACCGCCCCTTTGAGTCTGTGTCGGCCGACTTTTCTCTGTGTCAGGAAAGTCCTTTGGTATCGTCAGGCTGTCTCTCTGGTTGGCCAGTTTGTCATCAAATTGCGGTAATGACACGACGTCTGCCGCCACCATCAACAAGTTCCGCCACTACTTCCGTGGCGTGGGCGTTCCTGTGCGCCTGCGAACAAGCGGAGGAGCCTCAGTTCACAAGCCGGGACTTTGCTGTGTTCCTTGACCGATGGGGAGTCCGGCATGTGTTGTCTCATCGCCCCATTACCGCAGTCCAACGGCCACGCTGAGGCTGCTGTCAAATCCCTGAAGCACCTCATCAGCAAGGTGGCCCCTTCTGGGAACATTGACTGCGAGGCCTTCGACCGGGGTCTTCTTGAACCGCAACACACTAAACTACACCGGACGCTCCCTGCACAGGTTTGTATGGACGTCCCCTTCGTTCTAACTGTGTCCCTGCTCACCCTCAATCCTTCTCCAAGGGTGGCGAGGCCAGTTGTGATCGCCGAGCCGCCGAACGTGTTCAGGACGTAGGTCGCCGCTACAACGACACGCCGTTCTCTCCCCAGGTTAGTGTTGGCACCCCAAGTCCCGTGTTCAGGACCCGACCTCCCTACGTTGGGACAAAAGTAGGCGTAGTCATGGGTCTCGGTAGGTGCGGGACTACCAGGTGCAGCTACCCAGTGGTCGTGTGTGGTGGAGGAACCGCCGTTTTCCGCCCAATAACAATGCCTTCTGCTGACCCCGCCACCAGTGTTGAGTCCATACACTTCTCAGTGATCAAGTCCTCGACGCTCAGAACGGATCCAAAGAAAAGGTCCGCTCAAGACTTTGCTATGGTATAGAGAGGTGTATGTATATTCTGTATGCTGTATTTATATTGTGCTTCTTGTATTACATGTATGTGCTCCATTTATGTATTATTTATTTAGCTAGCTAGTAGCGTGTGGCAATGTGTTTATCAATGTCCCACATGGCAATTAATGTGCCTGGCGGCGTGTATGGAAGCTGCTAATGTATCACTTGCCATACGTGGTCTATAGAGCAGTTGACCAGCGGACAGAGTTGAAGAGCTACTCCCCTTGTGTACATATCTCTTATCCAGTAAATCGAACCTACAAATCTATACAGGTGTTTGTGTTAGCTCCTGTATATTGAACTTATTACCCAGAACACGAACAGGATTTCAATAAAAATGTAATATTAGGTTCGGTTAGGAAGACGGAAAGGATAATTTGTTTTAGGAGTAGATTTGGTTGGGTAGATAAGTTAATTACAATAGTATAATTAAATTTAGTTGGAGTTGGGTTAATTTGGTATAAATTATTAGAATAAATTGGAAGCTAAGTATAGTTAGGTTTGTATTACATGGTTAAGAAATAAATAAAAGGTTAGGTTAGGTTTAGTTACTTAGGATAAGTTAAGTTATTTTAGGATTAAGTTTTGTTAGATTAGATAACTTTACGTTAGGTAAACTAAGTTAGGCTAGGTAATATAAGATAGATCAGAATTATATTGAATTAAATAAAAGATTAAACCCTAGTTGGTTAAGTTAGGTTAGATGATTTAGCTCCAAGTCTTTAATGTCCTGTATCGTATAATAATCCTGTTCTCTTATATAAATTCTGAAAAAAAATATGACTAAAACGACAGCCTGTTGCATTTAATATTAAAAAAAATAATGTGTTTCTAACATATACAACATAAGTACTACACGTAAAATGAATCGAAGAAATTGAATACATAAAACTCTGAATAAAATTATATATTACATAGTTGTGAGACTCATGTAAAGTGGATGTAATAACAGTACGTAGAATTGGAGAAATGAATTTAACGCAATAATATTTATATTATTTTACCTTGTAGTATAAAATATTTAATGAATCAAACATTGTGGATTCCCTCTTACATAGGTATGCCTCAAAGGCTTGACAGAGTTGAGGCCCTCGCCAAACTCTCTTATGCCAAAGACACTGTTGAATACAGTAGGTCTGTCAAAAACAGCCTAAAAACTGTAATTAGGAAGGAACTTTTTGATTAATTGGGCATAAGTAGACAAGGCAAAATAGGCACTAATTAGATCCATAGTTTACCATGATGAGATGTATCAAGTGAAACATGTATATGGAGCAAATAACAAGATCACTAGATTACAAGATGTTGTAACCGCTAGACTGAGTACTGCTCTCATATATGGGGTGGTTCCTCTTCTGTCAACTGTTAGATGAATTGGAATGAAAACTTAGATGCCCATTAACTCTCCTCCTTTAGTAGACAATCTCTCTTCCCTTTCTCTTTGTCGCAATGTTGCTTCACTTTCAATCTTTTACAGGTACTTTAACGGGCAATGTTCGATTGGTTGGCATCTTGTGTACCCCCGGCAAGGCCCTGGGCTCGTAACACACGTCTTGCCTGTGGTGCCCACATTAGAATAACCCGTTATAGTACTATCGTGCACAAAAGTCGTGTCCACTACCCAGCCACAGTGAGGTTTCGAATAGCATGAGTCTGGTTTCGAAACAGCTGAGGGAAATGGTATGGTCAGCCAGCAGATGTCGCCCTGTAGTGTGTGGGGGGAGGAATAGAGGGTGGGGGCTGGATGGTAGGCAGGTTTATTCATTATTTATACCACCATAATTTGGCTGCCTTTTAACTACGCTTTGTCTTACAGTTGTTTCTTTATGGTTACGAATTCATGGAGACCAAGGTGCAGTGCCCTGGAGTGCTATTGCCCCGCTCAGGTGCAATGATATAAAAATCAGAATATATTAAGGATAAAAGTAAAATATGCAAGGATCAGGGTGAAGGGCCTTCAGCTAGTTTTACTCAGCGACCATGTACATTTGTTGTTATTCCGACAAAAGAGATTATAGTAATGTTATTTATTTTCCACCCATCCTTTGGTTAATAAATATTTGGCAGTTATGCAATAATATATCTATATATATATAAAGTTGTAGCCTCTGTCTGTCTATCTGTCTGTTCACGAGGAACTCCTCCTAGGGTTTTGGAGATAGACCCCCCTGTATATATATTCTGAAACTACATTACCCAAGGTACTTGGATAAGTATATTTTGATCAAAGAAGTGCAGGGGGCACAAGCCCCCACTGAAAATTTTTTCCTTCGATTGAAATGAAATTTAAACCATAGGTAAATGACCAGAAATGATGCCTATTCAAAATATCAGCAAATTTCAATAATATTAAAACACCCTAATGGGGCTAAACCCCCCTATATATTGAAAATTTGGAAGCCCATAGCAGTATTGGAACCTCTATTATCACGGGGTTTTCTATTAATTAAACGTAAAACAACAACAAAATTACCTCTATGAAAAATTTGGCAAATTTAGACTTTATCATGACAAAACATCACTAGAATTATGGCAAGAAAAATTATTAGTTAATGCCTCTACTTTTAACATTTTCATTTATTTATTTTTTTTCCAGACATCCTTTATGCCACGGAAAGAAAGTCCAGTTATGCAAATACTTCACATGCACAAGGATGAGGCTTGATCGTCAATCTGAAGCTGTGAGTGCAAGGGAAGAACTGACTTTCTAGGCAAAGACAGAGGCAAACAACAGAGTCTCGGCAAATGAAACCTTTGGTGAGCATCAAGAAAGACAGGAGCAAGATAGATTTCGCCATATAGTTGCAATAAATGAGTCTGAAGAAGAAGGACAACAGCGTTTGATTGCTGATACATTTCATATAGTTTGCAGAAGAAATGAGTCTGAAGAAGAGAGACAACAGCGTTTGATTGCTGATAGAAACAGGTATCAAGAATTTAAGACAACGTGAGATTCTAAATGCTAAACGTTCCTGCATTGCATGTATGACAAAATGACCCATGTAACAAGGCAGCAATTGGAGAAATGACCAAACTTTGTCAGTGTGGCGCTAAAGAAATTTACTGGAGAATCACTAGGAATGTGCTGTGGAAATGGAAGGTTACACTGGATCCAATTTCCACCTCACCTCCAGTTATTTGAACCTGTTCACTGGGGAAAGTCAATTCAGCAAAACACTTTTGTCAAGTCTCAGGGAGTACAACTCTGTTTGCCATGACCAGCTTTGGTCACAAAGATGCATCTGTCAAGGTTGGAATCCATCTGTAAGAATCCAAGGTCCAATTTACCATCAACTTGGGGTCACTGATGCCTCCTGAAGATAGAAGAGCAAGATACATTCAAGTTTACTTTTGGACACTTTGGTTAGGTTAGGTTAGGTTTGTAATTTGGGAAAATAAAGCGTGCCCAGGAGAACATGCTCGGCGTTTTAATGCACCAACAGGGGGCTGAAGTTGCAATTTTAATGTCAAATGAGCCTACAGAAAATAGAGATATTGTTCTTCAATTTGAAGCAAGGTGGATTGAGGAGAATTTCAGAGCTACATCGATCTATGATCCTTTGATGTATCCATTGTTTTCCATATGGAACAGACAGCTACCACATATATTTGCAAGAGAAATGGTCGGAAAAGCCACACAGTTGCAGTTTACTCTTTCCATATTATGTGCAGAGAAGGAACTACCTCTTGCTTGACGCTCTTCCAGCAATTCTTGTTGGATGCATACTGCAAAATAAACTGAAAGATTAAGTTTTTGAGAAGAAGAGAACAGCAAAGTCTCCGTGCTGAAAAATTACTCAGATTTACGTGATAGTCTGCTTGCTGCTGATGGAGATCCAAATCAAGTTGGTCGTCGCATTGTGCTTCCAGCGACCTATACTGGTGGTCCTCGATACCTTCATGAAAAAGATCAGATGCGATGGCCTTTGTGAGACACTAGGAAGAGCAGATTACCTTATCTTATGCCATGTAATCCACGTTGGCCCAGAGTGATGACAATTTGGCTACCGGATAAGTCATGATCGACCAGATGTTGTTGCGAGAATCTTCAGATTAAAAGTGGTTATGGAACATATGAAGAAGGAATATTTGGTACTTTGCAAGCATGGCTGTACACCATTGAGTACCAGAAGAGGTTTACCCCAGGCACACTTTCTTTTCTGGATAGCTCAGAGCACAAAATCAAAGCCGAAGAAGAATATGATTTGGCAATTTCTGCAGAAATCCCTAAAAAGAGCAAGATAAAGAACTCCATGATCTGGTCATGAAACACATGATCCATGGCCCATGGTCCCCTAAATAGAGATCCCATGGTCGACAGAAAATGTTCCGCGCAAGGCGCCCAGGTAATTCCAGCTAGTTATTATATATTTGTAAAAAAGAGTGGAGTGAAAAAGGTTATCAGTATTGTAAAATAGTGTTCAGACTTAATCTAAGTGACTGTTCCAATTCTTCCAAGTTCCAGTGTTTAAACACCCCACCACAAAATGCAAGCTTCATATATTTTGGAGTGTGCTCAGTTACCGTTAATATTGTGTGCTGAACATCATGAGCATTTCAATGATGGTAGCAATTGTAACTATATAATTATATTGTGTTATAAGACAACACATTCCACGACGTGTCATACAGATCATTGTATACCACACAATACATAATTTGTGGCTGTTAAGTTACTTTGTTATGAATTTTCATGCGATATAGTTTAAGACATCATTAAGGACATGGATTTAAGATAACACTGTAGGTGAGTTAATATATATTAATTGTATTTACAAACAATACTAAAATCCAAACAATACACCAATACACACATCTTAGTATTTGGTCCAGCCACCAATTGCATTCAGGACTTCATCAAGGCAATTAGGGATGGAGTCGACCAGCTTCAGGCACACCTCTGGTCGTCGACGTATACTCTCCCACATGTCGTAAGCTTTGGCCTCTATTGCTGCACAGGTTTGCTGCTCCCCAATATCCCAATCACGTTTCATCATGGCCCAAATATGTTCAATCGGATTAATATCACATCCTAGTGTTGGCCAGTCGATGACCTCAATTTCAGGGTGATCCTGGAGGTAGTCCTTCACTATGTTGCTGGTATGAATGGGACTGTTGTCATGAACCAGCCTGATAGTGTGGGGGGCTGGAACTGCCATAGCCCGGACTGTAGGAATTAGCACTTGCTCCAGGATGTCTACATACTGCTCACCAGTGAAACGGCCATTGATCTTGACCAGTTCACCTGGCCCATGTGCCCACATCCGCCCCCAGAATGACACTGACACCCTACCACGCACTGCGCGATGTTGAATGTGTTTCTCATGGTAGCGTGTGTTGGGGGGCCGCCAGCACTGCCTTGCTTCGGCTCCCACTGACCTGAACACCGTTTCATCGGTAAATATAATGGTTCTCCAGTATTCTTCTCTATGTGGAAGGTGTTCCAATGCAAAGCCGAGTCGACACTCCTTGTGAGTAAGTGTTAGCCACCCTTTGTGAGCTGGAATATGGCAGTCGATCCCGGCTTCATGAAGTCGGCGTCTCGTCGTCATGTGGTGGCAGTTGAGGCCCAGATTTCTTGTATGCTCCACTGATGTTCGCATTGGATATGCCGTTGCAGCTGCCACGATCATGGCGTCCATCCTTGCCGACGTTACTCGTGGCTTCCCGCTTCGAGGTTTCGTCTCCACTGAGCCCTCTTCCTCCCACAGGCGGATCCGCCTCCAAATCGTCTTGGTGCTCCTTTCCACTTCGAGAGCAATCACTGTCGACGAATTTGCTCGTCCTGCAGGCATATCTGAAATGGCAGAGTAATATTATGTTGTGGTAACTGATGCAGGCTTTTATATACTAGAGTAAATTAATGGTATTAGTAACACCTAGGTTTAGTATTATTACTCTGACATAACGTTTTGGTAAATCTTTTTGGATCAACTGCCCAAGAAACCCTTTCTATTTCATGTATTCATAGTGAACTGCAAGTGGATCCTCCCTCCCCCCCCCCAAAAAAAAATTTTTTCACCACCACCCCTGCGACTGTAGAGTGAACATTCGCCGATAATCATCATCATCATCAAGATTTAGATTAACCAGACCACTGACACCCATTTGAGTCTCTCCTAGGGCTGGCCAGAGGGATTAGTTAACATATATTTGTGTTTCTATAATTTAGTGTTATATTGTTTGGAGGAGATTACAGCATTTCAAAAAGGTCAAAACTGAACTTGGCGAAAATTTTGGGGTCTCTGCTAAAATATCTTACATTGTAGGGTTAGTGAAGCACATTGTTCGATACCGTACTAAATATTTATAATACTTCCTTGAGATAAATGTATAGTATATATCAGGTGCCTGAAGAGAGCTCAGGTTCTCAACTGGCTCAGCCATGTTATGTGTTATTATTATCCACTGTATTTGTATTTTCTGGCTAAATAAAATGTTTCAATCAATCAATGCTGGACTGCTATTTGTGTTCTGCAGTTGGAGCATATAGGTGGGGCTCCATTAGGGGAAGACATGAGGGCCATGCATCAATCGCGTATGCCCAATTCTTAGACGATTCAGAATAGTTTCGTGATGTCGAGAGGATTGTTTTGATGGTAACCAAGGATAAACTGATGATTTGATAATTTTTAGCTTATCACTTGTTGGTTCATTTTCCCAGGACTTTTGCCAATCGTCAAATATTAATTGTTTATAGGTAGTTAGCCTCGTCAATAATCAAAATGTATGGTTTTCCACTGCTTTACATATTTCTTTGACAATTTTCAGCTATGACATACTTATCTCCTATAAATAATTCATTTAAAATTTATTTTTTTACAAAGAATATTCACTGGTTCCAGAATGTATCTAAACTTACGCCAGTGATGGTCAAGTCTGGTCTTAAATAAGTTCATACTCGGTGCTATCACAACACTACCGGTGACTCTAAATTCAAGGGGGAGGAGCCATGTCGTCGGTTCTGCGAGTGTTCATTACAGTAGTCCAATTCATCGCCATGTGTAGAATAGGGGGAGGGGGGTTGGGGAATGCAGGGGAAGGTAATGTGATGGGATGGAATGTTCGATTGACGTTAATCTTGGGGGAGGGTTGAAGGGAAGAGGTGGGGGAGGTAGGAGTGGAGTGGGGGGATGGTGGAGGGTGAGTGTAGGGAGAGAATAAATAGTCGATTAGTGTTTAGGTGTGGTAACCCACGATGCTCAAATTATGAGGTTTAATAGTTGGGTGGGTATAGGCGGGGGGGGGGGGGGGGAGGGAGGCTAGGCGCGGAGTTGGAACTCGTGAACGTATGATGTTGTTTAATGCAAGTTATGGAACATTACAGTATCTTCAAACGGGTTTTCACGCTATTACTAGTCCTTATGTAATCCACCAATAAGGATTACAACAGCACACAGTATGGCTGCAATTGGTAAGAAAAATAAAATATAACATGGCAAAATTTTTGCCCTGCGTAATTTTTACAACCCACCTCACGCTTAAAGTAAACCGAAAAATGCTTATCTGTATACAAGATTTTCAACTCAATATCACATATATTTTCAACTCTATAAATATCTGCTGTCACTCATGGGACACCCTGCAATAGTATAAGGACGACATGGGCTATACTGACAAATTAATGTGACTTACCTGTTGGTGATGACGACTGTAGGAATGAGACCTCGGCATGTTTCAGTGTTCAACATTACCTCCTTCCCCTGGTGTGGGTGGCACCAACCTTGGTAACAACTTGTGTATTCTCCGTGACTACTATTACTGGTAGTCACGGAGAATTAATTACTCGTGTGCCCATCAGTCTCACCGTCGTAGCCATGACGAGTACTAGTTTGTTGCCACTGTTCATTCCACCTTCTTCACATTAGTATTATGAACAATATTAAGAAAGGTTATATGTACAGTATATACAGTATATCAGGTCACTGTTAGCAAACAACGTGAAAAACTTCGTTGATTACGTCGTCACATTAATATTATGAAAATAACTATATTAAACGGTTACTAGTGGACATGCCAAACCACAACTATGAGCAAATTTGTCTCCTATTTAGCTTATGAAGAGAGACAGAGAGAGCCAAGTTAATGGCTATTATTCAAGTTCATTAGCTGCGGTATTGGACTCAGTACAACTCATTATTGTACCCCAGAAAGCTGCGACATAGACAGGTGTACCCCAACAGGACTGAGTGTCGTAATTAAACCAGTATCATTCCACTACATGATAAATCTTCCCTGGGTGAGATCATGAGACGCCATGTGCCACAAGCCAACTAGACAAGTAAGCCCTCGACCGGCAATGTCCTCTCTCTCCACAGTTTGCCATGTACCACGATAGTAGCCGATACCAACAACGCTTAAAGTAGATTAACTGAACAAGTATTCGTGAGTACCAACTGGGATATACCTGTAAAAAGTTTTCATATTTTTATTTCTTTATTCGATGACATTAATAATTGTAAAACTAGAACGGAATTAAGGATTATAAATATTAAGGTTGTAGATATTGATATAGGGTGAAAAATACAAGGAAGAAATGGGAAATAATCCTTTGTCTGAATTAAAAAAAATAGAACGTAGGCAGGAAAAGCTGTAAACACGTAAGCTTACAGGATTCACACGTTGATCCCCAGCATCATGGAGGGATTTTGTTCTTCAGAAGAAAATTCTCTGAAATGACGTGAGGTGTATTGAGCCTGTCTGGTGTAAATAACCTTTCTGCTATATAGATGATGAAACAATACGTGTTGTGGGGTGAACTATAAATAACACTGATGGAATATATCTCAGTCATAATATATTGGAACGTCTTAATAACAAGTAATATACAGCAGAAGAATAACATTAGAGTTAGTTTAGAGACAAAATAAGTGAAAGCGGGGTGTGTTAAATATTTCAGGGTGGATCGATCAGTGATGAAGGAAAAATAGTAACAGGTGGACTGATAAATGTATTGGGAAAGAAAGAACACTGTCAGTTGAAGCAACGATAGTATTGTTGAGCTGACGTTATCATGCAGGTGTAAAAACATGGATTCTGAGCTTAACAAGAAGGAGGAAATTATAACCGACAGAAATAGCCTGCACTAGAACAACAGCTGGAGGAAATAGGGAATAAGAAAAACAGAAATAGGAAGAGGTTGAAAAAAAATGTGTTTGGGAAAAAGTGGATCAGGGTCTGCTCAGGTGGTATGAGAATTATTGAGGGAATGAGAAGTGGAAGATTAAAACAATATATAATTAAATGGTAGTGGGTACGAGGCAGAGTGGAAGACCATGATAAAAGGATGGAATGAAGGATGCACTAGAAATGAGGAAGTTAGACAAGCAGGATGCAACAGTGTGAGTGATTAAGTGAAGATCATGGTGTTGAGTGATGTATTTAGCAGGTATTAGGTATTAGGCAGCTACCAAACAGGGAGGTACTACCGCCTGGGAAGATATTGGAAGCATAATGTGTTGTCTATGGTAGACCCTGCTGTCATATGGCATCACGAAAATTGTGACCAAGTCCCAGGTTGCTCATCTGACTTTTTGCCTCATTTACACACAATTACATAAGCACATAAGAAAATAAGGAGTCTGCAATAGGCCGGTTGGCCTGTGCATGGCAGCTCCTGTCGAGAGTTACTACCACTCTCTATCATCCATGAATCTATCTAGCCTCCTTTTGAAACTTTCCAGAGTTCCCGCACTTACTACAAAGTTGCTAAGCTTGTTTCCTCGTCCACCACCCTATTTGTGAACCAGTTTCTTCCCTATCTCCTCCTAAACCTAAACTTATCCAACTTGAATCCGTTGCTCCGAGTCCTATCCTGCTCGGATATTATAAGAACTTTATCTATATCCCCTTTATTGATTCCTTTCACCCACTTAAATACTTCTATCATATCTCCCCGCACTCTTCGTCTTTCTAGGGACTGCAAGTTAAGTTTCTTTAACCTATCCTGATATGGAAGGTTTCTAAGTCCCGGAATCATTTTTGTCATTCTTCGCTGCACCGACTCTAGTGAATTTATATCCATTCTATAATAGGGGCACCAGAACTGAACCGCATAATCGAGGTGCGGCCTGACTAGCGCAAGATATAGTTGCAATAAGACCTCTGCACTCTTGTTACTTACACTTCTAGATATAAAACCCAATACTCTGTTTACCTTATTTCGAACATTAACGCACTGTTTTCTAGGCCGTAGGTCCGGGCTTACAAGTACCCCTAGGTCTCTTTCACAAGTCGACTTCTCTAGGTTGATGTTGTTAAGGCTGTATACATTATAAGTATTTGTTCTTCCAATATTAAGTACGCTGCACTTGCTGGTGTTGAATTTCATTTGCCATTTTTCAGACCACCCCTGCAGTTTATTTAGATCCTCCTGTAATGCATTTGCATCCTGCCCTGAATTAATTTGCCGCCCTATTTTGGTGTCATCCGCAAACTTGCTTATGTCACTGCTGATCCCAGTATCTAGATCGTTTATGTAGATTATGAACAAGAGTGGGCCTAGTACTGACCCCTGGGGAACCCCACTGGTTACACGGCCCCACTCAGATTTCACACCATCTACTGTACGCTGACCCTCTGTGTTCTGTCGGTGAGCCATGATTTTATCCAATTTAAAACGTTCCCCTCGATACCATGAGCCTTAATTTTTCTCAGAAGCCTCTGATGCGGTACTCTGTCAAATGCTTTGCTAAAGTCTAAGTAAATAACATCGTAATTTTCGTCATTATCTACTACCTCGAAGACTTTCCTAAAAAATGTGAGCAGATTTGTTAGACAAGATTTTCCCTTTGTAAACCCATGTTGAGAGTCGTAGATTAATTTGCTTTTCTCTAGATGCAGGGTCTCAATTGTTTCTCTTACTATTGACAACACAACATATATACTGTATATTGTTTCTCACTAAATTTTTTTTTCAATTTGTATTTCTTTATGGTTCTTTGTTATTATTATTATTATTATTATTATTATTATTATTATTATTATTATTACAATTATTATTATTATTATTATTATTATTATTATTATTATTATTATTATTATTATTATTATTATTATTATTATTATTATTATTATTATTATTATTATTATTATTACATTTTCGCCCCCTAGGCCCCGATGTGGGTCAGTGACCTGTGCCTGGGTGGGCTAATCCCTGTAAAAAAAAATAATGGGGAGAAAGTTGGTGACAGCCAGGTGAGGTTTATGGATAGGGCTTTTTGTGCGAGAGATAGGAAACGTAGGACTAGGGTATGTTTTCCTGGGGCTGGGATAGGGCATGTAGCCGAGAGGTTAGACAGAGTTTTGTCAGGGGAGGGTACCAATCCAGTAGTGTGTCTTAGTGTGGGAGGAAACGACATAGGTAAGGTTAGGAGTGAGGAATTTTTCAAGAGGTATAGGGAGGCGCTGGGGAAGATTAGAGATAGGGGAGGGATCCCGATAGTATGTGGTGTCTTGCCTAGAAGAGGGGTTGGTCGTGAATGGCTGTCCAGGGCAATTGCTATTAATTGCCGACTGGAAAAACATTGTGCAAACAATGGCTGGGCATTCATTGATGACTGGCAACGATTTTATGGCAACGACTACCTGTACTGTCGCGACGGAGTACACTTGTCTCGTGAGGGGGTAAAGACGTTGTCTGCATCCCTGGAGCGTGAAATTGTCACTCCGAAGGGGGGGTTTCGCCAGTAGAGAGGGGTCGGGGAAAATGGGAGTCAAAAAACAAGCAGGTCCTGGGAAGTAGTGAAACAGAAGTAGATAATGCTGAAAATATAGTTAGTCATAATAACAAACATCAAAGTAATAAATGTAAAACAGATAGAAACGGAAGAAATATATTGAGTGTTTATTATACTAATAGTAGAAGCCTGTGTAACAAAATGGACCAGCTCAGGGCCATTGTTAGTAAAGAGAACATAGATATAATTGCAATAACGGAAACATGGATAAATTCAAACAGCAAGCATTTTTTAGCAGAATTTCATATTCCAGGATATAACCTATTTAAATTTGACAGAGTAGGAAGGAGAGGTGGCGGTGTAGCAGTGTATATCAGGGTGTCATTAAAAAGCTGCAATAAATCAAACATTAAAACAAATAGCGACAATGAAAGTATTTGGGTAGAGATTGGTGAGGGCAGTGAATCCGTAGTCATTGGTGTTATATATAGACCACCTAATTTGAGTAGGAACGATGGTAAATTGCTATGGGAGGAAATAAAGAAGGCATCTGATAGAAACAATGTATGTATTCTAGGCGATTTCAACTTTTCAGGCATAGATTGGAAAAATCAACTTAGCGATAATGAATCTGAAGATTTTCTAGAAGTAGTACAAGATAGTTTTTTATATCAATTCATAAACTCGCCCACTAGAGGAAATAATATCCTCGATTTAGTTCTCAGTAATAATGAAAATCTAGTAAAAGATGTTGGGATTGGAGACGAACTAGGAAACAGTGATCATAAAGCCATATATTTTAACATAATATGGGATGGCAGGAAGAAGGAAAATTGGGCCTTGATCCCGGATTTTAGGAAGGCTAATTACGGTAGCTTAAGGAGAGACCTAAGGGATGACCCTATGGTCAAAAGATTAATCCCCCCCACACCTCCGGAAACTGTCAACTTAGGACGGGATAACCCCGAATTTAATTTAGCAGCTACTTATGAACAATTAATTGCGACAATCAATAATGCCCAAAATAAACACATCCCTAAAAGAAAATTCAGATCGATACGGAACCAACCAAAATGGATGAATAATAGACTCTTAGATCTTCTAGGGAAAAAGAAAGGAGTATATAGAAAAGTTAAGAAAGGCGAAAATCACTTACTTGGTTACTATCAGAACCTAACAAGACAGGTAAAAACAGAAATTAGGAAAGCAAAGAGAAATTATGAAATCAAGGTAGCAAACAAATCGAAAAATAACCCCAAAGCTTTTTATCAACTGTATAAATCAAAGGTTAGAGATACAATAGGTCCCCTTAAAACTACGACAGGAGAAATGACTGATGATGAGTTAGAAATGTGTAGTATGTTAAATAGTCATTTTCCCTCCGTATTCACAAATGAAAACCTAGCACAGTTTCCAGAAGTTCATAAGGTATATAACGACAGTATAGAAAATATGTTGATGAATATCAATATTACTAGTAACGATGTGCTTAAAGTAATTAACCTCATAAATCGCCTGGTCCAGGCGAAATTATATGTGATGTAAAGAATGTAGAGATGAGTTGGGTAATCCATTAGCAGTTTTATTTGGCCAGTCATTAGAATGGACTAGTGCTGACTTGGAAACTTGCAAATGTAGTTCCGATTTTCAAAAAGGGTGATAAATCAGTAGCATCGATTACCATCATTGAGTCTCACGTCAATCATAAAGCAAGTTAGCTGGAGTCAGTGTGCTACAAATCAAGCCACCTTGAAAACATTCAGCAATTCATTCTTCTCAGCATGGGTTCACCCAGGGACGTTCTTGTCTCACAAATTTGCTTAGCTTTTTCTCAGAAGTATATGAAGCGGTAGATAATGATAAGTCATATGATATAATTTACTTAGATTTCAGTAAAGCATTCGATAGAGTCCCTCATGAGAGATTGATAACGAAGGTAGAAGCACATGGAATAGGTGGATCATTATTAAAATGGATTAGGTCATGGTTAACTGGTAGGAAACAAAGAGTCAGCATAAATGGATTTAAGTCAGACTGGGGTGCGGTCAAAAGCGGAGTTCCCCAGGGATCTGTATTAGGCCCTCTGCTGTTTGTTATATTCATTAATGATCTTGATTTAGGTATAACTAGTAGGATTAGTAAATTTGCAGATGATACCAAAATGGGGAGAGTGATAAATTCAGATAGTGACTTTGAACACCTTCAAAGAGATCTAGATACCTTACATGAGTGGTCAGTAGACTGGCAAATGAATTTTAATGCTGATAAATGCAAGGTACTACAAATAGGGAAGACGAATACAAACGTTAAGTATAAACTAGGTAACACGGAAATAGAAAACTCAGTTTGTGAAAAAAATCAAGGTGTATTTGTTAGCAATGACTTGAAACCTAGAAAACAATGTATTAGCGTTCGCAACAAGGCAAACAGGATTCTTGGGTTCATATCTAGGTCTGTGAGTAACAGAACTGCTGACGTTATCTTGAAACTTTACCTAGCATTAGTGAGGCCACACATGGATTATGCGGTTCAGTTCTGGTGTCCTTATTATAGAATGGACATAGATTCTTTGGAGAGAGTACAAAGAAGAATGACAAAAATGATCCATAATATTAGAAACGCTCCATATGAAGAAAGACTGAAAAGCAGAGCACATTCATTAGAGGCGTAATGGGGGTTAGAGATATGATAGGGGTGTGCAAAGTGGGTAAGTGGGATTAACAAGGGTGTAAAATGGAAGATGTTTACAAAACCAGTAATAACAGAAATAATAACTAGAACAAATGGCTTTAAATTAGATAAATTCCGATTCACGCAGAAAGGATATAAGAGGCAAGCACTGGTTTGGTAATAGAGTTGTGGATATGTGGAATTGGCTACCGAGTGCTATAGTAGGATCGGGGACGCTAGGGAGCTTCAAGACGAAGTTGGATAGGCACATGGAAGTGCTGGGATGGGTGTGAAAGGGATCTGCCTTGTATGGGCCAGTCGGCCTCCTGCAGTATCCCACTTTCTTATGTTCTTATGTTAAAGGACGTGTTGCTGATGAGTGATACTAACTTGTGTGGAGTAACAGAGGGGAGCCTGCTACGGGGTCATGTCGTAGAAGGTAGTGAAACCAGGACACGACAATGAGTGAAAAATGGTGAGATACGACACAAAAGTTCAATAAAAATAAGACAGACAATGATCAAATAAAAAGCAATTTAACCATACACCAGACAGCCATGTGTAAGTGACCTGACCTCGCTACTACACTGGACCTGACTCTATAATCAAACCGACCAACTGATATATGCGATATACCACTACCAGACAAATGACACAGTACAGAGCGATTATCATCTCCAGTTAACTGTGAAATGTGATTATTGGATATACAGTCAAATTAATCTCCCGTGATATATATGAAGCCCGCGTTCATATTGCCTATAATATTAACAAAAATTATATATATATATATATATATATATATATATATATATATATATATATATATATATATATATATATATATATATATATATATATATATATATATATATATATATAACAGTTAATTGACGTGAAATGGGCTAAGGCTATAAATTGATAGGTAAATTAAGAGAGAGAGAGAGAGAGAGAGAGAGAGGGGAACCTCTTAAATTACCCCTCTAGTGTTGACCTCAAACAACATCAAATAGTTTACAACAGCGCGACTTAGATTGCCTTTCTAAGTTGCTTAATATTAACGGTCGTAAACTCCAAATGGTCCAGGAATTACCAATTACGTGAGGATGCCAAAATACACCAGTTGTAGAAATACTCACGTTGATAATCACTGATGAACATCTTAACACACAATATTATCGCATAGTTCAGTAGTAATTATTCATTAAATCACAATGTCTTACTTCAAATACTGTTTTAGCAGCATTTAAAAAAAATAAGTTTAATCATCACAAAAAAAAAGATTTAAAAAAAGATCTGTTGAAACAAGATTTGAGGTAAAATATTATTATTTAACGAATACTTATAACTGAACTATGCGATAATTATTTGTCTATTACTTTTTAATTTCAATATTAATGGCTATTTATGGAGTTCTGGGGGAAACCGTAATATTAATACCCTTGGGATTTCTACTCTTTTATGTATCTAATATTACAAAATATTTACATATAGACATTTTTAATTAATTTCATTGCTCTCACAATAATGAAATACGTAAAATTATTGTAGTGCGAAGGTTTATGTTAATTTATTTATCTAGATAGCGAATATAAAGACATGACTTATATTTACTGTAATGTTAAGTTTACAAGGCGGAGCTTATAAAGATACGGATGACTATAGCTAACATTACCAGCGTACAAGACAATAACAAACTTTACCTGAAACTCTTATACAAGCACGTTTGTTGTGTTACACCAGGTGTGTCTATCAGGTGTGTCTATCATGTTATACTAGGTGTATCTCTCAGGTGTGTCGACCATGTTATACTAAGTGTGTCTATCAGATATTTATTATCTTCTGTGAAGCATAGATGTTGCTATGAATTATGCTTACAGTGTTAAATGTAAATACATATATTATGATCTGTTATTCTACCTCCGCGAGCGCACACACACAGTCTAATGTGTATATGTTTATGAGGGTAGAAAAACACAGTACCATGAACATATTTTACGTTTGAGGTGATCGACAATTTGTTAAAGTAAAGAAATATAAAAAGTAAAGGAGGACGTATAGGAAGAAGAGGAGGAGGAGGAGGAGCATATTCAACAAAGTTATAGTCGGGTGATCAACCTGCTTACCTGCCTCTAATTGGAACCTCCTTCACGAGTCGTGTTTACATGAATGACTCAGTTCTCCTCCTCGTGTGTCTCACCACAAGATTTAGGGTGATGTGAAGCCTCCCCCTCCCTCTGTCTGGATGTGAACTACAGGTATATATATACTGTATATACAGTATATATATATATATATATATATATATATATATATATATATATATATATATATATATATATATATATATATATATATATATATGCAAGTAAATCACTGTAGGTATATGTTGGCAGTGCTCTTCAGGGTGCAGTACTCACCCCTGAAGATGTGAATTACACGAAAGCTTGGGAACTCTGTTTTCTTCTTTCCTTGTATATCAGATATATATATATATATATATATATATATATATATATATATATATATATATATATATATATATATATATATATATATATATATATGAGACAATTAGCAGTTTACATGACATCATAGGTAGCTGTGGTGTCTGTATGAAACAATACACACTGTTTACATGGCGTCATAGGTAGCTGTCGTGCAGCATCAGACTGTCTGTTCAGATAATAAACACTGTTTATATGACGTCATAGGTAGCTGTCGTGCAGCTTTCTACAAACAAACAGAACACAGCTATACTAGGATTCATTTGTACAAGGATCACACACCTGAATACGTATTGCACAATTTCACACGTCAGGCGCCAAACTCCAATCACGATCAACGCCATTTATACTCTGTGACACTAATGGGAACGCATTCATTTAACATGTGGAAACTCTGAGTTTTTGACAACAGCTGCGACAACCTCACTGGATTTTTTTACACTGGTTTTATATACCAACATTAACGTGTGTCGTGGGTGTATCGCGATCTTCTCATGTTACGCTCGAGTTGGCCAATACGAATTAGAGTAAATTAAGCCTACATTTCAACTCATTTATATGTATGGACGAATATTCCATATCATCGGGTTCGGCCGCGACTCAGTGGAAGTCAGTTTGATCCTACGGTCAGCGGGTTAAGTAGTGGTGAAATTGGGTAGTACTTTGTCGAAGGGATCCTTACGGGAAAGTTTTCTAACTCGACCTGATCCACGCACGTGTTGTTTCATATTATACTCCATCCAGCAGCGAGGAATTTATTTTATTATTATTATTATTATTATTATTATTATTATTATTATTATTATTATTATTATTATTATTATTATTATTATTATTATTATTATTATTATTATTATTATTATTATTATTATTATTATTATTATTATTATTACTATTATTATTAATATTATTATTATTATTATTTATTATTATTAATATTATTAATATCATTATTATTATTATTATTATTATTATTATTAGTATTATTATTATTATTATTATTATTATTATTATTACTTTTGGAAAGGCAATGAAATGATTAGGAAATTTTATACATAATTGTAGTATATGAGGAATTCATGCCTAGGAAAGTATATTTAAATTCCCAGCGAACATGTAAATATGTATTTATACATATATTCATTTAGTACTTTGTTATGAAAAATATTCACTTACTTTAAGACACATATTAGGGAGGTAGAGTTAAGTAAAAATTATGAAAATGTGCTGAAAAATATATTGTTTTTCAACGCTTGTTAAAACACACCTAACTAACTGTATTTCATTTATATACTGTATATTTGCGGAAGGATTTCTCTCTGCGCCAAGGCGGTACACACTTCCTCATTACATGCGCCAAGGAGGTACACACTCCCTCATTACCTGCATCAAGGAGGTACACACACAGGTAGTTCCTCGTTACAGCCAGACATTACCGCAAGTTCACATATAAACTTCATCTTGTCGAGGCACATTATCAGGCAACTTAAGATGATCACCTTCTCCCAAGGTCTCACACACCTGCAGCATCAGCGTGTGTCCAGGTGTGTATCGTCTCCCAAGGTCTCACCCACCTGCAGCATCAGTGAGTCCAGGTGTGTATCGTCTCCCAAGGCCTCACACACCTGCAGCATCAGTGTGCTCAGGTGTGTATCGTCTCTCTAGATTTCACACACCTGCAGCATCAGTGTGCTCAGGTGTGTGACGTCTACCAATTTCTCACCCACCTGCAGCATCAGTGTGCTCAGCTGTGTATCGTCGTATCGTCTCCCAAGTTCTTACACACCTGCAGCATCAATGTGTCCAGGTGTGTATGTATCGTCTCCCAAGATCCCACACACCTGCAGAATTAGTGTGCTCAGGTGTGTATCGTCTCCCAAGGTCTCACACACCTGCAACATCAGTGTGTCCAGGTGTGTTTTGAAGGTAACACATAACGCGGGACAACCACCTCGGTTAACGTATCAGAAAGACATCAAACAACTGCACCAGAGAAAGTTCATTTTTCTTAAATCATAGAAAAGTTGTTGTTTAGTGTAGAAAGAATTGTTCTTGTGTGTTGTGCTGCTGCATGACCCCCGGCTGTTGAAAGACGCTGTACATTATAACAGTAACGACCTGCCGTCTATTACACTACACAGGCGAGGTGTATCTCTTCCCTGGCAGGCAATGCTCACTCAGCGTCCCAGATAACAAATTATTTCGTGTACCCAGACTTACTTTCTTAATGAGGAGGTGGTAGGTTAGGTTAGGTTAGGTTAGGTTAGGTTAGGTAAAAAAAAAATTATTGTTGGTATATATGGCTAAGTTAGGTTAGGTTAGTTTACGTCAGATTAGATTTGATTAGGAAGATATTAATGATATGACAATTAATTTTGTTCATGTCATAAAAATTACTAAGGCATTAGAAAAAACTAAATTACAATTATGAATCTGTCATGTACAGTAGCTAAAAAAAAGTATCTATGCATACTCTGTGAAACAATATGAGACCACGGACGATAGGTATTGGGATATGCGTGTCGTCTCCTTATGCTATATAAGTGTAATCACTCAACCGATTATTTTATTCCTATATGCCAACCTACTCTCTGTGTTGGATACTGAATGGCGGTGGGTGAAGACACGCATACCAACCCTCCCGAGACAACGCTAGTTACACGTATAATTTCGGAAGCCATCGGACCCACCCAGTCAGACACTTTCTTTGGCTACTGTACGTGCTAGTGACAGTACCTGTACCAAGGGAATGCACACCCAGTCAGTACAAGAACTGTACTAAATCACAGACACAGCCTTGGTAAACTGTTGTTGACTGTATCTGTCATATTTCAGGTAAACTGTTGCAAACTGTACAAATCTCAGGCTCCAAGACAAAAGAAAAATATCAACACATTTCCTGACATATATGAACAAAGAAAAACACAAATAAAAGGAAAAGATAAGAGGAAAAATGACATATTTATGACACACTGACAACAGCGGTCAACATGATGTAAGCGTTGAGGTCTTTTTCTGTTGGTCTGTTGAAGAAAGACTTAAATATAACAGAGAAATAGAAACAAGACAAGGAAGAGATGAAAAATACAAATAACACACACACACACACACACACATATATATATATATATATATATATATATATATATATATATATATATATATATATATATATATATATATATATATATATATATATATATATATATATATATGAAACCGGTCGGAATTCTACCTATTGGGGTTTTTGAGTTACAGTGGATGGTAATGCCCCTCAGAGAATACCGAACCAGCACAAACACAATTAATAAAAGTATTTTCCGTGACCGTGGAATAGCTAGTACCTGTGATTGGGGTTAATGAGACGCACAGGTAAAAGATAACACTTCTTTTCCTTCCAACACTATAGACGGAATCAACAATTGGCCACACAAGCACTAAGTACTTCTTAGCGTATTTCTAATAGTTTCCTTGGGACACACGTAACATATTTTGAACTGGGAAACTATCCACAATAAATTTCATTTTATAATTGTCCCTTAACTTCGTGAATCGTGTCTACATTAATTCGATAAAGTACATTTAAATTTCTATAGGCCTAGTTCAAAATGCTTCCACCACGAGGCGTGTGTGTTTCAACCTAGCCTACTGTTCCCCTATTCAATAAATCGATTCATTTTTTTGTTCTAATGTCTCTAAATATCACATAAAAATTTCTGAATATTAGAATCGACCCGTAAAAAGACAGCTTTCCTCATGTGCTGAGGGAAAAAAGTATGCATACAACCCCCCCAGAGGAGACCTGCTCTAATAACTGCATCTCACACCTGCGACATGCTTAAGCAGCATTTCCGTCCTCCAACTTCCGGCACCCCTGTTGATGCAAGTTTTTCTTTTTCCCCCTCTGACAATCGACCCCCCCCCCTAAAAGAATACAGCACTGTCCTCTTGTGCTGAAAGAACAACATAGAGCCACCTTCAAATCAACATAATTCCAACTCACAAGCCAGTAAACTCCGCTTCCTGCCTAGTCCTTGAACTTGAGAACTTGTGTCAAAAAAAAATTACCGACACCAATCAAGCACTCTCCCCTTTCGCCTGGCCCTTGAACCTAGAGAACCAGTGTCAAAAATAATGCCGACTCAAATCAAGCACTCTCCCCTTTTGCCTGGCCCTTGAACTTAGAGAACCAGTGTCAAAAATAATACCGACTCAAATCAAGCGCTCTCACGTCTGCAGCTCCGAACACTACAACGATCGACTCATTCAACGCCTCTGACCCTCATGCCGGCAGGCCAACCCTCTGACAATGCACCAGTCCATATTAGTGAGGCCCTGGTCATTACGACCATTCGCATAACCCAGCTCTTGACATCACAACCACAACCCAACGCACATTCCTGACATAGCCATCTCTCCTATTTTCTCTGCCCTACTCACGACTCCTCCGTAACTCACCTATTCCTAGTCCCTGCTTCTTGCTTGCTTCATCCTTGGCAGCCTGTCTATTTCTCATCATCATGCCCACCTGTGGTGCAGACCCCTCGTCTTCACTTTCGGGTTTATCCACCACCGGGTCTCCTGTGTGCCTTAGGGGTGGAGCAGTCTTCAAGTTGCTCCGGTTTTCCACTCTCGCGGCCTGGTCTTCTTCCCCACTAGGCTCGACGCGGTATAAGCCTGGCCTGGCATTGAGCACCTCGACAACGCGCCATCTCTTATCAAACCAATGGTTTTAGAGCTTAAACCGGTCTATTTTGCGTTGTTCCTCAACAAGGCCTCCTGGCCTACTTCCCAGTTACTCTTGTGGGGCTTTCTCTCCTCGTTTCCTTCGGTTTATTTCCTTGTGTCTCCGCACATTGATCTCCACGGCCTCCTGCAACCTCCATTGTCGATCTCTGATCACTATCATCCACTCATCTACCGGATCTGGGTCTACCTCCTGCCTATGGTCGAACAGCAGGTTTGGTTCTCTCCCGTAAAACAGCAGGAATGGGGAAAACCTCGTCGTGGCGTGTGGAGTCGCATTGTATTGCGACACCACTGCCTGCAGATGCTTGGGCCATTTATTCTTCTCCCCCTCCTCTAAGGTGGCTAGCAGACCATGTAGGGTTCTATTGAACCGTTCCACCATACCATTTCCCTGCGGGTGGTATGCCGACGTCCTGATCTTCTTCACACCAAATGTGGCACAAATTTGTCTGACCAGTGCACTGCCAAAATTTCTGCCCTGGTCAGTCAGCAACCGCTCAGGGGCACCCATGGCCAGGAAGTTTTGATTCACCAGGATCTTTGCAATCTTCGAGGATTTTTGGTCTTTGGTGGGAAAGGCCCAAGTGTATCGACTGTATACGTCAATCATTATCATAACGTTCTCCGTTCCTTGCCGCTTGTCAAGAAAGGTGAAATCTGCGGCCAGAGTCTCTAGTGGTTTGGTACCTTCAATTGTCCCTAGATGCAGTTGGGGCTTTGGAACTTCATCTTTGGCCACTCCACACCTTTCACAGTTGGCTTTGTAGTCCCGCAAAGTCGCTCCCATGCCTGGCCAGAAACCTCGCTCCTGCACCAGCGACAGAGTACGATCCTTCCCCTGGTGCCCAAACTCATCGTGACAGGCTCCAATCAAGGCCTCCTGCAACTTTGGAGGTAACGCTGGTACCTTCCTCAAACAACTTCATTACTATGGGGAGAAAATAGATGAATCAGTTGGAATGGCAGCAACAAAGGCTTTCCAGCGGCATCTCTGTTATTTAAGTGAGGAGTCAGTAGCTTTGGCTCTCTTCAGTGATAGTGTTTTGTATGCTGAGAAAAGAGAAATCCTTGAGTCAATGAAGGGAAAGAACGAGAAAAAGGAATGTCCAAAGAAGCTGAAAGTGACAGAAGAGGAAATTCCATCACTGGAGCTTAAAAACCTTGCATCCACAAATACTAACTGCTTCTTTCAAACCACGCTCCTGGATTCTGGATTCGTCTCCAAAGATCCAAGCCAATGGAATGACGATCCACAGTTCCTTCAGTCTAGGGAAACTCTACAAGAGTTGCAGGTGGTGATTGATGTGGCCGAAAGAGCGGTGAAGCTTATCCAGGACTACAACTCTTCAATTACGAAAAGCGAAGATCAAAAGCAGTATCTGCTTCAGGTGGTCACCACACATCGACGTCAGTATCTCAACATAAAGAAGGCTAATCTTCTGTGATGTATGTTTCTCTTACATGTGTTCTTTATGTTAATCTCATATTTTGGATAAAATAAACACCAACAAATAAATGTAACAAATAAATCACTTGTATCTGATGTCAGGAACAAGAATTATTTTATAGAGGGAGAAAACATTAGAGAAGTAGAATTTTCGGGCCACTTGTGCATACTATAAATGAAGCTGTAATTACCTATAATTCCGCCTGAAATGTTTTTTTTCATATAAAGGACGCAAATAAACAATGAGCACTAAAAATATAAAGAACTTTACTTTTTTGGAACCACCCTAATATACAGTATATATATATATATATATATATATATATATATATATATATATATATATATATATATATATATATATATATATATATATATATATATATATATATATATATATACAAATCTCAGGCTCCAAGACAGAAAATATCACTTACATTTCACATTTATAAATGAACAAAAAACACAAATAAAGAGGAAAAGATAGGAAAAATGACATGTTGCAACACACTGTGCTTGGCAGCCAACATGATGTAGCGTTGAGGGGTCTTTTCTGTTGGTCTGTGAGAAAGACTTTAAATATAACACAGAAATAGAAAACAAGACAAGGAAGAGAGGGGAGAAAGGATATTGAAACTACAAATAACACACACTTACAGTATATATATATATATATATATATATATATATATATATATATATATATATATATATATATATATATATATATATATATATATATATATATATATATATATATATATATATATATATATATATATGTGTGTGTGTGTGTGTGTGTGTGTCCGGTCGAGATTCTACCTATTGGGGTTTTTGAGTTATAGTGGATGGTAATGCAGTGGAAGCGCCCCTCAGAGAATACCGAACCAGCACAAACACAATTAATTAAAGTATTTTCCGTGACCTTGGAGTAGCTAGTACCTGTGATAGGGGTTAATGAGACGTACTGGTAAAATATAACACATCTATTCCTTCCAACTCTACAGACGGAATCAATAATTGTACACAAGCACTAAGTACTTCTTAGCGTATTTCTAATAGTTTCCTTGGGACACACGTAACATATTTTGAGCTGGGAAACTATCCACAATAGCTTTAAATTTTATAATTGCCCCTTAACTTCATGAATCGTATCTACATTAATCCGATAAAGTACATTTAAATTTCTATAGGCCTAGTTCAAAATGCTTCCACCACACGAGGCGTGTGTGTTTCAGCCTGGCCTACTTATGTTTCCCTATTCGGCAAATCGGTCATTTTTGTTCTAATGTCTCTAAATATCACATAAAATTTTCTGAATATTAGAATCGACCCCGTAAAAAAAACCAGCTTTCCTCATGTGCTGAGGGAAAAAAGTATGCATACAACCCCCCCAGAGGAGACCTGCTCTAATAACTGCATCTCACACCTGCGACATGCTTAAGCAGCATTTCCGTCCTCCAACTTCCGGCACCCCTGTTGATGCAAGTTTTTCTTTTTCCCCCTCTGACAATCGACCCCCCCCCCTAAAAGAATACAGCACTGTCCTCTTGTGCTGAAAGAACAACATAGAGCCACCTTCAAATCAACATAATTCCAACTCACAAGCCAGTAAACTCCGCTTCCTGCCTAGTCCTTGAACTTGAGAACTTGTGTCAAAAAAAAATTACCGACACCAATCAAGCACTCTCCCCTTTCGCCTGGCCCTTGAACCTAGAGAACCAGTGTCAAAAATAATGCCGACTCAAATCAAGCACTCTCCCCTTTTGCCTGGCCCTTGAACTTAGAGAACCAGTGTCAAAAATAATACCGACTCAAATCAAGCGCTCTCACGTCTGCAGCTCCGAACACTACAACGATCGACTCATTCAACGCCTCTGACCCTCATGCCGGCAGGCCAACCCTCTGACAATGCACCAGTCCATATTAGTGAGGCCCTGGTCATTACGACCATTCGCATAACCCAGCTCTTGACATCACAACCACAACCCAACGCACATTCCTGACATAGCCATCTCTCCTATTTTCTCTCTGCCCTACTCGACTCCTCCGTAACTCACCTATTCCTGAATTACCAACTGCTTGCTGGCTTCATCGCCAGCAGCCTGTCTATTTCTCATCATCATGCCCATGTGGTACCAGACCCCTCATCTTCACTTTCGGGTTTATCCACCACCAGGTCTCACACCTGCTTGCCTTAGGGGGTGGAGCAGTCTTCAAGTTGCTCCGGTTTTTCCTCTCGCGGCCTGGTACTTCTTCCCCACTAGGCTCGATGCGAGTACTCGCCTGGCCTGGCATTGAGCACCTCGACAATACATCTCTTATCAAACCCAATGGTTTTGGGGAAGCTTAAACCGGTCTATTTTGCGTTGTTCCTCAACAAGACCTCCTGGTCTACTTCTCAGTTACTCTCGTGGGCTTTCTCTTCTCGTTTCCTTCGGTTTATTTCCTTGTGTCTCTGCACATTGATCTCCACGGCCACCTGCAACCTCTGTTGCCGATCTCTGATCACCATCACCCACTCATCTACCGGCTCTGGGTCTACCTCCGGCCTATGGTCGAACGGCAGGTTTGGTTCTCTCCCGTAAAACAGCAGGAATGGGGAAAACCTCGTCGTGGCGTGTGGGGTCGCATTGTATTGTGACACCACTGCCTGCAGATGCTCGGGCCAGTTATTCTTCTCCTCCTTCTCTAGGGTGGCTAGCAGACCATGCAGGGTTCTATTGAACCGTTCCACCATACCATTTCCCTGAGGGTGGTATGCCGACGTCCTGATCTTCTTCACACCAAATGTGGCACAAATTTGTCTGACTAGTGCACTGCCAAAATTTCTGCCCTGGTCAGTCAGCAACTGCTCAGGGGCACCCACTGCCAGGAAGATTTGATTCACCAGGATCTTTGCAATCATCAAGGCTTTCTGGTCTTTGGTGGGAAAGGCCCAAGTGTATCGACTGTATATGTCACTCATTATCATAAGGTTCTCCATTCCTTGCCGCTTGTCAAGCAAGGTGAAATCTGCGGCCAGCGTCTCTAGTGGTTTGGTAGCTTCAATTGTCCCTAGATACAGTTGGGGCTTTGGAACTTCATCTTTAGCCCTCCACCTTTCACAGTTGGCTTTGTAGTCACACAGTCGCTCCCATGCCTGGCCAGAAACCTCGCTCCTGCACCAGCGACAGAGTACGATCCTTCCCCTGGTGCCCAAACTCATCGTGACAGGCTCCAATCAAGGCCTCCTGCAACTTTGGAGGTAACGCTGGTACCTTCCTCAAACAACTTCATTACTATGGGGAGAAAATAGATGAATCAGTTGGAATGGCAGCAACAAAGGCTTTCCAGCGGCATCTCTGTTATTTAAGTGAGGAGTCAGTAGCTTTGGCTCTCTTCAGTGATAGTGTTTTGTATGCTGAGAAAAGAGAAATCCTTGAGTCAATGAAGGGAAAGAACGAGAAAAAGGAATGTCCAAAGAAGCTGAAAGTGACAGAAGAGGAAATTCCATCACTGGAGCTTAAAAACCTTGCATCCACAAATACTAACTGCTTCTTTCAAACCACGCTCCTGGATTCTGGATTCGTCTCCAAAGATCCAAGCCAATGGAATGACGATCCACAGTTCCTTCAGTCTAGGGAAACTCTACAAGAGTTGCAGGTGGTGATTGATGTGGCCGAAAGAGCGGTGAAGCTTATCCAGGACTACAACTCTTCAATTACGAAAAGCGAAGATCAAAAGCAGTATCTGCTTCAGGTGGTCACCACACATCGACGTCAGTATCTCAACATAAAGAAGGCTAATCTTCTGTGATGTATGTTTCTCTTACATGTGTTCTTTATGTTAATCTCATATTTTGGATAAAATAAACACCAACAAATAAATGTAACAAATAAATCACTTGTATCTGATGTCAGGAACAAGAATTATTTTATAGAGGGAGAAAACATTAGAGAAGTAGAATTTTCGGGCCACTTGTGCATACTATAAATGAAGCTGTAATTACCTATAATTCCGCCTGAAATGTTTTTTTTCATATAAAGGACGCAAATAAACAATGAGCACTAAAAATATAAAGAACTTTACTTTTTTGGAACCACCCTAATATACAGTATATATATATATATATATATATATATATATATATATATATATATATATATATATATATATATATATATATATATATATATATATATATATATATATACTGTATATATGTAATATTCAGAAATTTCGGTGTGATATTATATTTAGAGACGTAAATACCAATAATGGCGATACTCTGAGTCATTCAAGTCTACGTGACAGGGACGGAGCGAGGGTGGCTCCCGCGTCGGACATAGTGAGCGCATCTGGAACTAGGCCTATATAATATTAAATGTAATCTACCAATCGTTATGGATGCGAATCATGAAATTAATTGACATTTATTAAATATAAAATTATTATAGATCGTTTCTCAGTCTAAATATGTTATGTGTGTCCCAACAAAGTTATTAGTTATGCGGAAAATATGTCACGTAGGCCCAGGCTCCGGCCTTGGGAAAGCACTAGGCTGGCAGCAGAGTTGCCAACTTAGCGACTTTGTAGCTAGATCTAGAGCTTTTTGTTTTTTCTAGCGACATTTTAGAGCGATTTGCGACTTGTCGCAAATCTAGAGATATCCACAGAAATCTAGCGACTTTCTGGATACTTTTGGACTGTCCATGAAAACTCGGTTTTCCTAATTTCGAGCCATAATATATAGCAACGGGGTTACAGGGACAATGCATTTGAACGGGTTGAACTCATAAAACAACTTCGTCAACGCTTACCTGACAACATTCGTGTGCTGCAGTCTATTTCTTTTCTGAGTGCCGATGAATGCTTGAAGCCTATTAAATCAGATATACATGGTTTGGCACACTTATTTACAGAAGATTCCAGCACCCTTACCAAGATTGATTTCCAGTGGAAAAAACTGCATCACACAATCTGGACAGAAACATCTAACACCCTAAAATTGTGGTCAGAAGTGGCAAATTACAGAGATGCGACAGGTGAAAACCCTTACCATGATCTGGCTGAAATTGCACTCGCTGCCTTATCTCTTCCGCATTCAAAAGCAGATGTAGAGCGCACATTTAGTAATATGAACTTTGTGAAATCAAAATTGCGCAACAAAATGAAACTATCGACATTAAAGACAATTCTTACAATAAAGTATGGGTTAAAAAGACAGAACACCTGTTGTGCAAGTTATGAACTTCCTAGTGATATTTTAAGAAAGATAGGGACTGTGGAGGCATACAGTTACAAGAGAACCTGAACCAAGCACTTCACATGCTTCCAGCTCTACAGTTGTTCACACTACGAAGAGGACTGGGATGCAATTACTATTGAATAATAGGTAAGTGTGCACATTAAACTTTAAAAAAATAATATTTTTATTTATACATAATGCATTTTATTTATACTCCGTCCATTATAGTCGGCATTATGAAAATATAATTTGCATCAAATTCCTGAAGGGGGGGAATAATAGCTAGCGACTTTCCATGGAAGATTTAGCGACATTTAGCTACTTTTAGGTACCAGCCTAGCGACATTTGAAAATCCGAGTTGGCAACCCTGGCTGGCAGATCCTCAGTAGACGACAGGCTTGAACAGACAGGACCGTCAGAGCGTCGGTCCAGGAAAAACGTTCACGTGGTCTGGTCTCCGCGGGCACATGTCTCCAGTGTAGCAAGTAAGTTTTATTCGATCTCAGACAGGGTTTAGATAGGGCGGTGATAGAAGTTAACAATAGCTATCAAAGAGTTCATTGCAGGGTTTCGGCAGAACCCACTTGACTGAGATTGATGACTGCCGTTTGACGATTGATGATTGGCGATTGTCGTGATTGGAATTATCGGAGCAGGCTTGTCACTGGTTTGCAAGGTTTTAGCTGGGACCTCTCGAGTGAATGAGTGCCCCCGACAACTAAACTTAGTGAGACCAGCATCAGCATTGGTTGATCAGTTCTTCTCACTTGGGTTCACAACACCACATGTCTTCGGCCAGTTAGAAATACTATCTACCGGACGGGAAAATAGAACCCTTCCCTCAGCTGGACAGGGTCACCTGCTGACGTTTTCCTCTCTTCTCATCCATGGAAGTACTGAGTGTAAACTGAGGCAGTCTGAGTGAGTGAACGGTCACACACTGAGACCAGGAGTCTAGTGGATACTCAGAGACACTTTTCTCTTCCCAGTATGGATGTGTTCTGAGCTTGTGTGATGCATGTTAAGGGAAAGGGTGGTAGGGTGTTTAAGATTTCCCAAGTCCAAGTGTGAGAACAACGCCCCTTTCATGGTTGATTTTCACACATGAGACGTAAGAATTCCAATAAAATGTTGTGAAGGGCTTGTTAGTGCCTTAAGAAAATACGGGTGCATTCGTGACCCGTGTGTGAGACTAAGGATCATGTTTTACGGGTATTGGTGGAGAAAAACATTCATGACTCCTGAGTTCTAGAGAAATTACTGATAAAACACAGCAGAACCCCTGCCTGCCTGATGAGTCATGAGTGATTTTCTCGAGTTTCTTGTATATGCCGGCCTCCTTGGCAGACTAGTAGTGACACCTTTCGGGTTATTGGGTAATCAGGATTGTAGTAGTTGTGTGTCACCCCAAACAGGCTGTGATTGATCCATGTGTGTAGTTAATAATTTCTTAACATTTTATATACCATTTTCTTAGTGATTGATATTATTTTCTTGACTGCCGTTAAGGCCTATTCATGTGTGTAAGCAACATCTTTTAATATTTTGAATTTATTGTTTTCTCATTTTCTACCTATTTTGAGATCATGGATAACCTTTGTTCCCAGGTGTAGTGTCTTAAGCCAGGCTAAGAGGTGCGCATATGTTGGTGTACTATTATTGGTTGTGATTGTAGTGTTGGAGGGAATAGAAGTGTCAAATTTTTCAGTGCGTCTCATTCACCCCAATCACAGGTGCTGTCTTTCCACTGGTCACGGAGAATATTTTGTTTTAATTTAAGTGGGTTTGTGCTGGTTCGGTTTTTTTTCCAAGGGGCGCTTCCACTACATACCATCCACTATAATCAAAAACCCCAAGTCAAGTGAGTTAAAATTCCTACCGGTTATATATATATATATATATATATATATATATATATATATATATATATATATATATATATATATATATATATATATATATATATATATATATATATATATATATATATATATATATATGTATATTAGGAACTGTCTTTATTTGGTAACATAGTAACATGACTTACTCAATGTTTTCTATACATTATTTTAAATATTCTTTTATTGTTTCATAACTTGATCTGTGTATTATGTTATTGTTTTATGCTATCTTATATTGGGTGATAAAGTATGATGTTATATTTAGGATGATATTAATGAATGTAAGGATATGTGTCGGGAATGCGGGGTATATATCGATGTTCTTTACGCCTGAGGACGTGGAACGACTTGACAGTCTCTCTCAGAGCTCTCACTCGGAGCAGACGCTCCGGATTTTTTCCTTCCACCTGAGGTGCACCGGGTGTTTTCGGGTGATCCTATGTATATGGAGGTTCTGGTTGTTGCTCTGTATGCGGTAAGACTTTTGTTTGCCAAGTTAATATAGGATTTTGCCCTAAGTGGTCTCAGGTTGGATTGTTTGTGTTAGTGTTATTTAATTTTTGTATTCCTTCTTGTTATAACATTTACCCAGTTCACATAAGTATTGGCCCTAAGTATTGTTGGATAGGAGTGTTTGTATTACACAGTGTTATATCATTTTGGTTTTCTTGTGCATAATACATGTAAATATGTAAGATAAGGAATAATCATGTTTTTTTTGTTAAGCTTTGTTGCAATCACACTTGACAATCTTTCATTAATTATTTTGTCATATATTAGCAACTTTGAGTGACCTATGACTACAAATATATAAAGTCATTTAGTGCAGAGTTTCCATGGGAGCTCTTTTGCATTTGTGTTAGGTCACTGCCCTAGTGCTGGAATTTTGGTTGTTTTGTGGGGGTGAAAATTATGAATATTAATTGACATTCCAGTGCTTTGAAGGCCTTAAGTATATAAGAGGGAAGTGATCGTAATAATACACTCTCGTCTTTCATTATACTAGAGTACTGAATACATTCATTAATGAAACTCAAGAGATAATATTCATATTGCTCGACTGTAAAATTAATAGACTACTGGCGTTCAAACTAGATAAGTAAATCTTAGTTATTAACACAGAACTTGAGAAATAACACATCCTCTATATGGAATGATTATACTGTACACAATTAAATGTTGAGAATAACTTATCCATTATCAGATGACTTTAGTCAATATTCTCTCCTATATTGAAGTGATTATTCATTTGCTACAGTTTATTTCGTTTCATCATATCTGACAAAACGGTATTGGTAAGGTGCAGACCTAAGTACAGATGTACACGTAAATACACTCAGGATTAATGTACTGTACAGTACATATATTATTGTGCCACATCAACAGTACACAAACACTAGTTAACTTCATCATACACTATTGTACATTAGATAACCTCTTAAAACCAGACAGTAAAATCACAAATTATCTTCACACTAATCTAACTTACATAAGAGGTCTCTTAGAGAAGGTTTGTTTACAAATTCGAAACTGAGGTGAACATGATATTCAATACAGTTGTGTATAAAACCATTCCTATCATTAATACATCAAGCTGGGATCACCACAATCCTACAAGATTCAGGCGAAGCACAATAAGAGGTTTAAGATAATCACATTACAAATCTCCCAGCTCATGGTTATTTACGTAACCCTGAATTATTATTATTATAATTATTATTATTATTATTATTATTATTATTATTATTATTATTATTATTATTATTATATTTATTATTATTTTTACCACCAGTGCTTATATTATTATAATCATAGATAATGCCGCAGCGCCCATAATGACAGCTGACAAACATATAACTCAATTATGCCATTCAGTTAATCATTAATTAATCTTCCTAATTGCTTTTAAGTAATTAAGCTTTAAGTAAATTCCATTAATACACGACATCAAAACTACAGTAATTAAGCTGTGGGTCTGCGTACATGTTAGGCTGTTATACTGTGTGTGTGTGTGTGTGTGTGTGTGGCTGTTGTACTGTGTGTCTGTGTAGTCTGTGTGCGTGTTAGGCTGTTGTACTGTGTGTTTGGGTGCATGTTAGGCTGTTATACTGTGTGTGTGTGTGTGTGTGTGTGTGTATGAGTCTGTGCAATAATAATAAATAATTTTAAGTATAATATAAGGTTTATTAATAGAGTTGCAGCCGGTGGCTGAAAATATACAAACTTACATGCGATTTAGACATAATAATATACGTTCAATACATTTACAGGGCTGTGCAGTACATAAATCAGGAGCTGTTTATTATTTTAACAATAGATGGGATGGTGTTATTCTTATAGCTATCAGTGCGGGCTCTTATGGGCTGAATTTTGTTGTAGTGGCGGATAGCTCGAGGTGGGCGGGGTACTGCAGGTGGTAGTAAGTGGCGATGACGAGGATGGTGCAGTAGTCCACGACCAAACCCTGCTAGTGCGTGGTGGTGGAGGTCACTGAGGAATGGCATTTCCAGGGTGGAGAGAGTGTTGTTGTAGCCGGAGTAGTCTGTGCCGAGCATGATTCTGTAGGCCCTCTTCTGTACCTTCTTTAGCTGACGTTGTTGGGAGCAGACGACCAGGCTGATGACGCATACGTTAATTTGGGGAGTATAAATGTGTTGTAGATAGTCATCATAACATGTAGATTCGGTACGAGGCTGCCTTGATAGTGTTGTTTACATGGGCCTTCTAGTCCAGTCTGTGGTCTATAGTTACACCCAGGAGTTTGGCAGACTGCACTAACTGGAGAGGATGGGCACCCACTGTAACTGCTGGAGCTTGCACTGGAGTGGTGGCGGTGTTGATGTGCATGACTAAAGTTTTGGTGTGATTGATGGTGACCTTGTTCTCCGTAGTCCATGGCTGTAGCCTGTCCAGGGAGCCTTGTAGAGAAGAGTAGTCCGGCGAAGTGTTGTCCACTGTAACCCCCACAGTGCAGTCCACTGTAACCCCCCACAGTGCAGTCATCCACATACTTCCACCTGTGAGGAGTGTCCGATAGAGCGTCGTTAATCAGGATTAGGAAGCATCTTGGTTCCCTGGGGAACACCGCAGTTGAGGTTTTGGAATGTGGAGACAGAACCCTGGTACCTCTCTGCCTGACGACGCTCACTCAGGAAATCAGTGTGCCAAGAGACCAGGTTGATGGGCATTCCTAGTGCAATGGCCTTGTTGATGACAGTGCAGTGATCAACAAGGTCAAAAACCTTTCTGAAGTCACCAAGGGCAACGGCCAGTGATATCTTACGTTTCTCCAGGTTTTTGTGCAGAAAATCCAGGAAACTAACTAAGCAGTGTGAGGTAGAGGAGGTCCTCATATTGTCAAATTGCGGTGGATCAATTGACTGACAAATACTAGCAAATCCCCATTCAAAAACAAAGTCTTCACAGAGTAGACTGGGTATGGGGGTAATGGCAACTGGCCTAAGGTCACTAGGGGACTGTGAGGTGGGGACCTTGGGAATAGGGGTGACATATGCGGTTTTCCATTCATTAGGACATTCGCTTTGTCTGAGGGATGCATTAATAATGGAACAGAGAGGGGTGGCAAGTTCGACTGTAAACTCCTTGTAAATTTTGATTGGGATCTTCAATTGGGGTCGTGGAGCGTTTGGATTTAGATTTGAGGAGTTTGTTGGCAATTTTAAATGGTTGAACAATAGGAGGGAGTTAAGGGGGGGAGGTAAGTAGGCCGGAAGGAGAGTGAGGTCAAGACTGGGTAGAGTATGACATATAGTAGCAAAGTGGTTATTAATTGTCTCAGCTGCCTCCTCACTAGGTAAATGAGAGATAAAAGGAAGCGTGGGAGACTGACGGTTAAGACCACAGAGATCTTTTGCCTTAGAGTACCACTGACCGTTGCCGACTTCCTTGAGGTTGTGCACTTTCCTGGGATAATAAGACTTCTTGGCTGACTTGATTTCCCTGATGACTTGGTTACGTAGACTTTTGTACAGGCGGTTGTTGGTGTAGTATGCCTTGTTGCACTGTTCAATTAGTCTTTTGATACGGAGTGTAATCCACGGGACATCATCGGGGTGGATCCTCATTGTCTTGGCTGTGTGGTCTGTGTGCGTGTTAGGCTGTTGTACTGTGTGTTTGTGTGGATGATAGGCTCTTATACTGTGTGTGTGTGTGTGTGTGTGTGTGTGTGTGTGCGTGTTAGGCTGTTCTACTGTCTGTGCGCGTGTTAGTCTGTTGTACTGTCTGTGCGCGTGTTAGGCTGTTATACTGTCTGTCACGTGTTAGGCTGTTATACTGTCTGTGCGCGTGTTAGGCTGTTAGACTGTCTGTGCGTGTGTTCGGCTGTTAGACTGTGTGTCTCTATGCAAGAATTTCATTTATAACAAGACACCATATATCATTTACATGTTATCCAATAAAAGAACAGGAACTAACTTTGGCCACCGTCTACCAGCGGTAGCACTGAGTGGACAATATGAATACGTGAGGTGAACAACTCCGAGGTAGTTGATGTACAAATGTGATTGATTATAGCCTATTGGGTCTGTTGTAATGTCTCTCTATCTATCTGTGCCTGTCTAATGATTTCCTGAGTGATGCCACAATGAGTCATAATGAACCGTGGCATCAGTGGGAGCTTCATGTAGTAAACTTTGTAATGGACACCGAATAAGTAAATTTTGCCTACAAACTTGCTGGGAGTTTGGGGAAATTTGCAAGCAATTAAGAGAGGGAGAGAGAGAGAGAGAGAGAGAGAGAGAGAGAGAGAGAGAGAGAGAGAGAGAGAGAGAGAGAGAGAGGCTTATATATATCGAAATGATCAAATATTGGTATTGGTGATTAATTGATGGCCACATTATGTTAATGTCGTGTATTAAATTAGTGGTAATGAGTAGAAAAAATTTCAATTGCGCTAAATTATATACTGTAAATATATATATATATATATATATATATATATATATATATATATATATATATATATATATATATATATATATATATATATATATATATATATATATATATATATATATATATATATATATATATATATATATATATATATATATATATATATATATATATATATATATATATATATATATATGCAAGTAAATCACTGTAGGTGCGCGTGATATATATATATATATATATATCTATATATATATATATATATATATATATATATATATATATATATATATATATATCTATATATATATAATCTCGGAAACTACTTTACCGATCTGTAGTGATGATGGATGGTGTTATATGTAGTGATGATATGGATGGTGTTATATGTAGTGATAATGGATGATGATGTTATATGTAATGATGATGGATGTTGTCAAATGTAGTGATGATTGATGGTGTTATATGTAGTGATGATGGATGGTGTTATATAAAGCGATGATGGATGGTGTTATATGTAGTGATGATGGATGATGTTATATGTAGTGATGATGGGTGGTGTTATATGTAGTGATTATTAGACAATAAAATAATAACAATTTAATGCTAAAAAAATATACTTTGCTGTACCGTTGTAGTGAAAAACATGGTGGAAGTTACATACACCGTTAATGAACTGTTGATGGAAGAAGAACTTTTGGGGACTGAACAGTGAGACAATGTTGAGCCTCCCGGAGGGTGGCGTCCTACTTTGACCAAGAGAATAAGCTGCCCATCTGTTTGCTGGTGGGTTTGTTTGTTTGCGTGTTTGCACGAGAATCTCGGAAACTACTTTACCGATCTGTAGTGATGATGGATGGTGTTATATGTAGTGATGATGGATGGTGTTATATGTAGTGATGATGGATGATGTTATATGTAGTGATGATGGATGTTGTTATATGTAGTGATGATCTATCTATCTATATAACACAAAGAAGTATGTCTGTTTGTCTGTGTGTGTGTCCGCATGAGAATAGTCACCTATTGGAGATTCACGGCGCCATAAGCTCGAGGAACAGGCTTTGTGTGAAATATAACAAAGTCTAGGACTGCTTTTAGTGTCCTAGTGGTCTAGAGGTAACGTTCCCCGGTCACACACATAAGATCGTGGGTTCGAGTCGTGGCTGGGTGAGGTTATTGATTATATGTAGAAGTCCGAGCGCCTTATGGGCTAATGATATATATATATATATATATATATATATATATATATATATATATATATATATATATATATATATATGTTTGTGTGTGACAAGCCACAATTTTCAACAATATCGCTGCTTATAACTTCTGTGTTGTTGCCTGTGGCAGTGGGTTTGAAAGTTTCACATTCTGACCGAGGATAAAAGATTCACACTTTGAGAGTGAAAAGGAAGGTATTGTCTGTATAAGTCCATTTCTCTATTGGGGTGACGTCTGTGTGATACTTTCACTACAATATAATTATTCATGCACTTAAATATTGTACTTGTATTTCGGATTCTGAATAGCTTTCTGACTCTGGTTCTGTGCCTCAGTAGAAGTGTACTGTGGTAAGCTAGTAACTAAGCGCAGTAACAGTGCCGTACAGCGTAAGAGCGTTTTGCCCTGAGTGAAGGACAAATATAATTGAATTTAAACGAAGGGTGAGTCAGACCCAACGACTTTAAGTGAGTAATCCAGCACAATATATCGTTTTCTTATAGTGTTGTGTAAGGTGTGTGGCCGCCATCATGGTCAACACCAGTGAACATGACACTTTCCCAATATTACTGGTAAACAACGAACACTCAACCAGCAGACGAGGAACCTGAGCTTCGTCAGATCTAATGCACCACAATGATCTTGACTCAAACATCAAGTCACCAAATAAAGATTAATGCTCAGTATAGACCGACATAGATAAAAAAAAAAATTTTGTTTTGTTTACAAAGGAATTCACCATATGTTGTGTGGTGATGAACTCTTTAATTGTGTTAGTTATTGTGTATATCTATATCGCTAATACATCACCACCTGCCTGCCCTCACTAACCTACCGTCAACAGCTTGCCGTCATTAATCTGCCGTCACTAGCCTTCCATCACTAATGTATCACCACCAGCCTGTCGTTACTAGCCTGCCGTCACTGATCTCTCTCAGTCCAAACTTTTATGTGCGTCTCAAGTGCCCGACACGGAGTGCAGGCTGGCGCTGAGTTCTCCTTAAGGCAAGACTGTATTATCCCGAGTCTCTAACGTAAAGGTGAAAAAAATAATAATAATAAAATAACACACGTATCTGTGTCATCCATTATCACATGTAACCTATGAAAGCTAAGCTACAAATGGACTTCACATGGTGGTAAAATAAACGAGAAGAAACGTTATTGGTAACACACACAGTCTCTCTCTCTCTCTCTCTCTCTCTCTCTCTCTCTCTCTCTCTCATAACCAATACCTTAGCTTGAGTAAGGACGGTAAAGGTGTAGCCTGAAGTAAAATCAATGAGGCCAGGTAACTCCCTCGGTGATGATGAAGGCCACAGATGATACTACCCAGAGAGAGAGAGAGAGAGAGAGAGAGTAAATGAGGACATTCCCATTCCGAGTAGCCTGTCATAAAGCAAACACAGCCACACACATGTTGATATATAACAAACAGCCCAACACACACCCACACATACACACGTTCACGTAAAACAAACACAATTTCACCAACGTTGACTTTCAAACAAACACAACTACACCCTCGTTGACATTAAACAAACATAATTTAACTCATGTTACCTAAAAAAATAAAACATAACCACAAAAATGTTGACACAGAAAAAACACAGCCAAACACAAATTGACATAAAATAAACACAATCCCACACACACACACACACACATATATTGACAAAAAGAAATATTCAGAGAACTGACGAAAAATAGGAATGATAAAAACAGATAAAGCAATGAATAAGGAAAAGGAAGAGGAACATTTGTCAGGAAGTTTGTTGTTGAATTACAGCGAAGGAAAACGATCATTAAATATACAGACAGACAGACAGAGAGACAAAGGTAGAAAGTGAGAATTGACGTGGAAAAGAAAGCGAGATAAATAGAGAGAGAAAACTAGTGAGACAGAAAGTGAGAGATAATTTTTTTACACAAATGATAGAATTTCAAGACTTGAGAGTCAAGAGATGAAGTACTAGTCACAGGAGGTTATATACTTGCATATCTGAGGATCCGGACACAAGCCCCCTCAGTTAAAGTGTAAAAAAAGGTTAGGTTGGGTAAGGCTAGATTGGGTATTGCAATTGCAATCTTATGGTATAAATGTAATATTTTACTTTTTTTTTTACGGGATTAGCCCACCAGGGCACAGGTCAATGATCCACATCAGGGCCGGGGGCGAAATAATAATAATAATAATAATAATAATAATAATAATAATAATAATAATAATAATAATAATAATAATAATAATAATAACAATAATAATAATAATAATAATAATAGTAGTAGTAGTAGTAGTAATAATAATAATAATAATAATAATAATAATAATAATAATAATAATAAAAATAATAATAATAATAATAATAATAATAATAATAAAAATAATAATAATAATAATAATAATAATAATAATAATAATAATAATAATAATTATAATAGAAATAATAATAATAATTATTATAATAATAATAATAATAATAATAATAATAATAATAATAATAATAATAATAATATTAATAGTAATAATAATGGACCGTAAATATATACAAAATTAAAAGAAAAAGAGATTAATAGTGAGAAACGATATATGTATGTTGTGTTGTCAAAGTAACAGAAACAATTGAAACCCTTCAATTGTATGTAAATGAGGCAGAAAGTAAGATCAGCATCCTGAGACTTGGTCACAATTTTTGTGATACCATATGGCAGCAGGGTCTACCATTAAGCAATGCATTTTGCTTCCAATATCTTCCCAGGTGGTAGTACCTCCCTGTTTGATAGCTGTCTACTACTACCCACTACCACAGAAGTGTTCATAAATTGTAAATAATAAAGAATAAAAACATTGGTTTCAAAAATTCTGCTAGAGGAAAGGTCACGGCAGGCTTAGCTCTCGGGGGTTAATTATCAGTAATGGCTAGTGCTAACTTGTGAACAGGGCTGTGCCCTTTAACGAGCCGAGTTAGAGAGGGCCAAGGAAGATATCTTGAAATAAAAGGAAGAGATAGCGAGGATGAAGGAAGAAACGAGCCAAGGAAAGTCCGTGTCTGACAAAAACTCAGGCGAATGGAAGGTTGTGAGGAGAGGCACAACTAAACTGGTGGTGATAAAAAAAACACACCAAGGATACGACAACAACAGCTAAGTGTACCAACTCTTTCAGTCCTTTGACAGACGAATCGGACGTTAGCATAGTCAGGGACAAGGCTGTCAAGGTAGGTACGAAAACCTTAATTGTTGGCGATTCCCAGGTACGGTACCTCGACAGAGCTTTTTGTGGTAAAAATTAAAATAGGATGAGGGTGCTTGCCAGGAGCTGGGGTGGGGGATATATTTGATAGGATGGACAATACCTTGTCTGGTAATGGGAACAAACCCATTAGATGCATTGGCGCAGGAGGCATTGATATTGGCAGATGTAGGAGTGAGGAGCTTCTTGATAAGTTCAAGACAGCTATAGGACATATTAAGTTGAAGGAAGGGCTCCTTATCATATGTGGTGTCCTGCCAAGAAGGAGAGTTGGCAATGTATGGTTGTCAATTGCAATTGGTGTCAAAGGCCGTCTTGACAGATATTGCAAGTCAATATCAGTCCCTTTCATTGACAACTGGGACAACTTCTACGGTAGAAGGGACCTTTATGCTTGGGATAGGGTGCATCTGTCTAGGGATGGGGTGGCAACCCTAGCTGGCTCTCTCGAGAGGGAAGTTCAAAAGATGTCTAAGTCTTATAACTGCTAGGAGAACATATGAGCAAAGGGGTGGAGGAGACTGCAGTGGGAGCGGTTAAACAAAGTGAAACGTTAATGGGAAATAGTGCTAGAAATGATGACAAAACTAAATCAGGTACAGAGTTAAAACCTAAACACGACAAAGAGAGGACCTAGAACACGACAAACTTAAATGTCTACTATGCAAACAGTGGAAGTATGAAAAACAAAATGGGTGAAATCAGGGCGTTGGTATCTACCGAAAAAATCGATATAATAGCATTCACCGAAACATGGATAAACCTAGACTCACGTGAGTTACCTGTCGAATGCCAAATTGCAGGTTACAAATTATTCCATACCGATAGGCAGATTAGGAAAGGAGGCAGAATAGTAATCTATGTCAGGGATATTCTGAAGTGTGAAATAAATGTGGAAATAAAGACTGAGCGGAATACAGAAACAATTTGGTTTGAATTAATCGATGATAGGAAAAAAATAATCACAAGAATAATATATAGACCTCCTAATCTTGATAGAGTTAATGAGCGAATAATTTGGGATGAAATGCATAGCAAAGTCTGTGTGGTAGGCGACTTTAACTTTAGGCAAATAGATTGGATTGACCTGAGGGGTAACTCAAAATCAGAGGATTTTCTTGAAACAATCCAGGATTGTTTCCAAAGCCAACATATAACCGAATCCACCTCATTAGTAATGTCGAGGTGGGGAACGAACTTGCTAACATCGATCACAAATAAATAAGATTTCATTTAGAATTTCAGCACAACCACAAGGAAAATTCCACTAAAGTCCCAGATTTGAGAAGGGCAAACTTTGATAGTTTGAAGAGGCAGCTGAGAGAAGGGGTATCACGCTTAGGGGTAAATCACATGACCTCACATGAGGTGACCTTACACAATGTACCCAGAGAGTGCGACCTCACCTTACCTGGAGACCTGACGGTTGAGGATGACCTGATCACGAGATCTGAGTTTGACGAGTTCCACATCAATTTAAATAATGAGATTATGTAATGCACAAAGGCAGAACATACCATACAGATAACTGATATCAAACAACAATGACCCTAAATGGATAAATAATTATTTAAAGAATATTATTGGACAAAGCAAGGTTATAGGTAGGAGAATAAATCACGGTGAAGTTTACCTCCGAGATTATTATAAGGTATTGGCCGGTAGGGTTAAGACCGAGATAAGAAAAGCAAAGAGGAATATTGAACTGAAGGCAGCAAGGGAGGCGAAGTCAAACATAAAGGGATTCTATCAAATGTATAAAACTAAAACACGAGAAAAGATTGGACCAATACAGTCAGCTACGGACGAGCTAACTGATAACGACGGAGAAATGAGCAATAATCTGAATAAATATTTTTCGCCAGTTTTCACCATCGAAAATTTAAACATGATACCAGAGGCGCCATCTCTATACAGAGATAGTGAAGAAAACAAATTAAGCGAGATAGTAGTGACTAGTAATGATGTTAATAAGCAAATAGACAAACTGAAGCCTAATAAGTCACCAGGTCCCCATGAGATATTTGCCAGAGTATTAAAGGAATGTAAGGAAGAGCTAAGTATGCCCTTAGCAAAGTTGTTTAAAATCACCTTAAAAACGAGTATAGCAACCATAATCATGGAGGATAGCGAATGTAATACCGATTTTCAAGAAGGGAGATAGATCACTACCCTCTAACTACCGTCCAATCAGTTTAACATCAATTGTAGGCAAATTACTGGAAGCAATCATTTCAAACTCTATTCGAAACCACCTGGAAAAGCACGTTACAAGACTAACGAGGTCATCTTAAGATTATATCTTGCGCTTGTGAGACCTCACCTGGATTACGCAGTTCAATTCTGGTCACTGTATTACAGAATGGATATAGAATCCTTGGAAAGAATCCAGAGGAGAATGACAAGACTAATCCCGGGCATTAGGATCCTTAAGTACGAAGACAGGTTAAAGCATCTTAAATTGCACTCCCTAGAGAGACGTAGAGCGAGGGGCGACATGATAGAGGTGTATAAATGGAAGTCAGGGCTAAACAAAGGGGACATTTCAAAGGTACTCAGACTATCCAACCTGGAGCAAACTCGTAACAATGGTTTTAAATTAGACAAATTTAGATTTAGGAGCGAAATAGGTAAACACTGGTTTGGAAACAAGAGTAGTAGATGAATGGAACAAGTTACCAAATATCATCATTAACTCGGATACGCTGGATAGTTTCAAACATAGGTTGGATGCTTATATGAGCAATAAGGGTTGGGTGTAAATAGGACTGCCCAGTATGGGCCAATAGGCCCGCTGAATTTTCCTCCATTCTTATGTTCTTATGTTCCAACATGGCTTCACAAGCGGGCGTTCATGTCTAACTAAACTATTAACATTCTTTTCATCTGTTTTCGAATCAGTGGACGAGGGTCACAATTATGATGTGGTATATCTCGACTTTAGCAAAGCCTTCGACAAAGTCCCCCACGAAAGACTAATAAGAAAAGTGGAGGCTCATGGCATTAAAGGAGATATTCTAAAATGGATTAGGGCGTGGTTACAGGACAGGAAACCCCCAGTGAGCATTAACGGCACTAAATCCTATTGGACCAACGTCACTCTTGGAGTTCCCCGAGGCTCAGTACTTGGACCATTATTATTTATTATATACATAAACGACATAGACATCGGCGTAGATACCAGCATAAGTAAATTTGCTGATGACACTAAAATAGGGGTGACATTATGTCAGATGCGTACTCCGCAAAACTACAGGAATATCTAAAAAAAAATCGAATGGTCCGAAAAATGGCAGTTGAAATTCAATGTGGACAAATATAAACTGCTCAGTGTAGGAGATGTAAACAGGGACACCAGATACCAGATGAACAACGATGTTATTGAGAAATCCGACTGCGAGAAAGATTTAGGAGTAATGATAAGTAGGAATCTTAAGCCAAGTAAACAATGTGTATTTGCTCGAAGCGAGGCTAATAAAGTACTTGGGTTCATACAAAGAAGTGTTAGTTACAAGACTATCGAGGTCATCCTAAAACTATATTTTGCGTTTTTGAGACCTCACTTGGATTACGCATTTCAATTCTGGTCACCGCATTACAGAATGGACATAGAATCCTTAGAAAGAATTCAGAGGAGAATGACAAGACTATTCCCGGGCATTAGGAACCTTGAGTACAGAGACTGGTTAAAGCATCTTAATCTGCACTCCCTCGACAGACGTAGAGTGAGGGCGATATGATAGAGGTTATATGATAGAGGGCTAAACAAAGGGGACATTACAAAGGTACTCAACTATCCAACCAGGAGCGAACTCGTAACAATGGTTTTGAATTTGACAAATTTATATTTAGGCGCGAAATAGGTAAACATTGGTTTGTAAATAAAGTAGTGGATGAGTGGAACAAGTTACCAAACATCATCATTAACTCGAATACGCTGGATCCCTTCAAACATAGGTTGGGTGGACATATGAGCAATAGGGGTTAGGTGTAAATGGGACTACCCAGGATAGACCAATAGGCCAGCTGCACTTTCCTCTATTCTTATGTTCTTATGTTTTTATTTGTCCTTGGGACTTTTTCCTATGGATCTCTTTTCTTGGGGGAGATTTTGTCCTAGGGGGCCTTTCCCCTACTCTTATATATTCTAGTGTCGATTATCAGCTGACCACAGTTGACATATTGCCTCCACAAACATGAGCAGAATAAATGTTTTTTGTCTTAATTTCTAAAACCTATTATTTTGTATAAAATTAAGATATAAGGAACGGTCCTGAAATACTCTGGCCGATGAAGCGCTTAAATGCGTTAGATTAACAAAAACAGGATATTAAAGTGAGGACTGGTAATTGAAAGTTGCTTCTTGGACCGGTAATTGAAAGTTGCTTTTTGGACCAATTAATTGATGCAAATTATTATTTTTTTTTTACATAGCAAACTTGGCTAAGTAAAGCCGATTATAATAATGATTGTCTGTCTGCCTGTCTGTCAGTCTATCTGTCTCTACATACGCTTTAGTCGCTTGTAAACATAAGGAATAACCCACTCGGGCACGGGTCATCGAACCACAACGGGGCCTAGGGGGCGAAAAAATAAGAGGAAAAGAAAATAAAAATAGAAAAGAAAAAAAGATTATATTAATCTAGACCACGAGTATGACGGACAACCGTCTTCTTAAAGTGAGACAGATTGTATTAGTATAGAAACACAGAAGAAGCAGAGCATTCCACAGTTTGGCTGTGTGAGGAAAGAAGGATGTACTATAACGGGTTATTCTAGTGTGACCAACAGCCACAGAGAAACTGTGTCCACCGTGGGCAAGACGAGTTTAACCATCCCACGGCCTTGCCGGCGGTAGACAGGAATCAGATGCCAAATCCACCGAACATTGCCCGTTAAAGTATCTGAAAAAGAGAGAGTGAAGCAACAATGTGGCGAAGAGAAAGGGAAGAAAGATTATCAACTAAAGAAGGAGAGACAATAAGACGAAATACCTTTGATTCCACCCTATCTAACAGTTAGACAGAAGAAGAGCTACTCCAGTTAAGACGAATGAATCCCTTAAAAACTTGAAGCAACTGCTCAGGAGTGAAGTAGCTACGGCATCTGTACAGCATTCCCAGCTTTCGGGAGGCAGCCTTAGCAATGTTGTGGATGTCTGGCTTCCATGACATATTAGAAGAAATGGTGAAATCTAGCACATCTCTTTTAGAACTTGGCAGAATAATTGCGTCCTGAAATGTGATTGGTGGGAGATCATCTAATTTGGAAAGTGTATTTGGTAAATACTGAGTTTTATTACTATTGCATTTAACCAAGTTTCTAATTCCCCATTCGGAGATGCTGCACAGATACGCATTAATAGATGAAATGATATCAGCTCTGAAACAGATGTAGTTTGATTTTTTTTTACGGGGATTAGCCCACCCGGGCACGGGTCACTGACCCACTTCAGGGCCTGGAGGCGAAAATGTAATAATAATAATAATAATAATAATAATAATAATAAAAATAATAATAATAATAATAATAATAATAATATTAATAATAATAATAATATAATAATAATAATAATAATAATAGTAGTAGTAGTAGTAGTAGTAGTAATAATAATAATAATAATAATAATAATAATAATAATAATAATAATAATAATAATAATAATAATAATAATAATAATAATAATAATAATAATAATAATAATAATAATAATAATAAAGAACCATAAAGCAATACAAAAATTAAAAAAAAAATCAAAAGTGAGAAACAATTTATGTATGTTGTGTAGTCAATAGTAAGTGAAACAATTGAGACCCTGCAATTGTGTGTAAATGAGGCAGAAAGTCAGATCAGCAACCTGAGACTTGGTCACAATTTTTGTGATGCCATATAGCAGCAGATCTACCATAGACAACACATTTTGCTTCCAATATCTTCCCAGGCGGTAGTACCTCCCTGTTTGGTAGCTGCCTAATACCTACTAGGGGAAAGGGAAAAATGTGAAGAAGAGTGAAAAGTAGAACCAACAGCATATGAATAGATAGAATTAGTCGTAGTGTGAAGTAAAAATCATTGATAAAAGTAAGGAAGGAAGTAGGTGAAAGAACAGAATCCTGTGGGACACCACTATTGGTAGAGAAAGAGCGAGAGGTCGATCCCTCGACAACAAATGCCATAGATCGGTCCTCAAGGAAGCTAGAAATTAGAGAACAAAGTGGGGGAGAGGAACCAAAAGAGGGAAGTTTAGAAAGCAAAGACTTGTGCCCTACCCCGTCAAATGCTTTGGAGATGTCGAGAGCCACGATGAAAGTTTCCCCATAATCCCAAAGAGAGGATGACCGAAGATGGGTGCAGTAGGAGAGCAGATCACCAATAGATCTCGCCTTGCGAAAGCCATACTGCTGATCCGACAAAAGAGAAAAGTGTTCAAGGTGACAGAGAAAATGAGAGTTTAAGATAGTTTTGAAAATCTTAGAGAGGAATGGACTGAACCAAGGCATGTTTCCAAGAAGAAGGAAAAGTTTGGGTTTTGAGGCAAAGGCGAAAGAGGCGAGCAAGCACATAGGCTAGAATTTCAGCACACTCCCTCAGAACACAAGGGGGGTATTCTGTCCGGTCCATGCACCTTGCTCACATCAAACCTGGATAACACACCAGCAACTCTACGAGTGGAGGTTATAGAAAAGTGCATATGTTCAGTAGGAGAAACAAGAGTAGGAGGGATAGAGTTGGAATCGTCTAAGGTGGAGTTAGAGGAGAATGAGGTGCAAAGAGATTGGCTTTTCAGGGGGAGAGTTGGCAATAGAGTTAGTTATCAGGTCGGAAGAGAGGAGGAAAAGAGGGGGTGGAAAAGTTATTACAGATGTTTTTGGTTAAGGACCAGGATGATTTACTATAAGAAAAGTTATTCATGTCAACGGTCTTTCTTTTTTTTACATTCCTCCTGGCCCTACGAAGAATAACCTTCCAATGATTCCTCGAAGTAATGAAAGAGGAGTGATAATAGGAGGAGATAGATTCATAACTTGATACGCCTTATCTCTCTCCCTGCATGCAAGAGAACAGGAGTGATCAAACCATGATTGTAAAGTGAAAGTTTTGGTAGAAGATAGGATACATGCGCTCACACCACTCTGTATAACCCCAGCAATGTTGTCAGCACATACCGAGGCGTCCCGGTTGAAAAAGCAACATTCATCCCAAGGAAAGTCAGAAAAGAATTCTCACAAGGATTGCCAGTTTGCCCTCTGATAGTGCCATAGTTGGCGTTTAGAGAGGGGTGGGGAAGGTGGTCGTGCCCAGTTTGATTTAAAAGCAATAAGATTGTGATCAGAACACCCTAAGGGGACAGAAATTGAGAATTATTAGTGTGAGGGGTTAGAGGTAAAACAAAGATCAAGAATGTTAGTAAGTTGATCGTGTCGATCTGAAAAACGTGTAGGCCGGGTAGGGTGTTTAATTATTTGTTCCAGATCATTAAGTAAGGAAAAAAAGAGTGCCTCGGCTTGTAGAGGCAAGCCACTCTCTGTGATGTACATTGAAATCCCCTAGGTAGAGGATCTCGGTGTTGGGGAGTGTGGATAACAACGACTTATGGCAAGAAGTGAGATTGTCAACGAGTTCCAAATAGTTAGTAGGGTTGGGAGAACAGTATAGGAAACAAAGGAAAATAGTCATAGTTGGTAGAGATATATTGAGTCAGATGACATCATAAAGAGAAGATTCAAGATCCATGAGTCGAGCTCTCGGTGTAAGTGTGTTGTAGTAGGTTTGAGTGAAGCTGATTTGGTCAGATGAAGTTCAGTTAGTAGTAGGAGGTCGGGGGAAGAGGTTAATAGATGGTGCTCCACAGAAGGAAAATTGGATCTCAGGCCGCGAATGTTGGAAAAATGAAGTGTAAAAAAAGCCGATCCTCCAGCAACCGCGGTGACGTCAGTTGAGGCCCCAGTAGTTTGATGATGATCAGGGCCCTGGGGCCCACAACCTTCCCGACTAGTGGGACCCATCCGAGAAGACCCCGCTTTAATATTATTTTCAACTGATAACATAGGAGAGTAAAAGAGTAGAAAGAATAAAACAGATCAAGAGTGAGAAAGGTTATATATGTTGTGTCGTCAATAGTAAGAAAGACAATTGAGACCCTGCCATTGTGTGTAAATGAGGCAGAAAGACAGATCAGCAACCTGGGACTTGGTCACAATTTTTCGTGATGCCATATGGCAGCAGGGTCTACCATTAGACGACACATTATGCTTCCAATATCTTTCCAGGTGGTAATGCCTCCCTGTTTTATAGCTGCCTACTACCTACTACCTAAGTGTATTTGTATAACATTAATCAAAGGCATACTGTATATAGCTTGGTTTGCACCTAGCAGGAACTAACGTGTTGTAATGAGTGTTTGCAAGAAAATTCGTGCAATTAAACCTTTGGACAAAGATGAAGCAACTATTTGGTGCACGAATATGGGATTGGTACAATAAAGTTGGACAAACACAGCTGCCCAGCCTTTCCTTAAACAGAAATCAACAAAGCAGGAATAAACCAAAAGACAATGAACATTTAGAATTCATAAATTAACTAAGAATCGTTCCCTTAACAGGTGATCCAACAGACTATGTACCCTACGCTAAACATGGTTTCGATTAAAAAAACTAAAGTATTGTTTTCATTATTTATTTGGAATTAGTCTGACCTCTTAAAATTGCCTTAATCATAGTTATTTACTGAGGCGAGTACTTACATAGTTTGTATCTAACTTTATTTTTCAATAAATTTTTTGCCTATTTTTTACATTTTGTTCCTTTTGGGGTGCCGGTACAGTATACCCCGGATTACTATTGGCGGGAAATTGTAGGAGGGTTACTTATTAAGGATAAAACAATGTGAATATGAATACAATAGGACGAGATATTCTACTTCCTATATTACTCTGCTATAATGAAAAGTACATTATATTATTTCTCTGTTCTTTATTATTCATTTGGCAATCATTTATATTATAATGCAGAAGAAAAAAAAAGCGAAATTTCCACGTATTTCCATTCAGAATCCTCCTACTCCTTAAAATGGATTTGGTGGCTCAGGAACGATAACCATACATTAGGCCTGTCACTCATGATATATTGCCAATTATTCGAAGGATTCAAACCAAGAGAATATATATCGTCTCTAGATATTTCCTTTCTTTCGGGAAATAGCCATGATATTTATAAATTTCTTCTTTTCGAAATTAACATTCTAACTATAGTGTGTACAGTTCCATTTTAGGACTTAATCAATATACCCATTTAGTGTTGAATATAAAATAATATATAGGTTTTTATTACATTTACAATAAATCCGGATTTTGTTGTTGGTATAATTTAATTGTTTGCGAGGGAGCTGGTATAGTGGTGATGGTTTGGTGGGCAACGTGTACCTTGTGGGAGTTATTTCTCTCTCTCTCTCTCTCTCTCTCTCTCTCTCTCTCTCTCTCTCTCTCTCTCTCTTTTTATGTTCCCGTAACTTTGACACACACACACACACAGAAAATAAAGATGTCAGTCACGGGGATGAATAATGACCTTCCGAGTCTTGCTCTCTACAATTACTTACGTTAATGTGTGTGTGTGTGTGTGTGTGTGTGTGTGTGTGTGTGTGTGTGTGTGTGTGTGTGTGTGTGTGTGTGCAACTACTCCCACATACACTGTTGAGTACCTCTAAATGTTGTTAAGTAATCGCTAAGTACTGCAGAGTACTGCTAAATGCTGTTGAGCATCCTTAATTAAGAGCTGCTTAGTACCACTAAGGGCTGTAGAATACCGCTAAGTGCCGTACAGTACCATTAAGTGTTGTTTAGGACGTCCAAGTGATAGTTTAAGTGGTGTTGATGTACTTCTAAATGCAGTTGATTACTTCTAAGTAGCTGTTGAGTACTTCATAGTCCCGTTGAGTATTTCTTAGTGCTGTTGAGTACTTCTAAGTGCTGGTGAGTACTCCTAAGTGTTCTTGAGTACTTCTAAGTATGATTAAGTACCGTCTAATGCCGTTGAGTACTGTCAACACCTGTTTGCGTCACCTACCATCACCTGTTTGCGTTACACGCCATAACCTCTCTGTGTTACTTATATTCACCTGACTGTATCACCTACCATTACCTGTCTGTGTCACCTGCCATCACCTGTCTGCGTCATCTGTCATCACCTGCCTTCATCTGTCTGCGTCACCTACCACCATCTGTCATCACCTGCCGTCACCTGTCTGCATCACCTGCCATCACCTGTCGTATACTGCCACCGCCTGCAGAGAAACTAATCAGATTCTTTATGTTCTGAATCTTTTAATTAGCCCGAAGGTGTTCAGGTGTTGTGGTGGGTAGAGAGAGAGAGAGAGAGAGGGGGGGGGGACTTCTATCTGTGCATGTTTGTTTTATTGGTCATGTGAACCTTTATCCGTGTAAGTTTGTTAACTCTGTATATTTCTCTATCCATGCTTGTTTGTACATATATCTGATGCCTCGGTCATCTTGTAATATATTTGTGTCAACATGATGAATAAGTTTCATCATATTTTACGTGTTAGTATACGGTACTGTATATGTTCACACTTGGGTATGTATTAATACAGGTAATTATCTATCATGCTCATGTGTTTCTTACTATATACGTGTTTCGACCTTGGATTAAATTGTTATATGAGACACTATATCATACAGCGAAACCAATATCCCCCTTCGGTCGGCAGGTGAAGGTTAATTGCCTGGTAAAATATTACTGAAAAATTATCAAATTAAGAGATTATCTTCAACCTGTGGGGGGAGAACCAGTGTTGTTGTTGTTGTTGTTGTTGTGACTTAGTGAACTGATGAACACTTTATCTCACCTGTTGTTGTTGTTGTTGTTGTGACTTAGTGAACTGATGAACACTTTATTTCACCTGGTGTTGTTGTTGTTGTTGTTGTTGTTGTTGTGACTTAGTGAACTGATGAACACTTTATCTCACCTGTTGTTGTTGTTGTTGTTGTTGTGACTTAGTGAACTGGTGAACACTCTATCTCACCTGTTGTTATTGTTGTTGTTGTTGTTGTGACTTAGTGAACTGGTGAACACTTTATCTTACCTTATGTTGTTGTTGTTGTTGTTGTTGTTGTAGTTGTTGTGACTTCGTGAACTGATGAACACCTTACCTCACCTTATGTTGTTAATGTTGTTGTTGTTGCTGTGACTTAGTGAAGAAATAAATATTATTCCTCATCTATGCTTGTTGTTGTTAATGGTGTTTTTGTTGTTGTTGTTGTTGTTGCTAAATGATGAACACATGCCCTATTCATTCCTCCTTTCCCCTACTTTCTAATTTTCTTTCTTCTTCTCTTCTTTCCAATCCATTTCTTCCTCTACCACTTTCCTCTCATCTTCCTATTTTTCCTCCTCCTTCCGTCCCAGTTCTTTAATTGTTTCTCTTTTCCTCTTCTTCCTTAACCTCCATTCTTACTTTTTCATCCCCCTTCCTCCCCTCCTTCATCCCCTCCCCCGCCTCTTGCAATAAGGTTGTCTCTCTCTCCCCTAATTTACTACCTGGCAACCCCAGGTCTTTAATTAGGGATTTTAAATTTCTTCCTTGACTCTGTACACCCACACTAACCCACATACACACACGCACCTAACATTACGTACATACAGATATAGCACTCTCTCTCTCTCTCTCTGTATATATATATATATATATATATATATATATATATATATATATATATATATATATATATATATATATATATATATATATATATATATATATATATATATATAATATAGGAAAGAAGAGGTTCATTTCGGGAATTAATTCAGGGGTGGGCAGTTGTTGGCCACCAGCTGTGTTTCTTCTTTCAACATATATATATATATATATATATATATATATATATATATATATATATATATATATATATATATATATATATATATATATATATATATATATATATATATATATATATATATTCAAACGTACATTACCAGACAAGAACCACACACACACACAAATATGCCCTGACACTTGCACCTGTACTGTACTCTAGCCTATGTGCATTTCATCTTTATTATATTTTAATTTGAAAGAATTTTTCACTTTGTGGCTTATTTTCTAAATAGTCTTTTTAAAGCTGAAAGTTAAATTATAAACAATTGTGAAAAGGAGAGAGAGAGAGAGAGAGAGTTAATATCGTACGCATGAGACCCTGAGAAAGTTTACACACTAATATAAACTGGAAAGAACGCAGGAGGTGAGTCAACCTGTCCGTGAAGCTGCTATAATTGGTGTAGTCTGTGTGACGTCACGTCCCTAGCAACGGCGAGTGATATATTGGCTAAAGGCAAGCAAACTGCTGCCTGCTTGTGACGTCATATCCTGGTCATCTAAATCCCCCATTTCAATAAAAGGTAAACAAAAAGTGACCTCATTTTCCTAGCAGCCAAGACCCGTTAATTGAATAAGTAGTAAACAAACAACTTTCAGTGACGTCACGAGAAAGAGGTAAATATCCCTGACTTCAATATTCCAGTACCTAAATGCACCATAATGGCTTAGGATAAACACACCGTGACGTCACTTCCTCTAGTACTGCGTCCACCATATTGGCTAAGGATAAACACTTAATGACGTCACTTCCCTAGCACCACGTCCACCATATTGGCTAAGGATAAACATAGGTCTGCCGCCTGCCCTTCAACGTTACGTGTGACTGAACTCTGATCTTTTATCTCCGCTTTGATGTTTGTGTGATGGAAGATGTGACATGAGGATATAATAGGTGAGTGTTGGTGAACTATATTATACTGTACTGCTATATTATATACAGTATATCCCAGGATGATGTAAGTGTTGGTGAACTATATTATACTGTACTGCTATATTATATACAGTATGTCCCAGGATGATGTGAGTGTTGGTGAACTATATTATACTGCACTGCTACATTATATACAGTATATCCCAGGATGATGTGAGTGTTGGTGAACTATATTATACTGTACTGCTATATTATATACAGTATATCCCAGGATGATGTGAGTGTTGGTGAACTATATTATACTGTACTGCTATATTATATACAGTATATCCCAGGATGATGTGAGTGTATATCCCTGATGTGAGTGTTGGTGAACTATATTATACTGTACTGCTACATTATATACAGTATGTCCCAGGATGATGTGAGTGTTGGTGAACTATATTATACTGTACTGCTACATTATATACAGTATGTCCCAGGATGATGTGAGTGTTGGTGAACTATATTATACTGTACTGCTACATTATATACAGTATATCCCAGGATGATGTGAGTGTTGGTGAACTATATTATACTGTACTGCTACATTATATACAGTATATCCCAGGATGATGTGAGTGTTGGTGAACTATATTATACTGTACTGCTATATTATATACAGTATATCCCAGGATGATGTGAGTGTTGGTGAACTATATTATACTGTACTGCTACATTATATACAGTATATCCCAGGATGATGTGAGTGTTGGTGAACTATATTATACTGTACTGCTACATTATATACAGTATATCCCAGGATGATGTGAGTGTTGGTGAACTATATTATACTGTACTGCTACATTATATACAGTATATCCCAGGATGATGTGAGTGTTGGTGAACTATATTATACTGTACTGCTACATTATATACAGTATATCCCAGGATGATGTGAGTGTTGGTGAACTATATTATACTGTACTGCTACATTATATACAGTATATCCCAGGATGATGTGAGTGTTGGTGAACTATATTATACTGTACTGTACTGAACTATATTATACTGTACTGCTACATTATATACAGTATATCCCAGGATGATGTGAGTGTTGGTGAACTATATTATACTGTACTGCTACATTATATACAGTATATCCCAGGATGATGTGAGTGTTGGTGAACTATATTATACTGTACTGCTATATTATATACAGTATATCCCAGGATGATGTGAGTGTTGGTGAACTATATTATACTGTACTGCTACATTATATACAGTATATCCCAGGATGATGTGAGTGTTGGTGAACTATATTATACTGTACTGCTACATTATATACAGTATATCCCAGGATGATGTGAGTGTTGGTGAACTATATTATACTGTACTGCTACATTATATACAGTATATCCCAGGATGATGTGAGTGTTGGTGAACTATATTATACTGTACTGCTATATTATATACAGTATATCCCAGGATGATGTGAGTGTTGGTGAACTATATTATACTGTACTGCTACATTATATACAGTATATCCCAGGATGATGTGAGTGTTGGTGAACTATATTATACTGTACTGCTATATTATATACAGTATATCCCAGGATGATGTGAGTGTTGGTGAACTATATTATACTGTACTGCTATATTATATACAGTATGTCCCAGGATGATGTGAGTGTTGGTGAACTATATTATACTGTACTGCTATATTATATACAGTATATCCCAGGATGATGTGAGTGTTGGTGAACTATATTATACTGTACTGCTATATTATATACAGTATATCCCAGGATGATGTGAGTGTTGGTGAACTATATTATACTGTACTGCTTTATTATATACAGTATATCCCAGGATGATGTGAGTGTTGGTGAACTATATTATACTGTACTGCTACATTATATACAGTATATCCCAGGATGATGTGAGTGTTGGTGAACTATATTATACTGTACTGCTATATTATATACAGTATATCCCAGGATGATGTGAGTGTTGGTGAACTATTTTATACTGTACTGCTATATTATATACAGTATATCCCAGGATGATGTGAGTGTTGGTGAACTATTTTATACTGTACTGCTATATTATATACAGTATATCCCAGGATGATGTAAGTGTTGGTGAACTATATTATACTGTAATGCTATATTATATACAGTATATCCTAGGATGATGTGAGTGTTGGTGAACTATATTATACTGCACTGCTATATTATATACAGTATGTCCCAGGATGATGTGAGTGTTGGTGAACTATATTATACTGTACTGCTATATTATATACAGTATGTCCCAGGATGATGTTAGTGTTGGTGAACTGTATTATACTGTACTGCTATATTATATACAGTATGTCCCAGGATGATGTGAGTGTTGGTGAACTATATTATACTGTACTGCTATATTATATACAGTATATCCCAGGATGATGTGAGTGTTGGTGAACTATACTATACTGTACTGCTTTATTATATACAGTATGTCCCAGGATGATGTGAGTGTTGGTGAACTATATTATACTGTACTGCTATATTATATACAGTATATCCCAGGATGATGTGAGTGTTGGTGAACTATATTATACTGTACTGCTATATTATATACAGTATATCCCAGGATGATGTGAGTGTTGGTGAACTATATTATACTGTACTGCTATATTATATACAGTATATCCCAGGATGATGTGAGTGTTGGTGAACTATTTTATACTGTACTGCTCTATTATATACAGTATATCCCAGGATGATGTGAGTGTTGGTGAACTATATTATTCTGTCACGCTAAATATATTCCAGGAATTTATTACTGCTCTTCTAAACAGCGGATGTAAATCGTCGTGAACTGTATAAGTAGTATGCAATATACATTGTAAGTAACAATCAATCTACGAGTAACATCTAACATGTAATAACAAGTATCTTAAACAGTAAGTAACATGTAAATGACACGTAATATCTGACTCCTAGCAGTAAGTAACATGTACGTAACACGTAACATCTGGCTCCTGGCAGTAAGTAACATGGAAGCAGCAAGTACATCTGCCTCTTGGCGGAAAGTAACATGTAGGGCAACAAGTAACATCTGGCTCCTGGCAGTAAGTAACATGTGGGCAACAAGTAACATCTGGCTCTTGGCAGTAAGTAACATGTAGGCAACAAGTAACATCTGGCTCCTGGCAGTAAGTAACATGTAGGCAACAAGTAACATCTGGCTCTTAGCAGTAAGTAACATGTAGGCAACAAGTAACATCTGGCTCCTGGCAGTAAAAAACATATAGTCAACAAGTAACATCTGGCTCTTGGCAGTAAGTAACACGTAGGCAACAAGTAACATCTGGCTCTTGGCAGTAAGTAACATGCAGACAACAAGTAACATCTGGCTCTTGGCAGTAAGTAACACGTAGGCAACAAGTAACATCTGGGTCTTGGCAGAAAGTAACATTTGGGCAACAAGTAACATCTGGCTCCTGGCAGTAAGTAACATGCAGACAACAAGTAACATCTGGCTCTTGGCAGTAAGTAACACGTAGGCAACAAGTAACATCTGGGTCTTGGCAGAAAGTAACATTTGGGCAACAAGTAACATCTGGCTCCTGGCAGTAAGTAACATGCAGACAACAAGTAACATCTGGCTCTTGGTAGTAAGTAACACGTAGGCAACAAGTAACATCTGGGTCTTGGCAGAAAGTAACATTTGGGCAACAAGTAACATCTGGCTCCTGGCAGTAAGTTATCCACAGCCAAATTGGATCTTGTCTTACCCGCAAGATGTGTCGATCTGGCGAGTCTGTATTGATTTATGCCTGGCAGTGTGGCCTTGTGGTACAGCTGTGGCCTTGTGGCCCTGTGGTCCTGTGGGCTTTTAGCCATGTGCTTTTCTGTGGCCTTGTGGCCTTGTGGTTTTTTGTGGCCTTGTGACCTTATGGTATGCTATGACCCTGAAGCCCTGTGGTCCTGTGGTACATTCTGGCAGTGTGGTTCTGTGGTCCCGTGGCCCTGTAATACGCTGTGTCCCCGAGTCCTTGTAGTCATGTGGTCTTGTGGTACACTGTATCCATGTGGTCCTGTGGTACACCGTGGTCCTGTGTCACATTGTGAGAGACTGTTAACCTGTGGAAGATTTTGGCAAGCTGTGGCAGATTGTTACCTTGTGGTAGGCTCTGGAAGCCTGTGATAGGATGTAGCAGACTGTGGTAGGCTATAGTTGTATGTGACTGGGCTGACGCAGTAGTTTGTCTCAGGTTGTTGCAGGTCGCTTCTGTGATGTACTGGTGCCGTTAAGGTGCTGATGGTCGGCTTTTATATTCTGTGCTGACACTATTATGTACTGTTGGAGGCTATTGCAGGTTGGTCGCCCTGCGTTAAAGTAACAATGTGGCAAGCTGTGGCAGAGTGGCCATCCTTAGGCTATGTTGGCAGTCTTCCCGCTGTTACAGGCTCATCTTGCTGCTATGATCTCTTTACAACAATAACCGGCTAATCCTGTGCTATTATAGTAGAGTCGTACCCTTGTTTCACGGAAGCCAAATAATATTGCCAACATCTTGTGCTGTAAACGGCTACCTACACGACTGTATCCGCTGTTGTTGTTGTGGTAATGATGTTGATTGTGCTGCTGTATTATTGTTATTAGCGATGTGTGTGTGTTTGTGTTTGTGTGTGTGTGTGTGTGTGTGTGTGTGTGTGTAGATATTTTAGATCACTTATTAACCATCATCGCACTATTCATGAGAATATGAATGAATGTTGTGTCTATATATATATATATATATATATATATATATATATATATATATATATATATATATATATATATATATATATATATATATATATATATATATATATATATATATATATATATATATATATATATATATATATATTTCATGTAGATCCACAATGAAAACATGGATAGGATAAATCTTGATAAAATCACACGGGAAAGGGAAAACAACGGCACCTTAGCTTTCGTCTTTATTCAAGACATCTTGAATAAAGAAAGCTAAGCCGTTGTTCCCGTGTGTTATCAATATATATATATATATATATATATATATATATATATATATATATATATATATATATATATATGTATTTATACGCTAGAATGGTACAAAAACTACCATAAATGTATATGACACACAAATTAAACTCATCATAGGTTACAAATATACTCACGGATGACCAAATACCTTACATGCAAATTACAGAGTAAAACGGCAGAGGGTTCGTGGGTGCCGTAGACTAGCTGGACATTGTGGATGATTTAGTCCTGGTAGTCCGAGAGTTATAGGAACAAAAAGGCTTAACATCAAACAATGCCATTACACAGCTGGTAGCGTCCTTACTGCACGTTTCTTTAGCGAAAGGGAACGACTCTTTGACTATGTAAACGTTTGTGACAATCGGACCTAACAGGGGAATTAAAAATTTTAACAAATTGTAAGTAAAAGTACTTATTGGAGAGAGCGGTGGGCGAGTTTGGGCAGCCATCTTGTGTGCCTTTGATAGTCCATGTATTATATACTTGACCGAAATCCAGATGCGAAAAATGTTGAACACGTTTCTTCATCAGTTGTTTTATGAAGCTTAAGTTTCTTTAAATTAATATTGACTTTACCTTCATACTTACTGTTCACATGGTAAGGTTTACTCCTTGCTAATTTTACTTTTGCCCGACGACAGAATACACGACTGCGAGAAGTTGCATCTCATCCCAGCGAGTCTGTCACTCACTACTCGCCTACTGTTTTACTCTCTTTTAAACTAATATGTAACATATTTGGTCATCCTGGCGTGTTTATCTTTAGTATTAAGTTATGAATTGTTATTTTGATCTGTATGTTTGTCGCGTGATTCTTAGTTATCAACATTTTTATAAGTGTTATCATTTAGTATGTTGCACTTTTTATACGTATACATAATTATCATATCATATGGCGTAATTGAAGTATAGAGGGCGAATGAATATAGTGCTTGCCTCCTGTCCAAAGGGATGCTGGTTACTGGTTCTATCCACCCATCTGTGAATGTGAGGTCGGGGTGCAGTGTTGGCCACATTGCCGCCTTGTGTTATGAAGCCTTAGTACACAGTGTATCGTATTCACAGTGTCTCTATCGGACAGTCATGCTTATGGGACACACTGTCAGCTTTGATGGAGTATTTTTATTTGTTTTAATTTATAGTAGTTTTTATACTATTGTATTTCATTTAATGTATTTTCTGGTCTAATGATAACAAAAGAGGTATTGTTAAAATGTTAGGAAATAAATATATTGCTTATCCATCCATTAGGACTATTATTTATTATGCATTTACGACCACCCCGAGGAGAGGAAGTGACATCGACTAGAGAGAGAGAGAAAGAGTGTGTGTGTGTGTCGGCCACCCTGCACCATGCTGGTTAAGTATGTATGATCTGACAGCGTGATGTGGAGTGGGTCATGGGATGGAGCCGCTGATGGTGGTGGGTGAGGCTGGTGTTTGTGTGTAAAGCGACGACCAAGGGTAAACTAGGCATATATGGGGCCTTGTGTTGCAGGGGAGGGAGCACAACAATAATACTGTACACGCTTACTTTGGTGGCCAGAGTTAATCGTAGTGAGTCGTATCCATATTTCTCCTTATATTATCTTATCTCTCTTCCTCTCGTTTTTCTCTACTCTCTCTCTCTCTCGTAAAACCAGATGAAGGTGCCCCCTCTACTTTCACAAGAGCTCAGTATACCATTAAAGAAGCTTGAGTATATATATATGTACAGGTGTGTGAATTTATAAAGGTTTGTAGTGTAATCTTTATACTAACAACGCTTACTCAGCTAAACCTATACTGAAGATTTTGGAGATATCCACTAACTCTGACCTTTTACCCTTTATCCCAATAAATACAACAATTTTGGGGTCTGTCTTACTTAATCAAATGCCAAGTGTAAGCATGATGAAAACATAATAGATTTTATGTTATTCAGTCGTGTTGACATATAAAGCGAGAGACAGATAGATAGGTTGAGAGGTAGACACGGACGCTATATTGACTCTTCCCCCCCCCCCCCTTCCTAGATAGGTTGAGAAGTTGACACGGGCGCTACAGTGACTCCCCTTCCCCACCCTGCCACAGCACGTTCATTTAATTATTCACTTATCTGAACGCTTCGTGAGCAATTTACTGAGCTCTTGTATTGTTTGATCACTCCTGTACTTTTATTCTAAGTTTGACGTTATCGTTGTCTATATTTACAGGATATCAGAGCCCCCGTGACCGTATCGTAGATTACACCTATGTTAATGCCTATATTTGTATCTGCTCTCCATGAACATTTGGGTGACCTCTTGTGAAGCCTGGCGTATTATGTGGCATTATTACCTGTCAGTGTCTTATCCGAGGTCTTAGGAACGCATATTTTACGTCGATTCATCTGTTTGTCCGTTCCTGTCGTGCATCAGGAAATTATAAATGCGAGAACTCAATAATGAACAATGGATTTTTTAACACAAAAGATCTCAAACGATTATTATATTAGTATTTTTTGTTATTTTCGTACAGAATTAAGGCCCTCTTGGTCGTCACTTTGGTGGGGCGAGGAAAGTGTCAATCTATACTCCAGTCTTATTAATAATTTTAAAAGGGTGACGTGTAGGGTGGGGAAGGGGAGTCACTGTAGCGCCCGTGTCAACTTCTCAACCTATCTAGGAAGGGGGGGGGGGGGAAGAGTCAATATAGCGTCCGTGTCTACCTCTCAACCTATCTATCTGTCTCTCGCTCTATATGTCAACACGACTGAATAACATAAAATCTATAATGTTTTCATCATGCTTACACTTGGCATTTGATTAAGTAAGACAGACCCCAAAATTGTTGTATTTATTGGGATAAAGGGTAAAAGGTCAGAGTTAGTGGATATCTCCAAAATCTTCAGTATAGGTTTAGCTGAGTAAGCGTTGTTAGTATAAAGATTACACTACAAACCTTTATAAATTCACATACCTGTACATATATATATACTCAAGCTTCTTTAATGGTATACTGAAATACTACAACTGTGCAGCTCAGAACACAGACACGCACCACTCACACTCTCTCTTTCTTTGTTTAACTATTTATTTATCTGACTTTCTGTGTCTGTCTCTCTCATTTACTGCCAGCCATCAGTAGTTTATATCATAGAAGACATTCTTATCTCACCCTGAGTCCGAACTCATGAAGTTATCTGACCCATAAAATTCCTATGACTGTTGAGGAGTGAGGTGATGCTCGGGTACCTGAGGTCACGAGGTAAGATCACGTCAGCTTATTCTAATGGGGTCATCACCTGGAATATCAAAGTAACAGAGAGAGGACGCCACTTGAACTGTTAAAGCGACAAATTAATGTTTAAAGTCAGAAGATGACCTCTAGAGTCTCAAGAACATCAGGTCAAGAAGAGGGGGGGGGGGGTGGATGGTCATCAGCTCAGACATTGGTAGTCAAGACGACGTGTACATCAAGCAGACAGTAAACGCGACACTCCGGGTTCGTCTCCCTGTGTTCCTGACAGTAAACTTTTGTGACCCATATTTGATTTTTCGTCGTAAAACTTTGGAACGACAGCGTCCTCCCATCGTCACATCAACCCGCACGACCACTGAGCCAACATTAACCCACACGACCATCCAACCAACATTAACCTACACGACCACTCAACCAACATTAACCCACACGACCACTCAACCAACATTAACCTTCGCGACCAGTCAGTCAACATTAACCCACACGACCATCCAGCCAACATTAACCTACACTATAACTTAAACATCGATGACCTACACAATTATAGGTATTTAATTTATGCATATTAATAGCTTGAGAACATAAATGAAAGAAGTTATACATTTGTCAAACTGCACACTTACAGAGCGTTATATTTACTGTCTCAAAATATGAAAGGAAAAAATTCTTCCATCTTTTCATATATGGGCGAACGTTTTATAATTTAATATTAGTCAAGTGTAACGGAAATAGTTGAACCCTTGTTGGTTGGTCAGCAGGCCGGACACAGCGGAAATATTAGAACAGTGATTAGAGCTATTTTTGTTCTATTTAAATGTTTTTGTTCCCAAGGGTTTAGAAAGTAAAAAGACGGGAACAAGTACAGATGCAGATACAAGTAAAGGTATAGATACAAGTGCAGGTACAGATATAAGCACAGGTAGAAATAAAAACGAACAGGTAAAGTAATAATAGGTTTTGATACAAAAATACAAGTAGAGATACAAGTACGACTCCAAAGACGAGTACTGGTAATAATATTTCAAAATGCTAAGAGTGAACAACCACTGCTGAGGATTAACCATAATAGTAAGTTATATCATCAACATATAAAAGCTAAAATAGAACCCTGAGAAAATTCAGTATCAATGCATAATTATCAGTATATTTGAAAAATAAAAATCAGTATTGAAACGCACAATAAAATGATTAACGAGACGATCTGTGAATAATTATAATTTTTGAACTCCAATTTGGAATAAATCAGTGTGAATTTATAGCGTTGTAAAATACTTTATTATTGAAAATAGAAAGATGAGATTTTTTGGAGTTTATCACCCATAATGTCATTGGTATTGAGGTCAACGACAGAACTAGATGCGTAAAGAGTAGTGGTCTCTTCCAGGGTTTAAAATCAACTTTATCTTATATACTAATGTTATCGTAAATGTTTTAATCTTTAATTGGAAACTATAGAAGGCATGATAATTCCCGAAACCTTAAGAAAGGAATTAATACACCAATTTTTATATAAAAAGATTAATAACAAATCGCAGTAGACGACAGTGTTTCTTTTCCTTTAGTGGTACTGTACCCGACTGATGCTCCTCTCTTCTTGGCGGTTCACACTGGCTGACCTTACTCCACAATGCACTACCATCAGACTTCTTGTTTCCATCTTAGCTGGACGTGGTCAAGGGTTTTAGGGCTCGAAGGAACACAAATAAAACATTAACTCACGAGTAAAGTCCTGAGTTTGTGTGTGAGCGAGAGAGAGAGGGAGAGTTAGTCAAAATAAAGTGCAATATATTTAATAAAATTTAACAATAAGTAATATCTAACACAAATATTAAGTACCTTGCTATAATATATGTTTAACAAAATTAAACAATTAATGAAAAGAAAAATAGTTCATAAATAGTATAACAAGAAATAATAATAATAATAATCTACCTTTCATCCATAATTCTTTTATTAGGGACCCTCTAGTATACAAAACTCTTACATTGTAAAGTTGATTACGAGCAATTCTCAGATTTCACATGACGTCACATCTATACCATCTATACCTATAAGATGGCGGACCGCGCAAAGTATTGTGGGAGTTGTGACGTCAATGCAAACTAAGAATAGACACCATTATGTACAGTCGGGGTTAAAACTTCTAAAGTTCTTTCCCAACCAAAATGAAGCATTATAGACCCCAAAATGTAATAAAACCCCACAGCCGCACCAGACGACAGTCAGGGTAAATAAGTTCGGAGACTCATTCCTGTGACTCAGTTTCACCACGAGGGAGCTAACTTTTGTCCGCCCCTGTACAATGCTTTAAGAAGGTCATAATATGTGAGTTACAAAACGATACATACACAACAATGAAGTAGCTGTCATCATTGAGCATTGTAACACTAAACTGACACACCCAAGAGAAATGAATATTTACAGCAATGGTCTATTAGTAAATACATAATAACAAGAGTATAATACGGAGATTCAATTTATCGAATGAAATGCAGTATCAGCACTACCAGCACAACTACCATAATAATTTAATGAAGTGGAAATTCTGAAGAAAAAAACTACGAGTGGTTCTTTAAGCAGCTTTACATTTTAGTGTACTGTATAAAGCGGCTTCAATCAACTAATGGTTATGGTGTTGTGGCTTCAGATTTATAATTATGTTATTCGGCGAACTATGGTGTAATGGTCAGCATGCTCGCCATGCAAGGGAGCGGACCCGGGTTCGATCCCTGGGCAGGGTGAAAATATGGGCAAGTTTCTTTACGCCATTTGCCTCTGACTACCAAGCAGTAATTGGGAGCCTGAATGTTAATCGATTTGCGGATCGTGTTCCGGGGTAATGGTTTGCCAGTGCAGTTGGCGAGTTGTCCTGTCATCTCGGACTATCCTTGACACTGAGTCACTCAGCTCACTAACTAAGGGTGTGGTTGTTGTGTTGGCGACAGCTTCTACAATCTACAGTACACCTTAAGCAAATTCACGCCTAGGTGGTCCTAGTGCCGGCCATCTTCATTACACGAGGGGTAACCATTATTATTATGGTTAAGTTGATAACGTTATGAGGAATTTATTTTCAATTAAAGAGACAACAGAACACAAAGAGCGTCCCCTTCCCGCCACTCGTTCAAAGCAGTGAGTAGAGGGGGAAAAAATGACCACACCTGACCTCAGCTTTCAACATCACCAGCACGACACACACACACACACACACACACACACCCACACACACCCTAGAGGTTTGTATACAGCTTTATTATGTATCACGGAAATAAATTATAATTTGATCTTGTGTTGTAATTTATCAACAGACAAAAGTAATTCTTGGGTCAAGAACTGGTTGCGAGTGTGTGTTTGTGTAGTTGTATGTAGTGTACGTGTGTGTGTATGAGCCTATGTACGTCTATACTCTAGAGTATATATTTAATTGTGTTTCTGATGGTGCGTGAAAGAGAGAAAGGAGGAGATTGGGAAGATACAAATAAATAAATAAATGGAGAATGAGGCAGAGAGAGAGATAGAGAGAGAGACGTGAAGAAAAATAAAGATAATAGAAAATATAGTGAAATTCTTTGAAACTGATGACAAATACTTGAATAAGTGTTCGAAAAATAGTGGGAGTTTGATAATAACTACAATAAGTTGCTGCGTTTTATAAGTATATATCTAGTTTTTGCCAGTCCCTTGGCACTTAATCTCATAAAATCTACTCGGGAGGTTATACACTCTTAATTATCAATCACTGGTAGATTGCTGCCGCCACCCTTAAGCACCAGTTGTGTTAGTGATTGTGGAGAAATAATTAATTTCAATATTCACGGTGTTACAGGTGACTTGGTATTATTTTTCACAAGTGGCTGTAATTTTATATAAGGTCTATGTAAATATCATATTATGCTTTTTATATTTATTAAAAAAAAACTAACATTTATATCAAAGGAGATGGCTAGTTATCGTGAAAAGTTTCACTGTGAAATGAACTTAAACTAAAGTCAATCCCCTTAGAAACTTTAAGCGTGATTTCGCCTGAGTCCACGAGTATCACAATTAATGTTGGTGAGGACTCAGGGGTAGTGTGACTCAAGGTCACTCTATGATGTCTCCTCACACTCTGAGTTAAACATATGGTTACATATCTGAAGCACTGCATCCTACTGGAAGTGATGCTGACTTAGCCAACATCTGACCAAGACTGGCCATGGCCCTGGGCCACCTGGGGCACTTAGAACAGACTTACTCCAAGGGCTTATCATTGCCAGTAATGGAAATTTGATTTGCACTTTGTTACAGCAGAAACTAATTAAAGGTTAGACAGCTCCTTTACAATAAATATTTTAGTCAACTCAACTCCCACAAACTGAAGGATGTTATGTCGAATCTATAACAATTATTATTATTATTATTATTATTATTATTATTTTTATTATTATTATTATTATTATTATTATTATTATTATTATTATTATTATTATTATTATTATTATTATTATTATTATTATTATTATTATTATCATCACCACATCATCATCATCATCATCATCATCATCATCATCATCATCATCATCATCATAACCATCATTAATAAAAATAAAAAAAAAAAAAAAAAAAAAAAAAAAAAATATATATATATATATATATATATATATATATATATATATATATATATATATATATATATATATATATATATATATATATATATATATATATATATTATAACAAATAAGTAAGTCTGTGTGTTTGTGTGTGTGTGTCCGCACGAGAATCTCGGAAACTACTTTACCGATCTGTAGTGATGATGGATGGTGTTATATGTAGTGATGATGGATGGTGTTATATGTATTGATGATGGATGGTGTTATATGTAGTGATGATGGATGGTGTTATATGTAGTGATGATGGATGGTGTTATATGTAGTGATGATCGATGATGTTATATGTAGTGATGATGGGTGAGGTTACATGTAGTGATGATCTATCTTATATATAATATATATATATATATATATATATATATATATATATATATATATATATATATATATAAAATAAAGAAGTATGTCTGTGTGTTTGTGTGTGTGTGTCCCCACGAGAATCTCGGAAACTACTTTACCGATCTCTAGTGATGATGGATGGTGTTATATGTAGTGATGATGGATGGTGTTATATGTAGTGATGATGGATGTTGATGTTATATGTAGTGATGATGGATGTTGTTATATGTAGTGATGATGGGTGGTGTTATGTGTAGTGATGATGGATGGTCGATTACTGTGTCAACAGATTTGAATGAGGTCTCACTGCCTGGAAGCTGTCTGAGTAGAGTCATGTTGATTTCAGCCACTGTTTCATTCTTTGGTGACAAAATTGCGCGTTCACGCAGCCACTTGTGATCCTTGTAGTGGTGGATAATGTTTGGGTAGACCATGTTAGTGAGCTCAGTTGAGGACTTTACAACATTTCCACATCCTTGTGGAATGAATATTTGTCCTTCGGAATCAACAGGGAAAGTTCCATTCCCAATCTGTAGTAGAAGGTTTGCAAACCGTCCAGCATCCTGATCTCCTTGTAGATGTACTCTCATGTTTGTGGATAGGGTGACCTTCTGAACACTTCTCCAAAGGTATGATGCCTTGAGGCATTCATCCCAGACTATGAGGCTGCATTTTTCTAAGAGTTTTGTCTTTGCCGAACCTTTTTTGATGTTGCACACTGGATTCTCATTGTGAGCGAGGTTGAGAGGCGACCTGGGGTCCAATGGTGTTGTAGTGAACGTGTAGTATGGGTGTTGTAGTGACCGTGTAGTACTGGTGTTGTAATGAACGTGTAGTACGGGTGTTGTAGTGAACGTGTAGTAGTATATATAAGGATAAAATTACCTATAATACGTGGGATGTGATACGACTTTTCAATCTCTGTGTGGTTTAACGGGTCGGATCGAGTTGGGCGTGTCATTCGCTAGGCCACGGTAGGACGCCACCCTCCGGGAGGCTCCACATTGTCTCACTGTTTAGTCCCCAAAACTTCTTCTTTCATCAATAGTTCATTGACGGTGTATGTTAATGTACAACGGTACAGCAAAGAATATTATTTTAGCATTAAACTGTTATTATTTTATTGTCTAATCATCACTACATATAACACCACCCATCATCACTACATATAATAGCATCCATCATTGCTACATATAACACCATCCATCATCACTACATATAACATCATCCATCATCACTACATATAACACCATCCATCATCACTACATATAACACCACCCATCATCATTACATATAACACCATCCATTATCACTACATATAACACCATCCATCATCACTACATATAACACCACCCATCATCACTACATATAACACCATCCATCATCACTACATATAACACCACCCATCATCATTACATATAACACCATCCATCATCACTACATATAACATCATCATCCATCATCACTACATATAACACCATCCATCATCACTACATATAACACCATCCATCATCACTACAGATCGGTAAAGTAGTTTCCGAGATTCTCGTGCGGACACACACACACAAACAAACAAACAAACACACAGATATCCTTCTTTGTTTTATATATATAGATAGATTAAACATCCATCGCTTCCCCCTCCTTTCAAACACCATATGCGCCCGGTAACATATTTCTTTACAGACAAAATTACATCTTACCTGACTGTCAAGAACTGTAGGATATTTTTTGTATGTGACAGTCATTGGTGTTCCCTGTCGTATTGTTCTGTCAGCCTGGGCGAGGTTTTAGACACCTCGAGGAAAAAAAATAATTGCATATGAGGCTTTCTCTTGACGCACCAAACTAGGGTGGAAACAGTAACTGACTCTGTGTTGTTCGGGCAGTTTACCTTAGACAATATCTGCCTCTGTTGATGTGATGTGATTTTATTTTTATCTATTTGAACTTCTCTTTTTTTCTGAAGCACGTCAGTAAAACATAAAGATAATAACACAAAATTTTTAAGGTCAAAGGTAATATAAAACGAGTAGACTAAAGTTCAAATAACAAGTAAAGCTACGAACCCAGTTTCAGGTTTCATAAGATACTAAAAGTGACCCCCGTCCCCATAAACATTGCTTAAACACCACCAAAATATAGTTCAATATACACATATATATATATCTTATTGCCATCCATACTCTACTACTACCGAAAAACTTCCTACCTGGGGCTTGTCCCTAAGATTTCCAAACAAAAGGCAGTTTTCACTCGCCCATCGTGCTGCGTCATGTAGTCCAAATACCACTGACACTCTTGACAACTACGGTGGAAAATGTTTACTAAGTTTGAGACCCTTGATTATTATTAACTCGGGAAGCCGATAGTTTAGCTTTTACCAAGATATGGAGAGACTTAGCGAGAGTGACACAGGCACAATTGGAGATGAAGAATGATAAAGACAAGCCGAGAGAGCTGCATATAAACACAGACAGTAAGACAAAGAGAGAGAGAGAGAGAGAGAGAGAGAGATATTAACAGGGACAAACACGAATATAAAGACTGGAAATAACACACTCATGTAAACAAAGAGAGACAGGGAATAATGGAGACTCTGGGAGATAAATACAAACAGAGAAACAACGAGACAGGTAGAAAGAGAGAGAGAGAGAGACAGAGAGGAAGACAGAACCCAGAGAGAACATAATTTATCCGCCGGGAATGAACCTGTGACAGTCCCTGAACAGACACAAAGACAGACGGAGACAAAGAGGACAGCACACAGACAGACAGGGCAAGGGTAAATGGAAAGACGGATGCAAAGATGGACAAAAACAGACAGAAATACACACAAATGAATATAGACATGGTGATAGAAGGAATGAAAGACAGACAGAAGGACAGGAGGACTAAAATACAGACAAGGACAGAGGGAAAGACAGACACAGATAGAGAGACAGACATACACATAGAGCGATAGAAATAGGAGACCAGTCAGAAGGAGAAAACAAAAACATACACGCAGGAAGACAGACAGACAGACAGACAGCTCAGGTGACTCTCAGTTGCGTAGAGTTCACTAAAACTGTCCCACTCTGGATCAATACTGATTGGCTTCACCTGCTACTGCAGTGACCAGAGAGCTGAAATATGTGACCTTGGTGGTGATATAATGACCATAGGGGAGTAACAGTGACCAGGGGAAAGCGGGAAAACTGTGATCAGAGAGTTAATGCAATGACCATGAGGGGAGGGGGAGTAATCACCACTGGCCATGACCATGATTGTGGTAGTAGTGACCAGGGGAGGTGATAGTTGTGGTCGGAGGGGGTGATGTACCAAACAGGGGATGTAGTGACTAAGGAAGGGTGATATATTGACCAAGGATGGTTGAGTAGTGAGGTGTCGACAAAGAGAGAGTAATGTAGTGATCCGTGGGGAGTGTTGTAGCCAAAACCGTGGAGGGCAATATAGTGGTCAAAGAGGGGGAGCCTGAGTGACTAAGAGGGGTGCTGTACTGACCAGGGAGACTGAGACATACATTAGTGACCAGAGGGGGAAATTAGGATGAGTTGATAATGTTGTAAAAGATCTTCAGCCACATGGATTAGTGTGTGTGTGTGTGTGTGTGTGTGTGTGTGTGTGTGTGTGTGTGTGCGCGCGCGTGTGTGTCTGTGTGTGTGTGTGTGTGTGTGTGTGTGTGCGTGTGTGTGTGTGTTTGCGTGTGTGCGTGTGTGTGTGTGTGTGTGTGTGTGTGTGTGTGTGTGCATCCTTCCTTCAAAGTAAACACTATCAACATCATAAACATCAACCAAATATTGTCATAAATTTCCTTCACAATCATTATTACCAAAATATATTTGGGGTGAAATATTTGAGGCCAAACTTTACGGTATTTTTCCAGAGTTTGGTTGACCATATTTTATCATCATCCTCGGTCTCAGTTTTCATATAAAAAATATTTGGCAATAAATTTCAGGAGGGTGAATGTAGGTAAGATTTTATTTAATGTTTTATGTAATAATAATAATAATAATAATAATGGTAATGAAAATGATGAGAATAATGTTATTTCTACTCCTGCTCCTCTTTCGATAATGATAATAATAATAATAATAATAATAATAATAATAATAATAATAATAATAATAATTATAATAATAATAATAATAATAATACAAATAATAATACTAATACTAATCATACTAATAATAATAATAATAATAATAATAATAATAACAATAATATTAATAACAATAATATTAATAATAATAATAATAATAATAATAATAATAATAATAATATTAATAATAATAATATTAATAATATTAATAATAATAATAATAATAATTATAATAATAATAACAATAATAATAATAATAATAATAATAATAATAATAATAATAATAATAATTATAATAATTATAATAATAATAATAGTAATAACAATAAGAATAATAGAACGTCTTTTTTCACTACAGAAATAAGAGTCTAGTATTCCTTAGGTAACATTTTAATAATTATACAAGCACATATATTGCTTGAAAATTCCTGTATTTTTTTAATAAATTTTTAACTGTTACATTTTCATTGGTTTCTTCCTGTATAAACATGATCATGCCATAAATCAGTTTCGTATGACATAATTCTGTCAATATTTTACTATGTATAAAACTCATAAGGGAAGGAAATTAATATGGAAATTAGATTATCCTTGGCTCACAGCCAGTAAGTTAGGCCTTGGGCGAGTGTGTTTTTGTTGGAAAGTTGAATTAAGGTGGAAGTTTTCAGTGACATATTATTATTATTATTATTATTATTATTATTATTATTATTATTATAATTAGTAGCATTAGCAATAGTGGTAGAAGCTGTCGTAGTAAAATTAGTGAGAAGCAATAAAAATAATAATACTAATAATATTATTAATAATAATAATAATAATAATAATAATAATAATAATAATAACTCACAGTTCATTGAAAGAGCATGGCATCCTGAAGGATGAAATTCTACAGTTACATAATTGGGGAATGGGTCACATGATTGCCAAAAAATATACAAGAAACATAAGTGATACAAATATGATATATACTGTAATAACTAGGTGGGGAGAAGGTTATACTATAGGGCATTTCAACATAGTGACAGAGCAAAAAAGTAAGTTTGGCTGGGAGTGAGCACTCTGTTTGACTACGAGTTATTAATAATTTTTACAATGATTGGGTCTGGCCTGTTCTTATAGCGACCAATACGAGCACGTATGGGCTAGATGCGGTTGCGGTGTTGAACAGCAATTCGTGGGCAAGGGATGTCGGGTGGAAGCAGGAGCCGGCATCGAGGATAGTGCAGAAGCTTCTCACCAAATTTAAAAATGAGGTCTTGGTGATGATTAGAGAGAGCCAAGAGGGTCAGTGTATTGAAAGCTTCTTGATATGAGGAGTAGTAGTAATAGTAGTAGTGTAAGTAAGACAATGGAGTGAAGGTATGGCTTTAAAGGGTGTTTGGAAGCCATAGCTATTAAAGAAAACCGCCAGAGAAATATAATATACCTTCATTAATTAAGGTATAAGACGAAATTTAATCCCCAAATTCAACCTTCCATTTTCAAATATATATATATTAAAAGAGAATAAAAATAAATAAAGTAAACCTTTAAGAATTTAATTGATTAAATATTAACACAATAAAGAGCCTCGTAGGCTGTCACAACAAATTGATTCACCATCGAAACTTTTAAGACAAGTGATACAAAACATCGAAACATCATAAGAATAAAAGTAAAGCATTGGATTACGTTAACACTGCATAAACATATAAAAACTATCACTGAAATTAACTAACGTGAAACAACACCGAATTACTTGAATACAACTAAGCAAATACTGATGGACACAAACAGAGACATAAATAGGTACTCACATAGATATACCACATTGGTGGCGACAGGAACAACACAAATAAATTAAGTAACAAGTGACACTCAAAGGATGTGTACTGTATGACAAGAGGACTGAACTGACTCAAGTCAGTTGGTGGGTCCTATATATAAGGTCGGCTCCCGCCACGCGACCCGCCGGTGGGTCGTTTAACGATGCAGATGGTCGTTAGAGAACAAAGAATGCTGGTTACAATACAAAATAAAGAAATAAGATGGGCTTAACAAATAATGACAGTTAAAACCTTAACAGCACAGGGTAAGGTGACTAGAATATATAATAGTAAATTTAACACATCATTACAGGAATAATATGGAACATGGGAGCATGTTATATATAAAAAAAAAATAGAAAAAATACGACACGGTCGTAACATATATATATATATATATATATATATATATATATATATATATATATATATATATATATATATATATATATATATATATATATATATATATATATAATGGAGGAAACTGCAGCGGGCCTATTGGCCCATACTGGGCAGTCCCGTTTACACCCAACCCCTATTGCTCATATAAGCATCCAACCTATGTTTGAAGCTATTCAGCGTATTCGAGTTAATGATGATATTTGGTAACTTGTTCCATTCATCCACTACTCTGTTTCCAAACCAGTGTTTACCTATTTTGAGTCTAAATCTAAATTTGTCTAATTTAAAACCATTGTTACGAGTTCGCTCCTGGTTGGATAGTTTGAGTACCCTTGTAATGTCCCCTTTGTTTAGCCCTGACTTTCATTTATACACCTCTATCAGGTCGCCCTTTGCTCTACGTCTCTCGAGGGAGTGCAAATTATGATGCTTTAACCTGTCTCTATACTCAAGGTTCCTAGTGCTCGGGATTAGTCTTGTCATTCTCCTCGGAATTCTTTCCAAGGATTCTATATCCATTCTGTAATACGGTGACCAGAACTGAACTGCATAATCCAGGTGTGGTCTCACAAGCACAAGATACAGTTTTAGGATGACCTCGCTAGTTTTGTAACTAACACTCCTTTGTACGAACCCAAGTACTATATTAGCCTTGTTATGAGCAAAAACACATTGTTTACTTGGCCTACGGTTCCTACTTATCATTACTCCTAAATCTCTCTCGCAATCGGATTTCTCTATGGCATGGTTGTTCATGTAGTATCTGGTTTCCCTGTTTACATCTCCTATACTGAGCACTTTACATTTGTCCACGTTGAATTTCATCTGCCATTTTTCAGACCATTCGAAGAATTTGTTTAGATCTTCCTGTAGTTTTGCAGAGTCCTCGTCAGATTTTATAACAAGTCCTATTTTAGTGTCATAAGCAAATATACTTATGTTGCTGTCTATGCGGATATCTATGTCGTTTATGTATATAATAAATAATAATGGTCCAAGTACTGACCCCTGAGGAACTCCACTAGTGACGTTGCTCCAATGGGACTTATTGCCGTTAATGCTCACTCGCTGTTTCCTGTCCTGTAACCACGCCCTAATCCATTAAAGGATATTACCTTTGATGCCATGTGCTTCTACCTTTCTAATTAGTCTTTCGTGGGGGACTCTGTCGAAGGCTTTGCTAAACTTCGAGATATACCACATCATAATTGTGCCCTTCGTCCACCGATTCGAAAACTGATGAAAAGAATGTTAATAGATTAGTTAGACATGAACGCCCGCTTGTGAAGCCCTGTTGGGAATCATTGATCAACTTGGGCTTCTCCAAGTGGTTTCGAATAGAGTTTGAAATGATTGATTCAAGTAATTTGCCTACTATTGGTGTTAGGCTGATTGGGCGGTAGTTAGAGGATAGTGATCTATCCCCCTTCTTGAAAATCGGTATTACATTCGCTATCCTCCAGGATTCTGGTACTACACCTGTATTTAAGGACATGTTAAACAACTTTGCTAAGGGCATACTAAGCTCTTCCATACATTCCTTTAATACTCTGGCAAATATCTCATCGGGACCAGGTGACTTATTCGGCTTTAGTTTATCTATTTACTTACTAACATCGCTACTAGTCACTACTATCTCGCTTAATTTGTTTTTTTCACTATCTCTGAATAGAGTCGGTGCCTCGGGTATCATGTTTACATTTTCGGTGGTGAAAACTGTCGAAAAATATTTATTCAAATTAATGCTCATTTCTCCGTAGTTGTCAGTGAGCTCGCCGGTATCTGACCTCATTGGTCCAATCTTTTCTCAAGTTTTAGTTTGATACATTTGGTAGACTCCTCTGGGGTTTGTCTTCGCCTCCCTTGCTATCCTTACCTCATTATTCCTCTTGGCTTTCCTTATCTCGATTTTAACCCTACTCGCCAATAACTTATAATAATCATGGAGGTAAATTTCGCCATGATTTATCCTTCTACCTATAGCCTTTCTTTGGCCAATGATGTTCTTTAAGTAATTATTTATCCATTGAGGGTCATTGTTGTCTGATCTGAGTTTTTTGTATGGTATGTTATGCCTTTGTGCATTAAGTAACTGATCATTTAAATTGTCGTGGAACTCGGCTATCTCAGATCTCGTTATCAGGTTGGTGTCATCTGTCAGGTTCACGCCCAAGCGGGACACCCCTTCTCTCAGCTGCCTCTTTAAAATGTCAAAGTTTGCCCTCCTGAAATGTGGTACTTTAGTGGAATTTTCCTTACGTCTGCCCTGAAAATCTAACTAGAATCTAATTGCTTTGTGATCGCTGTTTGCAAGTTCGTTCCTTACCTCGACATTGCTAATGAGGTTTTCTCTGTTTGACAGAACTAAATCGAGTATATTATTACCCCGGGTGGGTTCGGTTATATGTTGACTTAGAAAACAGTCCTGCATCGTCTCGAGAAAATCCTGTGATTCTGAGTTACCTGTAAGGTCAGTCCAATCTATTTGGCCAAGGTTAAAGTCGCCTACTATACAGAATTTGTTGTGTATGGAAGCCTGCCCATTTCATCCCAAATAAGTCGCTCATTGACTCTATCAAGATTGGGAGGTCTATATATTACTCCTGTGATTAATTTTTCACTACCGTCGATTAATTCTATCCAAATTGTTTCTGTATTCTACTCAGTTTTTATTTCCTTATTTATTTCACACTTCAGATTATCCCTGACATAGATTGCTACTCCGCCTCATTTCCTGGTCTTCCTATCTGTATGGAACAATTTGTAACCCGCAATTTGGTATTCGACCCGTAACTCACGTGAGTCCAGGTTGATCCATGTTTCAGTGAATGCTATCATGTCGATTTTTTCGGTACATACTAAGGCCCTAATATCATCCATTTTGTTTTTCATACTTCTACTGTTCGCGTAGTAGACATTTAAGTTAGTCGTGTTCTGAGTCCTCCCTTATATATATATATATATATATATATATATATATATATATATATATATATATATATATATATATATATATATATATATATATATATATATATATATATATATATATATATATATATATATAACCAAGGTATTTCCTTACCGTACAAACACCAGCAAAATGTTATAAATATTTGTTTTCCAGGGTGAGATAAGACATTAAATATTCCTTTAATATAAATCAGTAAATCCTTCCGTAAGTCAAGTTAAGGTTTATTAGATTTTTCTTTCTTGTGATGAGACAATATAGACAAAATAGAAGTTGAGTAAGAAGGAGAGAGAGAGAGAGAGAGAGAGAGAGAGAGAGAGAGAGAGAGGATGTTGGGAGGATAGAAGAAGAAGAAGAAGAAGAAGAAGAAAAAGAAGAAGAAGAAGAAGAGAGAAAAGAAGAAGGGGTACCAACATTATTTTTGGGCCAGTTTCAAATAATGATATATAATTAACATCATATTCAATCAACATTACACATGACTTACATCTTTTCAAACTAAAACCTGACAATATAATTTAAGTTACTCTTATTAAGATTAATATTGTACCATGTTATATTAAATTGCAGTATTATGAAATTCAAATTGATTAAGAAAAAGTGGAATCAGAAAATAGAATATAGTGTACAGGTAAGCTTGTTAACGTTACATCACACAAACAAGACAAAAATACCTCAGGGAAGATGACTGAAGCTGTGATAAACAAATATATATATATATATATATATTTGACAGTAAAATATGTGGTATTATCCAGTTTTACTGGACCACTGTATACCACGGTAAACTATGTGTTATTGGACCACTGTATACCACGGTAAACTATGTGTTGTTGGACCACTGTATACCACGGTAAACTATGTGTTGTTGGACCACTGTATACCATGGTAAACTTTGTGTTGTTGGACCACTGTATACCACGGTAAACTATGTGTTGTTGAACCACTGTATACCACGGTAAACTATGTGTTGCTGGACCACTGTATACCACGGTAAACTATGTGTTGTTGGACCACTGTATACTATGGTAAACTTTGTGTTGTTGGACCACTGTATACCACGGTAAACTATGTGTTGTTGGACCACTGTATACCACGGTAAACTTTGTGTTGTTGGACCACTGTATACCACGGTAAACTATGTGTTGTTGGACCACTGTATACCATGGTAAACTTTGTGTTGTTGGACCACTGTATACCATGGTAAACTATGTGTTGTTGGACCACTGTATACCACGGTAAACTATGTGTTGTTGGACCACTGTATACCATGGTAAACTTTGTGTTGTTGGACCACTGTATACCACGGTAAACTATGTGTTGTTGGACCACTGTATACCATGGTAAACTTTGTGTTGTTAGACCACTGTATACCACGGTAAACTATGTGTTGTTGGACCACTGTATACCATGGTAAACTATGTGTTGTTGGACCACTGTATACCACGGTAAACTATGTGTTGTTTGACCACTGTATACCATGGTAAACTATGTGTTGTTGGACCACTGTATACCATGGTAAACTATGTGCTGTTGGACCACTGTATACCATGGTAGACTATGTGTTGTTGGACCACTGTATACCATGGTAAACTATGTGTTGTTGGACCACTGTATACCATGGTAAACTATTTGTAATGATTGATTGTCAGACCAAAGCTTACAGCCCAGAATTACATCACATATAACAGCGAGTACGCTAGAGACCTCGTGGTACCCCAACATTCCGGGTTGACACACCTCAGGTCCACGCTAGGGACTTGACCTCGCCCGCTAATGACGGGAGTTAGCTGGGTGACCTACAACCTCACCTAACCAAGACACCTGGGCAGGACCACACCTGCACACAGCAATCCAGATCTGACCAGTTTAGTGGATATTGGTTAGAGGTCAAAAGCCGGCTGGGCCGACCCCATATAAAGGCCCTACAGTCCCGTCCACGAGCATTCCATTCTGATTCTCTTCCTGATCCTGGTTGTCATTCGCACATTCTGAGGAGACGCTCATTACTCTGGAGATTCTCAGAGTCACGCTCGTCCTCTCCACAGGTCGGGGAGACTCCCTGCCGTCACCAGCTAAGCAGAAGCCTCCCCAGTTCAGTTGTGGTGCCCTTATTATAGAATGGATATCAATTCACTAGAGTCGGTGCACCGAAGAATGACAAAAATGATTCCGGGACTTAGAAACCTTCCATATCAGGATAGGTTAAAGAAACTTAACTTGCATTCCCTAGAAAGACGAAGAGTGCGGGGAGATATGATCGAAGTATTTAAGTGGGTGAAAGGAATCAATAAAGGGGATATAGATAAAGTTCTTATAATATCCGAGCAGGATAGGACTCGGAGCAACGGATTTAAGTTGGATAAGTTTAGGTTTAGGAGGGAGATAAGAAGAAACTGGTTCACAAATAGGTTGGTGGACGAGTGGAACAAGCATAGCAACTTTCTAGTAAGTGCTGGAACGTTTCAAAAGGAGACTGGATAGATTCATGGATGATAGAGAGTGGTAGTACATAAGAACATAAGAACATAGGAATGGAGGAAACTGCAGCGGGCCTATTGACCCATACTGGGCAGTCCCGTTTATACCCAACCCCGATTGCTCATAAAAGCATCCAACCTATGTTTGAAGCTATTCAGCGTATTCAAGTTAATGATGATATTTGGTAACTTGTTCCACTCATCCACTACTCTGTTTCCAAACCAGTGTTTACCAATTTCACGCGAAATCTAAATTTGTCTAATTTAAAACCATTGTTACGGGTTCGCTCGTTGTTGGATAGTTTGAGTACCTTTGTAATGTCCCCTTTGTTTAACCCTGACTTCCATTTATACACCTTTGTCATGTCGCCCCTCACTCTACGTCTCTCGAGGGAGTGCAAATTAAGATGCTTTAACCTGTCTCTGTATTCAAGGTTCCTAATGCCCAGGATTAGTGTTGTCATTCTCCTGTGGATTCTGTAATACGGTGACCAGAACTGAACTGCGTAATCCAGGTGAGGTCTTACAAGCGCTAGATATAATTTTAAGATGACCTCGCTAGTCTTGTAACTAACACTCCTTTGTATGAACCCAAGTACTTTATTAGCCTTGTTACGAGCAAAAACACATTGTTTACTTGGCTCAAGATTCCTACTTATTATTACTCCTAAATCTCTCTCGCTGTTGGGTTCCACAATGGCATCGTTGTTCATCTGGTAACTGGTTTCCCTGTTTACATCTCCTATACTGAGTACTTTACATTTGTCCAGAATGAATTTCATCTGCCATTTTTCAGACCATTCGAAAATTTTGTTTAGATCTTCCTGTAGTTTTCCAGAGTCCTCTTCAGATTTAATAACACGTCCTATTTTAGTGTCATCAGCAAATTTACTTATGTTGCTGTCTATGCCGATATCTATGTCGTTTATGTATATAATATATAATAATGGTCCAAGTACTGAGCCTTGGGGAACTCCACTAGTGACGTTGCTCCAATGCGATTTAGTGCCGTTTATGCTCACTCGCTGTTTCCTGCCCCTTAACCACGCCCTAATCCATTTTAGGATATTACCTTTGATGCCATGCGCTTCTACCTTTCTAATTAGTCTTTCGTGGGGGACTCTGTCGAAGGCTTTGCTAAAGTCGAGATACACCACATCATAATTGTGCCCCTCGTCCACCGATTCGAAAACTGATGAAAAGAATATTAATAGATTAGCTAGACATGAACGCCCGCTTGTGAAGCCATGTTGGGAATCATTGATCAACTTGTGCTTCTCCAGGTGGTTTCGAATAGAGTTTGAAATAATTGATTCCAGTAATTTACCTACAATTGATGTTAGACAGATTGGGCGGTAGTTAGAGGATAGTGATCTATCCCCCTTCTTTCCTTCTTGAAAATCGGTATTACATTTGCTATCCTCCAGGATTCTGGTACTACACTTGTTTTTCATGACATGTTAAACAACTTTGCTAAGGGCATACTAAGCTCATCCTTACATTCCTTTAATACTCTGGCAAATATCTCATCGGGACCAGGTGACTTATTAGGCTTCAGTTTGTCTATTTGCTTATTAACATCGTTACTAGTCACTACTATCTCGCTTAATTTGTTTTCTTCACTATCTCTGAATAGAGTCGGTGCCTCGGGTATCATGTTTAAATTTTCGGTGGTAAAACTCGACAGGAGCTGCCATGCACAGGCCAACCGGCCTATTGCAGACTCCTTATTTTCTTATGTTCTTATGTTCTTATGTTCTTATAGGAGGCAGCCCAGCCAAGCACCCACTTGGCCTACGTCAGGTGTACACGTGAGTCATTGTCAGAACGATTCCTAGGGTGAATTACCAACTGTGGGAAGTGTATTCATTCATGTGTGTTCTGACCTCACTAGGGGAAAGGTCACGGCAGGGTTAGCTCCCGAGGGATAATTATCAGATATGGCCAGCGTTATGTGTGGTCTGGGGTCTGCGAGTTTGTTGGCCAAGCTGGAATGGGCCATGGAAGAATTGGAGAGGGCCAAGGAAGAAATAGAGAGGGCCACGTTGGAGAACCTGAAATTAAAAGAAGAGATGGCGAGATTGAAGTGGGAGTCGGGACAGGGGAAGCCAGTGTCTGACAAAAATTCAAGAGAGTGGAAGGTTGTAAGGAGAGGGATGACTAAGCAACACACCAAGGATACGTCAACAACGACATCAGCAGCTAAGTGTACTAACTCGTTCAGTCTCTTGATAGACGAATTGGACATTAGTACAGTCAGGGACAGGGCTGACAAGGAAGGTATAAAAATTTAAATGTTGGTGACTCACAGGTAAGGTACTTGGACAGGGCTTTTTGTGGTAAAAACATAAATAGGATGAGGGTGTGTTTGCCAGGAGCTGGGGTGGGGGATATAATTGACAGGATGGACAATATCTTGTCTGGTAATGGGAACAAACCCATTATCTGCCTCAGTGCAGGAGGCAATGATATTGGCCGGTGTAGGAGCGAGGAGCTTCTTGATAAGTTCAAGGCAGCTATAGATCGTATTAGGACTAAGGGAGGGATCCCTATCATATGCTGTGTCCTGCCTTGAAGGAGAGTTGGCAGTGAATGTTTGTCAAGGGCAGTTGGTGTCAACGACCGTCTTGACAGATATTGCAAGTCAGTATCAGTCCCATTCATTGACAACTGGGACAACTTCTATGGCAGAAGGGACCTTTATGCTAGGAATGGGGTGCACCTGTCTAGGGATGGAGTAGCAACCCTGGCTGGGGCTCTAGAGTGGGCAGTTCAAAAGATATCGAAATCTTTAAACTGCTAGGAGAACATATGAGCACGGGGGTGGAGGACACTGCAGTGGGAGAGGGTAAACAAAGTGAAAGATTACAGGGAAATAGTGTTACGAATGATGACAAAACTAAATTAGACAGGGAGTTTAAAACTAAACGCGGTAAGGGGAGGACTCAGAACACGACTAACTTAAATGTATACTACGCGAACAGTAGAAGTATGAGAAACAAAATGGATGATATTAGGGCCTTGGTATGTATCGAAATAATCGATATAATAGCATTCACTGAAACGTCGATCAACCTAGACACACGTGAGTTACCGGTCGAATACCAAATTGCTGGTTACAAACTGTTCCATACAGATAGGCAGACCAGGAAAGGAGGCGGAGTAGCAATCTATATTCCGGATAATTTGAAGTGTGAAATAAATAAGGAAATAAAAACTGAGAGGAGTACAAAAGCAATTTGGAAAGAATTAATCGACGGTAGGGAAAAATTAATCACAGGAGTAATATATAGACCTCCCAATCTTGATAGAGTCAATGAGCGACTTATTTGGGATGAAATGGGCAGGCTTCCATACACAACAAATTCTGTATAGTAGGCGACTTTAACCTTGGCCAAATAGATTGGACTGACCTTACAGGTAACTCAGAATCACAGGATTTTCTCGAGACGATGCAGGACTGTTTTCTAAGTCAACATATAACCGAACCCACCCGGGGTAATAATATACTCGATTTAGTTCTGTCAAACAGAGAAAACCTCATTAGCAATGTCGAGGTAAGGAACGAACTTGCAAACAGCGATCACAAAGCAATTAGATTCCAGTTAGATTTCCAGGGCTGACATAATGAAAATTCCACTAAAGTACCAGATTTCAGAAGGGCAAACTTTGACAGTTTAAAGAGGCAGCTCAGAGAGGGGGTGTCGTGCTTGGCCGTGAACCTGACAGATGACACGGACCTGTTAACGAGATCTGAGATTGCCGAGTTCCAAGACAATTTAAATAGTGAGTTACTTAATGCACAAAGGCAGAACATACCATACAAAAAACTCAGATCAGACAACAATGACCCTAAATGGATATATAATTATTTAAAGAACATCATTGGCCAAAGGAAGGCTATAGGTAGAAGGATAAATCGTGGCGAAATTTACCTCCAGGATTATTATAGGGTATTGGCGAGTTGGGTTAAAACCGAGATAAGGAAAGCCAAGAGGAATAATGAGGTAAGGATAGCAAGGGAGGCGAAGACAAACCCCAAAGGATTCTACCAAATGTATCAAACTAAAACACGAGAAAAGATTGGACCAATACGGTCAGACACCGGCGAGCTCACTGATAACGACAGAGAAATGAGCAATAATTTGAATAAATATTTTTCAACAGTTTTCACCACAGAAAATTTAAATATGATACCCGAGGCACCGACTCTATTCAGAGATAGTTAAGAAAACAATTTAAGCGAGATCGTAGTGACTAGTAACGATGTTAGTAAGCAAATAGACAAACTAACGCCTAATAAGTCACTGGGTCCTGATGAGATATTTGCCAGAGTAATAAAGGAATGTAAGATAGAGCTTAGTATGCCCTTAGCAAAGTTATTTAACATGTCCTTAAATACAGGTGTAGTACCAAAATCCTGGAGGATAGCGAATGTAATACCGATTTTCAAGAAGGGGGATAGATCACTATCCTCTAACTACCGCCCAATCAGTCTAACATCAATAGTAGGCAAATTACTGGAAGCAATCATTTCAAAGTCTATTCGAAATCATCTGGAGAAGCACCAATTGATCAATGATTCACAAGCGGACGTTCATGTCGAACTAATCTATTAACATTCTTTTCATCAGTTTTCGAATGGGTGGACGAGGGGCACAATTATGATGTGGTATATCTCGACTTTAGCAAAGCCTTCGACAGAGTCCCCTACGAAAGACTAATTAGAAAGGTAGAAGCATATGGCATCAAAGGTAAGATCCTTAAATGGATTAAGGCATGGTTACAGGACAGGAAACAGGGAGTGAGCATTAATGGCACTAAGTCCCATTGGAGCAACGTCACAAGTGGAGTTCCCCAAGGCTCAGTACTTGGACCATTATTATTTATTATATACATAAACGACATAGATATCCGCATAGACAGCAACATAAGCAAATTTGCTGATGACACTAAAATTGGAAGTGATATTAAATCTAACGAGGACTCCGCAAAACTACAGGAAGATCTAAACAAATTTTTCGAATGGTCGGAAAAATGGCAGATGAAATTCAACGTGGACAAATGTAAAGTACTCAGTATAGGAGATGAACAACGATGCCATAGAGAAATCAGACTGCAGAGAGATTTAGGAGTAATGATAAGTAGTAACCTTAAGCTAAGTAAACAATGTGTTTTTGCTCGTAACAAGGCTAATAAAGTACTTGGGTTCATACAAAGGAGTGTTAGTTACAAGACTAGCGAGGTCATCCTAAAACTGTATCTTGCTCTTGTGAGACCACACCTGGAATACGCAGTTCAGTTCTGGTCACCGTATTACAGAATGGATATAGAATCCTTGGAAAGAATTCAGAGGAGAATGACAAGACTAATCCCGGGCATTAGGAACCTTGAGTATAGAGACAGGTTAAAGCATCTTAATTTGCACTCCTCTAGAGACGTAGAGCGAGGGGCGACCTGATAGAAGTGTATAAGTGGAAGGCAGGGCTAAACAAAGGGGACATTACAAAGGTACTCAAACTATCCAACCAGGAGCGAACTCGTAACAATGGTTTTAAATTAGACAAATTTAGATTTAGGCGTGAAATAGGTAAACACTGGTTTGGAAACAGAGTAGTGGATGAATGGAACAAGTTACCAAATATCATCATTAACTCGAATGCGCTGAATAGCTTCAAACATAGGTTGGATGCTTATATGAGCAACAGGGGTTGGGTGTAAACGGGACTGCCCAGTATGGGCCAATAGGCCCGCTGCAGTTTCCTCCATTCTTATGTTCTTATGTTCTTATGTGTGTCCGAGAGTCAGTGTCGAGTAACGTAACTTAATGTGTAGTACCCAGATATAATAATGATATTAACGTGTCCATGTCATTGAGTGAATTAATAAATAGTTGTATCGAAGAGGTGTTTAACAAGTTGTCCCTTTAAGATGTAATATATGTGTATTGACATACGAGATAAGATAAGCGTATTGACGCTGACCAAACAACATACGGCCACGCTACCCAACCTTCCTATCTTTACATTCCTACTCTCTATACTTCCTACATTATTGTAATCTTCTCATTGTATGTCTCATTATATATGTGTTGTTGGAGCGCTGTATACCATGGTAAACTATGTGTTGTTGGACCACTGTATACCACGGTAAACTATGTGTTGTTGGACCACTGTATACCATGGTAAACTATATGTTGTTCGACCACTGTATACCATGGTAAACTAATTGTTAGTGGACCACTGTATACCATGGTAAACTATGTGTTGTTGGACCACTGTATACCACGGTAAACTAAGTGTTGTTGGACCACTGTATACCAAGGTAAACTATGTGTTAGTGGACTACAATATATTTTGGTAAGCTGTTATCACTGTAAACTTTCTTCAAGTGTTCTTATTTCTAGGCGCTGCTCTCTCTCTCTCTCTCTATCTCTCTCTCAGAACCAGTAACACAACAGGTATCCACCACACAGTATAACTTGCCACACCTCTTTGTTAAATACGAGAAACTTTCCGGAGCAGCGCAACAAAGTCCTCAGAATTTTTCTACTTGTAGGTATGGAGAATTTTATTTTCTCTTTTGATGTTATTTTGCGTCTCCTTCTTCTTCTTCTTCTTTTCCTTAATTTCTTCCTTTTGTTTTTCTCATTTCTTCTTCTTCCTACTCCTCTTCCTCCTCCTTCTCCTTCACCTCCTTTCTACTCAAATTTATTAGTTCACAAGTAACCAGTGATAACACTACGGTATGTGATACTGAGCTCTATGGAGTGGTGTTGGATGAGCTATAATTCCTTGGCCCCGTAATCATGTTCTCATGAGATAGATAGATAAAATATAGATAGATAGATAGAAAGATAGATAGACAGATAGATAGATAGATAGATAGATAGATAGATAGATAGATAGATAGATAGATAGATAGAGAGAGAGAGAGAGAGAGAGAGAGAGAGAGAGAGAGAGAGAGAGAGAGAGAGAGAGTGTGTGTGTGTGTGTGTGTGTGTGTTAAAAAGCATAGAAGAAGTAGAAGAAATAACACAATAGCGCCAACAATCTTAGCGTAGAGAGAAAATAAGAGAGAGAATAGGAAGATTAGAAAAGCGAGAGAATGAGAGAATAAAAGATAATGAGAACGTGTAAGGAGACAATACTAAGATCTTCAACCTCCTTCACTTTATATTTGTCTTATATTTTTTCTTCTAGTTTTTTCTTATTATTATTTTCCTCTTCCCTTCCTTCTCCTCCTCCTTAATTCTTGTCTTTCTATTTTCTTTCTTTCTTTCTATCTTTCTTTCTTCGTCAAGTCAACCTATCTAATTAGTCTCTACAAGAACATAAATTTTCTCACGAATACAAGAATCATTTATTTTAATGTGAACCAATTTTCTGCCTCAACTACTCTCTTATTTTAATGTGACAATTTAAAGCGAGAGAGAGAGAGAGAGAGAGAGAGAGAGAGAGAGAGAGAGAGAGAGAGAGAGAGAGAGAGAGAGAGAAAGTAACAGAAAGAATACGTATAAAAGAAAAAAAGAAATATAAGAATATAACAACAGAGGGGAGAGGATAATCACTCCCACGAAGCGATATAACAATATCACCGTCAAATCCCGTCACCACGTAAGACCACGACAAGAGGCAAAAAAATCTTGAATGTCTCCCTGAACGTCATCATATAAATTTGCCCCTAGTTCACCTTACACTTACTACCTCATCTGGTGTGGCGCGGTAAGATTACTATTTTGTTTTTCAAGGTCAATATATATATATATATATATATATATATATATATATATATATATATATATATATATATATATATATATATATATATATTGTTTTTTGCGTATATCTTTGACTCTTCTTGTTTTGCTTCGGTCTATATATAGTTTTGTTTCGTTTGACTCCGAGAAAATCATGAAATTATTACTTTGAAGGTTAATTAGTTAAGGATTTTCTTAACCCAAATTAAAGCTCATCATTTTAAGTTTAAGGGTAATTTAATTTAGTAATTAAACTAATAATACTGACATTATCTCAGGGTTAAAAAATGATTATCTTAATACTGACCTTGAGTTATGAACCGATAGAATTAAACCAACAGTCATGACCTTGACTTGGGAGGTCAATACGTCAGCGATAAAAGTGTAGAACAAAAATAGCCTCCGTTACCATGTCGATTAGTTCAGGTAGTGTGAGATGTCATGATGATATCGCCCGGTGCAGTGTGTGTGTGTGTGTGTGGTATTTCTGTGTATTTTTTCTGTGTCTGTGTCTGTACCTATGAAGGTCATCACGTAAAGTCTGCGTCAAGATTTGCGTGCGCCATTCATCAACATTTATCATCTGTGTGGGTTAATATTTGTCTCCCCACCCTCTTATTACTTACATCTATCAACCTCATCTAAAAGCACGATAGGTGAATAACACAGACTTCCACCTACCTTACACTACCTTATGAGTCCGCCAGCAAATGAAAAACATGAATAGTGATGATTTTTTTTGTACATGTTTGGACTGCAAACACAAGTCGTGATGGATGTGTCTGGCTTGTTTAATTTGCTTCTGTGAAGTAAATGAGAAATTATATTTATTTTATTAACACGAGGAGAAGTCTTTAGGTAGTGTTAGTGTAGAGTATGTAAGAGAGGTATTCATCAGAAAGTAAATTAGAAGTAAGTTTTGCAGTCATCACACAATAAAGTAGAAGCAGTAAAGTAGAAGTATGTTTAGTGTTCATCACATACTAAAGTAGAAGAAAGTTTAGTCGTCATGACATAGTAAAGTAGAAGAAAGTTTAGTCGTCATGACATAGTAAAGTAGAAGAAAGTTTAGTCGTCATGACATAGTAAAGTAGAAGAAAGTTTAGTCGTCATGACATAGTAAAGTAGAAGAAAGTTTATTCGTCATGACATAGTAAAGTAGAAGCAGTAAAGTAGAATAAAATTTAGTAGTCATCGCACAGTAAAGTACAAGTAGTAAAGTAGAAGAAAGTTTATTCGTCATCACATTGTAAAGTAGAAGCAGTAAAGTAGAAGAAAATTTAGTAGTCATCGCACAGTAAAGTACAAGTAGTAAAGTAGAAGAAAGTTTAGTCGCCATGACATAGTAAAGTAGAAGAAAGTTTAGTCGTCATGACATAGTAAAGTAGAAGAAAGTTTATTCGTCATCACATTGTAAAGTAGAAGCAGTAAAGTAGAATAAAATTTAGTAGTCATCACACAGTAAAGTGCAAGTAGTAAAGTAAAAGAAGGTTTAGTAGTCATCACACAGTAAACTAGAAGCAGTAAAGTAGAAGAGAGTTTAGTAGTCATCACACAGTAAAGTGCAAGTAGTAAAGTAAAAGAAGGTTTAGTAGTCATCACATAATGACCTTAACGAAAGATCAGTTACACTGACAAAGTATTAGTGTAATTGTTTACCGCCCAAGTTATTATTGATCTCTTGATAGTAGTATACAAGAGGGAGAGTTTTGGTAGGTGTTCATTGTGTTATTTTGACAAACTTCTTCTTGTTCTTGTTCTTGACCTTCTTGTTTTTCTTCTTCACATTGTTCCCTTTTTGTCTTTTCATTAGTCCTTTACAGTCTTCTTGTTCTCCTCTCTATATATCCGTCCCCCCCCCGTCTCTCTCTCTCTCTCTCTTTCTCTTAATTTCTCTTCATCATCATCTCTCTCCCTCCCTCTCCTATTATCCCAGGACATGCAGGAGTCATTTCTTCCCAGTAACAAACGTGGAATCCAGACAATGGGTGAGACAAGTTCACGAGTTATGGCTATTATACACAATGAAGATGACTGTGTGTGTGTGTGTGTGTGTGTATATATATATATGTGTGTGTGTATTTGTGTATATGTGTATGTCACTGTATAATACAACGACTCCACAACACAACACAGAAGAACTATATTATAAGTCCATGTAAAATATGAAGGTAATATATTCAGTTATACCCAACTTTTTAGTTGTTATTTGACTAAGACATACATGAATATTAAAGTGAAAGGGGGAAACAAAGTGACATACTTGTGTAGTGAACAATGAAGAGGCGAAGAGAGGCCTAGGCAGGTTGGCAGGTAAATAGAGTGAGGAGAGAAGGTAGATGGAATGATGAATGGATAGAAAGAGACTCGTGGATGGATTGAGGGAGAAAAGTAGTGAGATGGCAATAGTGAGAATTAGAAAGAGAAATGATGATGGAGATACGGAAGATAGAAGAAAAGACAGAGGGATAAAGAGAGTTCTAGATAACAGGACAGAGACAAACAAACAGATTAATAAATAAGGAAATAGAAAACATAAAGGTTAAGAGAGAGAGCACACATATATTTTAAACTGTCAAGAGAGTGAGTGACACCGTCTCTAAATCCTTCTCTATCATTTTCTCCGTGAATAGTCGATCCCTGGACCTCTAATGTCAGCTCTACACGACAGAGGATAATTTTAACTTGATTTTGGTGAACGCTGTTAAGGAAAGATCATTCTACTATTTACAATCCAGGCGAATCAGACTCTGGGCCCTTGGGAGGCGAGGGGAGGGGATGATAAATGAGGGTGGTGAGAAGGAGACGAGGGCAAATAATCGAGAGGAAAGAAAGGGTAGGAGGAGGGAAGGATAAATGAGGGTGAAGCGAGGGAGAGGAGGGGAAAGAATTGGGAGAGAGGAGAGGGGAGAGGAGGGGGAACGAACCGGGAGGGAAGAGAGGGGAGGGAAGAGAAGGAAAGAGGAGGGAAGGTTAAATGAGGCTGGAGTGAGGCAGATGATGGGAAATAACCGGGAGGGGAAGGAAGGGAGAGGAGGGAAGAGAGGGGAGTTGGTAGAGGGGAAAGTGGATGAGAGGGGATGGCACCTCCTCTTCTCCACATAATATCACCACAATAAAGACGCTCTTATTTTTCACGTTAAATTGCTCCTCTGTAATTATCTGCCTCTATCTTTTATCGGTGTAATCCTCACCTCTCTCCCCAAGCACCACTTTCTTCACCTCTTATTGCTCGAATTCTCATTTCTCTATCATTACTTTGTTTTACTAGGACAAAATATTTCTTATTCTTGATGTTTATTGTTATAGATATACGCTCTACGTTTGCTTAAACGATGTGAGCTAATAATTAATATTGTAAATTTGTGAAACTTTTGTCCTATAAATTTGTTTGTTTAATTACCATACTCTCCCATTATATCAGTATCTTGTAGGTAATCATTTGTGCCATGCACAGGCCAACCGGCCTATTGCAGACTCCTTATTTTCTTATGTTCTTATGTTCTTCACCATTCAACAACATTTTCTCATCATGTGGCATTTATAAAAGGCGTCGGGGACGGGGTCCCTGGTTCCCCAACTAATTAATCTGTCACAAGAAACTCGTCTTTTGAAAGTATAACCCATTATTACAGTAAGCTTTTGTTCACAGTTGTCAGAGTTTCGATAACAGCAAGATCAAATGTATCTTATTTCTCCACATATCCTCCAGGAACAGCGCAGCACCTCTTCAGAATGTAAGGATTTGGTCATCATATCGCCTTGAGACTTAGTCTTGTCCACTTAGATGTTCCATCAATGATTTAGATGAATGAAGACCACAAGAGGCCAATTGTGGACGCGTGAGGGAGAACTTATTCCCAACTTCCCTTCGGGAGTTCAGCAAGGGTGTTATCGGCAAATGTAAAGCCAGGACATTATCCAGAAGCAGACATGCAAGTTTGGGACGTAAACAAGGATGTTCCCTCCTGAAGGACAATATTGAATTTATAATATATTATTTCCCTTCGTTATCGAAGTTGAAAGGAATGCATCTAGTCACGGTTGAGCGTCCGAGTAATTTCGACGATGATCTTGACCTTAATATGTTTTTTGTGTCGTAAATTGAACCGGTTAGATGCATTCTTATATCTCCTCTTGAGGAGGGACTTACCGTCAGAAAATTTGGAGAATCAGGACTTGTCCCACAATAGTTGTGCTTGACTTTGAGTCCTACCAAAGTGTCTTCTTCTTCTTCTTCTTCTTCTTCTTCTTCTTCTTCTTCTTCTTCTTCTTCTTCTTCTTCTTCTTCTTCTTCTTCTTCTTCTTCTTTCTTATTTTGTTTCTTTCTCCCTGATTTCTTCTCCTGATTTCTTCTTCTTCTTCTTCTTCTTCTTCTTCTTCTTCTTCTTCTTCTTCTTCTTCTTCTTCTTCTTCTTCTTCTTCTTCTTCTTCTTCTTCTTCTTCTTCTTCTTCTTCTTCTTCTTCTTCTTCTTCTTTCTTCTTCTTTCTTCTTCTTCTTCTTCTTCTTCTTTTTCTTCTTCTTCTTCTTCTTCTTCTTCTTCTTCTTCTTCTTCTTCTTCTTTCTTCTTCTTCTTCTTCTTTCTTCTTTCTTCTTCTTCTTCTTCTTTCTTCTTCTTCTTTCTTCTTTCTTCTTTCTTCTTCTTCTTTCTTCTTTCTTTCTTTCTTCTTCTTATTTTGTTTCTTCTCCCTGATTTCTTTCTCCTCATTTCTTTCTTCTCCTTCTTCTTCTTTCTTCTTTTCTTCTTCTTCTTCTTTTTCTTCTTCTTCTTCATGTGAGCTGTTCTTGTCCTCCGTCCCCAATTTCCTGTTGAATTAAACTCTAAAACGCCAGTCACCAAGCAGGAGGCTGACTTTCAACTCTTTAAAGGTGACAGGTTCACACTTTTTACCTTCCTGAGTCATATATGATTCTTGTAAGCAATTCCATAGGTGACTGTTATTATTATTATTATTATTATTATTATTATTATTATTATTATTATTATTATTATTATTATTATTATTATTATTATTATTATTATTATTATTATTATTATTATTATTATTATTATTATTATTATTATTATTATTATTATTATTATTATTATTATTATTATTATTATTATTATTATTATTATTATTATTATTATTATTATTACTATTATTATTATTATTAGTAGTAGTAGTCCGAACATAAGCAGCAGCCCAGAAGAATGTATACAGCCTGGATGGAGATGTCGACTGTCTTTCTCTCTCCTTCGGTCGGCTTTGCTCTGCCTCAGGGGAACGAGAGCTTCTGCCCCAACTCCGACAACTGCCGCAGATATTGACTATGAGGCTACAGTCACTGAATGCCGCATAGATCTGCGGCTCAACTAATTTAACACAGATAGGATAGCTTCTTATGTATTAGGATATTTAATATTAAGGTAAATAAATGGTGGCGAATGTGTGGCTATTGGGGGAGGCTGGAGGCCACGTTTAAAAAAAAAGTAGTAGTAGTAGTAGTAGTAGTAGTAGAAGGTTTGCCCTCCCAATGCGTGTGTGGCTCTTCCTATGACGCCGATCACGCCATGGTGTGCAAGAAAGTGGGGCTTAAATGCATCAGGCATGACGAAGTAAGGGATCTCACAGCAAATATGCTGAAGGAAATCTGCCGTGATGTCAGGGTAGAACTGACACTCCTTCCATTGGAAGTTGAGAATTTCCAACATAGGACTTCAAACACATCCAACGAAGCCCATGTTGACGTCAGTGCTCGAGGATTCTGGACGCGGGGACAGCGAGCCTTCTTCGACATCGGGATTTTTTATCCCATGGCCACATGTCACCGTAGCTTAGCTCTCGATGCTGCACTCAGGAGGAACGAGAACGACAAGATAAGGGCATACCAGGAGAGAATTCAAAACGTTTATCAAGGCAGCTTCACTCATCTAGTGATCACAACCTCTGGTGGGATGGGACCAAGTGCAAGATGCTTCTACGCCAGACTCACGGAGGTGATATCCGAACAGAAGCAGCAGCCCAGAAGTTATGTTACAGCCTGGATGTGATGTCCACTGTCCTTTTCTCTCCCTCCTTAGGTCGGCTTTGCTCTGCCTTAGGGGAACAAGAGCATCGGCCCCAAAGCCGACAACAGCCATTGTTGCGTCTGTGCTAGCCAGAACCAAAATTGCACTAGCTGTGATTATGCGAGAAACAACCGACCATGTGTGGTTTGCAGAAAGGGAAACAATTGCTGGAATCCACACGGCAGGGAGCCGACACAGGAGGCCACAGTGGATATCGCCCAGACACAACCGCCCGATGATATCCTAAATGATAGCAGTGAGTCTATTCATCCTGAAAATGTAGTTCCAATAAACGCTGCTCCAATAGTAGCAGATGTCCACGAGGTGAATGGCAGACAGCTACCAAAGCGGAATAGCATGTCGATGGAAAATGCTGGCATATGGGTGAAAGAAACTTACTCAGAAATTGTCAGGTGGTTGCCAGCTAACCTGTTTGAACCACCCAAGTGTGCGGCCACCAAAGAAATGATTAGGGAGATGACTAGCCTAATAAGTGATTACACTCAGGACTGCTTCCTCGCCCCTTTAGCTCTTCAAATACTGGCAATAATACCCCATATATTCTGTCAGAAGACACACGCAAGGACTAAGCACAAAGAAAATGTGGCAGCAATGAAGAGAAGATTGACAATGTGGCAGAAAGGGACACTTGATGATCTCCTATGTAAGCAAAAACACTACAGGAGAGACTAAAATTTATAGGAGGCGGAAAGCAAAACGCCGATGACGTTGCAAGAAAGTTTGGAAACAAAATGCGTGTGGGGAAAGTGTCTTTGGCGGTCAGATCTCTCACAGAGGAATCCTCCTGTGGTGTTCTGCCAATAAATAGAGAGACATTAAAACAACTGAAGGAAAAACATCCCCCGGCAAGTGAAAATGAAGGCATCAGGTTCCAGGGTGACTATATCCCACCAAATGCTGTCCTGTTCGAGAAAATAACAGGAGGGATGGTGTAGAAAAAAACACTGAAAACTCAAGGAGGGGCCGGCCCTTTAGGTCTGGATGCAAACGGTTTGAGAGTCATCCTCAGCACTAACACGTTTGGCCCCGTAACAATTCATTTATGCACTGCCATTGCCGCCCTTATAAGAAAGCTAGCAACCTTGTGCTGCCACCACCTCCATGCTCTGACGGCCTGCCGCCTCATTCCCCTGGATAAGAATCCAGGATGTAGGTTTATAGGGGTGGGGGAAGTGCTGAGGCGGATCATCGGAAAATGCATAATGGAGGTGGTAAAGGATGATGCCAGGGCAGCAGCAGGGAACCTGCAAGTTTGTGCTGGCCACCAGGCTGGAGGCGTAGCTGCCATTCACGACATGAGAACAATATTTGAGCAGCGTAATTGTGAAGTTGTTCTCCTGCTTGACGCTTCCAACACATTCAACATACTTAACCGTAAGGCCACACTGTACAATATCAAGATCAAGTGTCCAAGTTTTGCAATGTATGTTTAAAACACCTATAGGAATCAATTAGACCTCTATATAGTAAACATCAAGGGTCTAAGAGGTGATATCATCATACAGTCAACTGAGGGAACAACGCAGGGGGACCCTGTTGCAATGGCAATGTACGCAATAGGCCTATCCGTGCTCCAACACACTATAAAAATTGAAACAACCGAGGTCAAGCAAGTTGCATACGCTGATGACCTAACAGGAGCAGGAAAAGTGGAGGACATCAAAAAGTGGTGGGACCTGATAACATCATATGGTCCACAAATAGGGTACCACCGAAATGCCAGCACGTCCTTCCTCATTATGAACGAGTAATGGAGGTGTTCGGTGGAAGTGAGGTCAAAATAATAAAGTATGGCCAAAGACCCCTAGGTGCAGTAATCAGCACGACGGACTTCAAGACCGAGTACGTAACGGAAAAGGTGAAGGAGTGGGTCAGGGAAATCCAAGCTCTGTCTGATATTGCTAACACAGAGCCACATACGGCTTTTGCGGCATTCACCCATGGAGTCAAGTATCGCTGGAACTACTTGATTCGCATTATCCCTAATATCGGACCCTCCTCCACCCTCTGGAAGAAGCTATCAGCGTCAATTTCATTCCCTAATTAGTGAAACATCTTCAATTAACCCCAGCAGAAAGATCACTCCTTGCACTACCACCGAGACTGGGAGGAATGGGAATGACCAATCCAGAGGAGATTGCTGCCACCGAACATCAGCTCACGACAGCCCTCACTGACTACATAATAGCTCAGAACGCAACAGGCGAGGTGGATACCAGCGAAGTAAACAAAATTCGACGGTCCATTACGACAAAACGACAGCACGGCCAAAGTGATAAGTTGCAGCATCTGATGCTGCAAGTACCAAATAAATTGAAAAAAAAAGTATTTATAGCACAGGTGGTGGGCGCCTCGAACTGGTTAACTACGTTACGGACAAGGGCAAATGGTTTCAGTCTCAATAAACAAGAATCTACAGATCCCATTGCTCTAAGGTACGGTAGGCCAGTAGAAGATTTGACCTCCCAATGCATGTGTGGCTCTTCCTATGACGTCGATCACGCCATGGTGTGCAAGAAAGAGGGCTTCATATGCATGAGCCATGACGATGTAAGGCATCTCACAGCAAATGTGTTGAAGGAAATCTGCCGTGATGTTAGGGTAGAGCCGACCCTCCCTCCATTGGACGGTGAGAATATCGAACATAGCACTTCAAACACATCTAACGAAGCCCGTTTTGACACCAATGCTCGAGGATTCTGGACCCGGGGACAGCGAACCCTCTACGACATCAGGATTTTTGATCCCATGGCCGCATGTCACCGTAACTTAGCTCTCGATGCTGCACACAAAAGGAACGAGAACAACAAGATAAGGGCATATGGGGAGAGCATTCAAAACGTTGATCATGGCAGCTTCACTCCTCTGGTGTTCACAACTTCTGGTGGGATGGGTCCAAGTGCAAGATGCTTCTACACCAGACTCGCGGAGGTGCTATCCGAACAGAAGCAGCAGCGCAGAAGTTATGTTACTGCCTGGATGAGATGTCGACTGTCCTTTTCTCTGCTTAGGTCATCTTTGCTCTGTCTCAGGGGAACGAGTGCATCGGCCCCAAAGCCGATAACAGATGCAGATATTGACTTTGAGGCAACAGTCACTGAATGCCGCATAGAGTTGAGGCTCAACTAATTCAACACAACTAGGACAGCTACTTATGTATTAGGATAGTTAATTTGAAGGTAATAAAATGGCGGCAAAAGTGTGGCAATTAGGGGAGGCTGGAGGCCACGTTAAAAAAAAGGAAAAAAATTGCAGTCGTAGTAGCAGTAGTAGTAGTAGATCTGCGGCTCAACTAACTCAACACAGATAGGGTAGCTACTTATGTATTAGGATAGTTAATTTTTAGGTAATAAAATGGCGGCGAAGGTGTGGCTATTGGGGGAGGATGGAGGCCACTTTTTTAAGTAGTAGTGGTAGTAGTAGCAAAAACATTATCTTACGCAGCTAAGAAAGCTCAGGTTCTCAACTAGTTCCGACATGTCAATATTGTTATTATTTTCCGTTATGTGTCTGTACTTTTCTGGCTAAATAAACTGTTTCCATATCAATATTAATATCAATGTACTCCTCATTGTCTTGATATATACACATTTTACTTTTTTGCTAAAGTGTTATATCACTACTGAATCCATGAAATATGTCCACTGTAAGGGATGACACAAACATCATTCCACGGAACAAAACACCTTTATGCATTGCGCAGCTCTGGCGTCTTGGCCTGGACAATGATCAATCACCTTGCAGTATGTCACTTTAATATCATGGCCGGGGACCAATCACCATGCACTATGTAAAACTGACGTTATATTCAGGAATCATACACCGTGTTGTCAGTATCGTCACAACAGAGAGCTAATCACCATACACATTGTCTAACTTCATGAGAGCCAATCATCATGCACCACGTCACTCTGATGTCATGACAGGGAACCAATCACCATGCACACGTCACTCTGATGTCATAACAGGGAACCAATCACCTTGCACCACCTCGGTCTGATATCATAAAAGGGAACCAATCATCTTGCACCACGTCACTCTGATATCATGACAGGGAACCAATCACCATGCACCACATCACTCTGATATCATGACATGGAAGCAATCACCATGCCCCAAGTAACTTTGATATCATTACAGGGAACCAATCACCATGCACCACGTCACTCTGTTATAGTGACAGGGAACCAATAGGCGAGTATTTTTTCACCCAGAAGTCAAAATAAAGAAGAACAATTCATGGATCGTTTTTACGTTATGAATTTTAGGCATTAATCTTTATCAAAGATTTAATCTGACATCATAGCAAGAACCAATCAGAATATTAATTCTCTTTCTAATATCACCAATCAGGACACCATTCTACAAAAACATCACAAGTAGTAACCATATAGGACGCCCTCTACAATAACATCACAAAAGGGAACCAGTCAAGAGACATTACTTCCCTTTGACGCCTAAGAGACAAGCACCAATCAGCAGACGTTATTTCACCCTTAAGCCACAAATGCATGGGTTTTGCTGTAATCTGAACGGAGGGGTGGGTTTTAGGATGGTGTGGCTGACTTACGCCACCATCAGTCACCATAAAGCCGGGCCGCTGCCTCGCTCTCAGTCATAATTTGTCGACAAATACTCATAACTTGGCAGGAGAGTAACAGATGGCAAACCTCCTTCTGCCTTGCCCGGCTAACTGATCTTAGGCTAACGTATCAGACTGTGTTAAGTATTAGCCAGGCAATTTATATAAGTTATCAGACTGCATAAGTGTTAACACGGTACTTAACATACTCTACTTACCAGGTTATGTTAAACGTTCATTAACCAGGCATACTTAATATACTTAACACATTAAGATACTTTACATGCATATCATACTAGACTGAGTAAGTTTTAGGCAGGTACTTTATATACTTAATTAGCCAGACTGTGTAAGTGTTAGCCAGACACTATACTTCTCTCTCTCTTACGTAATATTACTAGTTAGTTCCCGTTTTTCATCTATTTATTTTGCATCTAAAGCGTCAAAAATCTCTTTTATCACCCTGTCCATCTTTAATCTGTATTTCCATTTTCATTATCCACGTCGTTCAATGACCTGTGATGTGTTAGTCAGACAGCGTACGTGCCTCTCCCTTCGGCCATCTGATAATTCCTTCTTAATATTATTTTTTCTCTGTGTACTCCGTTCTACACACACTTTCTCTATTTTTGTGTTTTATACCTTTTATTTTCCAGTTTTAAGAAGCATTTCCCCCTTTAATTTTTTTTAGCTCTATACCTGAATCAGATTTAAGAGGTTTATTCGTTAACATCTGGACCAGTAATGGTTAAGGTATAACGTTCATGTAACTCACTTCAAAAAATATCCTTGCGGTTGGGTCAGATGAGTTTCAGAATGAACACTATGACTCCTGTTATCTCAATAGGGTTGTCAAATTCCTTCGTCTGTTGTGTCATTTTTTCTAACACAAAATCATAAAGATACATTTTTGAGCGTGTTAGTGTCATAATGAGTGACTTAACCTAGGTATAAGTGCGCGGTTACCAGACATTCGCTTTAGCAACTAAGGAAGATTGTTTTAATGTTTTTATACAATGACATTTCAGGTTTTTGTACCCTGATTTGGTAACACTTTTTCAGATAGTTTTAATAAATTGTAATCATCGATTTTTACATGACGTACATAATTAATATTTCATCAATTAAATCGAGTATATAAATATTAATTCATATTGTGGTAATCAAGCAAATAACGAATATTCCGTCACTGATGTATTTTAATTCTGTTTTACTCATTATTAAAATAACCTAAATACCTTATTCATTATTTTTTCCCATTTTGGATTAACTTATTCAAATATTATTGTAACAGGCATTTGGTCCATTAAAAGATTACTGTCGTGGCTTGATGATGACATAATTTATTTCAACATACAGTATGCTTTAATACGATTCCCACAGTAGATGAGAATTATGGCCCAAAAATTGAGTTTTTGTGAGCCTAATTGTATAACCGGGAGATACAGGAACTGAAGAAATGAAATCCTAAACTTATATCATATATATTTGATTATATATAAGAATATTTATAATAATATAAGAGCATACATATATACGTCTAGATAAAGCATTAGTGAAAATAAAAATAATAGAGCTTGGTATATGTATTAGTGTTAAGTTATTGTTGAGTTAGTGAATGAATATTTAGAATTAAGATCTAAGTAGATTGTATGATATTTTTATATTAACGTCTTGGTAAATAGTTCCTATCTCCGGTACTTGTTTTTTTTCTCTCTCTCTCGTTTTTTTTACTCTCTAGTTTCTTTCTCTATCTCATTTGTCGTTATTATCTCTCTCTCTCTCTCTCTCTCTCTCTTTCTCTCTCTCTCTCAGAAGTAACGTCCTGGTCAGCTTTAACCTCCGGTCATAATGTCTCAGGTGCGTCACTTCACAGACAGCTCTCTCCCACACACAGTAGTCCACTTAATTATTTATCATGTGTGTGTTGTTGAGTGCATCCCATTTCACCCTCCCCAGCAACTACCCGTGTGCACATGTCATCACCAGTGTACGATTAAATGTCTCTGTGTGCATTTATGTGCGACTAAGCAAACAGTCGACCGCTTTGCGCAATACCAATAAGTCACCTTTTGTAGGTTTCATTTTCAGAGACAATTTTCTTCTCTTGTAAGCTAGATAGAGAGAGAGAGAGAGAGAGAGAGAGAGAGAGAGAGAGAGAGAGAGAGAGATAATAGCGGATACCGAGACGTCAGGAGGAGAGAGGAATAAAAATTTTAAAATTTTTCAAATAGTGTTATGTGACAATTTGTGTACAAACATTACATTTGTATTAACGACGAATATCAAAAACTGTTCTAGGGTGTTGAAAATATACACAGGGGAGCGGTAAACTAACAAACATGATATATGGAGAAGGTCGTGCCCGATCGTGCTCCCGTTAGAGACCAAGGAAAAT
>NW_024741901.1:10464777-10497277 GCF_018991925.1 Homarus americanus | reverse complement strand
TGATCTTCATAAGCACAGCAGCTGTCCGTAGTCAGGTCATAGGGGTAATATGACCCAACCTTATCACCTGGTTACAAATCTTCTTAATTACATAATTATCTAGTTTGTACATACCATCATTCAAATTCATGTTGACAATTGGTATGTTTAATGAGACTGAATTCTATAATGTACCTACTGACAATTGAATTACAAGGTAATATTGAGGAGGCATTTCCCGGGCCGGTGAAAGTTGTTTGGACTTACTTCCTAGCCCCCATTAGTCCATGTTCACCTAGCAGTAAAGTAGGTACCTGGTGTAAATCGAAAGTTTCGAATTCGTATTCAGGGAAAGTTGTTGGAGCTTCCAATAACTTCATGACATAAACCACTGACTCTTCAGGCTTCTACGCCCTTGACTCTTCAAGCTTCTACGCCCTTAACTCGTGAGACATAAAGGCAAGCGTGAACTTAGCATGCTTCCCTGTTGGGCGCTATAAACACTTCTGCGCTCCACATTACACAAGGATGTAGGGGGTGCCCAATAAAAAAAAAAAAAAAAAAAAAATGAGGCATTATCCCAGTTAATGCAATGCTTATTATCTCTCATATGAACGAACAGTGCATTTGATTCCTGGCCTGTCCTAACACTATATTTATGCTGTTTAAGTCTGGTTACAAGATCTTTACCTGTCTGGCCTAAGTAGAATATACATATAAGAACATAAGAACATAAGAAAGTGGGATACTGCAGGAGGCCGACTGGCCCATACAGGGCAGATCCCTTTCACACCCATCCCAGCACTTCCATGTGCCTATCCAACTTCGTCTTGAAGCTCCCTAGCGTCCCCGATCCTACTATAGCACTCGGTAGTCTATTCCACATATCCACAACTCTATTACCAAACCAGTGCTTGCCTATATCCTTTCTGAATCGGAATTTATCTAATTTAAAGCCATTTGTTCTAGTTATTTCGTTATTACTGAGCTTCAGAACATCTTCCATTTTACCCTTGTTAATCCCACTTACCCACTTGTACACCTCTATCATATCTCCCCTAACTCTACGCCTCTCTAATAGATACTCGCCCTAGGCTTTTTAGTCTTTCTTCATATGGAAGGTTTCTAATATTCATATCATTTGTCATTCTTCTTTGTACTCTCTCCAAGAATCTATGTCCATTCTATAATAAGGGCACCAGAGCTGAACCACATAATCCATGTGTAGCCTCACTAATGCTAGGTAAATTCAAGATAACGTCAACAGTTCTGTTACTCACAGACCTAGATATGAACCCCAAGAATCCTGTTTGCCTTGTTGCGAACGCTAGCTTAATACATTGTTTTCTAGGTTTCAAGTCGTTGCTAACAAATACACCTAGATCTTTTTCACAAACTGAGTTTTCTATTTCCGTGTTACCTAGTTTATACTTAACGTTTGTATTCGTCTTCCCTATCTATAGTACCTTGCATTTATCAGTATTAAAATTCATTTGCCAGTCTACTGACCACTCATGTAAGGTATCTAGATCTCTTTGAAGGTGTTCAAAGTCACTGTCTGAATTTATCACTCTCCCCATTTGGTATCATCTGCAAATTTACTAATCCTACTAGTTATGCCTAAATCAAGATCATTAATGAATATAACAAACAGCAGAGGGCCTAATACAGATCCCTGGGGAACTCCGCTTTTGACTGCACCCCAGTCTGACTTTAATCCATTTATGCTGACTCTTTGTTTCCTACCAGTTAACCATGACCTAATCCATTTTAATACTGATCCACCTATTCCATGTGCTTCTACCTTCCTTATCAATGTGTGTGTGTGTGTGTGTGTGTGTGTGTGTGTGTGTGTGTGTGTGTGTGTCACGTTTTTTTGCGAAATCGGTTATTTTGCAAAATTCCCGGTTAGGTTTAGTGAGAGGTTAGGTCAGGTTAGGATGTCTCGTGTAGATTGATACACAGATATGATCAATGCCATAAATGAAACACAGCTGCTGAACGTTTTTCTGGACCTTCAAATCGTACTATGCTTTGTATCCGTAATGATGGTGGATATGTTGAAACTAGCAATCCTACGATTAAAGATGCTATAACTGAATAAATTACCTTTCCAATGCATTTTGCAGATTGTGTTTATATCTTGTAGAGACAAGCTTTAGCACAGTATCACTAGTTGGCGCTAAGAGACAATTTAAAAAAAATATATTTCCAAATTTATTGTTTCCTCAACATAAAATGATAAAACAAATTGTGGAGAAGTTACCAAATTCCTTACAACAGAAAGTGATTCTGTGTGTGTGTGTGTGTGTGTGTGTGTGTGTGTGTGTGTGTAAAAATAATAATAATTAACGGTTTCTTGAAAGAGCATGGCAGCCGGAAAGCTGAAAATATACAGTTACATAATTGGGGAATGGGTCTCTTGATTTACAAATACTATACAAGTAACATAAGTGATACAAATATGATATATAATAACTAGGTGGGGAAAAGCTCAAACTACAGGGCATTTCAACATAGTGACAGAGCAAAAAGTAAGATTGACTGGATGTGAATACACTGGTTGATTACAAGTTATTGATAATTTTTACAATGGTTGGGACTGGGCTGTTCTTATAGCAATCAGTTCGTGCTCGTATGGGCTGGATGCGGTTGTGGTGTCGAACAGCAATTCTCGGGCGTGGTATCTCAGGTGGAAGTAGGAGCCGGTGTCGAGGATGGTGCAGAAGCTTCTCACCAAATTTGCAGATGAGGTCGTGGTGATGGTCAGTGAGAGCCGAGAGGGTCAGTGTCTTGAGCGCTTCTTGATATGTGGAGTAGGAAGGGGAGAGAATAATCTTGCTTGCCCTCTTTTGCACTTTTACTAGGTGTTTACGTTGTGTGGCATTTAGGGAGGAAGACCAGGTATCGGAGGCATAGGTGAGCTTGGGAAGTATGAATATTGAGTAAACTGTGAGGATCTCGGGTGTGTGTGTGTGTATGTGTGTGTGTGTGTGTGTGTGTGTGTGTGTGTGTGCGTGTGTGTGCGAAGAGGGTGGTGTAATGCCTCTAGTGTGGCAGCATTATAATAATAATAATAATAATAATAAACGGTTTATCAATAGAGTTGCAGCCGGTGGCTGAAAATATACAAACTTACATGTGATTTAGACATAATGATATGCGTTCAATACATTTACAGGGCTGTACAGTACATAAATCAGGAGTTGTTTATTATTTTAACAATAGATGGGATGGTGCTATTCCTATATCTATCGGTGAGGGCTCTTATGGGCGATGACGAGGTGGCGATGACGAGGGTGGTGCAATAATTGGCTACCAAACCTTTCCAGTGCTTGGTGGTGGAGGTCACTGAGGGATGGCATTTTGTTAGTGTTAAGGTGCAAGCACTGCTTGCTTTCTCTCGCTATCTGCTACCGCCGCTGGCTAGCCCACGTGTCGAACAGGGAAGCAAATTGCATAAGTCCTCCCCTGCCAGTATACAGGCTCTTCGCCATCAAGACTCCTTGTGTTCTTCTTCGTGGCAACAAATGGTAACTAGGAGCCTCGTGAGACCAGGTTAAACCAGCAGGGGGATCTCGGAACAGCAGTGGGCCCCAGAGGGATGGCGCATAGATCCACTGGCACGTGGACACAGCCTGGTGCCTACCAACCACTGCCCCGTTGCCTTGCGGATTAACCTTGGTAGGAATAAGGCTATGGAAATAAACCCCTAATGAAAATCTGCGGTTGAGTCCCATACAGGCAGACATGCTTACAGAGTTCCAGTAAGATCCCAAGAGAGGTAAAGGCGGAAGAGGTGACCAACATGGGAACCTAACGACAACACCGGCGGACGAAGGCAATGCATGATGGACAGGCTACTAAGGCGAAACCAAACAAACTGGGCTATCGGCAGTCGATTGCAACTCTCCCTCTCCACGGTCGTTGCAACATTTGCACCAATGGAACAGGAAAAAAGAGAACCAATGTGTGTGGTTGCAGCCTGCGCTCCCACCTCACCACATAAATCAACTCATGCACAGCGATCATCCAGCTCATCAAACTTCTCATCATCAACAAAACCCCCTTACCCCTAAAAGTCCTATGGCGACGGACAAGTGGCGACAGGGACAGATAGAGATCACTCCCGGGAGTCTCTAGTCACAACTCTGCACATGGGCGGCATATATAAGATGGTCGTTTATGCACTGGGATCTAGGCAGCAGTGCAATCCGGTTCTTTCTGTGCGACTGAGCAGCCCTTTGGATGAGCCATTCTGTTCACCCCACATGGGGAGGGGGCTAAAAAGGTGCCCTAAACATAACCTGCCTAAAAAAACAGCCTGACTGGGAAACCGCACCAGGTTAAGGTCCATCCTTATGCGGTCAAAAACACAATCATAATCATAGATCCAAACAAAAACAAACTATACAACCTTTTATGGTTGCTGCATGGAATGTCAGCACTCTTCTGGATACTGGCATAAATGAGTGTCCTAAAAAAAGAAGCACGCTTGTGGTAAAAGAGCCGGCTAGATATATAACATAGAACTAACAACTATTAGTGAGTCCCGGTTCCCAGACAAGGGTCGTCTCATAGAACAGGGGTCTGGCTATACCTTCTTCTGGAAGGGTAATCCTGCTGCGGAGAGAAACTGTATTTATGGAGTTGACTTTGCCATCTGCCAATGCATCGTACATAGGCTAACTGAATTGCCTGTTGGGATCAACGAGCGCCTCATGACGCTCCGAGTCACACTGAAACACTCACATTATCCCTTCTTAATCAGTGCATACGCCCCAACACTGGATGCAGAGGATGACGTCAAAAAGGCCTATTACACCGACCTTGACAGAGTGCTAACCTCTATCCCTAGAGGAGTTAAGGTTGTGCTCCTAGATGACTTCAATGCAAGACTTAGCAGATATGCTGACATTTGGCAGGGGCTCATAGGGTGAAATGGACTGGGCATGTGTAATCCCAACGGCCTACTCCTCCTCAGCAAGTGTGCTGCACACAACCTCAGTGGCATCTCATTGACTACATTATTGTCAGAGAATCAAATCGAGATCTCCTCGTCATCCAAGCCATGTGTGGCTGAGACCACTGCGACACTGATTATCCGCTCGTTGGAGCCAAACTGTCACTTCACCTTGCTAAAAATCGGTAGAGGCAACAAGGAAAGTTTGGGTTTTGAGGCAACGGCGAAAGATGCGAGCAAGCACGAGAGCTAGAATTTAGCACACTCCCTCAGAACACGAGGGGGTGTTCTTTCCAGTCCATGCGCCTTACTCATATCCAATTTGGATAACACACCAGCAACTCTACGAGTGGAGATTATAGGAAAGTGCACAGGATTAGTAGGAGGAGCAGGAGTAGGAGGGATAGAGTTGGAAAAATCTAAGGCGGAGTTAGAGGAGAATGAGGTGCCAAGAGATTGGCTTTATCAATGGGAGAGTTGGCAATAGAGTTATCAGGTCGGAAGAGAGGAGGAAAAGAGGGGGTGTAGAAGTTATTACAGATGTTTTTGGTTAAGTATCAGGATGATTTACTATAAGAAAGGTTAGTCATGTCAGCGGTCTTTTTTTTTATAAAATTCCTCTTGGCCCTACGAAGAATAACCTTCCAATGATTCCTAGAATTAATGAAAGAGGAGTGGGTAATAGGAGAAGGAGATAGTTTCATAACATAATACGCCCTATCTCTCTCCCTGCTTGCAAGAGAACAGGAACGATCAAACCATGATTGTGAAGTGAAAGTGTTGGTAGAAGATGGGATAAATGCACTCATACCACCCTGTATAATCCCAGCAATGCTGTCACCAAATGCCGAGGCCCCGAGCGGAAAAGCAACGTTCATCCGAGGAAAGTCGGAGAAGAATTCTCGCAAGGATTGCCAGTTTGCCCTCAGATGGTGCCATAGTTAGCGTTTAGAAGGGGTGGGGGAGGTGGTCGTATCCTGTTTGATTTCATGGAATTAAGATTATGATCAGAAGTCCCTAAGTGGGCAGTAAATGAATATGAATAGTGTGAGGGGTTAGAGGTAAAACCAAGATGAGGAATGTTACTAAGTTAATCGTGTCGATCTGGAACACATGTAGGGTGTTAGTTATTTGTTCCAGATCATTAAGTAAGGAAAAAGAGCGTGCCTCAGCTCCACCTGGGTCATCCCTTGCAGATCCAAGACACTCTCTGTGAAAGACATTGAAATCTCCAAGATAGAGGATCTCGGTGTTGGGGTGTGTGGATAGCAACGACTCATGGTAAGAAGTAAGATAGTGAAAGAGTTCCAAATAGTTGGTAGGGTTTGGAGAACAGTGTAGGAAACAAAGAAAAATAGTCATAGTTGGTAGAGATATTTTGAGCCAGAAGACATAATAAAGAGACGATTGTAGATCCGTGAGTCTAGCTATAGTTGTACGTGTGTTGCGGGAAGCGCATACACCTCCCTTAGAACGGAAGGCGGTATAAAGGTTGTAGTTGGAGACTTGAAAAGGTTTGGGTGAAGCTGCTTTGGACAGTTGAAGTTCAGTTAGTAGCAAGAGGTGGGGGAATAGAGTATTAGATGGTGCTCCACAAAAGAAAAAATGGATCTCAGGCCGCGAATGTTGGAGAAAATGAAGTGTGAAACAAGTCGATCCTCCAGCGACCGCGGTGACTTCAGTTGAGTTCCTAGTAGTTTGAGGATGATCAGGTCAGCCCTGGAGTCCACAACCTTCCCGACCAGTGGGACCCATCCGAGAAGGAGAATCAAAGAATAGAAAGAACAGAACAGATTAAGAGTGAGAAAGGTTATATAATTTGTGTTGTGAAGAATAAAAGAGACAATTGAGACCCAGCAATTGTGTGTAAACGAGGCAGAAAGATAGATGAGCAACGTGGGACTTGGTCACAATTTTCGTGATGCCATATGGCAACAGGGTCTACCATTACACAACACATTATGCTTCCAATATGTTACATAAGAACATAAGAAAATAAGAAGTCTGGAATAGGCCGGTTGGCCTGTGCATGGTAGCTCCTGTCGCGAGTTACTACCACTCTCTATCATCCATGAATGTATCCAGCCTCCTTTTGAAACTTTCCAGCGTTCCAGCACTTACTACAACGTTGCTAAGCTTGTTCCACTCGTCCACCACCCTATTTGTGAACCATTTCCTTCCTATCTCCCTCCTAAACCTAAACTTATCCAACTTAAATGCGTTGCTCCGAGTCCTATCCTGCTCGGATATTATAAGAACTTTATCTATATCGCCTGTATTGATTCCTTTCACCAACTTAAATACTTCTATCATGTCTCCCCGCACTCTTCGTCTTTCTAGGGAATGCAAGCTTAGTTTCGTTAACCTATCTTGATATGGAAGGTTTCTAAGTCCCGGAATCATTTTCGTCATTCTTTGATGCACCGACTCTAGTGAATTGATATCCATTCTGTAATAAGGGCACCAGAACTGAACCACATAATCGAGGTGCGGCCTGACTAGCGCAAGATATAGTTGTAATAAGACCTCTGCACTCTTATTATAATTTTAGATATAAAACCCAATACTCTGTTTGCCTTATTTCCAACATTAACACACTGTTTTCTAGGCCGTAGGTCCGGACTTACAAGTATCCCTAAGTCTCTTTCATAAGTCGACTTCTCTCGGTTGATGTTGTTAAGGCTGTATACATTGACATTATTTGTTCTTCCAATATTAAGTACGCTGCACTTGCTGGTGTTTAATTTCATTTGCTATTTTTCAGACCACCCCTACAGTTTATTTAGATCCTATTGTAGTGCATTTGCATCCTGCCCTGAATGAATCTGCCGCCCTATTTTGGTGTAATCCGCAAACTTGATTATGTCACTGCTGATCCCAGTATCTAGATCGTTTATGTAGATTATGAACAAGAGTGGGCCTAGTACTGACCCCTCGGGAACCCCACTGGTTACACAGCTCCACTCAGATTTAACACCATCTACGCTGAACCTCTGTGTTCTATAGGTGAGCCATGATTTTATCCAATTTAAAACTTTCCCCTCGATACCATGAGCCTTAACTTTTCTCAGAAGCCTCTGATGCGGTACTCTGTCAAATGCTTTGCTAAAATCTAAGTAAATAACATCGTAATTTTCGTCATTATCTTCTACATCGAAGACTTTCCTAAAAAACGTGAGCAGATTTGTTAGACAAGATTTTCCCTTTTTAAACCCATGTTGAGAGTCTTAGATTAATTTGCTTTTCTCTAAATGCGATCGGATGCTATCTGCTATAATTGATTCAAGAAATTTCCCCACTACTGAAGTCAAACTGATTGGCCGGTAATTTGATGCTGATGCTCTGTCTCCCTTTTTGAATATGGGTACTACATTTGCCTGTTTCCACAAGTCTGGCACAAGTCCCGTGTCTAATGATTTTGTAAATAAATTTACGAGGGGTCCGCTAATCTGTTCCCTACACTCTTTCAAGACTCGAGGGAAAATTTCATCCTGCCCTGGGGATTTTGTCTTCTTTTGTTTATTTATCCTCTTAAGAACATCCTCTTTTCTGAAAGTGATATTCTTTAATTTCTCTTCTTCCTTTCCCCTAAATATCAGTTCCACCTCTGGAATTTCCTCGCGAATTTCTTCTGTGAAAGCTGATAAGAAGTAGCTGTTCAATGCTTTGCTTATTTCTTCACTGCCATTTATCACTTCCCCCCCTCCCTGAGTTTAAAGGCCCAACTTTGGCCATGACCTTTTGTTCTATATACCTGGAAAAATCCCTTGGGATTCGCCTTGGATTCTCTTGCTATTCTGATTTCATAGTCTCTCTTTGCTTTCCTTACATTTTTCTTAACATTCCTAGATAGTTCATTACACCTATTTCTGAGCTGCTCCTCCCTTCCCTTTAATTTCTTATAAATTCCTTTCTTTATTCCTATGTCGTGTTTAAGTTTTCTGGTCATCCACCTTAGCTCATTCATATTTGACCAAATTTTTCTGTATGGTATATTTTGTTCTTGTGCTTTATGTAGTATACTAGTGAAAATAGGACGTGTTATCAAATCTGACGAGGACTCGGCAAAACTACAGGAAGATCTAAACAAATTTTTCGAATGGTCTGAAAAATGGCAGATGAAATTCAACGTCGACAAATGTAAAGTACTCAGTATAGGAGATGTAAACAGGGAAACCAGATACCAGATGAACAACGATGCCATAGAGAAATCCGACTGCGAGAGAGATTTAGGAGTAATGATAAGTAGGAACCTTAAGCCAAGTAAACAATGTGTTTTTGCTCGTAACAAGGCTAATAAAGTACTTGGGTTCATACAAAGGAGTGTTAGTTACAAGACTAGCGAGGTCATCCTAAAACTGTATCTTGCTCTTGTGAGACCACACCTGGATTACGCAGTTCAGTTCTGGTCACCGTATTACAGAATGGACATAGAATCCTTGGAAAGAATTCAGAGGAGAATGACAAGACTAATCCCGGGCATTAGGAACCTTGAGTATAGAGACAGGTTAAAGCATCTTAATTTGCACTCCCTTGAGAGACGTAGAGCGAGGGGCGACCTGATAGAGGTGTATAAGTGGAAGGCAGGGGGACATTACAAAGGTACTCAAACTATCCAACCAGGAGCGAACTCGTAACAATGGTTTAAATTAGACAAATTTAGATTTAGGCGTGAAATAGGTAAACACTGGTTTGGAAACAGAGTAGTGGATGAATGGAACAAGTTACCAAATATCATCATTAACTCGAATACGCTGAATTGTTTCAAACATAGGTTGGATGCTCATATGAGCAATAGGGGTTGGGTGTAAACGGGACTGCCCAGTATGGGCCAATAGGCCCACTGCAGTTTCCTCCATTCTTATTTTCTTATGTTATGTTCTTATGACCTCACCCCTTCCTACTGGGGACTGACGTGACTGTTCCCAGGTGACCTCACCTAGGTACCTTCTTAACCCCTGATAATCCCCCTACCGAAAGTTTGGGACTCTGACCATATTGTCATTCTTTTTCGTTCCCCAATTTAAGGTGAACCTGATTTCTCTGAGATCACTGTTACCTAGTTCTTCCCCTACTGTGATATCTCTGATAATATTTTCTTTATTTGTTAATACTAGGTCTATTATATTGTCACCTCTAGTAGGTTCTGTAATTAGTTGTTTCAAAAAATTGTCCTCTACTGCGTCTAGGAAGTCTTCAGATTCATAGTCAACCACAATGTTATCCCAGTCAATATCTCTGAAGTTGAAATCCCCCATAATGCACAGGTTGTTATATTTTGCTGCCCTACTCATTTCCTGCCATATGGGCTGAGCTGCTTCTTTCCCAAGACTTGGGGGCCTGTAAATCACTCCCATAATTAGTTTTTCTCTTCCTTTCGTGATTTTTACCCATACAGACTCGGTTCCTATTTCACCCTTTATTGAATTATTAATACAACATTTTAATGTATCCTTGACGAAGAGTGCGACCCCTCCCCCCTTCGTACCTTCCCTGTCCTTGTGAAAAAGGTTGTACCCTTCTATGTGGTACTCTGATAAAAAAAATTTTGCTCGCCAGATTCATCCAAGTTTCGGTGATTGCTATGACGTCTACATTCTCGGTACATACAACCGCTCTCAGCAAGTCTATTTTATTTCTAACGCTCCTACTGTTTGTATATTATACATTTAAACCTACCCTTCCCTGGTCCTGTTTTACCCCTTGTCCTGAGTAACCAATTTTACTTCCCAGGACCTGCTTGTTTTTTTACTCCCACTTTCCCAGACCTCTCTCTACTGGCGAAACCCCCCCTTTGGAGAGACAATTTCACGCTCCAGTGATGCAGACAACGTCTTTTCCCCCGCACGAGACATGTGTACTCCGTCACGACTGTACAGGTAGTCGTTGCCATAGAATCGTTGCCAGCTATCTATGAATGCCCAACCATTGTTTGCACAATGATTTTCCAGTCATCATTATATAGCAATTGCCCTGGACAGCGATTCACAACCAACCCCTCTTCTAGGCATGACACCACATACTATCGGGATCCCTCCCCTATCTCTAATCTTCCCCAGCGCCTCCCTATACCTCTTGAAAAGTTCCTCACTCCTAACCTTTCTTATGTCATTTCCTCCCACACTAAGACACACTAGTGGATTGGTACCCTCCCCTGACAAAACCCTATCTATCCTCTCAGCTACATGCCCTATCCCAGCTCCAGGAAAACAGACCATAGTCCTACGTTTCCAATCTCTTGCACAAAAAGTACTATCTAAAAACCTCACCTGGCTGTCCCCAACTACCACGACCTTACCTCTGGGCAGGGTTTGTACAACTGCCCTTTCCTCTCCTTGCACCACACCGTCGTGCCTATTCTCTTCCCCGCCAGCTTCCTCCAACACCTGGTAGGGGTTACTGCACTCCACACCCTGGTCAGTTTTCTTGAGTCTTACCCTAGTCCCCTTGGAGTCAACCACTCTCCACGCCTGCTCCTCGTTCGCAGGTGTCCTGCTAGGCAAGACACCTACCTGAAGGAGTTCAGTCCTGAGGGCTTCATTTTCCCCCTTCAGAGTGTCAATCTCACTCCTCAACTGCCCCAGCTGACTTAACAGAGTGGCCAGGAGGTCGCCTTTCCTCACACTCCGCTCCTCTTCCCCCAAACACAACAATCCAAGGCGGCCATTTTCTTTGGTCACTAACTGGAGCACTTAGGGGCACGTCCTTCTCCAAGCTATGTCAGGTAGCATCTTCCCAGGTGGTAGTACCTCCCAGTTTGGGAACTGCCTACTACCTACTACCTACAAGATGCCTGTTGATAAGGATGAAGGACTATTGTTTGTAGCTGGGGATATCATCACTGGGGTCTTGTCACGTGTATGTAGAGGATGGTATAACCCGCCACTTATAAGCTACAAACTGCCTGCTCAGAAATTCCTAACCAGCAACTTCGCTGGGTGCATCCTTTCCCCACCCCCACCTCCAGAAACATAGACCAAGGTATAAATTCAACACTTTAGTATATATATATATATATATATATATATATATATATATATATATATATATATATATATATATATATATATATATATATATATATATATATATATATATATATATATATATATATATATATATATATATATATATATATATATATATATATATATATATATATATATATATATATATATATATTTCATGTAGATCCACAATGACAACGTGGATAAGATAAATCTTGATAAAATCACACGGGAAGATGGAAACAACGGAGTACCTTAGCTTTCGTCTTTATTCAAGACATCTTCAGAGGCAACTGGATTACATGGACAGAGAGAGGCTTAAATATACAGGGTGACCTAAAAACATGAGGTCAGGTCAAAATGGGGTGATTATTATTCTAACATGAACAAACAAGGCACTGCTTTCAGATGCAGTTCTGATACTATACTTATGTTGTTTGATTCTAAGCTGCAGTGTTGGGAAAAAAAGCTTAGAAGTATTCAAATCATCTTGTGTCACAGAAAGACTTCTTGTTGAAGCTAGTTTGATTAAGGAATTAAAATCAATAAACCTTAGTGATGGTCAGTTCAAAACTGATAATATGTTACATAAATTTATTTGTCAGTGGCCCAAGGTTAAAAATGCTTTGAAAACCTTTGATCTAGATGTATGATAGTTATTTTGTGGGCCCCCTTTTTCTGACCTGACTTGTCTAGTCACGTCACCTCCCTTCTCTTAAGCTCCTCTACGTGTGTTGGTGTGGGGATTAGTGGATGTCATCATTTTGACCTGACCTCATGTTTTTAGGTCACCCTGTATATTTAAGCCTCTCTCTGTCCATGTAATCCAGTTGCCTCTGAAGATGTCTTGAATAAAGACGAAAGCTAAGGTACTCCGTTGTTTCCATCTTCCCGTGTGATTTTATCAAGATATATATATATATATATATATATATATATATATATATATATATATATATATATATATATATATATATATATATATATATATATATATATATATATATATATATATATATATATATATATTCTTTCTGTTTGTAAAACCTACTCATGCATTTGTTTTAGTTACGAACATGATAAATTATATTACACTAGCAGAAACGCCACCGTCCGGGAGGCTCATTCGCTAGGCCACAGTAGGACGTCACCCTCCGGGAGGCTCCACAGTGTCTCATTGTTCAGTCCCCAAAACTTCTTCTTCCATCAATAGTTCATCAATGGTGTATGTAAGTTCCACCATGTTTTTCACTGCAACGGTACAGCAAAGTTAATCTTTTTAGCATTAGACTGCTATCATTTTATTGTCTTATCATCACTACATATAACACCACCCATCATCACTACATATAACATCATCCATCATCACTACATATAACACCACCCATCATCACTACATATAACAACATCCATCATCACTACATATAACATCATCCATCATCACTACATATGACACCATCCATCATCGCTATATATAACACCATCCATCATCACTACATATAACACCATCCATCATCACTACAGATCGGTAAAGTAGTTTCCGAGATTCTCGTACGGACACACAAACAAACACATAAACAGACATACTTCTTTGTTTTATATAGATCGATAGATGATGCTGTAACTTCGAAGCAGGCCACTGCTCATTTACACAGGATAATCCAGAAATGAGCGTTGACCTAGAGGTTGACAGATTCCCACCTTGCCTCAAGGATCTCCTTCGCTCGACAGTTTGTTGATAAGGAGCTTCCGATTTTGGGCAAGAGTAGTGTTCACCAACAAAAAAACACTTTCCTCCAACAACCATGGCTGTATCCATGTGTGGCACCGAACCAGCACAAGGTAACATTCCCACAGAGTTTTGTTTTCAACCTGTCACGTGGTTTATTTTGAGTAAACTATATCAAATTACTCTATAAAATCTCGCATATCTAGCAGTAAATAACAAATCATAATTTGACAAGAAAATGAAGGATATAACAGTAATAAGGTCGTCAACATTAATTTACACAGATATGATCGGCGCATTATTAATGAAGAACAGTGGAGCGGCCGGGTGAGGGTGAATGCAGGGACAGTTTAGTGCCGAATCACATGTTGACATCCCTAATAATTTTTTTCCTCCCCTCTCTCCGTGATATAAATTTTCCTTTCCCTCCCGCCCACATAATATTTGCTACTATTGACAATAACAAGGTAAACTACTGCTACAAACTGGTTTCATTACTTACACGGGTAAACTAAGAAACGCCTACCATCTTGTCTTTGAACACCTTTCATGAATTAAGTTTAAGATATTGACTTTCTATGGTTTGTCTGTAGTCTGTCTAAAATAAACCACACAATATACCAGACAGATGTGTGGTGACAGTTGATGGCTTTGGTTTAGTCGTGGTCTGGGTTGTTTGTCCTGAGACAACACACACGCCTGCGAAGGCGTTGAGTTTTGGAATAAGAAAATAATTTAAAATGTGTTTTATCGTTATTTGTTATGCTTAACGCAGTTTTATCTTATTTCAATTTGTTTAATGTTTGTCTGTATGTTTTTAGTAAGAAAATAAACTGAGATAAACAATATAAACAATTCAGGATACTTTTTGTCATCAGCTGACTGACACCACTTTGAGACATCGATGACGTAAGTGATTCGAGGGTTCAGGAACAGCTTTTCGATACATCAGACTCAATCATCCAAAACCGAGCCATTTATATAAACTAAAATATTAGCATATAATCTTGTGTAATACATTGCCTTATACTACATGTGTGGAGAAACGAATGAATAAAACACGACCAAATTCAGTCCGTTATAGCACTAGGATGAGATATGGCCGGTTCGCTCAAGTCTTGAATCTGCCTCGTTTCGCGGTTTCGGATTGATGAGAATGTCAACAGAGGCCTCAAACAAGACAAGGCATGGCATACGCAGTTCTGTCTCTGCCTTAGTGCAGGTAAGGAAATACACGAAGGTAAATAGACAAACAAATAGCAAGTGAAGAAACTGAAATTGATTAGGATTGCAAAGTATCGTTGTGTTCGTCAATGTATTAAAGGGCTTGTAAGTGTCATGAAGTGTTTGCAAGCGTAACAAAGTGTTTACAAGTATCATAAGTGTTTATAAATGTCGTAAAGTAGTTGTAAATATACGAAGGCTTATAGACAAACCAATAATCGGTGAGGCGAAGAGCCTGAAATTGACGAGGACTGTAAAGTATCGTCAATTGTTTGTCAGTGTAGTAAAGTGTTTGTAAGAAACATGAATTGTATCAAGTGTCATAAAGTTTTTATAAATGTCTCAAAGTGGTCATAAGTATTGTGAAATATTGTGAAGTGATCACTTATCATGACGTGTTCGTAAGTAAAGTAAAGTGTTTAGAAATGTTGTAAAGTGTTTGCTTTATGAAATTTTATAAGTGACATGGTGTGTTTTTGTCATAAAGACTCATAAGTGTCACAAATTAATTGTGAGCGCTAAAACACCCATACAGTGGTGTAAAGTGCCATAAAGTGGCATTGATGTAAAGGGTTGCAAAGTGTCATGAAGTATCGTAAGGTGTAAAGTGTGTCATGGATTACAGTATGGTGTCAAGTGCCATGAAGTGCCATAAAAGTGTCAAGGCGGTGCCAGGAGGTGAACCTGTATGGTACCAAGGCTTCCGCGATCACCAGCACAAGGTAAATATTAATAATACTACTGTTGTGTTCTTGACATATTGAACAAGTTCTTTTAGTCATAAAATTTGGCATAAGCTAATGCTTAAGATAATTGGTTCTGTATGTGTGTGTGTGTGTGTGTAATAATGATAATAATAATAATAATAATAATAATAATAATAATAATAATAATAATAATAATAATAATTATTAACCGTTTATTGAAAGAGCATGGCAGCCGGAGGTTGAAAATATACAGTTACATAACTGGGGAATGGGTCACTTGCTTGACAAATAATATACAAGTAACATAAGTGATACAAATATGATATATAATAACTAGGTGGGGACTAGGTTATACTACACGGTATTTCAACATAGTGACAGTGCAAAAAGGTAAGATTGTCTAGGAGTGAATACACTGGTTGATTATGAGTTGCTGATAATTTTTAAAATGGTTGGGACTGGGCTGTTCTTATAGCGATCAGTACGTGCTCGTATGGGCTGGATTCGGTTGTGGTGTCGAACAGCAATTCGCGGACGAGAGATCTCGGGTGGTAGTAGGAGCCGGTGTCGAGGATGGTGCAGAAGCTTCTCACCAAATTTGCAGATGAGGTCGTGGTGATGGTCAGAAAGAGCCGAGAGGGTCAGTGTGTTAAGCGCTTCTTGATATGTGGAGTAGGAAGAAGAGAGAATAATCTTGAATGCCCTCTTTTGCACTTTTCTAGGTGTTTACGTTGTGTTGAATTTCGGGAGGAAGACCAGGCAGGGGGGGCATAGGTGAGCTTGGGAAGTATGAATGTTCAGTAAACACGGAGGAGCTCGGGCACAGGAACTCCGAGGGACTTGAGTCAGCGGAGGAGGTGGAGACGAAAACTGGAGGATTTGACAACTTTACTGACATGTGTTTTCCAATTTAGTTTGTTATGTATAGTGACGCCGAGGAGCTCAGTGGAGTTCACAACCTGGAGTGTGTTGGGGCCCAAAGGAGGTGGGACAACGTTGGAGAAGAGGTTGATGTGCGGAACCAAGGTCTTGGTATGGTTGATGGTGGCCTAATTTTGGAGACTGTTCAATAAATCCTGGAGGGCGGTGTGGTCGGGAACCGAGTTGTTGACACTGATCCTAATGGTAGAGTCGTCGACATTTTTCCAGCGAGCAGAGATTTCTCTTAGGGCATCATTGAAAAGCATAAGGAAGCAGAGGGGTTCCATTCTGGCTCCTTGGAGACGCCACAGGTGAGTGACTGAAAAGTGGCGAAAGCCCCTCGGAAGCATACGGCTTGGCGTCGGTCACTAAGGAAGTCTGTAAGCTATGGTACATTGCTTCTTAGAAATCCGAGGTCGATAGCTTTGTTGATGATTAAATCGTTGTCGACAAGGGCAAATGCTTTGGTGAAGTCAATGAAGGCGGTATATGTAGTCGAAAAAGCTGACAAGTGAGTGGTGGAGGAAGTTTTTATATTGTCAAATTGCTGAGGATCTCTGGCGCCTGCAATATCAGCATAAGCCCATTCAAACGCGAGACTTTCACAGATTAAGCTGGGTATTGGGGTGATGGCAATGGGTCGTAGCTCATTTAAGAATTCTGGGTTGATTTAATTGGGCACTGGTGGCACATATGAGGTTTTCCAGTCAGCTGGGCATCTTGCTTGGCTGATGGAAGCATTGATGATGGACCAGAGGGGTTTAGTTAGTTCCGGAAAGAACTCCTTGTAGAGTTTCATTGGTAAGTCAATGGGGGTGGTGGAGCGCTTTAACTTCAGTTTGTCCAGACGTTTTGCAACTTAAAAATTCTTCTACTAAGTCAAAGTCAGTGGAAAAAGGGGTTGGTATTTAGGCAGGGAGGCTGGTTGTGTCAAGCCGAGGAGCGTCTAGTTGCCTCTAGCATATAGTTGCGAAATGGTTGTTTGATTGCTCAACTGTGTCACCATTAGTGAGATGGCTAAGGAAGGGGAGGGGGAATTGTGTCTTATTGTTTAGTCCATAGAGTTCTTTAAGCTTACCATACCACTGACTTGATGTTGGTCTGCTTCAGGTGTTGCAACTTGGCTGGGTAGAGGGACTTCTTTGCAGTGAGCATTTCACGGATGACTTGGTTGCGAGGGGACCTGTATCTGTTGTGGTCATTGAGATAAAAGGTACTGTCTCTATGCTGCATAAGTCATTTAATCCGAGATGTGATCCAGGGCAAGTCAGCTGGGTGTGATCTGACGGACTTCTCGGAGAAGAAATAGTGGTGACTTTCCGTGGTGGTGGTGGTATAATTTATCCATTTGGTGTCCATGTCATCCAAACTAAGTACTTCAGTCCAGAGATGGTGAACTATCCATTGCCCGAAGAGACACACTGCAGAGTCAGGGTCTCTGCAGGGTCTCTGTGGCTGGTACTGGGAGCTGGAGACCAGAATACTGACAAGTGTGTGCTGCACCCGATAGGAGGCATTGGTTGAGGTGGTTGGTACTGGTTAGCGTAGTCATGGGTAAGTTCACAACTTGTGATAGTAGCAGCTGGTCCTGGATATCAGTGGTGTGAATTTCGTTATAATCTCCACATAGTGCTTGCTTGGCACATGGGTACCTAACTCTGAGGTAGTCTGAGGTGGTAATGAAGTGATTGATAAGAGTGTTTCTGGTGGGTGAGAGAGGTGGATGGTATGCCACACAGTATATGATATAAGCAGTGTGGCGCAGGTGGCACCACTTGTACCCATAATGCCTCCACATTAGGCTGGGACTAAATCATCCAGGCGTGACGTTGATATCCTTCAATGTGATATATTTCAGGAACAATTTGCCAAGCTTCAAATATGGCAACGACGTTGGCTAAGGAAGTGATGGAGAGCAGCAAGGAGGGGAGACCGTACCATATTCGGGGAACTTCAGTGTATTGGTATGGTCTATCAGGAGTAGGTTTCTCTGGTTTTCTAGTGGAGGTGATGATCCTAGTTGGCTTTTGTTTATGACGTCCTTGTCTGCGGCTGCGAGCATTGAATATGTTCAGTGACTTCAGTCGCGCGATAACACTGCCATCAGGATAACCGTTTCCACGCTTTAGAAGGTACAGAGAGCGTCGGAAGTAAGTCAGTGGTGGACATCTGTTGAAATCTGTTATTGTGGATGGACGGAAGTGTTTGTCTGCGGTGGCCATAAACTCACTGGCGGCACTTTGAATGCCACTGACATTGGTAAACATCTGTTAATATTTGTTTAGACGTAAACACTGAAAGTCCTTGTCTCCGGCACTTAAGGGGTCGTCGACACAGTAGCCACGGCTTATATAAACACCGCGTTGGACCTTGTCACTGGCACTTTATAGGTGACCGACAAAGTGCCGATTGTCTGATATTATACCGCTGTGAATTTCACTTGTTTTCGTGCATTTCCTTGGAACACACTATCGGATCACTGTTTGGTAACCAATCATTGCACTGATCACTTGAATGGTTCCTCATTAATCCTGGTATAGTGAGGTTGGTAGGGTGATGGGATATAACGGGGGGGGGGTGCGGGGTGGAAGGGCCAAACAGACTTGGCCTGGTTGCCAGTTAGGAGCGCCCACAGAACAGGTCTTGTCTCACTGAGGGCTGACTGTTGTGTGTGTGTGTGTGTGTGTGAAACCTTTGGCAAACTCCGTACCCATATATTCAGCTGTAGGGAGCTCAAATTATCTATAAAGTTGCACGTGTATCGAGCAATGGTCTTTCCCACCCTGCTGTATAGCAGCGAGACATAGGTCACCTACAGTAGGCACCTCAAGGCATTTGAAAAGTTTCACCAACGTAGTTTATGTTCTATCCTCCGAGTGCGCTAGGAAGATAAGAGAACAAATGCCAGTATTCTCACTGACTCCAACTGTACTGTAAGAGCATCGAGGCTACCATTATCCTCGAACAACTACGCTGGACTGGTCATGTTACCCGTATGGACGACAATAGACTGCCAAAGCAGCTACTTTACTGCCACCTAACATATGGTAAACGTAATGTTGGCGGACAAACCTGAAAAAGGTCCAAATCGATCCCTTTTCCTGGGAGACGATCACTCACACCGTAACGTTTGAGGAGCACCACACGAGAAGGTGTCAATACTTTCGAGTTAGCCCGACTGCATATCGAGACAGACAAGCACCAGAGCCGGAAAGACGCTGCCGCCGCCCCTTCTGCACTAGATGTACCCCTCCACACTTCCAACATCTGTGGAGAGCCCTGCCGATCCCGTACCGGCCTCTCGAGTCACCTCAGAGCTCACCAACGAAGGTGACTTCTTTAATAACTCATATCATTGTATCATATCTGGATGATCGACATACTCTATTTCGAGTGGTAGCAGTAGTAATAGTGTGTGTGTGTGTGTGTGTGTGAGAGAGAGAGAGAGAGAGAGAGAGAGAGAGAGAGAGAGAGAGGTAATCTCAACTTGATTTTTCCTTTTCTCTTTCCAGGTAAGTGTGAGTTAAAACAGCTCTTCGAGGTACTGTACATTAACACACCATATCTCAGGTACGTCCAAGTTATCATATATCGTTTTATTCATAACCTAAGTCTGGAGTCCTTCGCATCCAACTATAGTTTTAAGGGAACGTTACGTTTTTTCCCTCAATCTTTGAGGACGTCGGTGTCCCTCCCTCATCAATGAGTCAGTGTGATGCCCTCGCTCGCTCACGCGGACGTAGGACCCACTCCTTTTCCTTACGCCTTCTTTGAGATCGCCTGTGGTCACGTCACTGTCTACATGAAAGTCTCCCCTTCCCTCACGCTGTCTGTAAAGGTATCGGAGTCCTTCCTTTCCCAACAGACCCTCACCCCTTCCATTCAAGTGGGTACAGTGATCACACTCACTTGTTTTAGAGGCATCAGTATCTTTCCTGGAAAATTCTTTTTACGCTGAGATAAAATGACCCTCACCATGGTTTCATGGTTTCATTATCTAACTTTGCAAGCTATTGGCTAATCTGCTTCGTGTTTTGGAGGCGTCATGTCCTCTCTATCAGATGTTGATTCGTCAAACAATTCCAAGCCTTAATTGGTAACAACCTAACCTAACCATTGGGACTGGAGCTTGGAAATAACAGGTCCCAATCCTAGTAAGAACTAATTTCAATGGTTCCCAATTTTAATGGGCTCCAACCGCAACGTTCAGGGTCGTAATGTCTCAGGGGCGATTAGGATTAAGGTCTTTTTGGGCAGAGAACCATTTATCTTGAAATTTTCAGTGTTAACCCTGTCACAGCTCAGCATCAGAGAACATTGTTTCCTGTGAGTTCAGTCTCTCCTCCCGTTTTAGATGTGTAAGAGCGTCCACGCATTCATGCCTCAGGGACGTCCTCACACCCCAGGAGCATTAGACCAACCCCTCTTGTTTCAAGTACATCAAAATATTTGTCTATGTAATTTTTTCTAAGTTTTATTAAAATAGAACGCCATTCGTTTTACTGTATTGGGAGAGCCGTTCCTTGTTGACCGTCGATAAATTTCTTTCTCACAATATTCCTCCAGGGCCAAAAGTTTGGGGATATATAGTAATGATGCTGGCCATCAGTCCGTCCATCCGTCTATGATAGATTTCGTATCTACTCAGTAACTCGCCACAGACGTGAGCGTAAATTATGGCAGGGTCTTACAGTTTTTTTTTTAATCTTGCCGCGGACAGCATCTAGTTTATTTCGCAGCCCATACTCTTCCTGTGTGTTGGCTCACGATTAGCAATGATTTGATCCTCTTCATAATTATGTGCATACTAGCCAGTGAGGTAAGTCCCCTACCATTGGAGTTGTTGGTGGGGTCACATAATTTCTTGTATCTAGTGTTCAGGTCACCAATTCAGGACAGTCGGTTCAATGTGTATGAAGTCTGGGAGATCTGTGTAGTGAAGTTGATCTAAGGGAGGATAGGCGTTTAACACGTTGGGTGTGGAGTTGCCAAGGAGATTAGTGATCCCATGATACTGGAAGTTGGTTCTCTCTTTGGATACAAGAGGTACAGTCCTGGCCAAAATTCTTGTGACAGGCAATTTTGGCTAACCCGGTTATGTGGCAAGGTCGGAGACACACACGCAGAGAGTTCAGGTGTTGGCGCAGGACGAGGTGGTGTACCCGCGTCGCCGGCTGTGAGCTGTCCGCTGTGACGGTTGAGGCGGCCCGTAACACAACCGCAACAAACACACATGGCGTGTGCCAGAAACCCTGATTATGTGAACAACCAATTATAAGGCGTTTCTATGTGCATATTCTCTATGAACTACACAATTTACCGATGATCAGTGGTCAGTGGTAATGTGTATTTTATCCTGCATTACATATAATATAACATTATCAGTGATATTTGCCGCTATCAGTCAGTAGCTAAAACACAATGCTTCGATCACTTATATGTTACAAACACACTTAAAAAAAACGACGAGCACACATTGTGCCTGCTAGACACCTGAATCATGGGAACAATCCATTTTAAAGAGTGTCAGTGTGCTCCTACACTTTGAACTACACCACTTATCGGCGATATATTTCTCTTATGTAGGTGCCGGGAGGAGAGATATTATATAAAACACTCTATTCGTAGTAGTGAGGTTCATAATGGAGACTAGTGGTAATGGGTATATAATCCCTCTCCTATTGTTTATATGCCTAGAAGAGAAGTTGGTCGTGAATGGCTTTCCAGGGCAATTGTTATAAATTGACGACTGGAAAATCATTGTGCAAGCAATGTTTTGGCATTCATTGATAACTGGCAACCATTCTATGGAAACGACTACCTGTACAGTCGTGAGGGAGTACACTTGTCTCGGGCGGGGGTAAATACGTTGTCTGCATCCCTGGAGCGTGAAATTGTCACTGCAAAGGGGGGGTTTTGCCAGGAGAGAGAAGTCGGGGTAAGTGGGAGTCAAAAAACAAGCAGGTCCTGGGCTGTAAAATTGGTTACTCGGGACAAGGGGTAAAACAGAACCAGGGAAGGGTAGGTATACACGTAAAGAAATGTAATAGACTTGCTGAGAGCGGTTGTATGTACCGAGAATGTAGACGTCATAGCAATCACCGAAACTTGGAAGCATCTGGCGAGCAAGAACTTTTTATCAGAGTACCACATAGAAGGGTACAACCTTTTTCACAAGGACAGGGCAGGTAGGAAGGGGGGAGGGGTCGCACTCTTCGTCAGGGATACATTAAAATGTTATAATAGTAATTCAATAAAGGGTGAAATTGGAACCGAGTCTGTATGGGGAGAAATTGTTGAAGGAAGAGAAAAACTAATTATGGGAGTAATTTACAGGACCCCAAGTCTTGGGAAAGAAGCAGCTCAGCCCATATGGCAGGAAATGTGCAGCGCAGCAAAATACAACAACCTGTGCATTATGGGGGATTTCAACTTCAGAAATATTGAATGGGACAACATTGCAGGTGACTATGAATCTGATGACTTCCTAAATGCAGTACAGGACAATTTTTTGAAAGAACTAATTACAGAACCTACTAGAGGTGACAATATATTAGGTCTAGTATTAACAAATAAAGAAAATATTATCAGAGATATCACAATAGGGGAAGAACTAGGAAACAGTGATCACAGAGAAATAAGGTTCACCATAAATTGGGAAACGAAAAAGAATGACAATATGGTCAGACTCCCAAACTTTCGATTGGCAGATTATCAGGGGTTAAGAAGGAACCTAGGTGAGGTCACCTGGGAACAGTCAGGTCAGTCCCAAGTCGGAACGGGTGAGGTCACAGGTGACAACAATTGATCATGACTATTATATCTACTATACTATAGGACGAGGCGTGTGTGTGTGTGTGTGTGTGTGTGAGTATGTGTGTGTGTCTGCTCTGGGCAGCCGAAACGGCACAATCGTTTTTCATCAAACTTGGTGGAAAAATCGCAAAAAAATTCGTTCAGTGGAGCAAACCTGGTCTCATATCGATGGTTTCTTTAGGAAGCCATTACATAACCATTATATTTAAGCTGGAAAACGATGCAAGTCTACGGACTTGGAGCACCCAGCCCTCGATTGTAGTTATCATACGGCTCCCTCCTCCTCCCTCCACCTTTTTTCTAAGCATACTTTTGTTTAATGTTGTTTGGATTAGCAAAGGAAGGAAGATAAGTAAATAGAAGAATAAATAAAGAAGGGGAAACAGAAAATAGTTAGAGATAACAGGTGGGGAGGAGCTGAGTTTCATCATGCGTCTGGATGCGCATTTCAACGTTACCAGACGACCTTACAGCTACAGTGTATACTTATTCCTGTGGCTCATGGAAAAGGAGAAGAGATAAAAAGATAATAACAGAAATGCATGGAGAGATGACTACAATAGACACAGGGTGAATATAGACAGTGAAACAGACAGGAGGTTGACAAAAATAGACAGATTCATACATGCACAAATAGACAATATGACAACTAACATGACAGACAGATAGACAGCTGACTGATTGGTTCACATTAGACAAACAGGCAGACACACGCCAACAACGGATAAGACAGACAGATTTAACGACACAAAGAGTACGGACGGGCTCACATTCAAACACCACGCAGACGAACAGACAGTTGGGATGGCAATAGACAGGATGGATAGACTTGAGGCAGATTAGAAGGCATTACAAGAATAACACCAAATTGACCATAGCTGCGTCAGTGAGGGTAAAAGGTCTTACATCCACCAGCGTAAATAATAAGACGCATTGAAAACTAACACCCTCGCGCGGCAAGAACATCGATGGTCGGTCAGTCAGTCATGTGAAATGGGCCTAAAACTGACTAACGTACATGATGACTATGATGACTTAACACAGGTGATGACTTAACACAGGTGATGACTTAAGCAGATGGTGATTAATCTAACCAGAATCAAGGTCACTTCTCTTCATAATATAATTTATCTCTGAATGATCGTCAGTGATTCATAATAATGTTTTTTTTTATGATTTTAACCTCTCTTTATGGCGAATATTTCTTTAACTAACTATTCTAACCTTTATTCTATTCCCTCTTATAGTATATTAGATACTGTAAGTATCACGACCACGACCATGATTATAACAACCACGACCATTATTATAACAACCACGACCATTATTATAACAACCACGTCCATGATCATAACAACCACGACCATGATTATAACAACCACGCCCATGATTATAACAACCACGACCATGATTATAACAACCAGGACCATGATTATAACAACCACGACAATGATTATAACAACCTCGGTAAACTGTACCACCGGACTCGCCACCGGGCACGAAGGGCCCACGATCACTTGTTTTCACTTGTATACTACGTACAGCACAATTAGAAAATATACCAAACAGAAAAATTAGGTCAAATAAGAATGAGCCAAGGTCTATGACCGAAAAACTTAAACATGACATAGGAATAAAGAAAGGAATTTATAAGAAATTAGAGGCAGGGGAGGAGCAGCTCAGAAATAGGTATAATAAACTATCTAGGAATGTTAAGAAAAATGTAAGGAAGGCAAAGCGGGACTACGAAATCAGGATAGCAAGAGAATCCACGGCGAATCCCAAGGGATTTTTCCAGAGAGAGAAGTGATCGATGATAGTGAAAAAATACGCAAAGCATTAAAGAGCTATTTCTTATCAGCTTTCACAGAATAAATTCACGAGGAAATTCCAGAGGTGGAACTGATATTTAGGGGAAATGAAGAAGAGAAATTAAAGAAAATTACAATCAGAAAAGAGGATGTTCTTATGAAGATAAATAAATTAAAGAAGACAAAGTCCCCAGGGCCGGATCAAATTTTACCTCGAGATTTGAAAGAGTGTAAGGAACAGATCAGTGGACCCCTCGTTAATATATTTACAAAATAATTAGACACGGGGATTGTGCCAGACTTGTGGAAACAGGCCAATGTAGTACCCACACTCAAAAAGGGAGACAGAGCATCAGAGTCAAATTACCGGCCGATTAGTTTGATGTCAGTCGATGGGAAATTTCTTGAATTAATTATAGAAAATAGCAACCAATTGCATTTAGAGAAAAGCAAATTAATCTACGACTCTCACCATGGGTTTACAAAGGGAAAATCTTGTCCAAAAAATCTGTTGACGTTTTTTAGGAAAGTCTTCAAGGTAGTAGATAATGACGTAATTACGATGTTATTTACATAGATTTTAGCAAAGCGTTTGACAGAGTACCGCATCAGAGGCTTCTGAAAAAAATTAAGGCTCATGGTATCGAGGGGAAAGTTTTAATTTGGATAAAATCATGGCTCACCGATGGAACACAGAGGGTCAGCGTAGATGGTGTTAAATCTGAGTGGGGCTGTGCAACCAGTGGGGTTCCCCAGGGGCAGTCATGCGTCCACTCTTGTTCATAATCTACATAAACGATCTAGATACTGGGATCAGCAGTGACATAATCAAGTTTGCGGATTACACCAAAATAGGGCGGCAGATTAATTCAGGGCAGGATGCAAATGCACTACAGGAGGATTTAAATGAACTGCAGGAGTTGTCAGAAAAATGGCAAATGAAATTAAACACCAGCAAGTGCAGCGTACTTAATATTGGAAGAACAAATACTGTCAATGGATACAGCCATAACAACATCAACCTAGAGAAGTCGACTTGTGAAAGAGACTTAGGGGTACTTATAAGCCCGGACCTACGGCCTAGAAAAAAACACGTTAATGTTCGAAATAAGGCAAACAGAGTATTGGGTTTTATATCTAGAAGTGTAAGTAATAAGAGTGAAGAGGTCTTATTGCAACTATATCTTGCGCTGGTCAGGCCGCACCTCGATTATGCGGTTCAGTTCTGATGCCCTTGTTATAGAATGGATATCAATTCACTGGAGTCGGTGCAGCGAAGAATGATTCCGGGACTTAGAAACCTTACATATCAAGATAGATTAAAGAAACTAAACTTGCATTCCCTAGAAAGACGTAGAGAGCGGGGAGATATGATAGAAGTATTTAAGTGGGTGAAAGAAATCAATAGAGAAGATATAGATAACGTTCTTATAATATCCGAGCATGATAGGAACGCTGAAAAGTTTTAAAAGGAGGCTAGATATATTCATGGATGATAGAGAGTGGAAGTAACTCTCGATAGTAGCTGCCATGCACAGGCCAACCGGCCTATTGCAGACTTCTTATTTTCTTATGTTCTAGCGTTGTTTTGACGTGGTCTTACAGCAACCGTTCTGTAATTCCACCAACTAAACCATGGGAGACCAACACCATGATATATGAACGTAAGAATGGAGGAAACTGCAGCGAATCTATTGACCCATATTGGGCAGTCCCATTTACACCCAACCCCTATTGCTCATATATCCACCCAACCTATGTTTGACGCTATCCATCGTATTCGAGTCAATAATGATGTTTGGTAACTTGTTCCATTCATCCATTACTCTACCTCCAAACCGATGTTTATCTATTTCGCGCTTAAATCTAAATTTGTCTAATTTAAAACCATTGTTACTAGTTCGCTACTGGTTGGATAGTTTGAATACTTTTCTAATGTCCCCTTTGTTTAGCCCTGACTTCCATTTATACACGACACCTCTATCATATCGCCCCTCACTCTACGTCTCTCGAATGAGTGCAAATTGAGATGCTTTAACCTGTCTCTGTACTCGAGGTTCCTAATACCCGGGATTAGTCTTGTCATTGTCATCTGAATTCTTTCTAGGGATTCTATATCCATTCTGTAATACGGTGACCAGAATTGAACTGCGTAATCTAAGTGAGGTCTCACAAACGCAAGATCTATTTTCAGGATGACCTCTCTAGTTTTGTAACTAACACTCCTTTGTATGAACCGAAGTAATTTATTAGCCTTGTTTCGAACCAAGACATTGTTTAATTGGCTTAAGATTCCTACTTATCATTGCTCCTAAATCTTTCACACTTTCGGATTTCTCTATAACATCGTTGTTCATCTGATATATGTTTTTTCTGTTTACATCTCCTAGACTAAGTACTTTACAGTTGTCTACATTAAATTTCATCTTCCATTTTTCAAACCATTCGAATAATTTGTTTAGATCTTCCTGTAGTTTTGCGGGGTCCTCGTCAAATTTAATTACACGCCCTATTTTAGTGTCATCAGCAAATTTACTTATGTTGCTGTCTACGCCGATATCTATGTTGTTTATGTATATAATAAATAATAATGGTCCAAGTACTAAGCTTTGGGGTACTCCATGTGTGACGTTACTCTTACTGTATTTAGTGCCGTTAATGCTCACTCGCTGTTTTCTGTCCTGTAACCACGCACTAATCAATTTTAGAATATCTCCTCCAATGCCAAGAATGCGGGGCAACCAAAGACGAAGAAGCAAGAATGCGGGGCAACCAAAGACGAAGAAAGAAGCAATTCTTCTTATTTGGAAAATAGATTATTTTTCTTAGAGGAGTAGCTGTCAGGATGAATAATGATGTTCGACGTAACAACAATTTTAGCAGTAGGCGTAACTAGCAGGCGGTGGTATATGGCAGGCAGGAAGCTAAACAGTCAGACAATAGATGCTTTATTATTGGAATTAGGTCGGTGAAACCTTCTTTGATGATTTTAATTTAGCATGCCTGGCTAGCCATGGGATGGGAGCATTTGGATTTCTGGTGAAACAGGTGTGTGTGCTGGCATACAATCAAAGTTATGTTGACGGGCAGCGACGGCGGGCATAGTGGCGTTAAGGAGCGACAAGAGTTGGTGATCAAGAAGTGTTAGTGGCTGGATGGCGACAGGAAGAGGACGATGTCGATTGATGACGGTGAAAGTGGTAGAAGAGTGACGTGACAGTGGCGGTAACAGAAAGAACAATAGCGGTTGGAAATGTGGCTAGGCAGTGGTTCTAGAACCCGGGTCATAGAGGTCATGGGGTCATAAAGTTCCCCTTAGTCCTGGTGTCAAGGACTGAAGGACGTAATGCGACAAGGTGCTGTCCTCATTAAGTCAGGACCATGAAAATAATAGACTCAGGGAATGAATTCCAGATTCACTCTCCTTGGCCAATAAGTTAAGGTCAGTCCAGGAGAGGCAAACGCTAAGCGTTATACAGCAGACAATTGCGCCTCTTACTTTGAATTGTTCTCAACTCAATGCCTCCTAACGCTTCCCCTATGGATGCAGACCAAAAAATAATATGATAATTGGTGCTTGCGATACTAGATTTTATTGGAACTATGGTGAATGTAAAAACAGTGTAATACATCCACTCAAGTAGAATTACGGAAGCAGCAACACATTAAGGTATTTTGTAATCTATATATCAAGAAATATTTTGAGTATTTGCAGTGACATTCAGCTATTCTACATTAAATATAAGTTCTGATATAATTTGGAAATCTGTGAGAGCGTCCTCCTCATCAATGGGATTTGCAAAAAATATCTGTATTAATATATAAGTTAACTTAGAGAGTTATGTACTATAACGACAATGCATTAATACTAGTTAACAGAAAATTTATTTATTAATGTTTTGCCATTACCTATAAATTAGACTGATGTAACACCAATGAAAATTAATTATGATAATGCTACAAGTCACTTGGAGAAATACATACATTGTTGAGAATGCTGAAATTGCATATTGTGTTGTAACCACGTAAGACAAGCTCTTTCTACTAAGTGCATGATTTAAGACTTATCTAATTTTGTAATACATTTTCATACTTGTTTTTCCAGTTAAATACATATCAATACAATATGTCGTATTTATAAGATTCTCTGTAACCTGTATCGCAATGAGACTGCTTTTCGTTAGGCGACAGTACTAGACAGGGTCGCACTGATGCTTGTAACCCCAAGAACCAGAAGGAACTGGCGACGGAAATACAAATAGTAATATTGTGACCTTTGTAGAGAAATCATGAAGGTGGTTGAAGATTTTAATGTGAAGACTTGTCATACGCAAGCAACACCTGCAATTATTGTTTTGCTGAAATTTTATTGTTATTGAAATAGTGACAAACATAAAGTTGACCTATCAGTACATAAAAAGCAGCCCTCTTACATATAAATATATCTCTGACTTTTGCAACATATTGTATCTCTGTTGACTATGTATATTTGGGAAAAACTGGCCTTGTAAATGTTTCCATTTTTGCTAGATCCTTGTGCAGGCAGGCGGTTTATTTAACCTTTTTTAACCATTTCTTGAAGCGTATATGAGCACTGGTTATTTGTAATTAAATGGAGACATCAACGTTGTTACAATCTTTATCACCTGTTTTGGCTGTTTGTTCAATCAAACCATTAAATGATTCGATCCGCTGGAAACTGACATTTTACCCAAGTGAATACAAATCTCACCTAGAAAAGACGCACTGATGAATCAACAACAAAATGCTTTTAATCCTAATGCTTGTGGTCATCTTCCTCATTACATCACAATCCTACCTATAACACAGGGCTCCGCCTAGGAGCAGTGACCCCCAACCCCTCTTGGACGGGCGCGGGCTCGTAGGGTTACCTGTGACTATAAGTTAAGTCTAAGTTGCCACCTACGGGTGACCCCCGGACAAGGTGCAGTGCTATCACAGGTTCCCTTGGATCGACCGTATCTCTGAGTCCGCCTCCGTTCAGGAACAGGGTGCATGAGGGATGAAAGAAGAAAAAGAAGATGACGAGAATAGAGACAGTCTCCTACCACGCCACGTTCGGTCAGCCAATCAGAGGACCGCAGTAAACGTCTTGTATCATGCCACCGTGGGGCACCGCTGATTGGCCAATCCAGGACGTAGACTCACGGGGAGCAGTCAAATTTTGGGGCAAATATATATTTTCCAGAAGCTTGAGTGTTTCTCCACAATCTGAGATGATAATTGCACAGTCGCTTATGTTGGGTGAGATCAATCACTAGGATTGAGTGTCCAATCACAATGAAATTGCAGACTGCTCAACCATGCAGCAGAAAAAGGCAAGTCCATGCAGCAGAAAAGCAAGTCTTCACAGCTCCGGGTCCAGGAATCTAGTCCTGTTAATCCTTCAGTTGATGTTGTTGAGATTGTCGGACCGTAGTCCGAAACGGGCCTTTGCTTATAGGCGGCCCGCTTGGTGGTTCCTGCTGGAACTCCTGGAGCAGCCAGACCGGATTTGGGATTGGGTTGTCCTACTTGCAGATATGAAAGGATACTGCAATTGCAAGTGTGAGCGGACCCCCGATCAGTGGATGCTTACCACCAACCCCCACTCTTGGACGTGGTCAGTTTCGAGTGGCGCGCCCCCAAACTGGGGTCCACTTGCTGGGGAAGAATACCTAAGCTATCTGGGTGATGGGTATCGTGTGATGACCCGTATTAGGTGGTGACTGTGGTTTGTTTGGGCCTTTCGGGTTAGAGTGGCGCTGGTGTTGTGTGTGCTTCTTGGAAGTTTTGAATTCTGTTTGGAGACTTTGTGTGACTTCGCAGTCGAGGAGATAGTGTTCAAGTGTGTTGGCTGCTGGCTCCTGACAGTAGGTGCATTCCATGACGACATTTCCGATCGTCTGCCAGGAACACTTATTACCTAGTCGTAATCGATGAAGGCTAACTGGGGTTTGTCTTGGTATTTTCTTGTTCCGCGAAAGGTGGTTCCCTTTGTAGCCGCCAGGTACCATTTGGCTGATTGGGAACCAGCGTTGAATGTGAAGGAAGCTCTTTTGGACGTGGAGCTTGCTACTTTTTCTGAGGTGATTCTTGATCTGTTGCACGCTTGCTGGAACTTGAATGTGTCGCTACTAGAACGTGTGGCTGCCTTGGCTGCTTCGTCCACCACATCGTTTCGATCCCTACGTGACTGGGAATCCAGTGTAAGACGACTGGGCGGTTTTGTCTTTGGAATTCCTGGAGCTGTGCGAGATCGAGGTTATGATGTGGACGTTGTCTCTTGGTTGACTGTGTTGCAGCGCCTGCATGTTATGTTGCAGCGTGTTGTAGGGCCTTTGAGATTGCTACCAACTCTGTTTGTGGGTGGAGCAGTCATTAGAAAGTCTCCATCGGAGGGTCTGACCTTGGGTGTAGAAGGCCTCTCCGTATGTGATGTTTGGATCCACCGAGCCGTCTGTAGTATGATGCTGCATCAGCCGGTGTCTCGGTGGCTATACTTTCAGAGTTATTCTTTTGAGGTCCTCCTTCTGGAGGTTGGCTTTGCTATCACCTAGTTCGGTAATTTTGAATGAGGCTGGTGGGGGGCTCCATGGTGGAGGAACTACGTAACCATTGTCTCGTATCTTGGTTGTTCTTGACGAGTGTTTCTGCTTGCAGGTGTCGGATGACCTCGCCTCGTGCGACCAGGTGGCCTCGCACTCTGTGGTCGAGGTGGAGGGAGGCACTGATTCGCGTTTTGGCAGCTGTGGGCTTATCTGATCTACAGATTTTGGCGAGGAGACCGGCTGTCACCTCCTTGACTCGTACTGCCAGGGTGGTAGTTCAGTTTCCATTTGCAATTGCAAATTCTGGTCCCCATGGGTGCTCGAGCATGGTCCTGAGAGCATTATTTTGGATAACTAGCTTAGCTATCTGGTCTTCTCTCAGTCCAATGAGTGCTGCAGCACTGTAATCTACCAGCGATCTGATGGCGGCCGTGTAGTAGGCTTTGAGCACATGAATGTTTGCTCCTGCGGTTGTGCTGGTGAGCACCTCATTATGTTGTGTCTGCTCTTCGTGCTGTGCCTGAGATACTCGAGTTGCGGCTTGAAAGTGAGTTTCTGGTCGAACCAGATTCCAAGACACTGGTGGGTGTTGGTCCAGACTACCGGCGTGTTTTTGTATGGAAGCATCTTGTCTGGTGTGTCTTTGCAGATGGCCATCGCTTTCGACTTGGCTGGGGCTGGGGATATTTATACGATTCTGCCGGATCAGGTTGAGAGATATGAAGTGAGCGGCGCTGCTATTGGCTAGGTGAAGGCGGTAACTGGCCAACCTCCGCAGTCCCAAACCGAGGC
>NW_024741901.1:10280718-10464677 GCF_018991925.1 Homarus americanus | reverse complement strand
CCACTAATACATCCGCTAACACACCCACTAATATATACACTAACACACCCACTAACACACCCGTTATTACATCCACTCATACATCCACTAATATATTCTCTAATATATCCACTGACACACGCACGAATATATTCACTAACACATCCACTAATATATCCACGATCACTCCTATTAATACATCGACTAATATATCCACTAACATATCCACTAACACTTCCACTAATTTATTCACTAACGCACCTACTAATACATCCACTTATACATCCACTAACACAACCACCTATACATCCACTAATATATCCACTAATATATTCACTAACACACCCACTAATACATCCACTTATACATCCACAAACACACCCAATAATACATCCACTTATACATAAACTAACACACCAACTAATACATCCAGTAACACACTCACTTATATATCCACTTATACATCCACTAACACACCTACTAATACATCCACTAACTAATACATCCACTTACACATCCACTAACACACCCACTAATACATCTACTAAAACACCTACTAATTCATCGACTTATACATCCACTAACACACCCACTAATGCATCCACTTATACATCCACTAACACACTCACTAATACATCTACTAACATACCCACTACTACATCCACTTATACATCCACAAGCATACCCATTTATACATCCAATAGCATACCCACTAATACATACACTTATACATCAACTAACATATATATTGACATATCCTATAACACTTCTATTCATACATTTATTGCCATCTCTATTAATTTAAGACTGACTCAATCACTAACTGTCCTCTTTTGCCCATTGTTGTATCCAAAATTCCTACTTATTTAAAATATTTGTAAACTTATCATCTTCAAAAAATGAATAAATAATTTACTCTCTAGTTGTAAATGTCATATTCCTCAGGCTACTCCTTACCCTTGACTCCATTTTTTACTCAGCTAAACCGATATTATGTTTCCGAGACAAATTACCGAAATTCCAGAAAGTGCAATCAGTAAGGGGATTTTACATTACACCATTAATTACTTAACAAGGGCTTTTGGTGATAATCTTTTCTATTTAGGTTAGTTCGCACTTATTATCACCTGGGAATTACTGTACAGTCAGCCACAAAAATCTGGTAGCCTTCGTGTGCTTTCCTAAACCGAAGCTGTTTGGATCCTTGTATCATTATACCGCCCTCTGTGGTTCAGCTCACAAACTCCATCTTCAGATCATGGACGTTGGTTATTAGGTCTTCACTTTCTTCTCTGTGTCTCTTGCTGGGATTATGATCTACTTAGCATGTTACTGACTAGTGACTAGTGTTAAGCCGCACAAAAGTTTCCTTGCAAACTTTTTGGAGTCAGCGTGATGAACTCTTGGAACAATCTGATAGCATATTGTGAACGCAACGAGTGTAACCAGACTTGATTAACATTGACGCAAGTTCAGATACGTTCTGGAGCCAGTACATGCCCAGTACTTGCTAATAGTGTGTAACAGAGATGTGCTAAACCGCCCAAGATGATAACAGGCCGATCAATGGCGAAGAGGATAAAGTTAAGTAAAGTAAAGTAAAGTAAAGTAAAGTAAACCTGGGTATATCCTGTCTGTTGCCGCTACTGAATCAGATCTACTGTAACTCTGTTGTTGGTGCTGTTCTGATCTACGCCACTAACAATCTACTCTCAAGTGGTAAGTGAAGATATCTTTGTTTTTATTGTGATTGATATATAAATAAATTTCTTGTAATACGGAGGAAATGGTAATGTAGGACGGAGGAGGTGTGAGGTGAAAGGGGGGTGCAGAGGGAGGTGAGGGAGCAGGGGCTATAATCTTGGTATCTGTTCTTGGTTAATATTGGGAGATAATAGTATGGCAAACAAAAGGTATAACGGAAATTAAGGTAATTGTTAAGAGGCATTTATCATATTCTGTCTCCGCTACTTTCTTAAGAATTGGAGGTGTGGATATTAACTGCCTCTCCTCTAGATTAGGTTAGGATACCTTCATTTCATTATTAAGCCCTATATAATGACGATGTTTGGTGGCTCAGTGCAGTCAATATTCAAGGGCTTCATGTGATGCTCCATTCGTTCTCCAGTCACACAGCAGGAATATGGATGACAAGTTGTTTGACTATATTTGTCTGTTACTCATTGCTTATAATATATTTAAAACAAAAGTTATTTTTTTCTAATTCACGCCATTATTGTACTATGTAGTCATACCAGGATTTGTACCTAAATCTCTACATGTTATATCTAGTCTAGGCACCACCACTATGGCTCTGTTGTCACATGGGTATACTCAACTACACGTTATATGTAACTGTGTTCTTTTATGTGTTTCTTAATTAACTTTGCATTTATGATCATATATTTTGTGTTGTGTTAAATTTATATTCGTTATAAAACTGATCTCGCGAGTTTTATTTTCATTGTCGTAATAGAAGAAAGTGAGTAAGTGTGTGTGAGTGAGCGTGCGTGCGTGCATGCGTGCGTCCGTGCGAGTGTGTACGCTGAAATGAAACGTACTGTACAATCTCTTGACCTAGCTTGAAGCAATGTGTTAAAACAGAGTAGAGATTATCGCCAGGCGTTGTTGATCGTTCGTGTTGGAGAAAACTTTATGGGTAGTGTCTTATTATTATTATCCCTCACGGAAGGATACTGGGTAATATATAACAGCAACACGACATACGCGTTAGTTCACTCACATACATTTTTCTTTCAATACAAAAATACCGCCACATAACCCGGAATAAACGAGTCTCCCGGTACTTCCAGTTTGAGTTGAAGTAATAAAAACGTCTTTTAGGCGAGGAAATGGCCTTATATTTTCTGTTTGCTTCTTATTATTTAGGTCATTATGGAAATGTAAAGTCGTTAGAAGGTAGAGCTGAGGTCACACTGTGAACTTGTGACCCCATACGTCATCTGATTCATTTTACATCACCAGGGAACATCCCTCATCACCTTAGGTAACAATAGGGCCCCAATAGATCAGTTTACTGACCCAGTTCAAAGTAAGTCATCCTAATGTAACCCTCCCAGGATACCCCACAGTCACACCTGGTCTCTGCAGATCACATCAGTCAATCCGGGTCACCCCTGGTCATCCAAAACTCCTCGGGAAAATAAACAAATCGTTTGGAATAAGAAAATCTCCCTCAACCGCAACGAAACAACAAATCATGTCAGTGACATCATTCACTTGACATGCACCGAATAGCATCTAATTATGACAATGTTTACATGTTTATAACTAGTGATATGCGTCGACTTCAGTGACATCACCCAACACCTCCACCTTACACAAATAGTTGACTTTCCCACACATGGCAATGCCACCCTTGACCTCATCCTGACTGATCTCCGTAACCACTACCTTCCCCCCCCAGCCGCTGCCTCCCATGGGACGCAGCCCCCACCTGTCCCTACTGTGGTCACCTACCCCCACCTTCTCACCACCGCCAGTTGCCACCAGAACTTACCGACCCACCCCCGACTCTGCTATGCGGCGTTTTGGACAATGGATAACCCGGTATCCCTGGACTGAAGTGATCACGGTACACGATTTGCGGAACAAGTGGGATAATTACCTGGACACTATCACCAACGCCTACCACTACTTCTTTTAAGCCAAAACACTGAGGATCCACCCCGATGATGTCCCGTGGATTACGCCCCGCATAAAAAGACTTATTGAGCAGCGCAACAACCGCATGTACAAAAGTCTACGTAACCAGGTCATCAGGGAAATCAAGTCGGCCAAGAAGACTTATTATCCCAGGAAAGTGCATGGCCTCAAGGAAGTCGGCATCGGTCAGTGGTACTCCAAGGTAAAAGATCTCTGTGGTCTCAACCGTCAGTCTCCCACACTTCCTTTCATCTCACATTTACCTAGTGAGGAGGCAGCTGAGATAATTAATAACCATTTTGCTACAATATGTCATACCTTACCCAATCTTGACCTCACTCTCCTCCCGGCTTACTTACCTTCCCCCTCACTCCCCCCCCATTGTTCAACCATATGAAATCGCCAACAAACTCCTGAAATTTAAATCCAAATGCTCTACGACCCCAACTGACCTCCCAATCAAAATATACAAGGAGTTTGTAGTCGAACTTGCCACCCCCCTCTATTCTATTATTAATGCATCCCTCAGACAAAGCAAATGCCCTAATGAATGGAAAACCGCATTTGTCACCCCCATTCCCAAGGTCACCACCCCACAGTCCCCTAACGACCTCAGGCCAGTTGCCATTACCCCCATACCCAGTCTACTTTGTGAGGACTTTGTTTTTGAGTGGGCATTTGCCAGAATCTATCAGTCAATTGATCCACAGCAATTTGGCAATATGAGGACCTCCTCTACATCACACTGCTTGGTGAGCTTTCTGGATTTTTTGCAAAAAACTTGCAGAAACGTAAGACATCACTGGCCGTTGCCCTTGTTGACTTCAGGAAGGCCTTTGACCTTGTTGATCACTGCACTGTTATCAACAAGGCTATTACACTAGGGCTGCCCACCAACCTGGTCTCATGGCTCTGATTTCTTGAGTGGACGTCGCCAGGCAGTGAGGTATCAGAGCTCGGTCTCCACATTCCAACACCTCACCTGTGGTGTTCCCCAGGGGACCAAGATGGGACCACTGTGCTTCCTCATCCAGATCAACGACGCTCTATCGGACACTCCTCACATGTGGAAGTACGTGGATGACTGCACTGTGGGGGTTTCAGTGGACAACAACGCACCAGACTACTCATCGCTACAAGGCACCCTAGACAGGCTCCAGGCATGGACTATGGAGAACAAGGTCACCATCAACCACACCAAAACCGTAGTTATGCACATCAATACCGCCACCACTCCAGTGCAAGCCCCAGCAGTCACAGTGGGTGCCCATCCTCTCCAGCTGGTGCAGTCTGCCAAACTCCTGGGTGTAACTATAGACAACAAACTTGACTGGAAGGCCCATGTAACTAACACAGTCAAGGCAGCTTTGTACCGTCTCTACATGCTACTACGACTTGGGTCACTTGGGACACCAATACTCCGGCTACACCAACGCTCTCTCCACCCTGGAAATGCCATCCCTCAGTGACCTCCACCACCAAGCACTGGAAAGGTTTGGCAGCCAACTAATGCACCACTCTCGTCATCACCACCTCCTGCCAACGGCAGCCCCCCAGCCACCTCGAGCAGTCCACCACTACAACAAAATTCAGCCCATAAGAGCCCGCACCGATAGATATAAGAATAGCACCATCCCATCTATTATTAAAATAATAAACAACTCCTGATTTATGTACTGTACAGCCCTGTAAATGTATTCAATGCATATTATATCATTATGTCTAAATCAAATGTAAGTCTTTATATTTTCAGCCACCGGCTGCAACTCTATTAATAAACCGTTTATTATTATTATTATTATTATTATATGTATATAAATATATATATATATATATATATATATACAATCAACACCTCAACCCGCCAGGATTCGAACCCACGGCCCACAAGCCTATGACTGTGACCGGCGAACGCTAACCGCTGGACCACCAGGATACTAAAAGCAGTCCTAGACTTTGTTATATTTCACACAAAGCCTGTTCAACGAGCTTATGGCGCCGTGAACCTGGTGGTCCAACGGTTAGCGTTCCCTGGTCACAGTCATAGGCTTGTGGGCCATGGGTTCGAATCCTGGTGGGTTGAGGTGTTGATTGTATGTAGAAGTCCGCTTGCTTTATTGGGCTAATGAAATATATATGGATCCTCGTGTTTCGAAGCCGGATTTGGTAAAACGTTACTCTGACCACCTATGTGATACGGGTGGTCCCCATTAGAGGTTCACGGCGCCATAAGCTCGTTGAACAGGCTTTGTGTGAAATATAACAAAGTCTAGGACTGCTTTTAGTATCCTGGTGGTCCAGCGGTTAGCGTTACCCGGTCACAGTCATAGGCTTGTGGGCCGTGGGTTCGAATCCTGGCGGGTTGAGGTGTTGATTGTATGTAGAAGTCCGCGTGCTTTATTGGGCTTAAACATTAAAGGTTGTGGATCTCCTTCAACTACTAGGGGCAGGGGAAGGGTGACGCTAAGGTAAAGGAAGCTTGTCGCTCTAGGGTCTCTCTCTGGTCGTTTCGATTTGTCTGTATCACAATTGATCCAGAGAGCTTGGCAATTTTTTGCCCCAGTGACCATAAATTTCTTATCTTATTCGGATAAGGGTGGCAAAGAGGTTCGAATCTTCTGTAATTGTTGGATTTATGGGATTCTTATATGGCCAGCTGCACTTCCTTGATTTGGTGCGGTGAGGTGAAGAAGGGTTTATACAGTACCAAGGTAGAAGCGCACGTATAGTTCAGACTGAGGTAATTACCCTGTGTTAACGCTATTAGGAGTCGTCGACCGAGATGATATGAGGTTTTCACTCTGCTTGCCTGTGTTTTGGAATTTTTAAAGGCAGTAGGAAGTAGGCAGCTATCAAACAGGGAGATACTACCGCTTGGGAAGATATTGGAGGCATAATGTATTGTCTAATGGTAGACCCTGCTGCCATATGGCATTACGAAAATTGCGACCAAGTCCAAGGTTGCTGATCTATCTTTCTGCCTCATTTACACACAATGGCAGGGTCTCAATTGTCTCTCTTACTATTGACAACACCACAAATATTACCGTACTCACTCTTCATCTGTTTTGTTCATTCTATTATATTCTCCTATGTCATTTGATATTAATATTGAAGCGGGGCCTTCTCGGATGGGTCCCACTGGTCGGGAAGGTTGTGGACCCCACGGCCAACCTGATCATCATCGAGTTACTGTGGCCTCAACTGACACCACCGCGGTTGCTGGAGGATCGGCTTTTTTCACACTTCTTTTTTCCAACATTCGCAGCCTGAGATCCAATTTTCCTTCTGTGGAGCACCATCTATTAACCTCTTCCCCCGACCTCTTACTACTTTCCGAACTTCAACTGTCCAAAGCAGCTTCACCCAAACCTTTTCAAGTCTCAACTACAACCTTTATACCGCCTTCCGTTCTACGGGATGTGTATGCGCTTACTGCAACACACGTACACCCATAGCTCGACTCACGGATCTTGAATCTTTCCTTTATGATGTCATCTGGCTCAAAATATTTCTACCAACTGTGACGATTTTTCTTTGTTTCATATACTGTTCTCCCAACTCTACCAACTATTTCGAACTCTTTGACTAACTCACTTCTTGCCACGAGTCGTTGCTATCCACACACCCCAACACCGAGATCCTTTACCTAGGGGATTTCAATGTATATCACAGAGAGTGGCTTGGCTCTGCAAGGGATGACACAGGTGGAGTTGAGGCACTCTCTTTTTCCCTACTTAATGATTTGGAACAAATTCTTAAACACCCTACACGCGTTCCTGATCGACACGATCAACTTGCTAACATTCTTGATCTTTGTTTTACCTTTAACCCCTCACACTATTCATACTCAATTTCTGCCCCCTTAGGGTCTTCTGATCGCATTCTTATTTTTATTAAATAAAACTAGGCACGACCACCTCCCGCACCCTCCTCTAAACGTCGGCTATGGGGCTATCTGAGGGCAAGTTGACAAACTTTGCGTGAATTCTTCACCGACTTTCCTTGGGATGAATGTTGCTTTTCCACTCGGGACGCCTGGGTATGTGCTGACAGCATTGCTGGGGTTATACAGGGTGGTATGAGTGCTTTTATCCCAACTTCTACCATAACTTTCACATTACAATCATGGTTTGATCGCTCCTGCTCTCTTGCAAGCAGGGTGAGAGATAGGGCATATAGAGCTATGAAACTATCTCCTCCTATCACCCACTCCTCTTTCATTACTTCTAGGAATCGTTGTAAGGCTATTCTTCGTAGGGCCAAACTGAATTTTATGAAAAGAAAGATCGCTGTCTCTTCCTCTAACAAATCCTTCTGGTCCTTAACCAAAAACATATGTAACAGCTTCTGCAGGCCTTCTTTTCCTCCTCTCTTCCGACCTGATAACTCTCCTTCTGACAAAGCCAATCTCTTTGGCTCCTTTTCTCCTTTAACTCCACCTTAGACGAATCCCACTCTGTCCCTCCTACCCCTGCACCTCCTACTGAACCTATGCAATTTCCTATAATCTCCACTCGCAGGGTTGCCGGTGTGTTATCCAGGTTGGATGTGACTAAGACACGTGGACCGGACGGAATACCCCCTCGTATTCTGATTGAGTGTGCTGAAGCTCTGGCCCCTATGCTTGCTCGGCTTCTTTCTCCTCTGCCTCAAAACCCAAACTTTTCCTTCTTCTTGGAAGCGGGCCTTGGTTCAGCCCATCCCGAGGAAGGGTGACCATTCTAATCCCTCTAACTATCGCCCCACTGCCCTAACTTCATCCCTCTCTAAGATTTTCGAAACTATCTTGAACTCCCATTTTCTCCGTCACCTTGAACGCCATTCTCTTTTGTCGGATCACCAGTATAGCTTTCGCTAGGCGAGATCTACTGGTGATCTGCTCTCCTATTGCACCCATCTTTGGTCATCGTCTCTTAGGGATTATAGAGAAACTTTCGTCGTGGCCCTCGACATCTCCAAAGCATTTGACAGGGTATGGCACAAGTCTTTGCTTTCTAAACTTCCCTCTTTTGGTTTCGCTCCCCCACTTTGTTTTCTAATCTCTAGCTTCCTTGAGAACCGATCCATGGCAGTTGCTGTTGAGGGATCGATCTTTCGCTTTTTCTCTACCAATAGTGGTGTCCCACAGGGTTTTGTTCTTTCACCTACTCTCTTCCTTCTTTTTATCAATGATTTACTTCACACTACAACTAATTCTATCCATTCTTACGCTGATGATTCTACTCTTCACTCCTCTTCACATTTTCCCTTTCTCCTAAATTTCAAACTAGATCTGTTTCTAGAGCTGATATCAATACTTCTATCAATGCAGCATCTCTGAATGGGGAGGTACAAACATGTTTAAATTCAATAATAATAAAACTCAGTATTTACCAATTACACTTTCTAAATTATATGATCTCCCACAAATTACATTTCAGGACGCTATCATTCTGCCAAATTCTGAAATAAATATGCTAGGCCTCACCTTTCCTCCAATATGTCCTGGAAATCACACATCCTTAATATAGCTAAAGCTGCCTCCCGAAAGTTGGGAATGCTGTACAGATGCCGTAGCTACTTCACTCATGAGCAGTTGCTCTTAGTATATAAGGGATTCATTCGTCCTAACTTGGAGTACTGCTCTCATATCTGGGGTGGCTCTTTTACTGTCCAACTGTTAGATAGGGTGAAATCAAAGGCTTTTCGTCCTATTACTCTCCTCCTTTAGCCAACAATCTCTCTTTCCTTTCTCTTCGCCACAATGTTGCTTCACTCTCTCTCTTTTATAGGTATTTTAACGGGCAATGTTCGGTGGATTTGGCATCCTGTGTACCGCCGACAAGGCCGTGGGCTCGTAACACACGTCTTACCCGCTTTGCCCACCGTTTCTCTGTGGATGTCTGTCACACAAGGATAACCCGTTATTGTACCTCCTTCTTTCCTCATACAGCCAAATTGTGGAATCCTCTGCCTTCTTCTGTGCTTCCATACTTGTACAACCTGTCTCACTTTAAAAAGCTGGTTTTCCGGCATCTTCGTGGTGTAGATTAACATAGTATAACCTTTTCCTTCTCTATTTTCAATTTCTTTCTGTTCTTATTGTTTCGCCCCCCCAGGCCCCGTTGTAGGTCGTTTGACCTGTGCCCGGGTGGGCTAATTCCCGTAAAAAAAAAAAAAAATTATGCAGGCGATACCGGTCAGAAATATTTTTGGCAGATACAATTTATTCATTATGTATAGGACGTCAGAAAGAAAAATTCTCTGGGTGGGGGGGGAATACACATGATAGCGTTTTCTCAAGGATTGCTGTGGCGATATTTTCCATGATGGAATTATTACTGATGGATTACTTGTGAGTCTTTGAAAGAGCTGGTCTGACAGGCGAGGGTGCTAGAGTATGAAATTGGGTAGCACGTTGACTTTAGTCACTTTGGTCTTTCACTCTAAAAGAATATTTTAGGTGTTTTGGAAGGATTCTTCCAACAGTTCATAGGCGGCGCTGGGTTGTGATTATAAAACTGATGATGTTATCTGAAAACCAATCTGTGCACACGTGCAGTGCATAACTTGCCTCCGCTGTGCCTCATACTCATGTAATTTGAGACTGTTGAAGGAGGGAACCTCAAAATATTAGTTAGGTGAAGTAAGGCCAGACTGCTGTATACATTTCTTCCTCGTTAAGGAGTTGGTGGTGTCAGCTGGAGGTCACTGTCGTGGCTTGATGTTCTAGGTCAGGGGTCACCAAACTTTTTTCACAGTGGGCCGGATAACTGAAAGAATGACGAGCGCGGGCCGCATAATCATTCTGTTCAATACTTGCAAGCCAAAACGAAAGCCATGGAAACCATGGTAACGTCAGAGCGTAGGCGGAGCTACCACGGCGGGCCTGATGAACTGACGTCGCGGGCCGGATCCGGCCCGCGGGCCCTAGTTTGGTGACCCCTGCTCTAGGTGGACATTTGTCTTTGAGAGCCCAGGCTTGTGTCAGCATCTCTGAGAGCGGAAGTAACATCGGTGGTGATAAGAAAATAATAATGGAGGAAACTGCAATGGGCCTATTGGCCCATACTAGGCAGTTCCGTTTACACCCAACCCCTATCGCTCATATACCCGCCAAACCTATATATTGTAGCGTACTGTATTATGGCCAGTAGTCAATTATCTTTAGATGTCTATTATCTCTTTGTATGGCCACACAACGTATGTACATGTAGATATCTCACACTCAGGAATGAGGTAGAATAGAAACTCACGATGCGTTTTCGCAATATATGTTGTTGTACAGAGTAGTGCTAAGGAATTACTAGGTGAGGTGTAGCTTGCTCAGAGTTCCTGTAGGGCGAGGGGCTCTCTGAGGAAGCTGGGTGGTGAGGTGCTGGAGAGAGATCTTGCTGGTCCTGCAGGTCAGAGTAGAATGGTCTCCCTGTTCAGTTCAAGTTTAGAAGCTCCAAAAAAGATGTTGGTAGCGAAAGTCAGAGCGGGGAAGATGACAGAGGAAGGAGCTGGAGGTTAGGAAGGGAATTGTAGTGGGAGAGATAGTGCCATGGCTTTACACGACTGCGTTTATTTGGTTAGCGCACAGCGCACGTATTTGGTTTTGTCTGTGTTGGGTGTGTGATCCTCGGGTCACCACTCCTCCGGATTGTGTCAGTTCAAGTTTAGAAGCTCCAACAACTTTCCCTGAACACGAATTCGCAACCTTTAGATTTACAACAGGTACCTACTTACTGATAGGTGAACAGGGACCAAGGGGGCTAGGAAGAGTGTCCAAACAACTTCCGCCTGCCCGGGAATCGAACCCGTGACAGGGTTAGCTCCAGAGGGATAATTATCAGATATGGCCAGTGATATGTGCGGTCTTGGGTATGAGAGTTTGTTGACCAAACTGGAGTGGTCCACTGAAGAATTGGCGAGGGCCAAGTTAGAAATTGAGAGGGCCACGTTGGAGAACCTGAAATTAAGGAAAGAGCTGGCGAAGTTAAAAGGAGAGGCTGGACGAGTAAAGCCAGTGTCTGACGAAAAATCAAACGAGTGGAAAGTCGTGAGTAGTGGGAGGACCAAGCTGGTGGTCAAGAAGCACTCAAAGGATACGACAACAACGACAACAACAGCTAAGTGTACCAACCCGTTCAGTCCCTTGATAGACGAATTGGACGTTAGTACAGTCAGGGGCAGGGATGACAAGGAAGGTATAAAAACTTTAATTGTTGGTGACTCACAGGTAAGGTACATGGACAGGGCCTTTTGTGGTAAAAACAAAAATAGGATGAGGGTGTGTTTGCCAGGGAGCTGGGGTGGGGGATATAATTGACAGGATGGACAATATCTTGTCTGGTAATGGGAACAAACCCATTATCTGCCTCAGTGCAGGAGGCAATGATATTGGCCGGTGTAGGAGCGAGGAACTTCTTGATAAGTTCAAGGCAGCCATAGATCGTATTAGGACTAAGGGAGGGATCCCTATCATATGCTGTGTCCTGCCTAGAAGGAGAGTTGGCAGTGAATGGTTGTCAAGGGCAGTTGGTGTTAACGACCGTCTTGACAGATATTGCAAGTCAATATCAGTCCCATTCATTGACAACTGGGACAACTTCTATGGCAGAAGGGACCTTTATGCTAGGGATGGGGTGCACCTGTCTAGGGATGGAGTAGCAACCCTGGCTGGGGCTCTAGAGGGGGCAGTTCAAAAGATATCGAAGTCTTTAAACTGCTAAGAGAACATAGGGGCACGGGGGTGGAGGAGACTGCAGTGGGAGCAGGTAAACAAGGCGAAAGATTACAGGGAAATAGTGTTAGGAATGATGACAAAACTAAATTAGACAGGGAGTTTAAAACTAAACGCGGTAAGGGGAGGACTCAGAACACGACTAACTTAAATGTATACTACGCAAACAGTAGAAGTATGAGAAACAAAATGGATGATATTAAGGCCTTGGTATGTACCGAAGAAATCGATATAATTGCATTCACTGAAACATGGATCAACCTAGACACACGTGAATTACCAGTCGAATACCAAATTGCGGGTTACAAACTGTTCCATACCGATAGGCAGACCAGAAAAGGAGGCGGAGTAGCAATCTATGTTAGGGATAATCTGAAGTGTGAAATAAATAAGGAAATAAAAACTGAGAGGAATACAGAAACAATTTGGATAGAATTAAGCGACGGTCGGGAAAAATTAATCACAGGGATAATATATAGACCCCCCCAATCTTGATAGCGTCAATGAGCGACATATCTGGGATGAAATGCGCAGGGCTTCCATACACAACAAAGTCTGTATAGTAGGCGACTTTAACCTTGGCCAAATAGATTGGACTGTCCTTACGGGTAACTCAGAATCAGAGGATTTTCTCGAGACGATCCAGGACTGTTTCCTAAGTCAACATATAACCGAACCCACACGGGTTAATAATATACTGGATTTAGTTCTGACGAACAGAGAAAACCTCATTAGCAATGTCGAGGTAGGGAACGAACTTGCAAACAGCGATCACAAAGAAATTCGATTCCAGTTAAATTTTCAGGGCAGACGTAAGGAAAATTCCACTAAAGTACCAGATTTCAGAAGGGCAAACTTTGACAGTTTAAAGAGGCAGCTGAGAGAGGGGGTGGCGCTTGGCCGTGAACCTGACAGATGACACCGACCTGATAACGAGATCTGAAATTGCCGAGTTCCACGACAATTTAAATAGTGAGTTACTTAATGCACAAAGGCAGAACATACCATACAAAAAACTCAGATCAGACAACAATGACCCTAAATGGATAAATAATTATTTAAAGAACATCATTGGCCAAAAGAAGGCTATAGGTAGAAGGATAAATCGTGGCGAAATTCACCTCCGGGACTATTATAGGGTATTGGCGAGTAGAGTTAAAACCGAGATAAGGAAAGCAAAGAGGAATAATGAGGTAAGGATAGCAAGGGAGGCGAAGACAAACCCCAAAGGATTCTACCAAATGTATCAAACTAAAACACGAGAAAAGATTGGACCAATACGGTCAGACTCCGGCCAGCTCACTGATAACGACGGAGAAATGAGCAATAATTTGAATAAATATTTTTCAACAGTTTTCACCACCGAAAATCTAAACATGATACCCGAGGCACCGACTCTATTCAGAGATAGTGAAGAAAACAAATTAAGTGAGATAGTAGTGACTAGTAACGATGTTAGTAAGCAAATAGACAAACTAAAGCCTAATAAGTCACCTGGTCCCGATGAGATATTTGCCAGAGTATTAAAGGAATGTAAGGAAGAGCTTAGTATGCCCTTAGCAAAGTTGTTTAACATGTCCTTAAAACAGGTGTAGTACCAGAATCCTGGAGGATAGCGAATGTAATACCGATTTTCAAGAAGGGGGATAAATCACTATCCTCTAACTACCGCCCAATCAGTCTAACATCAATAGTAGGCAAATTACTGGAAGTAATCATTTCAAACTCTATTCGAAATCCTGGAGAAGCACCTATTGATCAATGATTCCAACATGGCTTCACAAGCGGACGTTCTTGCTAACTAATCTATTAACATTCTTTCATCAGTTTTCGAATCAGTGGGCCGAGGGGCACAATTATGATGTGGTATATCACCGACTTTAGCAAAGCCTTCGACGAGTCCCCACGAAAGACTAATTAGAAAAGTAGAAGCTCATGGCATCAAGGTTACATCCTTAAATGGATTGGGGCGTGGTTACAGGACAGGAAACAGCGAGTGAGCGTGCGGCACTAAGTCCCATTGGAACTTAGCGTCACAAGTGGAGTTCCCCAAGGCTCAGTACTTGGACCGTATTGTTTATTATATACATAAACGACATAGATATCGGCATAGACAGCAACATAAGTAAATTTTGCTGATGACTTCATAAAATAGGACGTGTTATCAAATCTGACTCGGCAAAACTACAGGAAGATCTAAACAAATTTTTCGAATGGTCTGAAAATGGCAGATGAAATTCAATGTCGACAAATGTAAATTACTCAGTATAGGAGATGTAAACAGGAAACCAGATACCAGATGAACAACGATGCCATAGAAATCCGACTGCTGCGAGAGATTTAGGAAGTAATGATAAGTAGGAACATAAGCCAAGTAAACAATGTGTTTTGCTGCGTAACAAGGTAAAGCAAACTTGGGTTCGCCACAAAGGGTGTTAGTTACAAGACTGGCGAGGTCATCCTCGCTGTATCTTGCTTTCTTGTGAGACCCACCGCATAGCGTTCGCCAGTTCAGTTCTGGTCACCGTATTACAGAATGGATATAGAATCCTTAGAATTAGAGGAGAATGACAAGACTAATCCTGGGCATTAGGAACCTTGAGTATAGAGACGGAGTTAAAGCATCTTAATTTTTCCCTCTCGAGACGTAGAGCGAAACTGATAGAGGTGTATAAGTGGAAGACAGGGCTTCTAAACAAAGGGGACATTACAAAGGTACTCCAAATTATCCAACCAGGAGCGAACTCGTAACAATGGTTTTAAATTAGACAAATTTAGATTTAGGCGTGAAATAGGTAAACACTGGTTTGGAAACAGAGTAGTGGATGAATGGAACAAATTTCCGAAATAATCATTAACTCAAATAAGCTGAATTGCTTCAAACATAGGTTGGATGCTCATATGAGCAATAGGGGTTGGGTGTAAACGGGACTGCCAGTATGGGCCAATAGGCCCACTGCAGTTTCCATTCTTATGTTCTTATGTTCTTATGAGGCAAAATGGTGCAGCGCTACTACCTAGCGCCCTGTCCCTGTAACATGAACGCATGAAATGCTAGTTGACAGGGAAGAGGTTCAGGGGAAGAATAAAGGGAGGATTGAGAGTGAATTTTAGGAGGGAGAGAATAGGTGCAGTGGCTAAACACAGCTTGCTTGAGGGAGTATAAGTTGGAGGCAGCAGCAACTCGCCCGGACGCGGCTATGAGGGCGGCAAGACAGAGTCAGGGACGGCGTCAGGTCAAGCGTCAGGTGCGTATTTGGGATGAGCCATGGATTCTCAGTGCTTGATCGGTTTGATTGTGTGTATTTGTTTTCTTGTGTGGAGGAGATGTCTTGGTCTTCTGTCTTGGTATTCTTCTTAGCTTGATGTAGATTTTCTTCTAACTCTCCTCTCTTCTTGTACTCTCTTGAAGTGTCCATTCATTCGTGTTTGTGTCTTGTTGTTCGTCTTCCTCTTGTCTTATGTCCCCATAGGTGTGGAAGAGTCGGAGGCGGTGAGGTTGACCACGTGGGCTGCAGCCCCACGGGCCTCGTCGGTGTTCTTGATTCTGTGTGGCGGGTGTCTTTTCTTGAGTTTTTTTTTTTTTTTTGCTTTTCTTGGGTTTCCTTTCTTGGTTTTCTTTTTCTGCTGGTTTTCTTGTCTTGGGGCGTACAGCAAGGAGGGGCCTCTTTGTAGCTCAGTTTCTTGTCGGAGTCAAACAGAAAACCTCATTAGCAATGTCGAGGTAGGGAGCGAACTTGCAAGCAACGATCACAAAATTCGATTCATTTAGATCTTCAGGGCAGGCGTGAAATTCCGCTAAAGTACCAGATTTACAAGAAGGGCGACGGTTTTAAGAGGCGAAGCCGAGAGAGGGGTGTCGGCGGCGGCGTGAACCTGACAGATGACTCCGACCTGATAACGACATCTGAGACTGCGAGTTCCATGACAAAATAAAAATAATGAGAACAATGCACAAAAGGCAAAACACTGCCATACAAAAACTTTCAGATCGGGCAACAATGACCTAAATGGATAAATAATTATTTAAGAACATCATTGGCCAAAAGGAAGGCTATAGGTAGAAGGATAAAGCGTGGCAGAAATTTACCTCCAGGATTATTATAAGATATTGGCGAGAGTAGGGTTAAAACCAGCGAGATAAGGAAAGCCAAGAGGAATAGTGAGGTAAGGATAGCAAGGGAGGCAGACAAACCCCAAAGGATTCTACCAAATGTATCAAGCCTTCTGAGAAAAGATTGGACCAATACGGTCAGATACGGCGAGAAAGCTCTACACTGATAACAGCGGAGAAATGAGAGCAGCCAATTTAGAATAAATATGGTTTCCACCGCGAAAAATTTAAACATGATACCCCGAGGCACCGACTCTATTCAGAAATAGAGAAGAAAACAAATTAAGCGAGATAGTAGTGACTAGTAACGATGTTAGTAAGCAAATAGACAAACTAAAGCCTAATAAGTCACCTGGTCCCGATGAGATATTTGCCAGAGTATTAAAGGAATTTGTCAAGGCATGGCCTTATTTATACAATTTACGAGGATCAGGATTTGGGGTGAGCGTAGCGAGAGGGCCAATCACAGAGGAGGAGGCCACCGGCACTCTGGTCCTAGCGTTGCTACGTGTGCACCCGCGCTGGAGAGTAGGTTTACCGGCACCGTTGGACCAAGCACTGAGAATCCATGGCCCAACCCAACATGCACCTGACGCTTGACCTGACGCTAGCCTGACTCTGTCCTGTCGCCTCCTGGCTGTGTCCTGGCGAGTTGCTGCTGCCTCCAACTTATACTCCCTCATGCAAGCGGTGTTTAGCCACTGCACCTATTCTCTCCTCCTAAAATTCACTTCAATCCTCCCTTTATTCTTCCCCTGAACCTCCCTCCCCCCTGTCACTAGCATTTTTCGATTTCGCTGTACGCTGATTGGCTGGTAGGCGCGCGGGGACTCAGTCGTCCCTTGTAGGGGATGGAGTCCACTGCAATATAAAGTTACCCATCGTGTTCGAGTTAATGATGATATTTGGTAACTTGTTCCACTCATCCACTGCTCTATTTCCAAACCAATGTTTACCTATCTCGCATCTAAATCTAAATTTATCTAATTGAAAACCATTGCTACGTGTTCGCTCCTGGTGGGCTAGTTTAAGTACCTTTGTTATATCACGTTTGTTTAACCTTGACTTCCATTTATACACCTCGATCATATCGCCTCTCACTCTACTTCTCTCGAGTGAGTGCAAATTCAGATGCTTTACTTTGTCTCTATACTCAAGGTTCCAAATGCCCTGGATTAGTTTTGTCACCCTCTTCTGAATGCTTTTTAGGGATTCGATATCCATTCATAGTACGGTGACCAAAATTGAACTGCATAATCTAAGCGAGGTCTCACACGTGCAAGATATAGTTTTTGGATAACCTCGCTGGTTTTATAACTAACACTCCTTTGCGTGAACCTCAGTACTTTGTTAGCCTTGTTTCGAGCGAATACGCTTATCATTACCTCTAAATCTCTCTCACAGTCGGATTTCTCTATATGAACGTTGTTCATCTGAAATCTTGTTTCTCTGTTTACATCTGCTAGACTAAGTACTTTATATTTGTCCAGTTTAAATTCCATCTCAATTTTAAACCAGAATCTTCATGTAGTTTTGCGGAGTACTCGTCAGATTTAATTAAAAACCCTACTTTAGTGTCGTCAGCTAATTTACTTGAGAGTATGTTGCTGTCTACGCCTATATCTATGTCGTTTATGGATGTGGTAACTAGTAATGGTCCAAGTACTGAGCCCAGGGCACTCCCCTAATGACGTTACCCTAATTGGATTTGGTGTCATTTATGCTGACTTTGTTTCTTGTTCTGTAACCACGCCCTAATCCAGTTTAGAATGACTCCTCCAATTCCACGTGCCTCCACTTTACGCATTAGTCTTTCATGGGGACCCTGTCGAAGGTTTTGCTAAAGTCGAGGTAAACCATATCATAATTGTGTCCGTCATCCACTGATTCGGAAAAGCCCACGTGTGATTACCGCGAGGGTGTTTCTTGATGATAGACTTTAACCTAAAGGGATTTAGAAAGTGTTGGTAAGTTTTCAGACTATTTTTCCTCGGTCAACGGGAAAGTCCGGAGAGGCTGCCTAACTGGGTTACTCATTTGAGGCTTTAATCACAAGAGAAACTCGAACCAGGGGTACCGTGGTTTTAGGGGAATCATTAATTCTTTTGAGGTGTTCTGCCAGTTTACCAGCTGCTTAACTGGACAGGCTGCTCAGTGTGCTCTGGTGGGGATCTGATGTTGGTTTGTTGTCTGGGGTCCATCAGGTCAGCTCTCTGCAGGATCTGGTTATTGTTTTCCTTCATGTAAGACATTCGGGAATCCTTTACCGTAGTTGTGCTTGCGTACAATGGCGTAAGTTAAATGTACAGTACTTGATACTACACGTTTACAGTTTCTCAAAAAAAGTATGATAGTTATTGGGATATGCGCGTTCCTGCACTATATAGTTTATCATAAGTAATACAATGTATATTTATTTAGGCGTAATTAATAAGGTGTTCGGTTACCAAATGTAGTACTGTAGGATCAGTATTTCACACAAAGGCATGCATACCAACCCCCCAGGGACATCACTGAATTGTCTGTGGCATTTCGGAAGTCATCGGACCTATCCTGGCAAATACTTTTTTGAGGTACTTTACATATGCCTCTTGCCATACCGACTTGCAACTTTCGTGAATAAAATAATAGTGAATGTTTACACAGGCTTCTATCACCGCAAAAAATTCGGGAAACATTTTCTGAGGGTGTTCGACCCAGATAGAAAAAGCGATAGGGGTGGGGGTAGGTGAGAGTCTCTCCCTTCACGACTATGTAGGGCGCTGAGCAATGGTTGGCGCTCGGCTGTTACGTCAGAGGACATACCAACAAATGCCGTAACATACTGTATCTGACACAGTTAATTTTCATTCCTTTCACCATCGTTCAATAAATCTTACTTATCTTAAGATGGATCGAAGCCTAATGGCCATTTCTGGGATATGGTATATGTCTCTTATGCTGTTGTCCCCTATTAGGTCAAATAAAAATGAGCCAAGGTGGATAACCAGAAAACTTAAACATGACATAGGAATAAAGAAAGGAATATATAAGAAATTAAAGGGGAGGGAGGAGCAGCTCAGAAATAGGTATAATGAACTATCTAGGAATGTTAAGAAAAATGTAAGGAAAGCAAAGAGAGACTATGAAATCAAAATATGCAAGAAGAATCCAAGGCGAATCCCAGGGATTTTCCAGGTATATGGACATGAGACCGAGGACAAGTTGGGCCTTTAAAAGTCTAGGGAGAGGAGAAGTGATAAATGGCGGTGAAGAAATAAGCGACTTGCGAACAGCTACTTCTTATCAGTTTTCACAGAAGAAATTTGAGATGAAATTCCAGAGGCGGAACTGATATTTTAGGGAGGAAGAAGAATTAAAGAATATCACTATCAGAAAGAGGATGTTCTTAAGAAGATAAATAAACTAAAAGAAAACAAAATCCCCAGGGCGGATGAAATTTTTCCCTCGAGTCTTGAAAAAGTGCAGGGAACAGATTAGCGAACCCCTGGTAAATATATTTACAAAATCATTGTTAGACACTGGAGTTGTGCCAGACTTGTGGAAACAGGCAAATGTAGTACCCATATTCAAAAAGGGAGACAGAGCATCAGCTTCAAATTACCGGCCGATCAGTTTGACGTCAGTAATGGGGGAAATTTCTTGAATCAATTACAGCAAATAGCATCCGATGGCATCTAGAGAAAAGCAAATTAATCTACGACTCTCAACATGGGTTTACAAAGGAAAATCTTGTCCTAACAAATCTACTAACTTTTTAGAAAAGTCTTCGTGGTAGTAGATAATGACGAAAATTACGATGTTATTTACTTAGACTTTAGCAAAGCATTTGACAGAGTACCGCATCAGAGGCTTCTGAGAAAAGGTAAGGCTCATGGAATCGAGGGGAAAGTTTTTAAATTGGATAAATCATGACTCGCCGATAGAGCATAGAGGATCAGCGTAGATGGTGTTAAATCTGAATTGGGCCTTGTAACCAGTGGGGTTCCCTAGGGTCAGTAGAGCCCACTCTTGTTCATAATCTACGCATAAACGATCTAGATACTGGGATCAGCAGTCACATAAGCAAGTTTGCGGATGACACCAAAATAGGGCGGCAAATTAATTCAGGGCAGGATGCAAATGCATTACAGGAGGATCTAAATAAACTGCAGGGGGTGGTCTGAAAAATGGCAAATGAAATTCAACACCAGCAAGTGCAGCGTACTTAATATTGGAAGAACAAATACTTATAATGTATACAGCCTTAACAACATCAACCTAAGAGAAGTCGAATTGTGAAAAAAGACCACAGGGGTACTTGTAGCGGACCTACGGCCTAGAAAACAGTGCGTAATGTTCGAAATAAGGCAAACAGAGTATTGGGTTTTATATCTAGAAGTGTAAGTAACAGAGTGCAGGAGGTCTTATTGCAACTATATCTTGCTTGCGCTAGTCAGGCCGCACCTCGATTATCGCGGTTCGAGTTCTGGTGCCCTATTATAGAATGGATATATAAATTCACTAAGTCGGTGCAGCGAAGAATGACAAAAAATGATTCGGGACTTAGAAACCTTCCATATCAGGATAGGTTAAAGAAACTTAACTTGCATTCACTAGAAAGGCAGTCTTGGGGAGATATGATAGAAGTATTTAAATTAGGTGAAAAGATCAATAAAGGGGATATAGATAAAGTTCTTATAATATCCGAGCAGGATAGGACTCGGAGCAACGGATTCAAGTTGGATAAGTTTAGGTTTAGGAGGAGATAGGAAGAAACTGGTTCACAAATGGGGTGGTGGACAGTGGAAAAAGCAACAACTTTAGTAGTAAGTGCGGGAACTCTGGAAAGTTTCAAAAGGAGGCTAGATAGATTCATGGATGATAGAAGTGGTAGTAACTCTCGACAGGAGCTATATGCAGGCCAACCGGCCCTATTGCGAACTCCCTTATTTTCTTATGTTCTTATGTTCTTATGTCCCGGGGAGTTGCTGCTGCCTCCAACTTATACTCCCTCACGCAAGCGGTGTTTAGGCACTGCACCTATTCTCTCCTCTAAAAATTCACTTCAATCCTTCCTGTATTCTTCCCCTGAACCTCCTTCCCCCCTGTCACTAGCATTTCATGTTCATGTTCATTATCACTCATAAGCCAGCCTTCGTCGTGATTGGACTTCTCTTTTGATCCTTCACAGCCAAGTAGCCAGCCTGTCTCTTACCGTTGACGACCGGAACGCAAAATATCACCTCACCAACCAACACTTCTACACTTGGGAAACTCGTCTCTGACAACGCCCTCTCTGTGCCTCCCCACTGATCAGGGGTGACTCCTGATCAGAGGCGGCTGAATTGGGTGCTCTAGGCTGGTTTCCTGCTAGCGGACGTCGGCCACGCCCCCACTGGTGTTTCTTTCACCAGTGGCTATTCTCCTTTATTCTTCCTTCTATTTCGCTCTGGCCTGGGGACCTGCATCCTAGAGGTCATATTCGTCCTTGGGCCCTCCTGTAAATGTTCACCTCCCTCCCAGGGAGTTGAACACGAAAGGGAGAGGCTGGTATCCTCCGCCGAGCCTTCCTGGGAAACCGTGATCGTGGGTCCGCAGGAAGGGGATCGCATATCCTGTATTCCCCCAAGTAGGTACACTAGGGCTCACGCCTATAAGTGAGCAGATTAGATACACACTGAGTAGGCTCCCTGACGGGGCTCTGGGAGATACACGAGGAACCACCTTTCGACTATTCGACCGACAAAAGGCGGTAGGAGGTGTTGTAATTCCTGTGGTAAGGTTAACTCACCCAGACTAGGTAGGCTACCTAACGTATTTCCAAAGGTGGCTTGTCCACCTTGCCCCCTCTAATGAGGGCATAGGGTGGATACGCTCCCTTGATGAGAGTATAACCGAACAGAAGAGCTCACTAGCCATGCGCTCGGCGCAAAACTACTAATAAAGATCACGAGCCTTATAACAACCAGAAGTTGATTCATTCATCGCCCTCTGCCTGACAGAAGAAGACGTTGACTCCTAATGTCGAACGACAGCATAAAGAGGTGGTGAAGAAGCAGGGGATTCAGAAGTAGTAATCCACCACAACTAAGAGCCAGGAAGACTGTAGTGGTTAACAGACTGGACAGACCATCACAGAATCGAGCGAACAACAATTGAAACGTGACCTGGAACAAAGAAATCAATGGGCCAAAGTAGGAGGTAGTTAAACTACCTAAACTACCATCATGCTGAAAATTAGGTTTTCAGGACATAGGAATGGCACAAAAAGCAATACAGGAAGGATTCTGTCTCTCTACTACCATATAGGTAGCAATCAAGTTGAAGAGGAAGAATTTTTTCCCATCACGCCTTGCTGGAACTGCTACAAATATACCCACTTAGCCACGGACTGCCCGAACAAAAACACAAAATACTGCTCCGAATGCGGGGAGGAGGGACGCCATTCGGGAGTGCAAAAGCAGTGTAACTCCTAGGTGCCTGAACTGTCAAGGGGACCACAGAACACTGGCAGCACCTTTGTCCAGCAGGAAAGTGTGATTGTAGCCAAGGAAAGGAGGAAAATTGAAAAGGAAAAGAGCACAGGAAAAGCAAAACAGGACCTACTCGGCTGTTACCAAATTAACAAAGGAAACAACTAAAGAGTCATGAAAGGTAGCCTCACAACCCCCAGCTCAACCTATAGTGCTCAACCTGGAATTCAACTATCGGTTAAAATCATGACAATGATACACGCCCACCTATTGAATATTGCCAAACCAGGATGCTTTGCTAAAAGGGGCAAAGGAAATGTTTGCGGCAAATAACACTCCCAGACATGGAATTCCCCAACGACGTCGCCTCATCAGAAATCTTCAACCTGATCTATAAACCATGAAACCACCAGTCAGGCACCAAGTCACCCAATCACAAGCCACTACTGACAAACCCCCAATCAGAAAGTAGCGAAGGGAATGGAAGAGACGAAAGGCAGGAACCCATTTTCACAACATGAACCGGTTATACAACCTGAACAAGCGTTCGTATATAGCACCCCTAAGAAAAACCAAAGCCAGGAATTGTGGCTCCACCACCGTCACCAGAAAAATGACTGAGAATCAGGACCTCGGGGAGGAAACCGGTATCAGGGTTTACACCTGCTCAGCCCCTCAAATACTCTCAACCGAGAGACTACTGGCGGAGATAAAGGGAAGGAGGGTAAAATATACATATACAGATACGAATATGGAAGATCACCATATAGAAACACTAATAAAGAGGAAGAATCCTGACCAAATATAATAGAATAGAAAAGATTGGAGCAATCAAACACAGGAAAATTCGCTTCGGCCTGCATACGGAGAGGAGGTCTTCAGGAGAACATCGTTCATCCAAAATGCCGCAAACAAGCTCGAGACATCACCATTCATAATCAACAGACTTAAAATAATTCAACATAATGTCTGGCCTGGACACATACAAGAGCTCACGAATTATACAGTATATATCGTACCCTAGACCCAGACGTCATCATACTAAATTATCACGGCAGGGATAATTAAGAGCCATCAAAGACATTTAATTACACAGTATACCAAAAACAGCCAAAATCCTTTTACAAGATGGAATTGACATAGCAATTAAAGAAGTATAAAACATAAAATCCATGATACATTCCAAGAAAACTTTCTGGCAATAGAAATTAACAACACAACAGGTCCAATCATAATCGGCACCTGCTACCTCCTTCAAGACGACCAATCTTTCCAATAGCAGACATGCTCAGATTGATGAGGAGGAACATACCGGCATACTGGGTGATCTCAACGCTAGATACCCGCATACTAGGACACCATACCAACAACGCAGTAGGCGGGTCCTGAACACACTAGTGAGCCACGGCAACGTGTGGTACACCTCGAACCGGAATTCCCCACGTACATCAGAGCAGGCCACACAGGTTACCCAGGTGTCTCGTGTTGACAAATCAACACCACCACCTAAACATACTACTCGAACCCGGCCCAATATCCACTAGTGATCATCTCCCTATATAGCCACACTCTCCACAGCCCCAATACAGATTTACGGCCAGGCTAAGATTCAACTATAACCGGGCTAACCGGGAAAACTTCAAACAAGAATTAAATAACCCGCAACCCATACAATTACACAACGGGCATACTTCTCTAATAGACCAATCACTGGATATATGGTATGAGCACGTCGGCCAGGCCATAGACACAACATACTCAAGACCACTTACCGAACATTACCACACCCTCAATGCTCACACCAATCAAGAATCATACAGACACAATTTAGCAACCTAATTAAACTAATCACACAGCAAGGATGGACACCGGAACGCAGAGAAACATATACAACATAATACACGAACAGCTAAAAAACATCTCAAAAAGAAGCATACAACAGGAACTGGCAGAAGCTGATTTCAGAAACGGAAGGAAACTACCATAAACCAGACCAGTTCTGGCAGAAAATAAAGCACTTAATGGGAACACCTCAAGCAACGAGTCAAACTATATACTAAATACTAATCAAGTCAAATTAGCAAGACCAACCGAACAAGAACCGGAATTTAGATCTTTCTGGGGTAGATTTTCGATGCCGCGAAGAAAACTTAAACTTTTGCATGACCTACAGAGGAGGGAAGTATCCAACCCTATGTCGCAAATAACCCTTTTGTAACCGGAGTCCCACGATCGACCTGAATACACTGGATGACATGTCCCCACTAAACAAACCAATCACGATGGACGAAATAGTAAGAACAATCATAGCTTTAGAGCAAAGGCTCCTGGAGTCAGTAAAATAAAAAACTCATTTTACAGCAATTACCAAGCAGCATGGTACTTCTACTAGAAATATATTCAATGCATCCATAGCATCAGGCTACTACCCAAAAGAAATTCAGAACGCTTAATTATCAGACTGATACCAAAACCGAGAAAGAAAGCCCCCTACAGCAGTAGAAAACTACAGACCGTATATACTCTTAGAAACACCGGGAAAAATTTGGAAAAATAATTAACCAACGATTAAAAGAACACACCTGGAACTGGAATACAAATACAACCCCTAAATCAGGATTCAGGAAACACAGAGGAAAAACACAGCCATAGCCCTTATATACGAAAGTATTGCAAACGCAATGCATAATAGAGAATAGTGCAACATAGTATTGAAGGTGGTTACAAGTGTTCCTGAAGAATGCAGTGATGGGTAGGGAAGCCCCACTTTGGAAACAACACTGAAGTCCGTTTATTATGGATGAAAATACAAGTGGTGACTCGCGTGTGCCATGCACGGCTCACACAGTCAGACTAGAGGCTGCCTTGCCATATATGGCGGCCTCGAGCAATGTTGCCACATAACGTGCAGTGTTGCCGTGATGATATATATATAAATGCTACTCGGCACAGTAGCTTATATACAGGGCTGCTACTCGGCACAGTAGCTTATATACATAACCTACATCTCCCTCCCCTCACGCTCATAGTCTTTGTCTTGAGCGGACTTCTTAGTCTAAGTCGCTCCAAGCGTCGAGGGTGCACTGTGGGGCGGATCCTCGTGGTGTAGGTGACTTGTCCTCGGTCAGGGGCCAGCAGCAGGGGTGGGACTGGCCGGAGGAAGCGGCGGTTCCTCCACCGGAACACGGCCGCTCGGCATCCTGACCTTAGCCAGTCCCGCGACCGGCCGACGCCCATCACTATGCCCACCTTGTCCCAACGTGTCGTCGTCGGGTCCTGGACGCGGACAAGGGCACTATCTCAGTGGCTGAAGAGGCGAGACACGGTCATCATACTTGACCTTGGCGCCCTGGGCACGTGAAGCGGCGGCGGTCGCAGCTCGGCTTTGGTCTGCCAGTCGCCGCCAAAGGCCTTGGCATGTGTAGGAACGCAAACGGGGATGACCATACAGGATCTGGGCGAAGGGGTAGCCCACAGGGCGTGGTCGATTCCACCCTCCTGATGCTGACTCAGCTGCTGCTTGGGGGCTGCGTGGGCCATCTGGAGGGGCTCGTCTTGAACCACCCGAGGAGTAAGCTGCTTTCCTCTCGTCTTGGGCATTTGGGCTTGGGTTGGCGGCAGCACTTGTCAGCCAGTGTCCATAGCGACCGCAGGCCTGACACTTGCGGCCTCGTGCAGGGGCACCTGTCTGTGTTAGACCAGTGGCCCTTCACGGTCACATCCACGACACAGTGCATCGGCGGCTGGGCATGTCTTGGGGCTGTGCTGCTTTCCACAGCTGGCACAGGAAGCACTAGGCCCGGGCGTGGAAGAACGATGTGGCAGCCTTAGCGTTGTTAGCCGCCTTCTTATCCTTCTTGTATTGTGAGATAGCTCTCACAGCTTGAGTGCCCGTAAGCAAATTATAGCGGAACTTGGTGGCCTCGTGCCATTAAACATTCAGTCACTACCACCTGGGTGTGGAGGGAAGCGTCAGGATGAGTCGCTGCATCAACTCTTCGTGCCTGACACCTGTCAAGATCCCGTGCTTGATCAGGCTTCCTCACATTCCCGGCTGTGCGCCTTGCAGACGTCGATCTCCTCTGACAAACTCTTCAAACGCACAAGGGGATGGTTGCAGATCCTTAACATGCTCCTGTAAAAGGTCGAGCACATCCGTCACTGAAGAGGTAGAATCGGGAGGCACTTGCAACGTGTGCTCCAAAACTCTCTGGGTCTCCAGCGACAAACACATCCCCAGTTGGATGAGCTGTTTGTTTGGAGGCATGCTGTCAAGGTCCACCATCGTGGAGTAATCTGTCCAACGCCGCCTCCACTCAAGAAAAAGCTGAAACGTGACGTCTGGTGAGAGGGCGGGTGGGGGTTGAACAGATGCCTTGGGAGCTGTTTGTTCGGAGGCAAGAGTACCTGCAGGACGCTGGTGTGGTGGAGGAGGGAGTGTACTGGCGCCTTGAAGCGCTCTACCTGCGAGTGAGGGAGGGTGGGTTAGCGCCAGGGTCGCCAATAGTGCCTCAAAACGCAACTTTTCCTCCTCTCTTCGTGTCTCCTCCCTCTGAAGTTCCATCTCTCTGCGTCTCTCGTCCTGGTCGTCCATCCACCTCAGAATTGTGGCAATGTCCGTCACTGGAGGTGGAGGATGAGAGTCTGTGCCCGGTGGAGGAGAAGGTGGTGGGGAGTCGTGTCTCCCATCTTGACGTTGTCCCTTCTTACCTCCCATCTTTGTGTGTGCGTGGACTGCACTGTTTAATATATAAAGTGGCGCCTCAACAGCTCGAACCACATATATATGACATAAACAGCGCAGAAATCACGCATATGGTCCACTGTTCTGTCCGTGAGTGAGTGCGTGCGTGCGTGTGTGTGTCTGAGAGAGCGGAGCGTGGTCCGGCAAGACCGTCAGTGTCCCCCGGATGTCGCACGAGAAGGGTGTACGCCTGCGTGCTCCGTGGGTACCACAAAAAACAGGCCAATGCTCAACTCTCAGCTCTAGACACACACTAATACACTGACACTAACACTGCCACCGTCACTAAAACGCACTGTGACGGCCCAACACTGCACATCGCGGCGAAACACAGCGCAACACAACACAACACACTAAGAGTCGACGCATCACCGGCAGACGTAACTGTCTCGGCACCGTTCACACACTTTGTAAGTCCACAGATCCTAGACACTGCGCCATGAAAGTTACTAGTGTGCCCTGAAGAATGCAGTGATGGGTAGGGAAACACTGTGTAACACTGAAGTCCGTTTATTATGGATGAGAGAAATACAAGTGGTGACTCGCGTGTGCCATGCACGGCTCACACAGTCAGACTAAGGCTGCCTTGCCATATGGCAGCCTCGGGGTAATGTTGCCACATAACGTGCAGTGTTGCCACGTGATTATATATATAAATGCTACTCGGCACAGTAGCTTATATACAGGGTTGCTACTCGGCACAGTAGCTTATATACAGGGTTGCTACTCGGCACAGTAGCTTATATACATAACCTACAAGTATTAAGGGACGTGGCAAAAGCGTTCGATAAGGTCTGGCACTTGGGACTTAAATATAAAATAACCAATCAAGAACTCCCTAACAGCTTCACTTCACTACTGTGTAATTTCTTAGACAATAGAGAAGCACACATTATAATAGGAAATCACAAAGGCCCAAGCTTCAGAATTTATAGTGGAGTACCATAAGGAAGTAATTTATCCCCAACTCTTTACACAATTTACACTTTAGACATGCCGCCACCAATTCACGGTGAATACATCTCATATGCTGATGATGTCACCCAGATCATCCGCCATCCAGGCAAGGCGAAACAGATGATGGCATTAAAAACAGCTCGCGCCATAATACAAATAAATAATTACGAGAAGAAATGGAAAATAAAAACTAATACACAGAAGCTAAAAATAATACACATTTCAAGGATAAACCCAACACCAATCACAGTAAACAACGAAGAAATACAATACTCAAACGAAGGAAAATACTGGGGCTAACAATAACAAGAACCGGAATAAATAAGCACATAACAGAGCGCAATAGACTAGCCCAAATACAGCTTACCAAATTAAGAAGATTCGGCAAAATGGAAGAGAAAATACAACTTAACCTATTTAAAGCACTTGCACGCCCCCATCTTGAATACCCGCCAATACCATTAAACACGATCAGCCTTACCAACCAATTAAAACGCCAAGCAACACAAAACAAAGCCATCCGCAGAGCCTCCAAACAATGTCCCCCATACACAACCAAAATTAAAGAGCTTCACGAAAATTACAACATTTTACCACTGAACATAAGAACATACAGCCAAGCACAGGCAGTATGGCACAAACTAGAAGTCATGGAAGACGAAATATATAATCGACTAATATCAGAGGACACCACAAGATCACACAACTGGTGGCCAAAAAGCCTTCTCCATAACCCTCAAGAGCCAGAATTATTGTACACTAAACAGTAATCAAAAGATGAGAGTATTCTACTAGTTACACAAGGACCTAGCAGACCTCTCCAACTTACACAATTATACACCACAGCATAAAATAACTTCTTGACGCCAATAAGATAAAAGATGAGAGTTTTCTACTAGTTACACAAGGACCTAGTAGACCTCTCCAACTAACACAATAACTAACAACCCCTTGCTAGCTAGCTTAGCCCTCCCCGCTGTTCCCTCGAGCTCGGGCGACCTCTTAGTGCGGCCTTCACCACAGCCAATCAAATCGTCTCTGCTAGGTGGATAGCCCACCTGCTCTTATTCTCTAGTACTTTACCTCCCGTTTCATAACTTTCCTTCTACCTTACCTCTTCTCTCCCTTCCCATGGCAAGCCATTGCCATTTTATCTCCATTATCATCATCATCATCATTATTATCACTCACTCCCTCACACAAGGAGGTCGTATTTAGAAGAGCTATTCAACATTGCCCCCGGTCCTCTTCTTAACATTCATAGATTCAGTAATTAAGTTACGGTGATACACTTGAACTGTATATAATATATTTTCTTAATAAATACAGAAAGGACAGTTGGGTTTCGCTACTAAAACCCTATATACTTTTATATGTTCCAGCCCCATTAACCTAGCAAAAATCAACGGTTAAAGGGCCAGTTCACTTGCAAGTTCGTTTGTGGTTCGTGAGCTCGAAGTGAAATTTGTTGTACCATATTTTCCTAGAAATAAAATTGTGCCATTTTTTCCGGTACCATTTCTTACAAGTACCGCTCCCAGGCACGACGTTACACAACGTGACACTGCTTCTCTCGCCATCCAAACACTCGTGTAAATGAACTTTCATACATACAGGATCTTCCATGCACTGAAATGTTTCACTAGTTCACTGTAAGATTTCTGTAGACAATGGCAGTGATGTTTGCCGAGCCTTAGTTTGTTCACCTCTGCTGTATGTCGGTAATAGTCCAAGCACCTAAAATTAGCGTTTATACAATGTTTTCTTTTTTTTTTTGGGGGGGGTTATATCAGAAAGGCATATACTTATCTAAGGTAGAAGGTATTAGGTAGTAGGTATTAGGCATAAGGTAGTAGGTATTAGGCAGATACCAAACAGGGAGGTACTACCGCCCGGAAAGATATTGGAAGCATAATGTATTGTCTATTGGTAGACACTGCTGCCACATGGCATTGCGAAAATTGTGACCAAGTCCCAGGTTGCTGATCTGACTTTCTGCCTCATTTACACACAATTGCAGGGTCTCAATTGTTTCTCTTACTATTAACAACACAACATACATATATTACTCTTCACTTTTGCTTTTTTGTTTTAATTTTTGTATTTCTTTATGGTTCTTTATATTATTATTATTATTATTATTATTATTATTATTATTATTATTATTATTATTATTATTATTATTATTATTATTATTATTATTATTATTATTATTATTATTATTATTATTATTATTATTATTACTATTATTATTATTATTATTATTATTATTATTATTATTACTACATTTTCGCCCCCCAGGCCCCGATGTGGGTCAGTGACCTGTGCCCGGGTGGACTAATCCCCGTAAAAAATAAATAAAAATCTGGCTGATGACAACTTGTCATCTTTAGGGAAAATTTAATAATAATATTTTTACTTTCTGTATGCATTATATACTCCAGATGCAATGCTATAATATGAAATAGAGTGACATAATTTGCTGATTGATCTAGATTATCATTTTATTCAAATAAAATAAATAGTTCACTTACATAATTTAAACCACCCATTTTCGATTTCAAAATGAAAGCCAAGAGTTAAACTAAAGTTAGTGATTACACTTTAATATTTGTATAAAAAAACAAATTATTTTGAATTTACTCTGAAATGCAAATATTCTTTCATATAACTAACCATTACCTTCTAAAAAATTTGTTTTTGTCAAATCGAGTTATGTGACCTTATCTAGAAACAACTTTGTAAACTAGTATATTGAAATATACTGTAGAATCTCTTATAATTGCGAAACGATTCTTGCCCTTATCGATGTCGAAAGAATACAAATATATCTTAGATAAAAACACATTTCATCATTTAGACGTGTAACGTGTACCTTAGACCCAATTATGAAAATGCATTTTTGTTTATCATCACTATAATCATCATCTCCTTCAACTATTGAAGAAGAGGAAAATGTTAGCTCATTGCAAGAAATCCTACACGGTGGGCACAAAATATTATACACGGTAGTGTGGTATTGTTGGATTCGTATCTCGTGGCTAACATAGTGTATCTCCTTGATAGTTGCATTTTGTTAACTTTAGCACATCATGTGGAGCAAAGGCTACATTGTCTGCAACTGAGTTTAATAATAATGATTTTGGATGTACATGTGTGAGTGTACAACAATAAACTACACAAGTCTTCCTACACGTGTGAGTGTAAACTACACAAGTCATCCTATACGTGTGGGTGTACAACAATAAACTACGCAAGTCTTCCTACACGTGTGGGTGTACACAGTAAACTACACAAGTCTTCCTACACGTGTGGGTGTACAGTAAACTACAAGTCTTCCTACACGTGTATAAGCTACACAAGTCTTCCTACACGTGTGGGTGTACAACAATAAACTACAAGTCTTCCTACACGTATGGTGTATAAACTACGTCTTCTACACGTATGGGTGTACAACAATAAACTACACAAGTCTTCCTACACGTATGGGTGTACACAATAAACACAGTCTTCTACGTATGGTGTACACAATAAACTACAAAGTCTTCCACGTGTGGGTGTCAACAATAAACTACACAAGTCTTCCTACACGTGTGGGTGTACAACAATAAACTACACAAGTCTTCCTACACGTATGGGTGTACACAATAAACTACACAAGTCTTCCTACACGTGTGGGTGTACACAATAAACTAAACAAGTCTTCCTACACGTGTGGGTGTACAACAATAAACTACACAAGTCTTCCTACAAGTGTGGGTGTACAACAACTACACATCTTCCTACACGTGTGGGTGTACACAATAAACTACAGTCTTCCTACAGTGTGGTGTACACAGGAAATACATCTTCCTACACGTGTGGGTGTACAACAATACAATCTTCATACACGTTGGGTGTACAAAACTACACAAGTCTTCTACACGTGTGGGTGTACACAATAAACTACACAAGTCTTCTTACACGTGTGGGTGTACAACAATAAACTCAAGTCTTCCTACACGTGTGGGGTACACATAAACTACAAAGTCTTCCTACACGTGTGGTGTACAACAATAAACTCACAAGTCTTCTACATATGGGTGTACACAATAAACTACACAAGTCTTCCTACACGTGTGGGTGTACAACAATAAACTACACAAGTCTTCCTACACGTATGGGTGTACACAATAAACTACACAAGTCTTCCTACACGTGTGGGTGTACAATAAACTACAAGTCTTCCTACGTATGGTGTACCTAAACTACACAATCTTCCTACACGTGTGGGTGTACAACAATAAACTACAAAATCTTCTACACGTGTGTTAAATTACAAAGTCTTCCTACACGTGTGGTGTACACAATAAACTACACAAGTCTTCCTACACGTATGGGTGTACACAATAAACTACGCAAGTCTTCCTACACGTGTGGGTGTAAACAATAAACTACACAAGTCTTCACACGTATGGGTGTACACAATAAACTACACAAGTCTTCTACACGTGTGGGTTAAACAATAAACTACACAAGTCTTCCTACACGTATGGGTGTACACAATAAACTACACAAGTCTTCCTACACGTGTGGGTGTACAACAATAAACTACACAAGTCTTCCTACACGTGTGGGTGTACACAATAAACTACACAAGTCTTCCTACACGTGTGGGTGTACACAATAAACTACACAAGTCTTCCTACACGTGGGTGTACAACAATAAACTACAAGTCTTCCTACACGTGTGGGTGTACAACAATAAACTACACAGTCTTCCTACACGTATGGGTGTACACAATAAACTACACAAGTTCCCTACACGTATGGGTGTACAACAATAAACTACACAAGTCTTCCTACACGTTGGTGTACAATAAACTACACAAGTCTTCCTACACGTATGGGTGTACACAATAAACTACACAAGTCTTCCTACACGTGTGGGTGTACACAATAAACTACACAAGTCTTCCTACACGTGTGGGTGTATAACAATAACTACACAAGTCTTCCTACACGTGTGGGTGTACAACAATAAACTACACAAGTCTTCCTCACGTATGGGTGTACAACAATAAACCACAAGTCTTCCTACACGTGTGGGTGTACAACAATAAACTACAAGTCTTCCTACACGTGTGGGTGTACACAGTAAACTACACAAGTCTTCTACACGTGTGGGTGTACACAGTAAACTACACAAGTCTTCCTACACGTGTGGGTGTACAACAATAAACTACACAAGTCTTCCTACACGTGTGGGTGTACAACAATAAACTACACAGTCTTCCTACACGTATGGGTGTACAACAATAAACTACACAAGTCTTCCTACACGTATGGGTGTACAACAATAAACACACAAGTCTTCCTACACGTGTGGGTGTACAACAATAAACTACACAAGTCTTCCTACACGTATGGGTGTACAACAATAAACTACACAAGTCTTCCTACGTATGGGTGTACAACAATAAACTACACAAGTCTTCCTACACGTATGGGTGTACAACAATAAACTACACAGTCTTCCTACACGTATGGGTGTACAACAATAAACTACAAGTCTTCCTACACGTGTGGGTGTACAACAATAAACTACACAAGTCTTCCTACACGTGTGGGTGTACAACAATAAACTACACAAGTCTTCCTACACGTATGGGTGTACACAATAAACTACACAAGTCTTCCTACACGTGTGGGTGTACAACAATAAACTACACAAGTCTTCCTACACGTGTGGGTGTACAACAATAAACTACACAAGTCTTCCTACACGTGTGGGTGTACAACAATAAACTACACAAGTCTTCCTACACGTAGGGGTGACAAATAAACTACAATCTTCCTACACGTGTGGTGTACAACAATAAACTACACAATCTTCCTACGTGTGGTGTACACAGTAAACTACACAAGTCTTCCTACATGTGGGTGTACACAGTAAACTACACAAGTCTTCCTACACGTGTGGGTGTACAACAATAAACTACACAAGTCTTCCTACACGTGTGGGTGTACAACAATAAACTACACAAGTCTTCCTACACGTATGGGTGTACAACAATAAACTACACAAGTCTTCCTACACGTATGGGTGTACAACAATAAACTACACAAGTCTTCCTACACGTGTGGGTGTACAACAATATACTACACAAGTCTTCCTACACGTGTGGGTGTACACAGTAAACTACACAAGTCTTCCTACACGTATGGGTGTACAACAATAAACTACACAAGTCTTCCTACACGTGTGGGTGTACAACAATAAACTACACAAGTCTTCCTACACGTATGGGTGTACACAATAAACTACACAAGTCTTCCTACACGTGTGGGTGTACACAGGAAACTACACAAGTCTTCCTACACGTGTGGGTGTACACAATAAACTCAGCCACCACAAGTTATTACCAACATATTAATAACCGCGAGAGTTATAGCTGTCATTTGTAAGTTGTTATAATTATTCGTGTCCTAAAACCCCGGACATAATGAGGACATTAAGTGAGGATTAAATCAGTGGGAGGAGGCTGTTGAGGACACCAGTTGTTCATAGTGATTTATGAGATGATCTTTCTTGTGGCCACACGCGATCACTGTCGTGGCCACACCGGATCACTTTCATGGCCACAGGTGTTCATTTCTGTGACCACGACATTTGCCCACAAGTGCTCACTCCCATGGCCACAATACCTGGCCACACGTGAGAAATCTCATATTCAAGACACTTGGGCACGAAACTTAGCCACAAGCGATCACTCGCGTGGCTACGATACTTTGTCACACGTGATAACTCTCATGGCCACGACATGTCTACACACGATCACGCTCATGGCTACGATACTTTGTCACACGTGATAACTCTCATGGCCACGACATTTGGCCACACGCAATAACACTCATGGCCACGACACTTGGCTACATGTGAGAATTTTCATCGCCATGACATTTCGCCGCACACGATCACTCTCGCGGCCAAGTACTATCTCACGCGCGCACACACACACACACACACACACACACACACACACACACACACACAACTGAGGAAGTTTCTGTGTTGACGGCCAATTTGTTGATCGTCCTGGGCAGTGTGAGCAGTTTGATGTGTTTCTGTATTTTGGTAACATTGTGCAGTCAGATTTCAGATTTGCCCCCGAGGGGGCTAGTTTATTGGGCACCCCCTTACATCCTGTGCAAGGTGAAGCGCAGAAGCGTTTACAGCGCCCAACAGGGAAGTATGAAAAGTTCATACTTGCCTTTATGGCTCGTACATTAAGGGCGTAAAAGCCTGAAGGGTCATAGGTTCTGTCAAGTTACATAAAGTGAGAGAATGATGAGTATGTGGGGGGAAAGTTCCCGGTACATTTTATCTGTTTATGGCAAAGAGTGGCAGGTCCCTAATAATGTCAAATGCCAGGCCTGTGACTAGGAGGAGGGATATCTGGTCTGGGAGGGAAGAGGTGTTGGTAACGGCTGGGGACCTATAGGAGGAGGTCATAGGGCAAGTGAGGATGTAGTGAGAGAGGGTGTGAGAGTCGGGTTGGCCACAAAGTTTACAAACAGTGCGGTGAGGCTCAGGGTTGCCAATGTACTCCCATAGGTACCTGTACCCTAGGCGCAGTCTCATGTATATAAGCTGTTGAGATCGAGTCAGGGATTGATATTCTTTGTAGTGGCGGTTGTCGTCACCGGTTACAGCGTCATAGTGGCATAGTGTGACGCTACCCCGTTGTTTCAGGTGTGTCCAATTTTCGTTGAATGCCTCTCGTTGTGTGGCGTGTATGCGAGATTTGAGATGATTCAGGGAGAGGGCGAGAGTGGCTTCAGTATCTTCTTCTTGTGTAGCTTCTTTGGCAAGCCGATCCACAGTGTCACAGGCAGTTATTCCTATATGTGACGGGATCCAAAGAAACTTGACACGGATGTCATCAGTTTGTTCTAGCCCGGCAACGGCGGCTAGGGTGTGTTGGGCGGCAGGGGAGGAGGGGGAGGGTAATTTGAGCCTCGCTAGCGCAGAAGTGCTGTCACTGATTATAAGGAGGTTCCGGCGTTCAGTGCGAGCATAGGTCGCCCCCTCATGAATGCCCGCGAGGATGGCTATGCTTTCAGCATCAGTGGAGGAGGCCCAGTCGTGGACCCTGATTTTCCTGCAGGCCTGGCGCTCAGGAATCCACACAGCTGCCCAAGCGCTGCCCAGCGTGGTCACAGACCCATCACAGTAGACGAGGATAGGAGGGTGGGAGGTCTTTAGAGAGGAAGCGACATCATTAATCTGCTCAAGGCAGTTAAGTTTGAGCATATACCTCAGTTGGGTGGATTTACGACCAGGGAAGGTGTGGACGACAACATCAACACACGGGGAGGTCCACGGCGGTAGAGGCGGATGAGTGTACTCGGGAGGGAGAGAGGTCGAGGGGGTGTAGAGGTGATAACGCAGGCTGTCAGCAGCAGTGTGGACGGGCCAGAATTGAGAGGGAGGGGGGAAAGTAATGGGGACAGGCCGGCGCAGGAGGGTGTTAAGATGTGAGTTCAGTGAGCGCGACAGGGGAGTCGGTTGCTCACTGCGAAGAAGTTTAACACCAAGGATGGCATTGAGAGCAGTAATTCGATCGCAGACGGGAAGCAGGATTAGTTCGCGCTGCATGACTTCTATTCTGGTGGTCATAGGGCAGCCGAGGATGAGTCTCATCGCTCTGTTTTGGATTTTCTCTATGCTTTGTTTCTCGCGCTGGGAGGCAACTACAAGGACAGGAGAGGCATAATCTATGACAGCTCTGACGATGGCAATGTACATGAGACGTAGGACCCTGACAGAGGCTCCTTTGAGGCCGTGAGTGAGGGACTGGAGGGGCCTCGTTCATTGGCGGCACTGGGAGATGACGTGGGCGGCGACAGCGGAGGTCGTGGCTCTGGTAGTGGCTCGCACAGGTAGACCAAGGTACCTGTAGGTGCGTACTTGATCGATGTCTTGTCCTTGCAGAATCAGTGGTGTCTGACGCCGGAAGCGTGAGATGAACTTGGTTTTAGTGTGTGAGATGACTAGCCTGAGTGTTTGACAGGTCCGGGCGAACGTGGAGAGTATAGGTTGTTCATGTTGCACTGTAGTAATTTGGAGGAGGATATCATCAGCGTAACTTATGATGTGACCGTCTAGGGCTCGCTCAGCAAAGATGACGTTGAGACGGCAGATGGAGTTCATGAGAACATTGAAGAGTGTAGGGCTGAGTACACCTCCCTGAGGCGTGCCAAGATCAAGGTCCCTGATCTTAGAGTAGTGGCCCTGAAAACGGACACGGGCCTGTCGATGGGAGAGGTAGTCAGCAATCCACGTGAGGAGTTTGCCCTTCACATCCATGTGAGTGAGGCCCTCAAGGATCACTTCACTGTTGGCTTTATCAAAAGCACCCTTGAAGTCGACGAAGAGGGAGGTTTTGGCGGAGGTGTTTGCCATGTAGTGAGCGATGCAGTGAGCAGTACTCTTTCCGGGGCGAAAACCATAGAGGTCAGTTTGCAGGTGGGCTTCAATTTTCCAGTGGAGGCGGTGGAGTATCATGCGCTCCATCATCTTTGAGAAGCAGGAGATGAGACATTGTGCAGTGATGCCACTGCCTGAGTTTGTGTGTAGTTTGTACTGTACAATTCAGATAGGACTTTAGGTTTATATATGTTGTGTAATAATAATAATAATAATAATAATAATAATAATAATAATAATAATAATAATAATAATAATAATAATAATAATAATAATAATAATAATAATAATAATAATAATAATAATAATAATAATAATAATAATTAACGGTTATTGAAAGAGCATGGCAGCCGGAAGGCTGAAAATATACAGTTACATAATTGGGGAATGGGTCACTTGATTTACAAATACCTGTAATATACAAGTAACATAAGTGATACAAATATAATATATAATAACTAGGTGGGGAGAAGCTCAAACTAGAGGGTATTTCAACATAGTTACAGTGCAAAAAGTATGATTGACTGGGAGTGAATACACTGGTTGATTACAAGTTATTGATAATTTTTACAATGGTCGGGACTGGGCTTTTTTTATAGGGATCAGTTCGTACTCGTATGGGCTGGATGCGGTTGTGGTGTCGAACAGCAATTATCGGGCGAGGGATCTCGGGTGGTAGTAGGAGCCGGTGTCGAGGATGGTGCAGAAGCTTCTCACCAAATTTGCAGTTGAAGTCGTGGTGATGGTCAGTGAGAGCCGAGAGGGTCAGTGTCTTGAACGCTTCTAGGTGTTTACGTTGTGTGGCGTTTAGGGAGGAAGACCAGGTAGGGAAGGCAGAGGTGAGCTTGGGAAGTATGAATGCATGTGTGTGTGTGTGTGTATGTGTGTGTGTGTGTATGTGTGTGTGTGTGTGTGTGTAATGTGTGCGTGAGTGTGTAAGCTTATACTATTGGCCTATTACTGCCTTCATCACTACTTGTGTGTGAGAGAGAGAGAGAGCCAAAATGTTTGTCCCTCTCCGTTATAAAATGCCTCATACTACAAGTGGCTATTGACTTGTGTACTTTGAGGATAATTGTGCTGTGCATTTGTGATAAAACATCTGGCGGTGTACCACAACCATAAAACAAACAATATGAGGTGGACTAATGGAGGATTATTAAAGGTTCGCTAGTTGTGTCTTTACTCCTAAGTGGAGATCTTAAGCTACATTACCAAGAGTGTGACATAAATGGCATCACTATAACTATGAGACTCTACCCCAACTGGAATCATATATTCATTCCACAGTGAATCTCTGAGTCTGAGCCATGTGCTTTTATCTCACCTCTCAGTGATATTACCGTATAGGACCAGATCGTGACCCGGAGATAAAGATGTAGCATTACTCCAGGCTTGGGGAGGGGAGGGGAGGGGAGCTTGACGGAGCTGGAAGGGCCATAAAGTATTTGAAAGGTCCTTGAGGGGCTGGGGGGCTTGCAGGAGGTGGAGAAGCTTGTGGGGGGCTGGGAGGGGAATATAAACAGTATCACCTCAGGCGTCTGGAAGGGCAGGGGAAGGGAGGAGGGGGAGAGAAGAGAGTAGGGAAGGGAAGATGAGGGGAGGGCTGGGGTTGGAGGAGGGGAGGGGAGGGGCGCCACGTAAACAAAGAGGAGGACGCAGCTACACCAACCCAGAAAAGATTTGTACAACAATGAAGAGGAAAAATAGAACACCAAAGAGAAGGAAGGAATTGTTCCTGTGTGCTCAGAAAAAGAATGACGTATCCTATGTACATGATAGCGTGCGTGAGAGAGAAACAGGGAGGGACGATTGTTGTTAGAGTTTTTATAATTACATGGATCTGGATACTTTCAAATCTTTGTTTGTTAGAAATTCTCTCCTCTAACTGGTGGTGTAAGAACCCGGCTCCTCATCACTTCCCCACCGCTTCTGACAAATCTCCCTTCCTCGTCCTCCACCCTTTCTGACACCCTCCCGCAATCCGCAGCTACTACTACTTTTCTATCACTCGGAATCAAGTATGACGATCATCCAGCTATGATAAAATGGTACGAGTTATTAAGTACTACCCTACAAAACTGCCTCACCTCCAGCCAGCTCAACCCACGTACTCCTTATTACACCCTCGGGTCGTCACCCTCGTTGGTTTAACTTAACCACTTAATTTTTGACTCATATTAAATCCTAGTGTATCATTAAGAATTGGGTGATATTTTGAGACAATTTTGAAAGGATTAGTGAGTTTATCGTTTCATAACCATTGTCTCTCAGTGATGAACTATCTGGGTACATGTTTCTCTATCGTCTTCTATTTCGTTCTGTCTCTATCATACGGCGCATTTCTCTGGATTGCTGTAATCAAATCTCTCTCTCTCTCTCTCTCTCTCTCTCTCTCTCTCTCTCTCTCTCTCTCTCTCTCTCTCTGTTTGCTAGTCTGTCTGTCTGTCTGTCTGTCTGTGTCTTCTTTTGCTGCCTTTCTCTTGGATTGTCTTTGTTTTTCTCTTGCTCTCAGTCTGTCTGTCTGTATAATAAATAATAACGGTTTATTGAAAGAGCACGGCAGCTGGAAGGCTGAAAATATACAATTGCATAATTGGGGATGGGTCACTTGATTGAAAAATAATATACAAGTAGCATACTGTATGTGATACAAGTATGCTACATTTGCCTCTGTCTATCCAGCAGTAATTGGGGACCTGGACGTTAATCGATTTGCGGAACGTATTCCGGGGTAATGGTTAGCCAGTGCAGTTGGCGAGTTATCTGGTCTTCTCGGACTATTCCTTGACACTGGATCATGCAACTCGTTAACTTAAGGTGTGGTTGTCGTGTTGGCGACAGCTTCTATACCTTAAACAAATTCACGCCTAGTTGGCCCTTGGGCCCGCCATCCTCGTTACAAGAGGGGCAACCATTATTATTATTATATAATAACGAGGTGGGGAGAAGGTCATACTACGGGGCATTTCAACATAGTGCCAGTGCAAAAAGGTAAGATTGACTGGGAGTGAATTCACTGGTTGATTACGAGTTGTTGATGATTTTTACAGTGGTTGGGACTGGGCTGTTCTTATAGCGATCAGTACGGGCTCGTATGGGCTGGATGCATTTGTGGTGTCGAACAGACATTCGCGGACGAGGGATCTCGGGTGGTAGTAGGAGCCGGTGTCGAGGATGGTGCTGAAGCTTCTCACCAAATTTTCATATGAGGTCGTGGTGATGGTCAGAAAGATTTGATTTTTTATTTTGCCACTTACAGCGGCTACTTTATTGTGCACCCCACACTCATCCTGTGAGCGGTAGCGCAAAAGGATTACAGAGTAGAGTTTACAAAGGGTCATAATAATTAACACCCCTTGTCAGGATATTATGGCACTGAATGTTACACAGCGCTGTCTGATCTGGTCTGGTCTGGTCTGTCTGTCTGTCTGTCTCTCTGTCCGTCTGTCTGTCTCGGGCACACGCACGCGATACTGCAAGATATTTATAAGATGATTTTGTTCCTATCTTGCGGTAAACCCTCCATGTATCTTACAACCCTGTGGAGAACTAGCCAGGCGTTGCCACTGTGAGAATTACTATTATTATTTATGGAGCAACATATTAGGCTCTGGATATATTTATTATTTATCGAAATGTGTTCACGTTGGTACTCTCTCTCTCTCTCTCTTTCTCTTATCCCGTTCTGTACCCTTATTTTCAAATTATCGTCTGCTTCATTCATTAATAAGTTAATAATAATGATGGCCAGTAAACTTACTAACAAATCGTACAAAATCAAATTCCAAGAAATTTCTATAATATAATGAATCAGTAGGTGAAGGAAAGACAGACCCTCGTCCTCTGCTTTACTTGAGTTTTTGTTTGGTTTTGTTTTAAAAATTAAAAAAAAAAATGGTTGAACATATGATTTAATTATTCGGGAAAAACAAATGGAGATATCTAAATGCAAGTACTGTATTGTTTGCTATGTATATATGCCCAGGTGTTTGATGCACAGTAAAAAAACATTTACGTTAATTCACATAATTAATTCACATACAGGTGTTTGAAGCAAATTGCCCATGTTTATTAGGTTAAATTCACCTGTGATCTATAGCAGGTATAATTACTCAGGTGTTTGACGGAAAATTATGTTCTCTAATTAGATTATATTTACCTGCTTTTCCTCGTAGGTATAAATATTCAACCGTTTGATGCATAATTTTGTACGTTAATTAGATATTTCCACCTGTTTACTCGCGTAGGTGTGTGTGAGCCGCTGGGGTGTCAAGTTGAGGCGTCACACCTACGGTCTTATGGAGTTATGTGTCAGGTTATTGAAAGATTTCCGATAACTTTGTTCCACGCGAGGCATCTAAACCATTTACACCTTCACACTACACCTTACACCCTTGTATACTATACTCCGCCCACTACACCTTACACCAGTATACTACACCCCCATACACTACACATCCCATACACTACACCTCCACACACTTCACCCCCACACACTACACCTTACACCACTGTATACTAAACACACCCCCACATACACCTTACACCGGTATACTACTTTCCCAAAAACTACACATCCCATAAGCTTCACCCCCACACACTACACCTAATATATAATAATAATAATAATAATGGTTGCCCCTGGTGTAACGAGGATGGCCGGCCCAAGGGCCACCTAGGCGTGAATTTGTTTAAGGTGTAGAAGCTGTCGCCAACACAACCACACCCTGAGTTAACGAGTTGCATGACCCAGCGTCAAGGAATAGTCTGAGAAGACCGGACAACTCGCCAACTGCACTGGCTAACCATTACCCCGGAACACGATCCGCAAATCGATTAACATCCAGGTTCCCAATTACTGCTGGGTAGACAGAGGAAAATGGCGTAAAGAAACTAGCCCATAGTTTCACCCTGCCCAGGTATCGAACCTGGGTCCGCTCACTTGCGATTTGAGCATGCTGACCATTACACCACACCTTACACCCATGTATACTACACCCCCACACAATACACCTTACACCTGTATACTAAACCCCTAAACACACCACCTAACACCCATGTACACTATGCACCCCAAAACTACACCTTACTTCCTTGTTTACTACACCCAACACACTACGTTTTACACCTCTACACACTACACACTTACACACTATACCCCGACACACTACACATCTCCACACGTACTGCACCACCTCACATGCTACACACCCCACACACACTACACACACACTACACACCCCACACACACTACACACACACTACACACCCCACACACACTACACACCCCACACACACACTACACACACTACACACCCCACACACACACTACACACCCCACACATACACTACACACACTATACACACTACACACCCCCCACACACACTACACACCCCACACATACACTACACACACTACACCCACACACAACACTTCAGAACACTAAACCTCCACACACTACATCCTCACACGGAACACCCACGCGCAAGCCTTACACACTACACCCACTACACACTCACTCAGAACACCCCACACACAACACCCCATGCACTACCTCCACACACTACACAACCCATACAATTTACACCCCACACACAATAACCCACGCACTACACACTCACACACAGCACTTACAGCGTCCCCACGTACTACAGCAACCACAAACTATACCCTCACACGCAACACCAACACACTACACCCCCATATATTACATATTCACAAAACTCTACAAACTACAGCCCCACACAACACCTCATACACACACACTACACATCTCCACACTACACACCACATAAACAATCCTCCACACATTACACCCCCACATACTGCACCCTCATGCACATCACCTCTACAAACATCATCGCTACAAACTACAACACCACTACTACATTGCTGTTAATCGGAATCGAGTATGATGATTATCAAGCTATGATAAAATTATATGTGTTATTAAAAAATATTGGTGAGCTCTGAGGTGACTCGAGAGGAAAATACGGGATCGGCAGGGCCGTCAACAAATGTTGCACGTGTGGAGAGCTACATTTAGTGCGGGAGGGGCAACTGCAGCGTCTTTCCGGTCCTGGCACTTGACTGCCCCTGTATGCAGTCAGGCTTACTCGAAATTATTAACACCTTCTCGTGTGATGCTCCTCACAGCATTATGGTATGTAATGATCTCCCAAGAGAGGGGGTCGATTTGGCACCTCTTTCAGGTTTGTCCTAAGAATATCCTTATATCTTTCCTAATGCCCTCCAACGTTACGTTTACCATTAGTTAGGTGACTGTAAAGTAGCTGCTTTGGCAGTCTACTGTCGGCCATGCGGGTAACATGGCCAGTGCAACGTAATTGTTCATGGATAATGGTAGCCTCGATGCTCCTACAGTTGGTGTCAGAGAGAATACTAGAATTACTCGGAGGATGGAACGTAGACTATGTTAGTGTAAGTTTTCAAGTACTTTGAGGTGCCTCCTGTATGTAACCCATGTCTCGCTACATACAACAGGGTGGGAAGGACCATTGTTCGATACACGTGAAACTTTGTACAATAATTTCAGCTCCCTACAGCTGAAGACACGGTTACGGAGTCTGTCAAAGGCGTGAGATGCACATCTGATCCGATGTTGAATCTCTTCATCGATATCTGCGGTGGTGGACAGGTGGGAGCCAAAATACTGAAAGTGGGTAACATTAGAGAAGATTGTACCGTTAACCTGGATGGATGGTGGAGTTGTCGTTGAACCAGCGGCAGGCTGAAAGAGAATCTGAGTCTTAGGTACATTCAACTCAAGGCCGAAGTATACATACATATCTGCTTAGGTGTTCAGGATCTCCTATGGGTCACGTTCACGTTCTATGTGAGCGACAAGGGTAAGGTCGTCTACAGACTGAAGTTCAGTGATGAAAGCCACCGACAACATTGTTCCTGCCAGGAGACGTCTTAGGTTGAAAATGACCTTCATCTAGTACTGGATGTCCACCTCGCCGGCCAAATTGACGCTGGCATGACAAGTAGTAGGTAGTAGGCAGCTACCAAACAGGGAGGTACTACCGCCTCGGAAGATATTAGAAGTATAATGTGTTGTCTAATGGTAGACCCTGCTGTTATATGGCATCACGAAAATTGTGACCAAGCCCCAGGTTGCTGATCTGACTCTCTGCCTCATTTACACACAATTGCAGGGTCTCAATTGTTTCTCTTACTATTGACAACACAACATACTGTACATATATTGTTTCTCACTTTTGATATTTTTTTTCATTTTGTATTTATGGTTCCTTATATATTATTATTATTATTATTATTATTATTATTATTATTATTATTATTATTATTATTATTATTATTATTATTATTATTATTATTATTATTATTATTATTATTATTATTATTATTATTATTATTATTATTATTATTATTATTATTATTATTATTATTATTATTATTATTATTATTATTATTATTATTATTATTATTATTGTTATTATTATTATTATTATTATTACATTTTCTCCCCCCAAGCCCGGTGTGGGTCAGTGCCTGTGCCCGGTGGGCTAATCCCCATAAAAAAAAGGAAGGCAGTTAAGAAAATGGAAAAAAGAGTTGGTGCCAGTATACATCCTTGTTTTACTCCCGTTTGGATGGGGAAGAACTCAGACTGGGTGTTATTGTGCAGGACACTACCGTTCATGCCATCGTGAAGTTGCTTCATAATGACGATGAATTATGGTGGGTGCCTCAGTAAGATCGATGTACGAGTCACGACACTGTTCTCTGTACCTTTCCTATATTTGGCTGGCTGCAAAGATCATGTCAATAGTGCCATGTGATGGTTCTAAAGCCACCCCAGGAAGAAATATGTTTAGGATGACTCGGGGGATACTATTGCCAGCTATGGACAGTAAAGAGATCCCGTGGTAGTTGCTACTGTCTGTTCGGCCTCCCTTGTTCTTATAAATATTGACGATCGTGGGGGATTTTCTCCTTCGCTCATATTTTGTCTAGGAGAGAGTGGAGACGAGTGGTAAGCAGAGGTACTCTTGCTTTGTACACCTCTGCTAGAATTCTATCTGGCCCTGTGGCTTCTTTATTTTTCATTTGCTAGATGGCAGTAGCTACCACGTCACACACAACACTACTACTTACTACTTTGCTGTCACTCGTAATCGAGGATGCCGATCATCCAGCTATGAGACAATGATTTGAGTTATCAGGGATGTCACCTTCGTTGGTGAGCTCTGAGGTGACTAGAGAGGACGATACGGGACCGGCAATGTCGTCCACAGATGTTGCACGTGTGGTGAGTTACATCTAGTGCGGGAGGGGCGGAAGCGGCGTTACGGTGTTGAGTAATTTTCTCCCAGGTGAGGGGGTCGATTTGGCACATTCTCAGGCTTGTCTTAAGACTATCCTAATACCATTTCAGTTTCCCGCCAGCGATACGTTAAATATTCGTTAGATGACTGTAAAATAGCTGCTTTGTCAATCTACTTTCGTCCATGCGGGTAACCTGGCCAGTGCTCCTATAGTTGCTCCTACAGTTGGTGTCAGTGGCTGAGGGTCCACAAGAGGGCTTCCCTGTTGACCAAGTCGAAGGCCTTGATTAGGTCGATGAAAGCCATGTACAAGTCGTGATGCTGTTCTTTGCTCTTTTTCTGTATCTGGCGGGCAGCAAAGATCATGTCAGTAGCGCCACGTGATGGTCTAAAGCCATATTGAGATTCTGGGAGGAAGTTTCCCGCCTCAGGAAGAAGTCTGTTTAGGAGGACTCAGGCGATAATCTTGCCAACTATGGACAGCAGCGAGATCCCGTGGTAGTTGCCACAGTCTGGCCGGTCTCCATGTTCTTATAAATATTGACAATGGAGGCGTCTTTAGGAGCTGGGGGATTTCCTCCTTTTCCCATATATTCACCAGGAGAGAGTGGAGACGGCTGGTAAGCAGAGGTCCTCCTGCTTCATACACCTCGGCTGGGATTCCACACACACACACACACACACACACACACACACACACACACACACATACACTACGGTCACACACACGCACACACACACTACGCTCAAACACACACTAAGCTCACACTCAGTACGCCCACACTCACTATACCCACAATGACTTCACACACACTACCTCCACACACGTTGCACCCACGCACACTACACCCAGACTCACTATACCCAGATACATTACACCCTCACACCCTCGGACAAACTCAAACATCTCTGTATTCATGTATTTTGTATCTTAATATGTCTCGGTGTCTGATCCTCTAAGAATTTCAATTTTACCCCAGTCTTTAGGTGTGTCGGTCGGGGCTTTTGGCCAACCAGAAGAAATTTAAATAAATGAGTGAAAAAATAATGACTAGATAGATAATGAAGAATAAATAATCGGGACTCGAGATAATAAAACGGGAACTCCCATAAAATGGATTTAGGGATAATTTAGTCCCAGCTATAAATAATTGGTTGAATAATTCGTGTATGAGTGAACATTAGAATAAACGTAGTACAAGATACACATACTCGAGGTCATACAACGGAACGACTAACAAATATCACTTCGAGTAACTCTAACATTTAATGGTGTAGAAAATGGCGTGACGGGATTGTATTTTTGAGGTGGAATTTCCACCTGGAGGAATTGTTGTTTATACTATTTTATTTGATGATATTTTCTTCAGTTGAAATTTTATTTGGTAGTGGAAATTTCGTCCTGTGGGATTCTATTCAATGAAATCTTGTTCAGTAGGAATCAGTCCGTTAGGATTCTATCCAATGTGATTTTGTCTGTTGGTATAGGAAATGAACCAGCCATAGATATCAGGTAAACAGCAGCAATATATAGTGGAACACACAAAAGGTTCCACTGTTCCACTTTACGCACGTAACTACAATGATTCAGCGGTTAAAAAATGAACATTACATTAAGTCCATGTTAAACTACCGTCCTGAAATTGTTTCCTGGTGTTTTACCTTTGTGTTGTGGAGTTTAAAAGTGTGTTAAGGCGAGGCAGTAAGAGGAAGCAGAGCGGCATTATGTGTAGTGTATATGTTTCCTCTTCTTGGGTAATGACCGGAGTATTTCTCTCTTGGACCGAACTAACCCTTGTCTTGACGCACTGATGTTGACGACCTACTGGTACTGTACCTTCCTCCTGCCCGCCTTGTTACTGATACTGGTAGCAGAAGCAATAGCAAATAGCAATAGCAAAAATATTAGTAACAATAGTTTCAATTGTAGTAATAGTTTTAACAGTAGTAATAGAATCATTAGTTATAATAGTGTCAGTACTGCTTATGGTTTTAGTAGTAGCAAGAATATCAATAGTAATAATAGTATCAGTATTAATAATATTCTTAGTAGTATCAATAGTAATAATAGAATCAGTAGTAGTAATATCTTAGCATTAGTAGTCATGGTACTCAGCGGGGCACTACTGTATTATTCAAGGGTCATATATTCTAAAATCTATTATACTGTATGTTGTATTCGGTATGAGGGCCTGGGGAAAGGGTTTCCCGGGGATCTGGGATATGATAAAAGAGTCTCAGGGCTCCAGGGGTCGTGGGTAGGTAGCAGGCAGCTATCAAACAGGGAGGTACTACCGCCTGGGAAGATATTGGAAGCATAATGTGTTGTCTGATGGTAGACCCTGCTGCCATATGGCATCACAAAAATTGTGACCAAGTCCCAGGTTGCTGACCAGACTTTCTGCCTCATTTACACACAATTGCAGGGTCTCAATTGTTTCTCTTACTACTGACATCAAAACATACATATGTTGTTTCTTACATAAGAACATAAGAACATAAGAAAGTGGGATACTGATCAACATACAGGCAGATCCTTTCGCACCCATCCCAGCACTCTGGTGCCATTATCCAACTTCAGTTTTGAAGCTTTTCCTCAGCGTCCCTGATCCATTTATAAGCACTCTGGTAGCCTATTCCACATATCCACAACTCTGCCTTCACAAAACCAGTGCTTGCCTATAGCCTTCTTCAATCGGAATTTTATCACTTAAAGCCATTTGTCGAAGTTATTTCTGTTATTACTGAGCTCAGAACATCTTCCATTTTAATCTCTTTGTTAACCCACTCACCCACTTGAACACCTCTCTATCATATTCTCCCCTAACTCTGCCTCTAATGAATGCAAGCCTGCTTTTAAATAGTCTTTCTTCATTTGGAAGGTTTCGAATATTATGTACTGCTTTAGCTATTTTCTTGTACTTCAAAGAATCTATGTCCATTCTTCTATAATAAGGACAATCAGAATTTGAAACCGCATAATCCAGTGTAGCCCTCACTATTGTGTAAAGTTTCAAGATAACGTCAGGCAGTTCTGTTATCAGGATCTAGTATATGAACCCGAAGAACTTGTTTGTTTTGTTGCGAACGGGGTTATTGCCATTGTTTTCTAGGTCTCAAGTCGTTGCTAACAAATACAATCAGACCTTTTTTTTCACAATCTGTTTTCATTTTGGAAGTACTTCGAGTTTATATTTAACGTTTGTATTCGTCTTCCCTATCTGTAGTACCTGGCATTATATCACAGTATTAAAATTCATTTCAAGCGCTGCCCACGACCACCATGGGCAGCATCTAGATCTTCTAGCTGCGTTCAAAGTCACCGTCTGAATTTATCATCTCCTGCTTTTAGACATTATCTGCAAATTCTACTAATCCTACTAGCAGTTATGCCTAAATCAAGACTAATGAATATAACAAATAAGCAGAGCGGTTACAGCATCCCTTTGGGGATCTCCGCTTTTGACCCCATTCCCCAGTCTGACTTTAATCCATTTATGCTGACTTTGCTTCCTCAACAGCTAATCCAAGACCCAATCCATTTTTAATAATGATCCAATTTATTCCATGTGCTTTCATAATTCCACCAATCTTCAAGAGGGACTCCCCATCGAATGCTTTACTTGAAATCAAATAAATTATACTGCAGTGACTTATCATTATCTACCGCTTCATACTTGGGAGAAAAAGCTACAAGTAAATGGTGAGACAAGAACGTCCCTGGGTGAAACCCGTGCTGAGAAGGTACTGAATTGTTGTCACAGGCTTCTGGATTTTGTAGCAACACTGACCTGCCAACTTGCCTGCATTTGACGTGGAGACCAATGACGGTAATTTCTGATGCAATTGATTTATCACCTTTTTGGAAAATGAAACTACATTTGCAAGTTTCAATGTCATAATAGTCTGATTCTAATGACTTTATTAAATAAACTGCTAATGGATTACCAACTCATCTTGTATTCCTTTTTAATATTCTAGCATATACCCTCGTCTGGACCAGGCGATTTATGAGGCTTCAGTTTGTTAATTACTTTGGCTAATATCGTTACTTCAGCGTAACATTGATATTCATCAACATGGTTTTCATACTCCTAGTCGTTGTGGCAATCTTTTATGAACTTCTAAACCGTTAGGTTTCTTGTTTTAGAAGGATGAGCGAAAATGACTATTTAACGTACTACACATTTCTAACTCATCATCAGTCATTTCTCCTGTCGTAGTTTTAAGGGGACCTATTGTATCTCTAACCTTTGATTTATACAGTTGATAAAAAGCTTTGGGGTTATTTTTCGATTCGTTTGCTACCTTGATTTCATAATTTCTCTTTGCTTTCCTAATTTCTGTTTTTACCTGTCTTGTTAGGTTCTGATAGTAACCAAGTAAGTGATTTTCGCCTTTCTTAACTTCTCTATATACTCCTTTCATTTTCCCTAGAAGATCTAAGAGTCTATTATTCATCCATTTTGGTTGGTTCCTTATCGATCTGAATTTTCTTTTAGGGATGTGTTTATTTTGAGCATTATGGATTGTCCCAATAAATTGTTCATAAGTAGCTGCTAAATTAAATTAAATTAAATTACTATTGATATAAATATTTTTTATGGCTCTTTATTATTACAGGGGGTATTATTATTATTATTATTATTTATTCTTTTTTATTAATAATTTCTTTTATTATAATTGTTATTTATTTGTACATATTTATATTGTTTATTATTATTATTATTATTATTATTATTATTATTATTATTATTATTATTATTATTATTATTATTATTATTATTATTATTATTATTATTATTATCATTATTATTATTTTCTTCGATTATGAATATTTATTTTTTTTATTTTTATTAATTTAATTATTATTATTATTATTATTATTATTATTATTATTATTATTATTATTATTATTATTATTATTATTATTATTATTATTATTATTATTATTATTATTATTATTATTATTGTCATCATAATTATTATTATTTGATTATATTTTCACCCCCCAGGCCTTGATGTGGGTCATTAAAAATGACCAGTGCCGGTGGCTAATGCCCGTAAAAAAAAAAAAAAGAGAGAGAGAAAAGAGGGGGCTAAGGGAGGGGTTAGAGGCCCCTGGGTCTCTTGTTTCTGGGGATGGAGTTTGTGGCCTGTGCTCACTTAACAAGATCATTAAGATTACAGAAAGCTGCTGAAATTAGGCAAAAGATATTTCACTTTGTTCAATGGCTGGAACAAGTTACCAAATATGATCATAAACTCGAACACGCTAGGTAGCTTCAAATATAGGTTGGACGGTTATATGAGCGATAGGAGTTGGGTGTAAATGGGACAACCCAGTATGGGTCAATGGGCCCGCTGCAGTTTCCTCCATTCTTATGTTCTTATGTTCTTATAATAATAGAGGAAACTACAACGGGCCTATTAGCCCAAGCTAGGTAGCTCCGTTTACACCCAACTCCAATCGCTCATATAACTGTCCAACCTATATTTGAAGTTTTCCACCGTATTCGAGTTAATGGTGATGTTCGGTAACTTATTCCACTCATCCGCTACTTTATATCCAAACTCGTGTTCACCATCTCGCTCCTAAATCTAAATTTGTCCAATTTAAAACCATTGCTACGAGCTCGCTCCTGTTGGATAGTGTAATTACCTTTGTTATATCAACTTTGCTTAACCCTAACCTCCACTTAACACTTCGATCATATCACCCCTCACTCTACGCCTCTCGAGGGACTGCAAATTCAGATGCCTTAATCTGTCTCTATAATCAAGGTTCCTAATGCCCGGGATTAGTCTTATCATCCTCCTCTTATTATTATTTAATTAGTTTACTACACCCCAGGGGGCGACAAGCCAAATCGCAAGACCATGCAGTCAGACACTAATACATGGGTACTCGTGTCTCGCAGGACACGCTATGACTTGTGACATGGAAACAATGATGTGCGATAAAGACACTGTGAATCAGCCTCCAGCAAAGCGTGGGTAGTATACAAGAATAAGTCTAAATTATTATGAATAAGTAAGTGGTGACATATAGTAGTTAGTGACTCTCCCTTTGGTAGGAGGTCCTGATAGTGGGACAGTCGAGGCAACAGTGTTGAAGAGAGGTACAGAGTTTAGTCATCCTCCTCTGAATGCTTTCTAGGGATTCGATATCTTCGATATCCATTCTGTGTTACGGTGACCAAAACTGAGCCGCATAATCCAAGTGAGGTGTCACAAGCGCACAATATACTGTAGTCTTAGGATAACCTCGCTAATCTTGTAACCAACACTCCTTTGTATGAGCCCAAGTACTTTTTTCGCCATGTTTCGAGGAATACGCAATGTTGTCTTGGATTAAGATTCCAGCTTATCACTACCCCTAAACTATTCTCATTGTCGGATTTCTCTACATCAACGTTGTTCATCTGGTATCTGGTTTCCGATGACTCTTCTGAGTCATTGCATTAATTCTCTCACATTACACAGTTACAATGATTTAAAAACTCAGCATGCTTCACCTTTTAATGCTGATGATGTTGATGCTCAAAAACATGTGACATCAAGTGTGAATGACATCATTGATGATTCCCTTCCTTGTGTAGACACACTTATGTACAGTAGATATATTTGTGACAAGTTACCAGACAACTTCCCAAGAATCTTATGAGTGTCTTGTATTTATGTTAATACCATAGAGGTGACGAGTATCCTAACACACAACAGATTTACGCCTTTAAAGCTCCAAGGTTCCTAGTTAAAATTTCTTCAAATTTTACAAGTGATAACAAATTTTATTAGAATATTTAAATTACGACACCAAGATGGCGACCAAAACTCTGGTTATAGAAACTCTGAGTCTTTATCATAACTAGATGTATTATTGCCTCAATATGTAGCGTAGGAAGCAGAGATAATGTGCACCGTCAGCGACACACTCACAAGGTAAATAACCTCAGAACTTAGACCATTAGATGTCACTAAGACTATTCCCTGATATACGATTTCATCCCATTAGGACGATTTCCAAAAAGTCGATTCCCACATGAACGATTATAACTAAAAATCGTCCACATATCACAAATTCGATTATAAATACTGTATTTTAGGAATATACTATGAGTTACATTTGGAATAAAAAAATGCAACAAATTATGTTAGGAATATTTTTTTATAAAGATGAATAAATTATCAATTATATTAGGAACTAGCAGAAACCCTGCCCTCCAGGCGGCTCTTTCGCTCAGCCACGGTAGAATGGACAGCCAAGAAAAGTTAGAGATCAAAGAAAAGTAAGCTGTAATGAAGGAGAGCATAAGGATAAAATTAGCTATAATACGTGGGATGGGATGCGACTTTTCAACCTGTGTGGTGTAACTGATGGAGGTTTAATGCAGAGAAAAGTAAGCCATAATGAAATAGTACCTAAGGATCAAAATAGCTGTAAATCATTGGAGGGAATACGACTTTTCTATGCGTGTGCGTCCGGGCTGACCTTTAGTCTCTCTCTCTTTCTCTCGTTCTCTCAGGTGTGTCGGGTCGGGTCGGGTTGGGTGTGTCGGATGGGGTTGGTTGGAGGTTTTTTGAGATCGCCACATGACACTTGCTACCCATGCCAAGTTTGGTCCGGATCGGTAAAGTAGTATCCGAGATTCTCGTGCGGACACACAGACAAACAGACAGACAGACAGACTTCTTTGTTTTATATACTGTATATAGATAATAAAATTCAATGATATTTCTATCAGTAATAATAAAATACGACTACTGTACTTAGGTTATGTGACCTAGAGCAGCTATAAGCTCAAGCCCAAAGTCACTCTTGATTCTAATTGGATTAAATATAATGTCTTATTGGGCCAGATGATCCTTTAGATTTAAAAAGATTAGTAAATATGTATCCTTACTCTTATCACTGCACAAACAGTACACAGATGTGAACAAATGTCCACGGTACACTGCATGAATAGTAAACAACTGAGTGAACAGCGCTGGTGTAAATATAATATAATATGATATGTGGATGGCTCATTCTATTCTTATTCTCACTGGTGCTAAATATGATGAGGTCGTCATCTTGGTGCTCGACCAGAACATCCTTTGGCATATACCTCGAGTGTTGCTTGTCATTGATTGTCTTGTCCTTATATGTGTAATCTTCACAAATTAAATTAGTGCAGGAAGCTCGAGTAATAAGGTGTACCATAATGAACAAAGAACTGTTAATGTGAAGATTGACTGTTACCTCCCCAACTCATGATGAAACTAAATGACCTCATTATTTCCACGTGGGTAATTATTGACGACTGACCCCCTGCCGATTTTTCAAAGAAAGCTAATTTAAAAACACTACAATTTCACTGTGTTATATAGTGGACACTGTCGTAGTTTTGACAAATGTGTTAAAAAGTGTTTATTTCTAAATAAAACCTAACATAACTTTAGTTGATAAGAAAAACAAGCGGCAAAAGCATATAAGAATGGAGGAAACTACAGCAGGCCTATTGGCCCATAATGGGCAGTCACGTTTACACCCAACCCCTATCGCTCATATATCCATCCAACCTATGTTTGAAGCTATCTACAAAGCGAATCATTTTCCAAGAAAATTATTATCATATCAGAATTCACTGATGAAAATATAGCAAGAAAATAAACGTCAAGACAAATAATGCATCTGCGGGTTAGTCGTCAATAATAATAGCCTGCACACGGTTTAGCCTTGATGCTATTATAAGGTCACTTGAGGTCAAGTGAACTGACCACAAGTCATGTGAATATTATGTTTGTCATCCTGACTTGCTGACAGGATCTGCAAATACTTATTTTTCATGAATATGAATAAGAATGCAGGTATAACAAAAATATTTGAATACCTTTGAATAACATTTAAATATTGAATTAATAAGAACTAATAACTAATATAACCAACCTCGTTTCTTAATCCTTAATATAATTCATAATATATTCCCATAATAAGTACAGTACTCATAATTTAATTTCTGATACATAGACGATTTTAAACTATAATTGTCCAAGTGGAAATCGTCTTTCTAGGAATCATCCAAGTGGGATGGCAAATACCGCACAGAAAAGACGATCGTCCATATGGGATGAGACCATTAGCGTCGTCAAGTCCTGCTGCTCCTCTGATGATAATCAAGTGACGTATTTAGGTGGCAGTTGAGACATAAGAGCTTAACATAAGAATGGAGGAAACTGTAACGGGCCTATTGGCACATACTGGGCAGTCCCATTTAAACGCAACCCTATCTCTCATATATCCGTCCAACCTATATTTAAAGCTACCCAGCGCGTTTGAGTTAATGATGATTTTCGGGAACTTGCTCCACGTATTCATTACTTTATTTCCAACCAGTGTTTACCTTTATCGAGCGTAAAAATAAATTCTCTACTGTAATTTAAAACCATTGCTACAATTTCGCTCCTGGTTGGATAGTTTAAGTACCTTTGTTATATCACTTTTGTTTAACCCTGTCTCCCATTTACACACCTCGATCATATAGCTCCTCACTCTACATCTCTCCAGGAAGTGCAAATTAAGATGCTTTAATCTGTCTCTATACTCAAGGTTCAAAATATCAGGGATTATTCTTGTCATCTTCCTCTGTATGCTTTCTGGGGATTCGATATCCATTTTGTAGTACGGTGACCAAAATTGAACTGCATAATCCAAGGGAACGTAAGATTCAGCAGATTTCCTTGTCAGACGACACGGTAAAACGTCGAATTAGTGAAATGTCAGATGATATCATGGAACAAGTGATACAGGAGATTAAATCGTCTCCAACTGGTATGTTTGCAATACAGTTGGATGAGTCAACGGATGTGAGTTCTTGTGCACAGCTACTCGTGTTTGTTAGGTATGTATTCTTGTGTGACATCAAGGATGGATATCTGTTCTGTACACAGCTAGAAACTACCACAACAGCTTTAGATGTGATGGAGAAGTTGACTTCTTTCTTCATAGCTAACGGAATCACCTGGGAAAATTTTTGTGGAGTCTGTACTGATGGGGTTCCGGCGATGCTGGGATCGAAATCGGGGTTACAGAAGCACGTCAAGGAAGTACCTCCGAATGCCAAAGGGGTTCATTGTATGATCCATCGTTTTGCACTGGCGTCGAAAACCCTCCCTGATGCTCTTTGCAAGATCCTGGAGGCAGTGGTAAAATGCGTCAACTTTGTGAAAGCAGGACATTTGAACTCTCGCCTTTTCCAGTGCTATGACTTTCCAAGGGTAATGTTGTGAATCGAGTGTTCGAACTTCGGGGAGAACTTAAGTTGTTCCTGCAAATGAAAGGGAAGGATGATGTACGAAGTCACTTCAACGTGGTGTTGTGGGAGCCACGTCTTGCATACCTGGCAGACATATTTGAGCAGCAAATCAGGCTGAATCTCAAGCTGCAAGGCAAGGAAAGAAATGTGTTTCACCACACGGATTATATTCGTGCATTTCTTGACAAACTCCAGAACTGGCAAAGGAAAGACAGTGCAGGAAATGTTGCCTTGCTTGAGAATCTCTCAACTGTTCTTGACGAGATTGAAGAGGATCATCTACTTGACCCATCACTCAAAAATTAAATAATTCAGCACTTGAAATCCTGGGAAAGTGAGCACAAAAGGTACTTCCCAGAGATTCGAGGAGGAAGAAAGGAAATTGGTGAGGAATCCTTTCTCTGGCACTCTTGATACTTTTGCCATTCCCGACGATATTCAGGACGAATTCCTTGATCTCAGGAACGATTCTGCTGCCAGAGACCTCTTCGAAGAAAAATCTGTGACTGAATTCTGGTGCTCAATGTATCAGTCATATCCAAAAGTTAGTGAGATCGCACTTCGAGTCCTCTTGCCAATGAAATAACTAAATCAGTGGGTCACAGGACCATGCAGTGTTAATGTCTGTACTCTTGATTTAATGTAAATATAATAATTATTGCCTATTATTAGATATTATTTCTCATTTCTGACTCAATTTGCGCTTTACTATAATAAATAGTTTCCTTGGATGTATTCTCAAAGTGTGATTGTATCATAAGTCATCTTCAATTGTCAGCTTGAGGTAGCAAAAGATTGTCTACCTGATTCTCGTCTGTTAACAAAAGCTGTTATTTCAGAATGTAAGATTGATTAATGGGCCTAGGAGTTGAAGCATTGCTGAAAGAGAAGGCTTCTTTAGTAGTGGCCATGACAGGTGCACGTGTAGCTACTGTAAGTGAGTTACTATTGTACAGTCCCCTGCACTAGTGCATTTACAGGGGCCTATCATATAAGCATTAAACATATCATTATTATTGAGGTATTTGTTTTAATATTGTTTTAATTTCATTCTATAGTATGTTTTACTATTGCGAGTTTCCTTCTGTCGCATGTAAACAAACACAGGGCTGGCACACTGCACAAAACCTAACAGGCCCTTGTAAACGCACTAGTGACGGGGACTGTACTTATTGTAAGTGAGATGCACATGTAGCTACTGTGAGTGAGGTGCACGTGTATTTACTGTGAGTGAGGTGCACATGTTTGATTAATGGGGCTAGGATTTGAAGCACTGCAGAAAGAGAAGGCTTATTCAGTAGTGGCCATGACAGGTGCACGTGTAACTAATGTAAGTGAGGTGCACGTATACCTACTGTAAGTGAGGTGTACGTGTACCTATTGTAAGTGAGATGCACGTGTACCTATTGTGAATGAGGTGCACATATATCTACTGTAAGTGAGGTGTATGTGTACCTATTGTAAGTGAGATGCACGTGTAACTATTGTGAGTGAGGTGCACGCGTAGCTACTGTGAGTGATTTGCACGTGTAGCTGCTGTAAGTGAAGTGCACGTGAAACTATTGTGAGTACGGCACATATGTAGCTACTGTAAGTGCGATGCACGTGTAGCTACTATAAAAGGGGTGTGCGTGTAACTACTGTGAGTATGGTGCATGTTTAGCTACTGTAGGTGAGGTGTACGTGTAGCTACTGTGAGAGAGGCGCACGTATACCTATTGTATATGAGATGCATATGTTGCTACTATGAGTGAGGTGCACGTGAAGCTACTGTGAGTGCAGCGCACGTGTTTCTACTGAAAGTGAGGTGCAAGTGTAGCTATTGTGCACGAGCACCCAACTTACAGCACATTCACGTGAGCCACACATACAGGAGCTACAAATGCTCCGTACTCACAGTAGCTACACTTACAGTTGCTACACATGCACCTTACTTACAGTAGCAACACCTGCGCTACACTCAAAGTAGCTGTTCGTACACCTCACAAACAGTAGCTACACATGCAACTCACAGTAGCTACGCATTCACCTAACTTACAGTAGCTACACGTGCACTTCACACACAGTAGCTACACGTGTGCCATTCTCACAGTAGCTAAACGTGCACCTCATTTACAGTAGCAACACGTGCATCTAACTCACAGTACTACACGTGCACCTTACTTACAGTAGATTCACATGCGCCACACATACAGTACGGAGCACGTGTAGCGATTGTATGTGTGGCGCACGTGAATGTACTGTAAGTAGGGTGAACGTGCAACTACTGTGAGTGAGGTGTATATTTTGATACTGTAAGTGAGGTGCACGTTTAGCTACTGTGACTATGGCACATGTGTAGGTACTGTAAGTGTGGTGCACGTATAGCTACTGTAAGTTAGGCAAATGTGTAGCTACTGTGAGTGAGTCATGTTTAGCAACTGTGAGACAGGTGCCTGTGTGACTACTGTGAGTGAGGTGCACGTGTAGCTACTGTAAGTTCGGCGTACGTGTAGCCACTATAAATGAGGTGCATGTGTAGCTACTGTGAGCGAGGTCCTAGTGTCGAAAGCAGGGATCCCTATCTTATGTGGTGTCCTGCCTAGAAGGAGAGTTGGCAATGAAAGGTTGTCAAGGGCAGTTGGAGTCAGCGGCCGTCTTGACAGATATTGCTAGTCAATATCAGTCCCTTCATTGACAACTGGGACAACATCTACGGCAGAAGGGACCTTTATGCTAGGGAAGGGGTGGCAACCCTGGCTGGTTCTCTCGAGTGAGCAATTCAAAAGATGTCGAAGTCTTTAAACTGCTAAGAGAACTTATGGACACGTGGGTGGAGGAGACTGCAGTGGGAGCGGTTAAACAAAGTAAAAAGTTACAGGGAAATAGTGCTTGGAATTATGACAAAACTAAATTAGGCAGGGGCTTAAAACCTAAACGCGACAAAGAGAGGACTCGGAACACCACTAACTTAAATGGTTACTACGCAAGCAGTAGAAGTATGAGAAACAAAATGAATGAAATTAGGCAGCACTCACAGTTCCTACACATACAACTCACTCAGATTAGTCACAAATGCAGCTTACTCACAGTAAATACACATAAGAACATAAGAACATAAGAACATAAGAATGGAGGAAACTGCAGTGGGCCTAATAGCCCATACTGGGCAGTCCCATTTACACCCAACCCCTATTGCTCATATGTCCATTCAACCTATGTTTGAAGCTATTCAGCGTATTCAAGTAAATTTTGATATTTGGTAACTTGTTCCACTCGTCCACTACTCTATTTTCAAACCAATGTTTACCTATTTTGCGCCTAAATCTAAATTTGTCTAATTTAAAATCATTGTTACGAGTTTGCTACTGGTTGGATAGTTTTAGTACCTTTGTAATGTCCCCTTTATTCAGCCCTGACTGCCATTTAAACACCTCTATCATATTGCCCCTCACTCTACGTCTCTCGAGGGAGTGCAAATTAATATGCTTTAACCTGTATCTGTACTCAAGGTTCCTAATGCTCAGGATTAGTCTTGTCATTCTCCTCTGAATTCTTTCCAAGGATTCTACATCCATTCTGTAATACGGTGACCAGAATTGAACTGCTTAATCCAAGTGAGGTCTCACAAGCTCAAGATATAGTTTTAGGATGACCTCGCTAGTCTTGTAACTAACACTCATATGTATGAACCCAAGTACTTTATTAGCCTTGTTTCGAGCAAATACACATTGCTTACTTGGCTTAAGATTCCTACTAATCATTACTCCTAAATCCTTCCCGCAGTCGGATTTCTCAATAACATCGTTGTTCATCTGGTATCTGGTTTCCCTGTTTACATCTGCAGTACTGAGTACTTGACATTTTTCCTCATTGAATTTTTATCTGCCATTTTTCAGACCATTCGAAAAATTTTTTTAGATCTTCCTATAGTTTTGCGGAGTCCTCGTCAGATTTAATTACACGCCCCATTTTAGTGTCATCAGCAAATTTACTTAAGTTGCTGTCTACGCCGATGTCTATGTCGTTTATGTATATAATAAAAAATATTGGTCCAAGTACTAAGCCTTGGGGAACTCCTCTAGTGACGTTACTCCAATCGGATTTAATGCCGTTAATGCTCACTAGCTGTTTCCTGTCCTGTAACCACGCCCTAATCCATTTAAGAATATCCCCTTTAATGCCATGAGCCTCCACTTTTCTTAATAGTCTTTCGTGGGGGACTCTGTCGAAGGCTTTGCTAAAGTCGAGATATACCACATCATAATTGTGCCTCTCGTCCACTAATTTGAAAACAGATGAAAAGAATGTTAATAGATTAGTTAGACATGAACGCCCGCTTGTGAAGCCATGTTGGGAATCATTGATCGACTTGTGCTTCTCCAGGTGATTTCGATTAGAGTTTGAAATGATTGCTTCCAGTAATTAGCCTACAATTGATGTTAGACTAATTGGACGGTAGGTAGAGGATAGTGATCTATCTCCCCTCTTGAAAATCGGTATTACATTTGCTATCCTCCAGCATTCTGGTACTGCACCCGTTTTTAGGGACATGTTAAAAAACTTTGCTGAGGGCATACTAAGCTCTTCCTTACATTTCTTTAATACTCTGGCAAATATGTCATCGGGACCTGGTGACTTATTAGGCTTTAGTTTGTCTATTTGCTTACTAACATCGTTACAATTCAGCACTATTTCTCTTAATTTATTTCTTCACTATCTCTGTATAGAGTATGTGCCTCGGGTATCATGTTTAAAGTTTCGGTGGTGACAACTGTTGAAAAGTATTTATTCAGATTATTGCGCATTCCTCCGTCGTTATCATTTAGCTCGCCGGTATCCGACTGTATTGGTCTAAAATCTTTTCTCGTGTTTGATACATTTGATATAATCCCTTGGGGTTTGACTTCGTCACTAGTCGAGATCGGGAGGGAGACTTCCCTCCCCAGCACAGCGTCTCTAGCTAGTCTCCCATAAGAGACATAATCCAGCAGCACCTACTGAGCCTCCCTCAGGTCACACGTGAGTCATTGTCAGAGCTATGTATAGAGTGAATTACTTACGGTGGGAAGTGCACTCATTTTATGTTTGTGTCCGAGAGTCAGTGTTTAGTAACGTAAATATAATGTTCTAGTAACTTCGATATAATGTTCTATGAATGTGTCTGTGTCAATGAGTGAATGATAAATAGCTGTACTTAGAATTGGTGTTTAGAAAGATTTCCCCTAAGAACGTATTTACAGTGTTACGCCGTCTCTTAATTTACTTTAATATCCAGGTTCTAGGCGTAACCAAACAAAAAAAAGTGAAGTAAATTAAAAGGGAATAAAAATAAATAAAGTAAACCTTTAAGAATTTAATTAAATTAAATATTAACACAATAAAGAGCCTCGTAGGCTGTCACAACAAATTGATTCACTATCGAAACCTTTAAGACACAAATGATACTAAACATCGAAATATCAAAGAACTGCTTAAATATATAGAATAAAAATAAAGCACTGGATTACGTTAACACTACATAAACATATAAAATAACTAAAACTGAAATTAACTAACGTGAAACAACACTGAATTACATAAATGTAACTAAGCAAGCACTGATGGACACATAAGAGATATGAATAGGTACTCACATAGATATACCACATTGGTGGCGACAGGAACAACACAGAAATAAAATGAAGTATAAGTAACAGGTGTCACTCAAAAGAACGTGAACTGAATGACAAGAGGACTGGACTGAACTCTGTCTGTTGGTAGAGTGCTATATATAGGGTCTGCTCCAGCCAATGCGACCAGCCTGTGAAACATTGGTCTTTTAGAGATGCAGATGGTCGTTAGAGAAACAAAGAATGCTTGTTACAATACTAAATGAAGAAATAAGTTGGGCTTGAACAAATAATAACAGATAAAAACTTAACAGCACAGGGTTAGGTGACTAGATTATATAATAGTAAATATAACACATCATTGCAGGAAAAATATGGAACAACATGGAAGCATGTTATAAAAAATAATAGAAAAATACGAAACGGTCGTAACAACAGTTAAATAACTAACAGGCCACGCTACTAACCTTCCTCATTTTAGCCTACTACTAAATATATCTATCTATACTTTCTACCTCTAAATCCCCTTCATTGCAAGATACTGTGAGTGAGGTGCACGTGTAGCTACTGCAAAAGAGCTGCATGTGTGGCTATTGCGAGTGAGATTCAAGTGTAACTACTGTAAGGGAGGTGCACGTGTAGTTACTATGAGACAGGGGCAAGTATACTTATCGTAAGTGTGATACACGTGTTGCTACTATGAGAGAGGTGCACGTGTAGCTACTGTGAGTGCAGTCCACGTGTAGTTAGTGTAAGTAAGGTGCATGTGTAGCTACTGTGAGAGGTGCATGTGTATCTACTGTAAGTGAGGTGCACATATAGCTACTGTAAGTGATGGTGCATGTGTAGCTACTGTAAGTGAGGTGCACGTATAACTACTGTAAGTGATGATGCATATGTAGCTACTGTAAGTGAGGTGCACGTGTAGCTACTGTGAGTACGAAGCTCCTGTAGCTACTGTGAGTGACGTGCATGTGTAGCTACTGTAAGTGAGGTGCACGTATAGCTACTGTGAGTGAGGTGCACCCTTAGCTAATGTGAGAGAGGTGTACGTATGGCTACTGTGAGTGAGATGCTCGACTGGCTACTTTGAGTGTGGCGCACGTGTAGATACTGTACGAGAGGTGCACGTGTGGCTATTCCATGGGAGTTAGGTGTGAGCGTAGCTACTCTAAGTGCGGCGCACGTGCAGCGACTGTAGGTGAGGTCCATGTGTAGCTCTTGTGAGAGAAGTACACGTGTGGCTACTCTGAGGATTAGCCCACCCGGGTACAGGTCACTGACCCACATCGGGGCCTAGGGGGCGAGAATGTAATAATAATAATAATAATACTAATAATAATAATAATAAAGAAATACAAAATAAAAAAAATCAAGTGAGAAACAATATATGACTGTTGTGTTGTCAATATTAAAAGAAACAATTGAGACCCTGCAATTGTGTGTAAATGAGGCATAAAGTCAGATCAGCCACCTGGGACTAGGTCACAATTTTCGTGATGCCATGTGGCAGCAGGGTCTACCATAGACAACACATTATGTGAGAACATAAGAAACATAAGAACATAAGAAAATAAGGAGTCTGCAATAGGCCGGTTGGCCTGTGCATGGCAGCTCCTGTCGAGAGTTACTACTGTATGTATATTTTTTATGCTGTATTATATATTATGTATGTATATTATGTATGTGCTCCATTTATATATATTATTTATTCAGCCTAGCTAGCAGCGTGTGGCAATGTAATTACCATGTCCCACATGCTTAATTAATGTGCCTGGCGACATATGGAAGCTGTTAGTGATCACTTGCCATACGTCGCCTATAGAGCAGTTGACTAGCGGACAGGTTGAGGAGTGCTACTCCCCTTGTGTACATATCTCTTATCCAGTAAATAGAACCTACAAAACATTATACAGGTGTTTGTGTTCGCTCCTGTATATAGAACTTATTACCCAGAACACGAACATGGCGCAGTGAACCGGTTTTACTGGATAATTAAGAGTGAAAGTGCAAACTTTGTGGGAAAGCCGGCTTATGGACTCCTTCCCTGTGTCAACCAACCGCCGCCCGCCACCCCTCCTGAAGAATTTTTAGCAACTTTGAGCAGTGTCAGTGACAGTGATTTTCTGTGCAGTGTTTAGTGCATTGTGTGTTTCGTGCCATATATGTGTGACCTTGTTCTAAAGGATTCTCAAGGTACACGGCATGTTCTGGGCATTTGTAAGGAGTAGACTTGAGTATACCTCCCCTAGTGAAGCCTGGAGGGTAACTGCCGCTAGTCGTCGTCTCCACCCCCCCTCACAGCGTCGTCTCCACACCCCTTCACAGCTCAAGGAGACTGCTCTCACTGCCCGGGACACACACGTACACACACACTGACCACGGCGATTCACTTATATATATTTTATATACATATAATCTACTTATCTGTGTATTTAATTAATTTTTTGTCTGAGATCTTGTTGATACGACGGGCTGACCGGTCAACACTGATTTAAGACACAGTACACAGATGAAGTAGTTATGTCTCGTGCCTTACGTAGCTGTGGAGCCAGCGCCCGGATGAGTCAGTCTGATGATAGCTCCGCAGAGATGGATGACCAGGCTGACCATGAAGCTCCAGCTCCAACAACATCGCGCAGCCCTTCACCTCGATATTCAGCGTTGTCTCCAGAGATAATTGCTTTAATGAAGTTTATGAGAGATGAAAGGCGCGAGGATGAAGCTAACAGACGTGTGGCGGATGAACACAGACGACAAGCAGAGGCAGAGAGAAACCACCAACGGAGATTGGAAGACAGTGCACGGTTTGAAGCCTTGATATCTCGCCTCACTGTTACCCAAGCCCCTGGCTCTAACACTGCCTCGGTACTGAATGGTTCAGATACCTCATCAATGCTTCCTTCACGCCCCCCAGCCCCACCTACAGCAGCAGCTCAAACACCGCCCATCTTGAAGCCTGATGTGAATTTCCAGACTTTTCGTGAAAGGCGGCGACGGTAGACTGATTATTCTACAATGGTGGATCTCCAGAGTTTGTCACAGCCTAAACAACTCATCCAGCTGCGTCCTTGGAAATTCAGCGTGTCTTAGAACATACGTTGCAGGTACCCCCGACCTCTTCGTTATCTGTAGAGGAGGTACTGGACATTCTACAACGGCACATCAAAGGACAGCAGAATGAAGCTCTGCGCAGGAGGGAATTGTTTAGCTGCAGACAGATGGAGGGCGAGACTTTTGACGCCTTTTATGTACGACTCAAGAGAGCCTCGGAAGAGGTAGATATATGTCTAGGCCACCACCAGCAGTGCGAGGAGACCCAGTTGAAGCAGGTGATCCTGATGGGTGTTAAGGACGAGGAGCTTGTCCAACGCCTCACCTCCGTCGACTTTTCCTCTTCTCTTAAGGATGTTTTGACGATATGTCGCTCCTATGAGGCTGCCAGGTGTGCCACCTCTGCCATCCGAGCTCCCCCTACAGTTGTACGCGCTGTGTCCCGGTACAAGAAGGACAAGAAGTCTGCTCCTACGCCTTCGCCCACCACGTCCACGCCCGGTTCATTTTGTAACAACTGTGGTAAGCAGCACGGAACACAGGTGTGTCCAGCTGCTGAGTCTACCTGTAACAGTTGTGACCGTAAGGGCCACTGGTCACTCATAGTACGGTGTGCAGCTAAACGCGTCCAGTGCAATGTGTGCGGTCGTCTGGGCCACTATGACAAGTGTTGCCCTACCCACAAACCCAAGGGACACCGTCGGCGGAAGCAGCAGCGCCCTTCCACCAGTGAGGGCCGCCCACAGTCGCCAAATCAGAGGCACGACGACCCTGGACAAAGCCCGACCCATATTAGGAGGGTGTACTCCTCGCGTCCCAGGACCAAAGTCCCCCAGCACGTAGGCGTCATCGTGACCTACGGCAATGTGTCATCCTGTCTCGAGATGCTGCCCGACACCGGCGCTGAGGCTACGGTCATCGGTCCCCAGCATTTGCAATGCTTGGGGCTCTCCCCAAGCGATCTAGGACCGCCTCCCAAGGACCTCTGCGTCACGGCAGATGGGTCACAGATGGCCCCAGCCCTAGGTTCACTCTATTCACATGTCACCTTTGGAAACAGGTCGTGTCAAGCCTGGATTGATGTGCATAATGGTGTCCCGACTCCTTTGCTGTCTTACAGACATTGCCAAGAGTTGGCCATCATCTCCCAGGACTTCCCAACACCGATTCTCGAGGTAAAATACGCCAACAGGGTGCACGAAGGGAGCAGCAACTACCCTGCTGCCGCCCTACCCCTACCTCTGGCCAGTGACACCTCTCCTTCGATAGTTGTCCCTGCTGCTTCAAGTCTCCACGCCTTGGCTCGCCTCCACGACAGTCACTGTGGAGCCGAGGCCATCAAACGGCGTGCAAGACAGACTGTGTTCCGGCCTGGCATCGACCCCGACATCTCCAATGCTGTCCAGGTGTGTAAGCCCCGCCACGTACTACAACCCAGCCAGCAGCAGGAACCCTTCATGAGTGACGACAACCCCACCCGCCCCGTTGAGTCTGTGTCGGCCGACTTTTTCTCTGTGTCAGGAAAGTCCTTCCTTGTTATCGTCGACCGTCTCTCTGGTTGGCCAGTTGTCATCAAGTGCGGTAATGACACGACGTCTGCCGCCACCATCAGCAAGTTCCGCCACTACTTCCGTGACGTGGGCGTTCCTGTACGCCTGCGAACCGACGCAGGGCCTCAGTTCACAAGCCGGAACTTTGCTGTGTTCCTTGACCGATGGGGAGTACGGCATGTGTTGTCATCGCCCCATTACCCGCAGCCCAACGGCCACGCTGAGGCTGCTGTCAAATTCTTGAAGCACCTCATCCTTAAGGTGGCCCCTTCTGGGAATATCGACTGCGAGGCCTTCGACCGGGGTCTTCTTGAACTCCGCAACACACCTAACTACACCAGACGCTCCCCTGCCCAGGTTTTGTATGGACGCCCCCTTCGTTCTTGTGTCCCTGCTCACCCTCAATCCTTCTCCAAGGAGTGGCAGGCCAAGACAGAGGATTGTGATCGCCGAGCCGCCGAACGTGTTCAAGACGTCGTCGCCCGCTACAACGACCACGCCCGTTCTCTCCCCAGGTTGAGTGTCGGCACCCAAGTCCGTGTTCAGGACCCGACCTCCCTACGCTGGGACAAAGTAGGCATAGTCATGGGTCTTGGTAGGTCACGGGACTACCAGGTGCGGTTACCCAGTGGTCGTGTGTGGTGGAGGAACCGCCGTTTTCTCCACCCTGTAACAATGCCTTCTACTGACCCCGCCACCAGTGTTGAGTCCCATACCCTTCCCATTGATCTAGTCCCTCGACGCTCAGAACGGATCCAAAAGAAAAGGTCCGCTCAAGACTTTGCTATGAGCGTATAGGGGGGAGGGAGGTGTATGCATATTATGTATGCTGTATTATATATTATGTATGTATATTATGTATGTGCTCCATTTATATATATTATTTATTCAGCCTAGCTAGCAGCGTGTGGCAATGTAATTACCATGTCCCACATGCTTAATTAATGTGCCTGGCGACATATGGAAGCTGTTAGTGATCACTTGCCATACGTCGCCTATAGAGCAGTTGACCAGCGGACAGGTTGAGGAGCGCTACTCCCCCTGTGTACATATCTCTTATCCAGTAAATAGAACCTACAAAACATTATACAGGTGTTTGTGTTCGCTCATGTATATAGAACTTATTACCCAGAACACGAACAACTACCACTCTCTATCATCCATGAATCTATCTAGCCTCCTTTTGAAACTTTCCAGAGTTCCCGCACTTACTACAAAGTTGCTAAGCTTGTTCCACTCGTCCACCACCCTATTTGTGAACCAGTTTCTTCCTATCTCCCTCCTAAACCTAAACTTATCTAACTTGAATCCGTTGCTCCGAGTCCTATCCTGCTCCGATATTATAAGAACTTTATCTATATCCCCTTTATTGATTCCTTTCACCCACTTAAATACTTCTATCATATCTCCCCGCACTCTTCGTCTTTCTAGGGAATGCAAGTTAAATTTCTTTAACCTATCCTGATATGGAAGGTTTCTAAGTCCCGGAATCATTTTTGTCATTCTTCGCTGCACCGACTCTAGTGAATTTATATCCATTCTATAATAGGGGCACCAGAACTGGACCGCATAATCGAGGTGCGGCCTGACTAGCGCAAGATATAGTTGCAATAAGACCTCTGCACTCTTGTTACTTACACTTCTAGATATAAAACCCAATACTCTCTTTGCCTTATTTCGAACATTAACGCACTGTTTTCTAGGCCGTAGGTCCGGGCTTACAATTACCCCTAGGTCTCTTTCACAAGTCGACTTCTCTAGGTTGATGTTGTTAAGGCTGTATACATTATAAGTATTTGTTCTTCCAATATTAAGTACGCTGCACTTGCTGGTGTTGAATGTCATTTGCCATTTTTCAGACCACCCCTGCAGTTTATTTAGATCCTCCTGTAATGCATTTGCATCCTGCCCTGAATTAATTTGCCGCCCTATTTTGGTGTCATCCGCAAACTTGCTTACGTCACTGCTGACATATGTGTAGCTACTCTGAGTGACGTGCATGTGTAGCTACTGTAATTTAGGTGCTTGTGTAGCTACTGTGAGGGAGATGCATGTTTAGTTACTGTAAGTGTGGCGCAAGTGTAGCTACTGTGGAAGAGGTGCACGTGTAGTTACTCTAAGTGTGCCGCATGTGTAGCTACTCTAGATCAGATGCACGTATAGCTACTGTAGGGAGGTGCACGTGTAGCTGCTGTGAGGAAGGTGCATGGTTTGATATTTTTATTTTGCCGCTTACAGCGGCTACTTTATTGTGCACCCCACACTCATCCTGTGAGCGGTAGCGCAAAAGGATTATAGAGTAGAGTTTACAGAGGGTCATAATAATTAACCCCAGTCCTCAGGATATTATGGCACTGAATGTTACACAGTATTTCATTTACATTATTTGTTTAGTTCTATACATAAAGGGTAACTTATTCACAAATGCGTGAGTACAGGCGTGTGAGGCAGTATGTCTGGCCTCACACTTTGTTATTCACATTTACGTGGGAGGTATTCAAGCACATTGCGTATTTGGTTCTGTACATGAGAACTGATATAGTTCCTAAGTGCAAAAAAGTGGATACAATCTTAATATGTCTGCTATCTTGCCATTAGAGATGAAGTGTTGTGCCATTTCACACACAGTGTGCTTTGGACCTGTCCCTAAAAGGTTTATCTTCACACAGTCGAGGACGTAGTGTTCAAGTGTGTTGCCATATGTATGGCCACACACTTTACATTTAGTTTTGTTTACATCTGCTTGAGGAACATACTGCCAAAGGTACTTATATCCTAACCTTAATCTAGCGGTTACAACATCTTGTAATCTAGTGATCTTGTTACTTGCTCCATATACATGTTTCACTTGATACATCTCATCATGGTAACCTATGGATCGACTAGTGCCTGTTTGCACTTGTCTACTTGCGTCAAACTCATCAATAAGTTCTTTCCTAATTACAGTTTTAAGGGTTCTTTTTGACAGACCCAAATTGTATTCAACGGTGTCTTTGTTAGACGCGAGTTTGGCGAGGGCATCAACTCTGTCATGTTTTATGAGACCTATGTGAGAGGGGATCCACAACAGTTTGACCTTGACACCCCGGTCAACAAGGCACGCATATTTGTGTCTGGCTTCAGAGACAAAAGCGTGACATCCTGAGTCGAGGGTGCCATGGACAAATAGTGAGGATAGAGAGTCAGTGATGATGAGACTGTCAGTAACAGTGGTTCCAATGAATTTAATAGCTGTGAGTATGGCAACTAATTCAGTTTGTAGAGTGGATGCCCAGTAGTTAATTCTAACTCCTTTCTCAATTACATTACCGTCAGGTTGAGTCACAACAATAGCACTTCCAGCCCTCCCACAGGCTGTGTTAAGAGATCCATCAGTGTAGATGGTCTGTGTGATATTATCATCAGTCTGTAGAGTGTGTATGTGTTCAAGAGCTCTCAATTTGGCAGTGTGTTGGAGACAAATGCTTTGTATAATTAATTTTTTAGGCGGATACGTGGGCATTGTGATATCGAAGGGAACTGTCCGCCAGGGTGGCAAGAAGCGCTGTTGTGTCTCAACTTTGTACAGGTGGTCTAGTCCAAACATCTTCATATGTGTAGCTGTAGTTTGGATCCATTTAGACTCAGTAGTCCCATGGTTCATACATTCTAGCAATGTTAAGGAAACAATGTTATCAGGATCACCACGCAGAAGCCTAGGGGCTATCATGAGGGTGACTTCAATTATTCTATCTTTAACACTGGGTATACCTAGTTATTTCCTCATATTAAGTACTTTAGCGCTCATGGGACATCCTAGGATAATTCTGAGGGCTTTATTTTGTTTTGCATTTTCTCGAGCTTGTCAACGCCTTTCCCGTCACGAATGACCAGGGCTGGTGCGTGGTAATCTATCAGAGATCTTATATAGCCTAGGTACATTGTTTTAACAATTCTAATATTAGCACCATAGTGCGGGCTGTACCCCGCTACACTTCTAAGAGGTCTGAGTCTGTCAGTACATTGGCGGGTTAGCTGTTGTATGGCTGGTAGGGTACAAGGGACGGAAACACCAAGATATTTAAAAGAAGAAACATAGTCAATAGTGTTGTTACCTATCTTGAACTTGGCGGGGCCGCGTTTGCAGTTACCAGCTTGTTTGTTGAACGCCTTAGTTTTCTCAGTGGAGATAATAAGACCGAGGTTCTCACAGGTTGCGTATACATGGTTCAGGGTGGTTTGCATTTCACGATGAGTTTTAGTATGTATAAGAATATCATCAGCATAGCTGATTGAGATATTGCTGGGGTTGTCTGGTATTAAATTTAATAATGCATTCATAAGAACATTGAACAAAGTGGGGCTAAGTACTCCACCTTGAGGGGTACCAAGTTGCATATCTTTAACTTCACTTTTGTAACCCTGAAACAGTGCAGCAGCCCTTCTGTTGGTTAGGTAACCACTTATCCAGTGTAACAGCCTACCTCCTATATCCATTTTGGCTAGTTCGTACAATATCAGTTGCCTATTGGCAATATCAAATGCAGCTTTTAGGTCAAGAAATGTGGTGTATCTGTGCCTTTCATCACCATGCACAGTTAGGAATGTGGTGATGCAATTATGTACACCTTTACCATGGGTGAAGCCATTTATGTTAGGAGACATGTGTTCTCTGATTCTATATAAGAGTCTGCCAAGAACCATCCTCTCAAAGGTTTTACACAGGCAGCTGGTTAGTGATATGGGACGAAAAGCATCAGGCTGTCCTGGTTTCGGTATTGGTACAACAATACTGCTGGTCCATGATGTGGGTAGTTGGCATGACTCATATTGTACAATACCAACAATGGATTGCCTGGCACGCGCCTTAGTAGTCTAACGATGTTGTAGGTGACTCCGACCTCTCCAGGGGAAGTAGACCTATCCCTGGCGAGGGTGGCGTCAAGCTCCCACTCAGTATATGGAACATCACACTCATCATGCTGTTTGCCCAGCATAAAGCTAATAAGATTACTTCTCTCTACAGACTTCGCATCAAGGAGTCCCCGAGTCCTAGCTGGTAACATGTCATTGCTAGACACATGAGTCCACTTTGTTATTAGCTCATTCGACTTTTGCAGAGTGTTTGGATGGGAGACGTGTCTACTGTTTTTACTTCTGATTATGTTTATGTCTTTCCAGGCTTTGCTGAGGGATGTGTGTTGGTTCAGGCTGTTGACATATGTCTCCCATGCATTTTGTCTGAGTTCGTTTACACGTTCCCTGACAGCAGCAAGGGAAGCTTGATATAATTGCATGGGTGGCTACGGTGGGGTGTGGTGTATGTGTAGTTACTGTGAGTGAAGTATACGTGTAGCTACTCTAAGATAGGTGCACGTTTAACTACTGTGAATGCGGCGCACGTGTATCTGCTGTAGAGTAAGGTGCGCTTGTAGCTACTGGCATGAGGAGCATGTGTAGGTACTGTGAGTGAGCTGCACGTTCAGCTACCGTAGGTGAGGCGCACGTGTAGCTACTGTGAGTGTGGCCTACGTCTGGCTGCTGTGAGTGAGATGCAAGTGAAACTACTGTGAGTGAGGTGCACGTGTCTTTACTCTAAGAGAGGCGCACAAGGTGTACAAGTGGGATTAACAAGGGTAAAATGGAAGATGTTCTGAAGCTCAGTAATAACGAAATAACTAGAACAAATGGCTTTAAATTTGATAAATTCCGATTCAGAAAGGATATAGGCAAGCACTGGTTTGGTAATAGAGTTGTGGATATGTGGAATAGGCTACCGAGTGCTATAGTAGGATCGGGGACGCTAGGGAGCTTCAAGACGAAGTTGGATAGGCACATGGAAGTGCTGGGATGGTGTGAAAGGATCTGCCCTGTATGGGCCAGTCGGCCTCCTGCAGTATCCCACTTTCTTATGTTCTTATGTTCTTATGTTCTTATATCTGTGTAAGTGATATGCAGTGTAGCTACTGGGTGAGGTGCAAGTGTAGCTATTTTTTTTTCACGAGGATTAGCAAGCCAGCCGGGCTGGGTCACTGACCCTCATCGGAGCCTGGGGGGCGAAAATGTAATAATAATAATAATAATAATAATAATAATAATAATAATAATAATAATAATAATAATAATAATAATAATAATAAGTTCATAGTAAATACAATTTAAAATAAAAAATAAAAAATAAAAATAAAACACTAATAACATTAATAATCATAACAACAACACTGATAATAATCATAATGATAATAATGATAATAATAATAAAGAACCGTAAGGAAATGCAAAAATGAATAAAAGGTCAATAGTGAGAAACGATATATGTCTTGTGTTGTTAAAGGAGGAGAAACAATTGAGACCCTGCAATTGTGTGTAAATGAGGCAGAAATTTAGATCGGCAACCTGGAACTTGGTCACAATTTTCGTGATGCCATACGGTAGCAGGGTCTACCATTAGACAATACATTATGCTTCCATTATCTTCTCAGGCGGTAGTACCGTCCTGTTTAATAGTGGCGCAAGTGTAGCTATTGTGAGTGAGATGCATGTGTACCTACTCTGCATGCGGCGCACGTGTAGCTACTCTGCATGCGGAGCACGTGTAGTTACTGTGAGAGGTGCAGTTTTATCTACTGTGAGGTGCACGTGTAACTACTCTAAGAAAGGTGCACGTGTAGCTTCTGTGAGAGAGATGCAAGTGCGGCTACTGTGAGAGAGGTGCAAGTGTAGCTTCTGTGAGAGAGGTGCACGTGTAGCTTCTGTGAGAGAGGTGCAAGTGTAGCTTCTCTGAAAGAGATGCAAGTGCGACTACTGTGAGAGAGGTGCACGTGTAGCTTCTGTGAGAGAGGTGCACGTGCACAGTGAGTGAGGTACGTGTAGCTTTGTGGAGAGAGGTGCAAGCCAGAGAGAGATGCAAGTGTGACTACTGTGAGAGAGGTGCAAGTGTAGCTTGTGAGAGAGGTGCACGGGTAGCTTCGAGAGAGATGCAAGTGCGGCTACTGTGGAGGAGGTGCACGTGCAGCTTCTGAGAGAGAGGTGCACGTGTAGCTTCAGGAGAGAGATGCAAGGCGGAGAGGTGCAAGTGTGGGAGAGAGTGCAGTGCGCCTGTGAGAGAGGTGCAAGTGTGAGGTTCAGAGGAGGTGCACGTGTAGCTTCTGTGAGAGAGGTGCACGGTAGCTTCTGTGAGAGAGATGCAAGTGTAGCTTCAGAGTGAGGTGCACGCAGCTTCAGAGAGAGGCACGTGTAGCTCCTGAGAGAGATGCAGTGCTGCTATCAGAGAGGTGCAAGTGTAGCTTCTGGAGAGAGATGCAGTGCACGAGTGAGGTGCAAGAAGCCAGAGAGAGATGCAAGTGCTGCTACTGTGAGTGAGGTGCACGTGTAGCTTTGTGAGTGAGGTGCACGTGTAGCTTGTGAGAGAGGCAGTAGCTTCAGAGAGAGTGCAGGCACACTGTGAGTGAGGTGCAAGTGTAGCTGAGTGAGGTGCACGTGTAGCTTCTGTGAGAGAGGTGCACGTGTAGCTTCTCAGAGAGAGATGCAAGTGCTGCTACTGTGAGAGGAGGTGCACGTAGCTTTCTGAGGAGGGTGCACGTAGCTTCAGAGAGAGGCACGTGTAGCTTCTGGAGAGAGATGCAAGTGCTGGCTACTGTGAGAGAGGTGCAAGTGTAGCTTCTGAGAGAGATGCAAGGCGGCTACTGTGAGAGGTGCAAGTGTAGCTTCAGTGAGAGAGATGCACGTGCTACTGTGAGAGGTGCAGTAGCAGAGTGAGGTGCACGTAGCTTGTGAGAGAGGTGCACGTAGCTTCTGTGAGAGAGATGCAAGTGCGGCTACTGGAGTGAGGTGCACGTGTAGCCTGTGAGTGAGGTGCACGTGTAGCTTCTGTGAGAGAGGTGCAAGTGTAGCTTCTGTGAGAGAGATGCAAGGGTGGCTACTGTGAGTGAGGTGCACTGTAGCCTGGTAGGCAGGGCTAGAGAGGCACGGTAGCTTCTGGAGAGAGATGCAAGTGCGGCTACTGGAGTGAGGTGCACGTGAGCCAGAGAGATGCAGCAGCTACTGTGAGGAGGGTGCACGTGCAGCTTCTAGAGAGAGGTGCACGTGTAGCTTCTGGTGAGAGAGGTGCACGTGGCCTGTGAGAGAGATGCAAGTGCGGCTACTGTGAGAGGTGCAAGTGTAGCTTGTGGAGAGATGCAAGGCATACTGTGAGTGAGGTGCACGTGTAGCTCTGTGAGTGAGGTGCACGTGTAGCTTCTGTGAGAGAGGTGCACGTGTAGTCGCAGAGAGAGATGCAAGGCGATACTGTGAGTGAGGTGCACGTGTAGCTTCTGTGAGTGAGGTGCACGTGTAGCTTCTGTGAGAGAGGTGCACGTGTAGCTTCTGTGAGAGAGATGCAAGTGCATACTATGAGAGAGGTGCACGTGTAGCTACTTTAATGTTCATGTGTAGCTGCTGTAAGTGTAGTGCACGTGTAGCTACTGTAAGAGAGGTGCTTGTGTAGCTACTATGAGAGAGGTGCACGTGTGGCTACTCTGAGTGAGGTGCAATACATGAGCAATTTGTTATGAAATTAAGTTAAATGTTTGCTTTCTAACTTAATCACACGAAAACATAAATCTTATTTTAGAAAGAAAATGTAACTTTCACAACTCCTTCTTCTTCATTATTATTCTACTTGTATTTAGTATAATACAGTAAAAGACAAAGCTATGTGTTAATAGCATATAATAGCATACATTATTATACGTTAATTTAATTTTTTTATCCTGTAAAATATTCTACCAGGTAAACTATATGTGTATTAATAACATTAATTATTCAGGTCCCGCTGATATTCAGGCTGGCCAAACTCACCTGCTAGTTCTGTTGTCAAGACGATTTTACGGTACTGGGGTATACTGCACACGATTATATTATAAAGACTGTATTTAGAGAGGTATTTTAACAATGTTTACAGTCTACTATAGCATTTTCTTGCGTATATGCAAAGTGTTGCGCATTTAGCACTAGCTTTGGGGCATTTGTATTAACCTCTGCAACCTTTATTGTAATAACATTTTATAGGTTAATAATAGATCATCTAGGGTGTGGAATGACTAACTACATTTATTTTTTCTACTCTCGCCAGCCTGCGAGACTTGATATAATTTCTAGGATATTTTCTCAAACATTTCTTCACCAGTAAACCCGTTCGGGTTCTGTTGATGGAATATTTTCTCAGTCCTTGCTGATTTTGTGGAGAGATGTTGCCTGGCTTCATTGATAGACAGATTCTAACTAGTTCTGCCATATATATGAACCACAAATAACCAAATAGCTACCTACAAATCTTCTGAGATAACTTCTGGTGCTGTTGTCAGCACAATGAAGATATCTGCGATATCTTAACAGACTGCCCATGTGTTCCCCTCAGTCTTTATTAAAAATAAAAAAATAAAAATCCGGTAAAAGCATGGAAGTCTGTCAACGCTTCACTTTCTTTTTACAACTTTCCTTAACAACTTCTTGAGTTTTTATATACCGGAAGTGTTTTCCAAGATGTGATCCAAAACTGCGGCAGGAATGTTCTGTACTTGGGAGATGACGGAAGGAATTATATCTGCGTGAGGTGCTGTAATCACGATCCGTTTGTGCTGCATATAACGTTAAAAGTAAAATATGCATCTGTTTTCTCACGGCAATAAAGTCATCCTTTTCTGGTGAACACAAGACCACATCTCCATAGGTGCCATAAAGTTCTACACTATCTCAATAAAAAGTGATGATTGAATACATCAATTATAAAAAAAATCACATTGAAGAAGTTGATGTCATTTCGTTCTCGCCGTGGCCACCAGGATTCGACTGTAACAATGCCATGATTCTATAGTATATTATATCTTGTGAGAAAATATGTATGAAAATTCGGTTAAGAAACAAAGGACCTACCCATTAGTGTTCTCACTCCAACTGACCAATGACAGTGTGAGTGCCTTAGGCCTGAACCAATAAGGAGAGCCTGTGATATGTGACGTCATGAGCATGTGGCATCCCATAAGGACGTCTTTGTTTTAAGCCAGTCTAGGTTGGTGGGTGTGGATGGCGAGTGGAGTAACAATAATTAGTAAGTGCACTTAAGGTTTTATCCATTTCACGAAATATATTGTGATTCATGTGACCCCGTTTAACTAGCTAGGAGAATAGGTTATTGTTTTCAAAGTGTAACTGCCTGTTCTAAATAATGTCGTTGATAAACGAAGAACCGTTAAGAATAGTTCTCATTAGTAAAATTTAACTATCACATAGTTCCCATCGTGTCTAAGTCATTGCATGTTAGCTCTATTCCTCAGTTTTTCCCCTCTCCCATTCTCCCCGACTATTGGTTCCCAGGTCAACCCCCTGATGGGGGGAGTGACCGCAAGCAACCCCCACCCCCCAACCACAGGCCTACCTCTCCTTCCTTCACCTACTGAAAGAAATAGTAAGAATAGAATAAAATACAATTAGAGAATAAAGAAACAGTAACTGTAAGTAAATACATAGAAATAAGTTATAAAATAAAGGAAATCACACTTCATTTATTAAACAACAAACTTTGAGATGCATTCATACAACATAGATCAGTATACACGGATATATTTCAATACACAGTTGTAAATCCTCAAAAGTGTACAACTGTTCGTTGAACTACCTAATCAAAAGGTCACTTTTAGAATACTGAAGTTGGTCTGTTTGCTCGAAACTTACTGTGAACGGTATTGGAAGTAAAACTCTAATATTTAAAATTCTCAGTGTAGGTGAAATTCAATTCTGTAATACGAATTTTTTTAATTTTATTTTTATATTGTTTTACTTAAATCTCAGAACATTGATATATTTATAAATTGTTTTGGTCGTAAGGATGTTTGGTTACGATGTACTCCCTGACAATGTCATTATAACACCGTTTTGCCCATATAAAATGATGATTAAAGTAATTGTATTTATCTTAAGCACATTCAAAGCGAATTAAGACATATCTGGAACAAGACAAGATGTGTATTATTGGAGCAAGTAAGCTGAATATATTTGGGAGATACTGTAAATAAATATTTTTATCATATAGATACATCTGAATCACACACACACACACACACACACACACTTGTGTCCTGACCAGAGGGTCACGAACTATTCGGCGCCCTGCAGCTGGGGCTGCCTGCCTTCAATCCCTCCTTCCCACCGAAATTTCAGCAAATTATTGCCAGAAGTTACAATTCCGTTTCGGAAAGGAGGAATCAGTGTTGAATAGTGCTTAAAAGCCACTAACAGCTGGGAGTCGTGGCCAAGTTAACCTTCACACCCCCTAGAGAGGTCCCAGGATACTCACAGATACCCGCCCATGAGACCCAACAACAGCCGGCTATGTGTTAGTCCGTCCAGATGGGAGGCCTTGGTATGATCGAGAGTCGGACCTCCGCACCTTACTCTTCTGAAACATCACTGCACCACTTGAGTCAGTGAGGTCCTGTGACACCAGGCGGCGCGGTGTCCCCATGAAGCTACGACACCAAGTAATGAATTAATTGCTACATGATGTGAGGTCCCTTATAACACTATCTGTGAAGGAGTTACTGCACCATATGAGGCCCCTCACACCACCATCTGTGAGGGAGTTACTACACCATGTGATGCCCCTCTCAACACAATCTGCGAAGGAGTTACTGCACCACGTGAGGCCCCTCACAACATCTGTGAGCGAGTTACTACACAACGTGTTTGCTGTTCAGCACCTCAGCACATGTGGCCTACGTGACCTCATATGAACATAAGAACATAAGAACATAAGAATGGAGGAAACTTCAGCGGGCCTATTGGCCCATACTGGGCAGTCCCGTTTACACCCAACCCCTATTGCTCATATGAGCATCCAACCTATGTTTGAAGCAATTCAGCGTATTCGAGTTAATGATGATATTTGGTAACTTGTTCCATTCATCCACTACTCTGTTTCCAAACCAGTGTTTACCTATTTCACGCCTAAATCTAAATTTGTCTAATTTAAAACCATTGTGTCAGAGTTCGCTCCTGGTTGGATAATTTGAGTACCTTTGTAATGTCCCCTTTGTTTAGCTCTGCCTTCCACTTATACACCTCTATCAGGTCGCCCCCGCTCTACGTCTCAAGGAGTGCAAATTAAGATGCTTTAACCTGTCTCTATACTCAAGGTTCCTAATGCCCGGGATTAGTCTTGTCATTCTCCTCTGAATTCTTTCCAAGATTCTATATCCATTCTGTAATACGGTGACCAGAACTGAACTGCGTAATCCAGGTGTGGTCTCACAAGAGCAAGATACAGTTTTAGGATGACCTCGCTAGTCTTATAACTAACACTTAGTATGAACCCAAGTACTTTATTAGCCTTGTTACGAGAAAAACACATTGTTTGCTTGGCTTAAGGTTCCTACTTATCATTACTCCTGAATCTCTCTCGCAGTCGGATTTCTGTAATCGTTGTTCATCTGGTATCTGGTTTCCCTGTTTACATCTCCTATACTGAGTACTTTACATTTGTCGACGTTGAATTTCATCTGCCATTTTTCAGACCATTCGAAAAATTTGTTTAGATCTTCCTGTAGTTTTGCCGAGTCCTCGTCAGATTTGATAACACGTCCTATTTTAGTGTCATCAGCAAATTTACATACACTGCGGAAGAAAGATGGCGCCGAAACTACAATGGGACTTTACTGGTGCGTATTCTGTGAGGTTTCATTCAAGGTTGATTGTAACTATGCATGCTTTCTTATCCTTGAGGAGACACGATGAATGCATACGATTTGGAAGAAATAGAACGCTTGGGGTCACCTCAAGGCCAAACGCGAGTAATTAGGCCTCACCGGTGTCCTTGGTGGTAGTAGTAGTAGTAGTAGTAGTAGTAGTAGTAGTAGTAATAGTAATTGTAACGACCAACCTTAAAAGAGAAACGGAACGGGTCGTGGCCACATAGAACATAAGAACATAAGAATGGAGTGAAACTGGCAGCGGGTCTATTGGCCCATAATAAGTAGTCCTGCTTACACCCAACCCTATTGCTCATATGAGCATCCAACCTATGTTTGAAGCATTCAGCCAAGATTTGAGTTAACACGATGATATTTGGTAACTTGTTCCATTCATCCTCTACTCTGTTTCCAAACCAGTGTTTACCTATTTCACGCCTAAATCTAAATTTGTCTAATTTAAAACCATTATTACGAGTTCGCTCCTGGTTGGATAATTGAGTACCTTTGTAATGTCCCCTTTGTTTAGCCCTGCCTTCCACTTATACACCCTTATCAGGTCGCCCCTCGCTCTACGTCTCTCAAGGAGTGCAAATTAAGATGCTTTAACCTGTCTTATACTCAAGGTTCCTAAAGCCCGGGATTAGTCTTGTTGGCTCCTCTCTGAATTCTTTCCCAAGGATTCTTGCCGATATCTATTCTGTAACACGGTGACCAGAACTGAACTTCGTAATCCAGGTGTGGTCTCACAAGAGCAAGATACAGTTTTAGGATGCATCTGCTAGACTTTAACTAACACTCTTTTGTATGAACCCAAGTACTTTTATTAGCCTTGTTACGAGCAAAACACATTGTTTACTTAGCTTAAGGTTCCTAATACTTATTATTACTCCTAAATCTCTTCAGTCGGATTTCTATGGCATCGTTGTTCATCTGGTATCTGGTTTCGTTTTTTTTTACATCTCCTATACTGAGCACTTTACATTTGTTGACGTTGAATTTCATCTGCCATTTTTTCAGACCATTCGAAAAATTTGTTTAGATCTTCCTCTAGTTTTGCTAAGTCCTCGTCAGATTTGATAACACGTTCTATTTTAGTGTCATCAGCAAATTTACTTATGTTGTTGTCTATGCCGATATCTATGTCGTTTATGTATATAATAAACAATAATGGTCCGCACTGAGCCTTGGGAACCTTACCATGATGTTGCTCCAATGGGACTTAGTGCCATAATGCTCACTAGCTGTTTCTGTCCTGTAACCACGCCCCATCCATTTAAGGATGTCACCTTTGGATGCCATGAGCTTTACCTTTCTAATTAGTCTTCGTGGGGACTCTGTCGAAGGCTTCATCTAAAGTCGATATACCACATCATAATTGCTTTCCCCGTCCACACCGATTCGAAAAACTGATGAAAAGAATGTTAATAGATTAGTTAGGCAAGAACGTCCGCTTGTGAAGCCATGCTGTAAACCGCGATCAATCTGTGCTTCTCCAGGTGATTGAATAGAGTTTGAAAAATGATTGCTTCCAGTAATTTGCCTACTATTGATGTTAGACTGATTAAGTGGTAGTTAGAGGGAGTTAGTGATCTATCCCCTTCTTGAAAATCGGTATTATATCTGCCATCCTCCAGGATTCTGGTACTACACCCGTTTTGGTGACATGTTAAACAACTTTTACATAAGTATACTAAGCCCTTCCCTTACATTCCTTTAATAATTCTTGGCAAATATCTCATCGGGACCAGGTGACTTATTAGGCTTTAATTTGTCTATTTGCTTACTAACATCATTACTAGTCACTACTATCTCACTTAATTTGTTTTCTTCACTATCTCTGAATAGAGTCGGTGCCTCGGGTATCATGTTTAAATTTTCGGTAGAAACTGTTGAAAATATTTATTCAAATTATTGCTCATTTCTCCATCAAGTATCAGTGAGTCACGGAGTCTGGACCGTATTATCCAATTCTTCGTGTTTTGCTTGGATACATTTGGTATAGAATCCTTTTGGGGTTTGTCTTCGCCTCCCTTGCTATCCCTTACCTCATTATTCCTCTTGCTTTCCCTTTATCTTGGTTTTAACCCTACTGCCAATACCCTATAATAGTCCTGGAGGTGAATTTCGCCACGATTTATCTTCTACCTATAGCCTTCTCTTTGGCCAAATGATGTTCTTTTTAAATAATTATTTATCCATTTAGGTCATTGTTGTCTGATCTGGAGTTTTTTTTGTATGGCGTTCTGCCTTTTGTGCATTAAGTAACTCACTATTTAAATTGTCGCGGGAATTCTCGGCAATCTTCAGATCTCGTTATCAGGTCCATGTCATCTGTCAGTTTCACTGCCAAGCGAAGTTAATTCTCTCAGCTGCCTTTTTAAACTGTCAAAGTTTGCCCTTCTGAAATCTGGTAATTTTAGTGGAATTTTCCTTACATCTGCCCTGAAAATCTAACTGGAATCGAATTTCCTTTGTGATCGCTGTTTGCAAGTTCGTTCTCACCTCGACATTGCCACGAGGTTTTCTCTGTCTGGACAGAATCAAATCCAGTATATTATTACCTGTGTGGGTTCGGTTATATGTTACCCTAGGAAACAGTCCTGGATCGTCTCTTGAGAAAATCCTCTGATTCTGAGTTGCCCGTATACTAATCTCAATCTATTTGGCCTACTATACAGACTTTGTTGGTGTATGGAAGCCCTGCGCATTTCATCCCAGATAAGTCGTCATTGACGCTATCAAGATTGGGGGGTCTATATATTACTCCTGGTGATTAATTTTCCCAATTCGCCGCCATCCATCCAAATTGTTTCTGTATTGCTCTCAGTTTTTATTTCCTTATTTATTTCACACTTCGGGGATTATCCCTAACATAGATTGCTACTCCGCCTCCTTTCCTGGTATGCCTATTTGGTATGGTAGAACAGTTTGTAACCCGCAATTTGGTATTCGACTGGTAACTTACGTGTGTCTAGGTTGATCCATGCTTCAGTGACGCAATTATATTGATTTTTTTCGGTATATACCAAGGCCCTAATATCATCCATTTGCTTCTCACTTCTACTGTTCGCGTAGTATACATTTGCTAATGTGTTCTGAGTCCCCTCATCAAGGTTTAGTTTTAAACTCCCTGTCTAATTTAGTTTTGTCATCATTCCTAACACTATTTCCTGTAGTCTTTCACTTTTGTTTACCTGCTCCCACCGCAGTCTCTCCCTCCACCCCCTGCATGCTCATGTTCTCTAGCAGTTTAAAGACTTCATATCTTTGAAGTGCTCTCTCTAGAGCCCCAGCCAGGGTTACATCTATCCCAGACAGGTGCACCCCATCCTCAGCATAAAGGTCCTTTCTGCCATAGAAGTTGTCCCAGTTGTCAATGAATGGGACTGATATTGACTTGTAATATTCAGTCAAGCTATTTTGTCGTTGACACTTAACCGCTCCTTGACAACCATTCACTTCAACTCCCCCTAGGGCAGGTGACACATTCTATACATGATAGGGATCCTCCCTTGAAGTCCTAATACGAACTATGGCTGCCTTGAACTTTATCAAGAAGTTCCTTGCCCTACACCGGCCAATATCATTGCCTCCCTGCACTGAGGCAGATAATGGGTTTGTTCCCATTACCAGACAAGATATTGTCCATCCTAATAATTATATCCCCACCCTGTAGCTCCTGGCAAACACACCCTCATCCCATTTTTGTTTTTAACACAAAAGGCCCTGTCCATGTAATTCTTACCTGTGAGTCACCAACAATTAAAGTTTTTATACCTTCCTTGTCATCCCTGCCCCCCGACTCAGCCTAACGTCCAATCTGTTTATCAAGGACTGAACTGGTTGGTACACTTAGCTGTTGTTGTCATGTTGTCGTATCCTTCAGGTGCTTCTTCACCACCAGCTTTGTTCTCCCACTACTCACAATTTTTCCACTCGCTGATTTTTTTCGTCAGACACTGGCTTTTTACTCGTCCAGCCTCTCTTTAACTTCGCCAGCTCTTTCCTTAATTTCAGGTTCTCCAACGTGGCCCCTCTCAATTTCTAACTTGGCCCTCGCCATCTCTTCAATGGACCACCCTGTTTGGTCAACAAACCTCATACCTGACCGCATTACAAAACTGGCCATGTTCGATAATTATCCCTCCGGAGCTAACCCTGCCGTGACCTTCTAGTGAGGCTTGTGAACACAACGAAGATAATAGGATCATGCCTATTTTCAGCATCTTCTGAACTCTTTAAAGTGATTGAGGAGGATAGTGGATGGGGTAGAGGATCGTCATGGGGAGGTGAGGAGGAGGAGGTCGATGTGTGAGAAGGGTGAGGAGGAGGGAGATCGATGTGTGAGGAGGAGGGTGAGGGAGGATGGTGGATGGGGTGGAGGAGGAGGGGGAGATCGTGTGTGGAAGGAGGTGAGGAGGGAAGGAGGGGGGTCGATGTGTGAGGAGGGTGAGGGAGGAAGGAGGGGGTCGTCATTAGTATCTTAGGTGCAAGACATTCCCCCTGAACTCCTCACAGCTGACCCAGGTAAGTGTGGTCACGCCCTCTTGACTACAACACAGGTAGGAGGGGAGTGACCTGGTAACCCTGATGGGCATCCCTGGAGGGTATAGTACATGAACCAGGTGAATTGAGTCTTATGTAACAACACGATAATTAGCAATTAAACTACCGTCTCACACCTGACCAATCATTACTCTCACCTGGCCCTTGATGTCTTCTATATGTTTGTTGTTGTGTTTATGATCTTGGTGTTTGGTATCATCGGGTGTTCCTGTGAGGTGGACTGGAGAATACACACACACACAACACACACACACACACACACCCACACACACACGATCCAAGAAAGGTTCCATCATCACTATTTTGTATTATTGTCCATAATTATGACCTAAAGTGACGTAACTTAACCTTTCCTAACTTGACACGTAAGCTTACCACAAACAAGACCTCAGACCAGTGTGTAATAAGTGTGTTGTGTCATTATGGTACCTGAGTTATAGCCTCTTGGGATGTGTTATGGCGCAGCTGGGGGACTTGACCGCCTTTACTGATAATCTTGTTTCTTTAAGGAGGTAATTTATAATGTAAGAGCCAAATAAGAATGGGTAGTTTTCTGTACCTGCTGTGTGTGTGTGTGTGTGTGTGTGTGTGTGTGTGTGTGTGTGTGTGCGTTAGTCTATCTGCAGACACACACACACGTACACTAGAACAGTCCTCTTACCTAATTGATCCCAGAATCGACTGTTTATCAGCACCCACCGCTCCTAACCGTACACTATGGGTCATCCTCATTCTAACCACCCTCTATCACCCCCTAACCACACACACTACGAACCAACCAACCCCCTAATCACCCTCTCACCACCTCCTAACCACATACTACCAGCCACCTCCACCCCTCACTTAACCACCCTCTACTACCGGAATCATACACTACCAGCCACCCAGCCATAGTCAACCACCACCTCCCAACACACTCCACCACCTCCCAACACACTTCATCACCTCCCAACACACTCCACCACCTCCCAACACACTCCACCACCTCCCAACACACTTCATCACCTCCCAACACACTCCACCACCTCCCAACACACTCGACCTGCCTCCCAACACACTCCATCACCTCCCCAACACACTCCATCACCTCCCAACACACACTCCACCACCTCCCAACCAACCTCCAACACACTCCACCACCTCCCAACACCCCACTCACCTCCCCAACACACTCCATCACCTCCCCACACACCTCCAACACTTCACTCCCAACACCTCCACCACTTCCCAACACACTCCACCACCTCCCCAACACCTCCACCACCTCCCATCACCTCCATCACCTCCCAACACCTCCACACCCCTCCCAACACCTCCACCACCTCCCAACAACAACACCTCCCCCACCTCCCAACACACTCCCACCACCTCTAACACCTCCACCACCTCCCAACACCTCCAGCAACCTCCCAACACCTCCCACCACCTCCCCAACCACCTCCACCACCTCCCAACACCTCCACCACCTCCGAACACACTCCACCACCTCCCAACACACCTCCATCACCTCCCAACACCTCCACCACCTCCAAACACACTCCACCACCTCCCAACACACTCACCACCTCCCCAACACACTGACCACCTCCCAACACACCTCCATCACCTCCCAACACACTCCACCACCTCCCAACACACTCCACCACCTCCCAACACCTCCCAACACACTCCACCACCTCCTAACACACTCCACCATCTCCCAACACACACCATCACCTCCCAACACACTCCACCACCTCCCAACACACAGAAGGACAAGAGACCAGCCCCTACCAGCCACCGTAAACATTAATTTGTGTGTTCACTTTTTCTAATGAAAGCTTTTGTTAAACAACCCACTCTCCTGAGCCTTCCCTATCAATGTATGTAATGAGTCATTTCTGTCCATAGTATATTGTCAGTCTTAGGGCTGCTTTTACTTTGCCGATAAACGGTTAATTATTGTTATCATTATTACTAATCTACACACACACACACACACACACACACACACACACACACACACACACACTATATTTTCAGCCTTCTGGCTGCCAAGCTCTTTCAATAAACCGTTAATTATTATTATTATTATTATTATTACACACACACACACAGTTGTAGTAAAGGCTGTGCGTTTGTAAATCAATTTAAAAAATATTAAATAATTGTACAAAGGTTCAAAATATTGTATATTTTTCTAAAAAAAATACGTGAGACTTATCTAATACTAGCAACTCACAGGTTATTGAGAACCAATATATTTAACCCAGATAAAGATGGTGGAAATAAACCGGATATTTTGGCGTATTGGGAGAGAGAGAGATGACCAGGGACGGAGTAAATATACTGATACATAAACGGGAAAACTAACATAGAAAAATATATAAATAAACTAGTAAATGAATAGAGAAAATAAAGATTGTGAGATCAAACGAGATAAATAATAAATAATGGCCGCTAATTCTTCTCACTTAAACCAAAAAACCTAAACACAAGAGTTGAGGTTTCTGGTTCATGTAATATTAAGTTTCAACCCTGATTTAAATTTTCAGGTTATGGGTTGTACGTACAGTTACATTGATATATTCTTTCAGTTGGTGTATTTTAACCATGATTTATTTTCTTCAGATAATAACATACTGTATTTATATATTGATTAGGTAGTTGTTCAGGTCTTTTATCTAACGATTTTCGTTTAGTAAAGGGAATTTTTTTGTTTACTATGGATTCATTTACAGGAGTGAGATATTTTAATTGAATTTTGCAATGCCACCTATGTAGTAAACTCGAGATGCCTGTGTTATAAACTGTCGTACGCTTGTGGGAAGAACAAGAGAGTGTTTTCAACTCAGGAGGAATATACATCGATCAGTTATGTAGTGCGAGAGAATAAATGAGAATATTATGCTTTCCTTGAGACAGATAGAAAATGTGGTTGGTGGGGCACATTGTGGAGCTGCAGATGTTAGGTAAATATGTGATAACCCAATAGTTCAGCTTCATCGTCCTACAGTAACTTGTTTTTGTAGTTTTCCCTGTAGAGTTTCCCTGTAGAGATGCCTTATAGAATTTCTCAGTAGAGTTCTCCTGTAGTATGAGAATTTCTTTCTTTTTATCACCAGAGTTTAAGATACTGTACGTATATATATATATATATATATATATATATATATATATATATATATATATATATATATATATATATATATATATATATATATATATATATATATATATATATATATATACATATATATATATATATATATATATATATATATATATATATATATATATATATATATATATATATATATATATATATATATATATATATATATATATATATATAACTTTTTTTTTTAGCAGGTTTATGGAATACACGTACAAAGTAACGTGATCACTGAACACTACAACTACAGAGAGATTGATGACTAATGTATGTACTGTAGGCTACTCATTCAGATAACATAATTGTTAAATACTAGAAATACAAAATAACATGAACATCACAACTATATTTGGCCATCTTTAACCTCTATCACAAACCCCTTACACACATATCACTTACAATAGAGTCCTGTCCACGTTCAGCATTAGTCAAGCGTATTCATGACTGGCTTGGTATATCACACACTCGGTAATTATAAGGTGATATAGTCCATGCAGCACTCTCCAGACCCTAAACATACTCAACACTAATTCTCACAATTAATGAAACAGATCAGAGGGAATGTTATAACTGCTTGTGAAAATGGACTTGTAATTAAGTTTCTGTGGACGCCATCACAAGTTAGAATTTTGAAAACTTGATAATGTTAATGAACTTGCCAACAGCTTGTACCAGTGCGTGCCTGGATAGAGTTAAAACTAGCCTGAGCTTATTTTACGCAGTTTTTAAAAGAGTATTAGGTAAAAAATAAACATATGTCATGAGAACCTTACTAACTTAAGTAACTCACAAAGACCAGAAAACTATATACTCTTGGATGTGATTAATATGGCGAGGCAGACTGTGTACGGTGTGGCCATGACTGCCCCGATATAACTATAAGGTAGGGTATAGACGTAGTACTGTAGCAGCTGTCACAGGATATCCCCGATGTGAAGAAAACACTATGAAAACTGTGAGAGGGAGAGCAAATTGGAACATTGTGTTGTTTTTTATTCTTTATTAGGTTACACTATACACAGAGAATAGTACTGTTTATGAATGACTAACAATTATCTAGCTCCTGAAACACTAGAAGTTGTAAATAAGTTGTAGGTTAAACTCATTATAAAATTAAAATACAGTGTTAATAAGTTAATATCCCCGATCACTGAGAAAATGTATCCATATTAAACAAAATTTGTAACTGAATGTCTATTGTGTGAGAGGAAATAAATTAAACTAAATTATTCACGGATATTCATGCAACCCAAACTTGATGCAAAGGGTCAGCATAATAATATATGAAACGCTTCCATTTCCCATCAGAGTTTATTTTGACTGCAGCTAACAATAGTGAGGAGCGTCAATCACTGATAAAACCCGGTGTGTTACCCAACCTTAGCGGGCTTCATAATTTGTTTATCCTTATACATAGCAAATGGTTGCACAAACACTCCTCTGAATCACTTTCGCTCTGTCATAAAGTAATCGTTTTCCTTGTTATAATTAAATATATGATTAATTACAGCTACACTTATCCCCCAGATAGTATTTTCAAAACATCACTAAGCGAGTATTCTGTATTAACATGGGCTTATTAATTGTATGTCGAAAACTCAATAGTTCAGTGTTGTGCAGTGATCCCAATTATTTCATGACTTTTACTCGCATAGAATAATTATCCGTATGATTTTCTCTTTTATAGCCCACTTATGCTGTTCCATAGGAGTCAGGAAACAGGTTGGAAAGTGCCAGGAATTGTTACCCATTTTAACACCTTGGTCTAGGAAGCCTGATTAAGTTCTTAGGTCGATCTTCACTTATATTCTTGCAATGAATAATCTTCATAAGGGGTGATGTAAGAAAATGCAACTAACGAGTCATCTAAGAATAACATCAAAATTATAATGAGAATCTACCCAATTTAAAAATTTACATTCAGCACCAAATTGATACTAATTATATGTATCCAGGTATGCTTTTAATGTTTAGTTTTGTACATTAGGTTATCCAGTTAGGTACTTGCATTGTCACATCTTCAGTTATATGGAATGTTTATCATGTAAGGCTGAGCCCGTAAATAACACCGTTTCTGTAATATCAACAGTTTATGATCGGGATATTGTTAGGCCATAACTTTGCAACTTAGGTTAAGTTAAAGTTGAATATAATAATGAGGGCACATATGGCACAACAAAAAACAAATTGGCAACTCAGCACAACTTAATCCTTAATATTTATCACTTAAAATTAATGTTATTGCAATACACAACAAACAATGGTAAAGTGCAAAAATTATAAACACAAATAAGGACGAAATTGTGCATCATGGGTACAACCACAGCCCTCTTACTTTATCACATCAGGTCAGGAGTGAAGGTTTGGAATTATACACGTCACGAAATATTTCAAATAAAATTTAATAAAAAAAATCAATAATAAATGTGCATATTAAATAATGAATGGATAAATTAATTCAAGACAATAAATAATATACATGATTAATTGACCGGAAATATTTAGCAAAGGGCAAACCATCGTAGGTAACTACTCCTTACCAAGTTAAACTACACTTGGTTTTCCATCCTTAATAAACAATTAATATGTACTATCAAAGCCAAAAGTCGTGTCGCGGTTTTCTCTGAAGATTAAATATAACTCGTGAAACATTATGAGAGCCCTACCACAAGGCAGAGCTTACCAAAAGCTTTAGCCCTTCGGCATATATCTTCACCAAATTTCACGACACGACTTTTGTCTTTCATTGTACACAGTATATAACAATAATTTATTGCACTATACACACAATACATAATAATAAGAGCAGCACTGAATATATAATACTTAACTAAACCATATTAGAGAAGGTGTCCACCACTAACTGACCCAAACGTCCGGTCAGCACCAATGCCCAGCCGTGACTACCCAAAACACTCTCGTGCACCGGTGAACTCCACGCCTAAACAGAACTAATATATAACAACTCCTACATTAAGCTGCAAATATAGTTAAATATACACACATTTTAGGATACAATTTAAGGTATCATGTACCAGTTTTGCTCACAAATAATGATATCAAATAATTTACATACAATCCACCATGACACGTAGTCATCCCGACACCAACGCCACCACCACATGGAAGGGGAGGGTAACGAGCATTTCCCAAACTAATGTAGGGAAATGCTTGTTAAATACACAAATCACATATTTCGCTATGCATAATGCAATGCATTACTGTGCATTACACTATGCATAACAATACTCACCTTAGGTTATTTTATGACTTCATTCCTTCATATTTTGGGTAACAACACCTCAGAACTCTTGTTGTTGTTGTTGTCCTCCTCCTCCTTCTTCTTCTACTTCTACTTCTTCAATTATATTACAATAATCACAACCCTCCACACACCCCCACAGCCCTCCCTATTCCCACAACCTTCTCCACACTCCTTCAACCCTCACCCCACTTTCCCTTTTCTCCACGAATTTGGTCAATTCAACAATTGCTCTCCCAGCATTATGAGGCTCAGTCACGTCTACCTGATGTTCCTTAATTAATTTCTCAACTTCATCAGGTACTGTGACGCCCTTCTCGTTTCTCCCTTGACGTTTCTGAGACCGTGTTAATTTACCCCCCGCCCTCCCCTCACCCCCCTTCCCACTTGGAAGCATTTGAATCCCATATATCGTAATTTTGTATTCTTATTTTTTACCTTTCTTGAATTTCTTAATATTCGGCCTCTCCTTATTTTTATGAATCTCTCTCTCTCTCTCTCTCTCTCTCTCTCTCTCTCTCTCTCTCTCTCTCTCTCTCTTGCCTTTCAAACATGCCCCTGTCCTCATTCAATTATCCTTCAGTTTTATAAATCTCTTCACACTGTTCATCATCTTCTTCCCTTCTCTTTTTCTCTCCTATTTCTCCCCGACCTTCTCTTCATTCGTCTTCTTTCATCCTCCTTCAACTATCGTCAATTTTCTCAATGTGTACTCTCTCTCTCTGTCTCTCTCTCTCTCTCTGTCTCTCTCTCTCTCTCTCTCTCTCTCTCTCTCTCTCTCTCTCTCTCTCTCTCTCTCTCTCTCTCTCTCTCTCTCTCTCCTTCACACGCCTTCCATCTTTATCATATTTCCTCAGCTGTGTCTACACTTTGTCGTCCTCCCCTTCACTCCCCTTTCATTATCACAATCTATCTCACGTTTATCCAACTTTCTCCACACTTTCTTCCCTCTCCCCTGCACTCCCCTTCTCTTTCACTTACCACACTGCCTCACACTATTCCTACACTTACCACACGGTGTCATACTCTCCCTATACTTACTACTCTGTCACATTCTTCATACACTTGCTACACTGTGTCACACTCTTCTTAAACTTACTACACTGTGTCACACTCTGCTTAAACTTATTACACATTGTTACACTCTTCTTAAACTTACTACACTGTGTTACACTCTTCTTAAACTCACTACACTGTGTCACACTCTTCTTAAACTTATTACACTGTGTTACATTCTTCTTAAACTTACTACACATTGTTACACTCTTCTTAAACTTAGTACACTGTGTTACATTCTTCTTAAACTCACTACACTGTGTCACACTCTTCTTAAACTTACTACACTGTGTTACACTCTTCTTAAACTTACTACGCATTGTCACACTCTTCTTAAACTTACTACACTGTGTTACACTCTTCTTAAACTCACTACACTGTGTCACACTGTTTTTAAACATACTACACTGTGTTACACTCTTCTTAAACTTACTACACATGGTCACACTCTTCTTAAACTTACGACACATTATTACACTCTTCTTAAACTTACTACACTGTGTTACACTCTTCTTAAACTCACTACACTGTGTCACACTCTTTTTAAACTTACTACACTGTGTTACACTCTTCTTAAACTTACTACACATGGTCACACTCTTCTTAAACTTACTACACATTGTTACACTCTTCTTAAACTTACTACACATTGTTATACTCTTCTTAAACTTACTACACACTGTTACACTCTTCTTAAACTTACTACACTGTGTTACACTCTTCTTAAACTTAATACACATTGTCACACTCTTCTTAAACTTGCTGCACATTGTTACACTCTTCTTAAACTTACTACATTGTGTTACACTCTTCTTAAACTCACTACACTGTGTCAAACTCTTCTTAAACTTACTACACTGTGTTACACTCTTAAACTTACTACACAATGTCACAATCTTCTTAAACTTACTACACATTGTTACACTCTCTTAAACTTACTACATTGTGTTACACTCTTCTTAAACTCACTACACTGTGTCACACACTTTTTAAACTTACTACACTGTGTTACACTCTTCTTAAACTTACTACACATTGTCACACTCTTCTTAAACTTACTGCACATTGTTACACTCTTCTTAGACTTACTACACTGTGTTACACTCTAGTTAAACTCACTACACTGTGTCACACTCTTCTTAAACATACTACACTGTGTTACACTCTTCGTAACTTACTACACATTGTCACACTCTTCTTAAACTTACTACACATTGTTACACTCTTCTTAAACACACTACACTGTGTTACACTCTTCTTAAACTTACTACACATTGGCACAGTCTTCTTAAACTTACTACACATTGTTACACTCTCTTAAACTTACCACACATTGTTACATTCTTCTTAAACTCACTACATATTGTTACACTCATCTTAAACTTACTACATAAGAACATAAGAACATAAGAACATAAGAATGGAGGAAACTGCAGCGGGCCTATTGGCCCATACTGGGCAGTCCCGTTTACACCCAACCCCTATTGCTCATATAAGCATCCAACCTATGTTTGAAGCTATTCAGAGTATTCGAGTTAATGATGATATTTGGTAACTTGTTCCATTCATCCACTACTCTGTTTCCAAACCAGTGTTTACCGATTTCACGCCTAAATCTAAATTTATCTAATTTAAAACCATTGTTACGAGTTCGCTCCTGGTTGGATAGTTTGAGTACCTTTGTAATGTCCCCTTTGTTTAGCCCTGCCTTCCACTTATACACCTCTATCAGGTCGCCCCTCGCTCTACGTCTCTCGAAGGAGTGCAAATTAATATGCTTTAGCCTCTCTCTATACTCAAGGTTCCTAATGCCCGGGATTAGTCTTGTCATTCTCCTCTGAATTTATTCCAAGGATTCTATATCCATTCTGTAATACGGTGACCAGAACTGAACTGCATAGTCCAGGTGTGGTCTCACAAGAGCAAGATACAGCTTTAGGATGACCTCGCTAGTCTTGTAACTAACATTCCTTTGTATGAACCCAAGTACTTTATTAGCCTTGTTACGAGCAAAAACACATTGTTTACTTGGTTTAAGGTTCCTACTTATCATTACTCCTAAATCTCTCTCGCAGTCGGATTTCTCTATGGCATCGTTGTTAATCTGGTATCTGGTTTCCCTGTTTACATCTCCTATACTGAGTACTTTACATTTGTCGACGTTGAATTTCATCTGCCATTTTTCAGACCATTCGAAAAATTTGTTTAGATCTTCCTGTAGTTTTGCCGAGTCCTCGTCAGATTTAATAACACGTCCTATTTTAGTGTCATCAGCAAATTTACTTATGTTGCTGTCTATGCCGATATCTATGTCATTTATGTATATAATAAATAATAATGGTCCAAGTACTGAGCCTTGGGGAACTCCACTTGTGACGTTGCTCCAATAGGACTTAGTGCCGTTAATGCTCACTCGCTGTTTCCTGTCCTGTAACCACGCCCTAATCCATTTAAGGATATTACCTTTGATGCCATGTGCTTCCACCTTTCTAATTAGTCTTTCGTGGGGGACTCTGTCGAAGGCTTTGCTACACTGTGATACACTTTTCTTAAACTTACTACACATTGTCATACTTTTCTTGAACTACTACACTGTTTACCACTCTTCTTAAACTCACTACACATTGTTACACTCTTCTTAAACTTACTACACACTGTTTCACTCTTCTTAAACTTACTACACTGTGTTACACTCTTCTTAAACTTACTACACATTAGCACACTCTTCTTAAACTTACTACACATTGTTACACTCTTCTTAAACTTACTACACATTGTTACATCCTTCTTAAACTCACTACATATTGTTACACTCATCTTAAACTTACTAAACTATGATACACTTTTCTTAAACTTACTACGCATTGTCACACTTTTCTTAAACTACTACACTGTTTTCCTCTCTTCTTAAACTCACTACACATTGTCACACTCTTCTTAAACTTACTACACTGTGTCACACTCTTAATAAACTTACTACACATCGTTTCACTCTTCTTCAGCTTATTACACATTGTTATACTCTTCTTAAACTTACAACACTGTGTCACACTCATCTTAAACTTACTACACTGTGTAACACTCTTCGTAAACTTACTACAAATTGTCACACTCTTCTTAAACTTACTACACATTATTACACTCTTCTTAAATTTACTACACTGTGTTACACTCTTCTTAAACTTACTACACTGTGTTACACTCTTCTTAAACTTACTACACTGTGTTACACTCTTCTTAAACTTACTACACATTATTACACTCTTCTTAAACTTACTACACATTGTTACACTCTTCATAAACTTACTACACTGTGTTACACTCTTCTTAAACTTACTACACTGTGTTACACTCTTCTTAAACTTACTACACTGTGTTACACTCTTCTTAAACTTACTACACATTGTTACACTCTTCATAAACTTACTACACTGTGTTACACTCTTCTTAAACTTACTACACTGTGTTACACTCTTCATAAACTTACTACACTGTGTTACACTCTTCTTAAACTTACTACACTGTGTTACACTCTTCTTAAACATACTGCACATTGTCACCCTCTTCTTAAACTTACTGCATAATGTTACACTCTTCTTAAACTTACTACACATGGTTACACTCTTCTTAAACTTACTACACTGTGTTACACTCTACTTAAACTCACTACACTGTGTTACACTCTTCTTAAACTCACTACACTGTGTCACACTCTTCTTAAACTTACTACACTGTGTTACACTCTTCTTAAACTACTACACTGTGTTACACTCTTCTTAAACTCACTGTACTCTGTCACACTCTTTTTAAACTTACTACACTGTGTTACACTCTTCTTAAACTTACTACACATTGTCACACTCTTCTTAAACTTACTGCACATTGTTACACTCTTCTTAAACTTACTACACTGTGTTACACTCTTCTTAAACTCACTACCCTGTGTCACACTCATCTTAAAGTTACTACACTGTGTTACACTCTTCTTAAACTTACTACACATTGTCACACTCCTCTTAAAATTACTACACATTATTATACTTTATTTAAACTTACTACACTGTGTTACACTCATCTTAAACTCACTACAATGTGTCACACTCTTCTTAAATTTACTACACTGTGTTACACTCTTCTTAAACATACTACACATTGTCACACTCTTCTTAAACTTACTACCCATTGTTACACTCTTCTTAAACTTACTACACTGTGTTTCACTCTTCTTACTCTTACTACACATTGTCACACTCTTCTTAAACTTGCTGCACATTGTTACACGCTTCTTAAACTTACTACACTGTGTTACACTCTTCTTAAACTCACTACACTGTGTTACACTCTATTTAAACTCACTACACTGTGTCAAACTCTTCTTAAACTTACTACACTGTGTTACACTCTTCTTAAACTTACTACACATTGTCACAATCTTCTTAAACTTACTACACATTGCTACACTCTTCTTAACTTACTACAAATTATTACACTTTTCTTAAACTCACTACCCTGTGTCACACTCTTCTTAGCTTACTACACTGTGTTACACTCTTCTTAAACTTACTACACATTGTCACACCCTTCTTAAACTTACTGCACATTGTTACACCCTTCTTAAACTTACTACACATTGTTACACTCTTCTTAAACTTACTACACTGTGTCACACACTTTTTAAACTTACTACACTGTGTTACACTCTTCTTAAACTTACTACACATTGTCACACTCTCCTTAAACTTACTGCACATTGTTACACTCTTCTTAAACTTACTACACTGTGTTACACTCTTCCTAATCTCACTACACTGTGTCACACTCTTCTTAAACATACTACACTTTGTTTCACTCTTCTTAAACTTACTACACATTGTTATACTCTTCTTAAACTTACTACACATTGTTACACTCTTCTTAAACTTACTACACATTGTTACATTCTTCTTAAACTCACTACATATTGTTACACTCATCTTAAACTTACTACACAGTGATACACTTTTCTTAAACTTACTACACATTGTCACACTTTTCTTAAACTACTACACTGTTTGCCACTCTTCTTAAACTCACTACATGTTGTTACACTCATCTTAAACTTACTACATAAGAACATAAGAACATAAGAATGGAGGAAACTGCAGCGGGCCTATTGGCCCATACCGGGCTGTCCCGTTTACACCCAACCCCTATTGCTCATATAAGCATCCAACCTATGTTTGAAGCTATTCAGAGTATTCGAGTTAATGATGATATTTGGTAACTTGTTCCATTTATCCACTACTCTGTTTCCAAACCAGTGTTTACCGATTTCACGCCTAAATCTAAATTTATCTAATTTAAAACCATTGTTACGAGTTCGCTCCTGGTTGGATAGTTTGAGTACCTTTGTAATGTCCCCTTTGTTTAGCCCTGCCTTCCACTTATACACCTCTATCAGGTCGCCCCTCGCTCTACGTCTCTCGAGGGAGTGCAAATTAATATGCTTTAGCCTGTCTCTATACTCAAGGTTCCTAATGGCCGGGATTAGTCTTGTCATTCTCCTCTGAATTCATTCCAAGGATTCTATATCCATTCTGTAATACTGTGACCAGAACTGAACTGCGTAGTCCAGGTGTGGTCTCACAAGAGCAAGATACAGTTTTAGGATGACCTCGCTAATCTTGTAACTAACACTCCTTTGTATGAACCCAAGTACTTTATTAGCCTTGTTACGAGCAAAAACACATTGTTTACTTGGTTTAAGGTTCCTACTTATCATTACTCCTAAATCTCTCTCGCAGTCGGATTTCTCTATGGCATCGTTGTTAATCTGGTATCTGGTTTCCCTGTTTACCTCTCCTATACTGAGTACTTTACATTTGTCGACGTTGAATTTCATCTGCCATTTTTCAGACCATTCGAAAAATTTGTTTAGATCTTCCTGTAGTTTTGCCGAGTCCTCGTCAGATTAAATAACACGTCCTATTTTAGTGTCATTAGCAAATTTACTTATGTTGCTGTCTATGCCGATATCTATGTCGTTTATGTATATAATAAATAATAATGGTCCAAGTACTGAGCCTTGGGGAACTCCACTTGTGACGTTGCTCCAATGGGACTTAGTGCCGTTAATGCTCACTCGCTGTTTCCTGTCCTGTAACCACGCCCTAATCCATTTAAGGATGTCACCTTTGATGCCATGTGCTTCTACCTTTCTAATGAGTCTTTCGTGGGGGACTCTGTCGAAGGCTTTGCTACACTGTGATACACTTTTCTTAAACTTACTACACATTGTCATACTTTTCTCAAACTACTACACCGTTTACCACTCTTCTTAATCTCACTACACATTGTTACACTCTTCTTAAACTTACTACACCCTGTTTCACTCTTCTTAAACTTACTACACTGTGTTACACTCTTCTTAAACTTACTACACATTAGCACACTCTTCTTAAACTTAATACACATTGTTACATTCTTCTTAAACTCACTACATATTGTTACACTCATCTTAAACTTACTAAACTATGATACACTCTTCTTAAACTCACTACACATTGTCACACTCTTCTTAAACTTACTACACTGTGTCACACTCATCTTAAACTTACTACTCTGTGTAACACTCTTCTTAAACTTACTACAAATTGTCACACTCTTCTTAAACTTACTACACATTACTACACTCTTCTTAAATTTACTACACTGTGTTACACTCTTCTTAAACTTACTACACTGTGTTACACTCTTCTTAAATTTACTACACTGTGTTACACTCTTTTTAAACTTACTACACTGTGTTACACTCTTCTTAAACTTACTACACATTATTACACTCTTCTTAAACTTACTACACATTGTTACACTCTTCTTAAACTTACTACACTGTGTTACACTCTTCTTAAACTTACTACACTGTGTTACACTCTTCTTAAACTTACTACACATTATTACACTCTTCTTAAACTTACTACACATTGTTACACTCTTCTTAAACTTACTACACATTGTTCCACTCTTCTTAAACTTACTACACTGTGTTACACTTTTCTTATACCTACTACACATTATCACACTCTTCTTAAACTTACTACACATCGTTTCACTCTTCATAAGCTTACTACACATTGTCACACTCTTCTTAAACATACTACACTGTGTTACACTCTTCTTAAACTCACTACCCTGTGTCACACTCATCTTAAACTTACTACACTGTGTTACACTCTTCTTAAACTTACTACACATTGTCACACTCCTCTTAAACTTACTACACATTATTATACTTTTCTTAAACTTACTACACTGTGTTACACTCATCTTAAACTCACTACAATGTGTCACACTCTTCTTAAATTTACTACACTGTGTTACACTCTTCTTAAACATACTACACATTGTCACACTCTTCTTAAACTTACTACCCATTGTTACACTCTTCTTAAACTTACTACACTGTGTTACACTCTTCTTAAACTTACAACACATTGTCACACTCTTCTTAAACTTGCTGCACATTGTTACACTCTATTTAAACTCACTACACTGTGTCAAACTCTTCTTAAACTTACTACACTGTGTTACACTCTTCTTAAACTTACTACACATTGTCACAATCTTCTTAAAGTTACTACACATTGCTACACTCTTCTTAACTTACTACACATTATTATACTTTTCTTAAACTCACTACACTGTGTCACACTCTTCTTAACTTACTACACTGTGTTACACTCTTCTTAAACTTACTACACATTGTCACACCCTTCTTAAACTTACTGCACATTGTTACACCCTTCTTAAACTTACTACACATTGTTACACTCTTCTTAAACTTACTACACTGTGTCACACACTTTTTAAACTTACTACACTGTGTTACACTCTTCTTAAACTTACTACACTGTGTCACACTCTTCATAAACATACTACACTTTGTTTCACTCTTCTTAAACTTACTACACATTGTTATACTCTTCTTAAACTTACTACACATTGTTACATTCTTCTTAAACCAGTGGTTCTCAACCTTGTTTGCCCCATGCACCCCTTTCACCATATGTCAGAATGTCAATCCCCCCTCCTTCCAAGATTGTCTGCCTTAAAAAGTGCATTCCAAATAATATGCATATACTACTGAAAATCCTTTATTTTTTCCATATTAGTACATATACATTCCCCCCGAAAACCTGAATTCCCCCCCCTGGGGGGAATTCCCCCCTGGTTGAGAACCCCTGTCTTAAACTCACTACATATTGTTCCACTCATCTTAAACTTACTGCACAGTGATACACTTTTCTTAAACTTACTACACATTGTCACACTTTTCTTAAACTACTACACTGTTTGCCACTCTTCTTAAACTCCCTACACATTGTTACACTCTTCTTAAACTTACTACACATTGTTTCACTCTTCTTAAACTTACTACACTGTGTCACACTCTTCTTAAACTTACTACACATCGTTTCACTCCTCTTAAGCTTACTACACATCGTCACACTATTCTTAAACTTACTACACATTGTTAAACTCTTCTTAAACTTACAACAATGTGTTACACTCTTTTTAAACTCACTACACTGTGTCACATTATTCTTAAACTTACTACACTGTGTTACACTCTTCTTAAACTTACTACACATTGTCATACTCTTTTTAAACTTACTACACATTGTTACACTATTCTTAAACTTTGTACACTGGATTACACTTTTCTTAAACTCACTACACTGTGTCACACTCTTCTTAAACTTACTACACTGTGTTACACTCTTCTTAAACTTACTACACATTGTTACACCCTTCATAAACTTACTACACATTGTTACACTCTTCTTAAACTTGCTACATTGTGTCAAACTCTTCTTAAACTTACTACACTGTGTTACACTCTTAAACTTACTACACATTGTCACAATCTTCTTAAACTTACTACACATTGTTACACTCTTCTTAACTTACTACACATTATTACACTCTTCTTAAACTCACTACACTGTGTCACACTCTTCTTAAAAGTACTACACTGTGTTAGACTCTTCTTAAACTTATTACACATTGGCACAGTCTTCTTAAACTTACTACACATTGTTACACTCTTCTTAAACTTACTACACATTGTTACATTCTTCTTAAACTCACTAGATATTGTTACACTCATCTTAAACTTACTTCACTGTGATACACTTTTCTTAAACTTACTACACATAGTCATACTTTTCTTAAACTACTACACATTTTTCCACTCTTCTTAAACTCACTACACATTGTAACACTCTTCTTAAACTTACTACACACTGTTTTACTCTTCTTAAACTTACTACACTGTGTTACACTCTTCTTAAACTTACTACACATTGGCACACTCTTCTTAAACTTACTACACATTGTTAAATTCTTCATATACTCACTACATATTGTTACACTCATCTTAAACATACTAAACTATGATACACTTTTCTTAAACTTACTACGCCTTGTCACACTTTTCTTCAACTTCTACATTGTTTTCCACTCTTCTTAAACTCACTACACATTGTCACACTCTTCTTAAACTTACTACACTGTGTCACACTCTTCGTAATTTTACTAAACATTGTTACACTCTTCTTAAACTTACTACACTGTGTTACACTCTTCTTAAACTTACTACACTGTGTTACACTCTTCTTAAACTTACTACACATTATCACACTCTTCTTAAACTTACTACACATCGTTTCACTCTTCATAAGCTTACTACACATTGTCACAGTCTTCTTAAGCTTACTACACTGTGTTACACTCTTCTTAAACTTACTACACATTGTCACACTCTTCTTAAACTTACTACACATTGTTACACTCTTCTTAACTTACTATACATTGTTACACTCTTCTTAAACTTACTACACATTGTTACACTCTTCTTAAACTTACTACACTGTGTTACACTCTTCTTAAACTTACTACACATTGTTACACTCTTCTTAAACTTACTACACTGTGTTACACTCTTCTTAAACTTACTACACTGTGTTACACTCTTCTTAAACTCACTACACTGTGTCACACTCTTCTTAAACTTACTACACTGTGTTACACTCTTCTTAAACTTACTACACATTGTCACACTCTTCTTAAACATACTACACACTGTTTCACCCTTCTTAATCTTACTACACATTGTTATACTCTTCTTAACTTACTATACATTGTTACACTCTTCTTAAACTTACTACACTGTGTTACACTCTTCTTAAACTTATTACACATTGTCACACTCTTCTTAAACTCACTACACTGTATCACACTCTTCTTAAACTTACTACACAGTGTTACACTCTTCTTAAACTCATTACACATTGTCACACTCTTCTTAAACTCACTACACATTGTTACACTCTTCTTAAACTTACTACACATTGTTACATTCTTCTTGAACTTACTACACTGTGTTACACTCTTCTTAAACTTACTACACTGTGTTACACTCTTCTTAAACTCACTACATTGTGTCACACTCTTCTTAAACTTACTTCACTGTGTTACACTCTTCTTAAACTTACTGAACATTGTTACACTCTTCTTAAACTTACTACACATTGTTCCACTCTTCTTAAACTTACTACACTGTGTTACAGTTTCCTTATACTTACTACACTTTATCACACTCTTCTTAAACTTACTACACATCGTTTCACTCTTCATAAGCTTACTACACATTGTCACACTCTTCTTAAACTTACTACACTGTGTTACACTCTTCTTAAACTTACTACACATTATCACACTCTTCTTAAACTTACTACACATTGTTACACTCTTCTTATCTTACTATACATTGTTACACTCTTCTTAAACTTACTACACATTGTTACACTCTTCTTAAACTTACTACACATTGTTACACTCTTCTTAAACTTACTACACATTGTCACACTCTTCTAAAACTTACTACACTGTGTTACACTCTTCTTAAACTTACTACACATTGTCACACTCTTCTCAAACTTACTACACATTGTTACACTCTTCTTAACTTACTATACATTGTTACACTCTTCTTAAACTTACTACACATTGTCACACTCTTCTTAAACATACTACGCACTGTTTCACCCTTCTTAAACGTACTACACATTGTTACACTCTTCTTAAACTTACTACACATTGTTACACTCTTCTTAAACTTACTAAACATTGTTACACTCTTCTTAAACTTACTAAACATTGTCACATTCTTAAACTTACTACACTGTGTTACACTCTTCTTAAACTTACTACACATTGTCACACTCTTCTTAAACTTACGACACATTGTTACACTCTTTTTAACTTACTATACATTGTTACACTCTTCTTAAACTTACTACACATTGTCACACTCTTCTTAAACATACTACACACTGTTACACCCTTATTAAAATTACTACACATTGTTACACTCTTCTTAAACTTACTACACATTGTTACACTCTTCTTAAACTTACTACACTGTGTTACATTCTTCTTAAACTTACTACACTGTGTTACATTCTTCATACACTTGCTACACCGTGTCACACTCTTCTTAAACTTATTACACTGTGTTACACTCTTCATAAACTTACTACACATTGTCACACTCTTCTTAAACTTACTACACATTGTTACACTCTTCTTAAACTTACTACACATTGTTACACTCTTCTTAAACTTACTACACATTGTTACACTCTTCTTAAACTTACTACACTGTGTTACACTCTTCTTAAACTTACTACACATTGTCACACTCTTCTTAAACTTGCTGCACATTGTTACACTCTTCTGAAACTTACTACACTGTGTTACACACTTCTTAAACTCACTACACTGCATCACACTTGTTACGAACCCCTCCACCCAGCACTACGAACCACGCCATCTATTGTCCTGATCTACCTACCCAGCACCACGAGCAACGCCATCTAGAGACGAGACACGAGTATGACTCGTCTTAGTTACCACTCCGAGGTTTCCCTTCTCCCTATCCTGGTTGTTGCGTCACCTCCTCAAAGTCTTCTTTGTCAGCTCCAATTCGAGGAAAGAGCACTTGGCTCTGGGAAGTGACCACAGGATCATCTATCCTCTAAACCTACGTGCAGTGACTACCTACCGTCTTCTACAATACTCAGCCTTACTCGTCAGCCATCTCAGCTCCTCACTTAAGTACTTGTATTTTGTATTAACTCCCCCATGTCCACTTGCTTCAAGATTGTTTATGTTGTATTAATATGTATATACTGTTAATGTTTAGGTTAAGTTTGGTTAAGGGTAATTTATAAGCTGAATATTTTGTTAAAGGATTTATGGTACTTTATTATACACAACGAAAACTCGCATCCTTTGTCTACCCTTCTATAGTCCGATTGTCTTTGTTTTTTTTTATTGTTGTTACCTGTTGGGATCTGGGTAGACGTATAACTATATTCTAAATCCCCAACTCGTAACACACTCTTCTTAAACTTACTACACTGTGTTACACTCTTCTTAAACTAACTACACATTGTCACACTCTTCTTAAACTTACTGCTCATTGTTACACTCTTCTTAAACTCACTACACTGTGTCACACTCTTCTTAAACTTACTACACTGTGTTACACACTTCTTAAACTTACTACACATTGTCACACTCTTCTTAAACATACTACACATTGTTACACCCTTCATAAACTTACTACACATTGTTACTCTTCTTAAACTTACTACACATTGTTACACTCTTCTTAAACTTACTACACTGTGTTACACTCTTCTTAAACTTACTACACTGTGTTACATTCTTCATACACTTGCTACACCGTGTCACACTCTTATTAAACTTACTATACTGTGTTACACTCTTCTTAAACTTACTACACTGTGTCACACTCTTCTTAAACTTACTACACTGTGTTACACTCTTCTTAAACTTACTACACTGTGTTACACTCTTCTTAAACATACTACACATTGTTACACTCTTCTTAAACTTACTACACATTGTTACACTCTTCTTAAACATACTACACATTGTTACACTCTTCTTAAACTCACTACACTGTGTTACACTCTTCTTAAACTCACAACACTGTCACACTCTTATAAACTTACTACACCGTGTTACACTCTTCTTAAACTTACTACACATTGTGACACTCTTCTTAAACTTACAACACTGTGGTACACTCTTCTTAAACTTACTACACATTGTCACACTCTTCTTAAACTTACTGCACATTGCTACACTCTTCTTAAACTTACTACACTGTGTCACACTCTTCTTAAACTTTCTACACTGTTACACTCTTCTGAAACATACTACACATTGTCAAACTCTTCTTAAACTTACTACACATTGTTACACTATTCTTAAACTTACTACACATTGTTACACCCTTCATAAACTTACTACACATTGTCACTTCTTAAACTTACTACACATTGTTACACCCTTCTAAAACTTACTACACATTGTTCCACTCTCCTTAAACTTACTACACAGTGTTACACTTTTCTTAAACTTACTACACATTATCACACTCTTCTTAAACTTACTACACATTGTTACACTCTTCTTAAACTTACTACACATCGTTTCACTCTTCTTAAACTCATTACACATTGTCACACTCTTCTTAAACTTACTACACATTGTTACACCCTTCTTAAACTTACTAAACATTGTTACACCCTTCTTAAACTTACTACACGTTGTTAGACTCTTCTTAAACTTACTACACATCGTTTCACTCTTCTTAAACTTATTACACATTGTTACACTCTTCTTAAACTTACTACACATTGTTACACTCATCTTAAACTCACTACACATTGTCACACCCTTCTTAAACTTGCTGCACATTGTTACACTCTTCTTAAACTCACTACACTGTGTCACACTCTTCTTAAATATATTACACTGTGGTAAACTCTTCTTAAAGTTACTACACTGTGTTACACTTTTCTTAAACTTACAACACATTGTCACACTCTTCTTAAACTTACTACACATTGTTACACTCTTCATAAACTTACTACACATTGTTACACTCTTCTTAAACTCACTACACTGTGTCACACTCTTCTTAAACTTACTACACTGTGTTACACTCTTCTTAAACATACTACACATTGTCAAACTCTTCTTAAACTTACTACACATTGTTACACTATTCTTAAACTTACTACACATTGTTACACCCTTCATAAACTTACTACACATTGTCACACTCTTAAACTTGCTACACATTGTTACACCCTTCTTAAACTTACTACACATTGTTCCACTCTCCTTAAACTTGCTACACAGTGTTACACTTTTCTTAAACTTACTACACATTATCACACTCTTCTTAAACTTACAATACATTGTCACACTCTTCTTAAACTTACTACACATTGTTACACTCTTCATAAACTTACTACACATTGTTACACTCTTCTTAAACTCACTACACTGTGTCACACTCTTCTTAAACTTACTACACTGTGTTACACTCTTCTTAAACATACTACACATTGTCAAACTCTTCTTAAACTTACTACACATTGTTACACTATTCTTAAACTTACTACACATTGTTACACCCTTCATAAACTTACTACACATTGTCACACTCTTCTTAAACTTGCTACACATTGTTACACCCTTCTTAAACTTACTACACATTGTTCCACTCTCCATAAACTTGCTACACAGTGTTACACTTTTCTTAAACTTACTACACATTATCACACTCTTCTTAAACTTACTACACATTGTTACACTCTTCTTAAACTTACTACACATCGTTTCACTCTTCTTAAACTTATTACACATTGTCACACTCTTCTTAACTTACTATACATTGTTACTCTCTTCTTAAGCTTACTACACATTGTTACACTCTTCTTAAACTTACTACACTTTGTTACACTCTTCTTAAACTTACTACACTTTGTCACACTCTTCTTAAACTTACTGCTCGTTGTTACACTCTTTTTAAACTTACTACAATGTGTTACTCTTCTTAAACTCACTACACTGTGTCACACTCTTCTTAAACTTACTACACTGTGTTACACACTTCTTAAACTTACAACACATTGTCACACTCTTCTTAAACTTACTACACATTGTTACACTCTTCATCAACTTACTACTCTGTGTTACACTCTTCTTAAACTCACTATACTGTGTTACACGCTTTTTAAACTCACAACACTGTCACACTCTTCTTAAACGTACTACACTGTTACACTCTTCTTAAACTTACTACACATTGTTACACACTTCTTAAACTTACTACACTGTGTCACACTCTTCTTAAACTTACTACACTGTGTTACACTCTTCTTAAACTTACTACACTGTGTTACACTCTCCTTAAACTTACTACACATTGTCACACTCTTCTTAAAATTACTACACATTGTTACTCTTTTCAAACTTACTACACATTGTTACACTCTTCCTCAACTTACCACACCGTGTTACACTCTTCTTAAACTCACTACACTGTGTTACACGCTTTTTAAACTCACAACACTGTGTCACACACTTCTTAAACTTACTACACATTGTTACACTCTTCTTAAACTTACTACACTGTGTTACACTCTTCTTAAACTTACTACACATTGTCACACTCTTCTTAAACTTACTGCTCATTGTTGCTCTCTTTTTAAATTTACTACACTGTGTTACACTCTTCTTAAACTTACTACACATTGTTACACTCTTCTTAGACTTACTACACTGTGTTAAACTCTTCTTAAACTTACTACACTGTGTTACATTCTTCATACACTTGCTACACCGTGTCACACTCTTCTTAAACATACTACATTGTGTTACACTTCATAAACTTACTACACATTGTCACGCTCTTCTTAAACTTACTACACATTGTTACACTCTTCTTAAACTTACTACACATTGTTACACTCCCCTTAAACTTACTACACTGTTTTGCACTTCTTAAACTCACTACACATTGTCACACTCTTCTTAAAATTACTACACATTGTTACACTCTTCTTAAACTTACTACACATTGTTACACTCTTCCTCAACTTACCACACTGTGTTACACTCTTCTTAAACTCACTACACTGTGTTACACTCTTCTTAAACTTACTACACATTGGCACAGTCTTCTTAAACTTACTACACATTGTTCCACTCTTCTTAAACTTACTACAAATTGTTGCACTCTTCTTAAACTCACTACACATTGTCACACTCTTCTTAAACTTGCTGCACATTGTTACACTCTTCTTAAACTTACTACACATTGTCACACTCTTCTTAAACTTACTACTCATTGTTACACTCTTCTTAAACTTACTACACATTGTTACACTCTTCTTAAACTTACTACACTGTGTCACACTCTTCTTAAACTTACTACACTGTGTTACACTCTTTTTAAACTTACTAAACATTGTCACACTCTCCTTAAACTTACTACACATTGTTACTCTTCTTAAACTCACTACACTGTGTTACACTCTTCTTAAACTTACTACACATTGGCACAGTCTTCTTAAACTTACTAAACATTGTCACACTCTCCTTAAACTTACTACAAATTGTTGCACTCTTCTTAAACTCACTACACATTGTCACACTCTTCTTAAACTTGCTGCACATTGTTACACTCTTCTTAAACTCACTACACTGTGTCACACTCTTTTTAAACTTACTAAACTGTGGTACACCCCTCTTAAAATTTCTACACATTGTCACACTCTTCTTAAACTTACTTCACATTGTTACACTCTTCTTAAACTTACTACACTGTGTTACACTCTTCTTAAACTCACAACACTGTGTCACACTCTTCTTAAACGTACTACGCTGTGTTACACTCTTCTTAAACATACTGCACATTGTCACACTCTTCTTAAACTTACTACACATTGTTACACTCTTCTTAAACTTACTACACATTGTTACACTCTTCTTATACTTACTGCACTGTGTTACACTCTTCTTAAACATACTACACATTGTCACACTCTTAAAATTGCTGCACATTGTTACACTCTTCTTAAACTTACTACACTGTGTTACACTCTTCTTAAACTTACTACACTGTGTTACACTCTTCTTACACTTACTACACTGTGTTACATTCTTCATACACTTGCTACACCGTCTCACACTCTTCTTAAACTCACTACACTGTGTTACACTCTTCTTAAACTTACAACACATTGTCACACTCTTCTTAAACTTACTACACATTGTTACACTCTTTTTCAACTCACTACACTGTGTCACATTCTTCTTAAACATACTACACTGTGTTACACTCTTCTTAAACTTACTACACATTGTCACACTCTCCTTAAACTTACTACACATTGTTACACTCTTCCTAAACTTACTACACTGTGTTACACTCTTCTTATACTTACTACACTGTGTTACACTCTTCTTAAACTTACTACACATTGTCACACTCTTCTTAAGCTTGCTGCACATTGTTACACTCTTCTTAAACTTACTATACTGTGTTACACTCTTCTTAAACTCACTACACTGTGTCACACTCTTCTTAAACATACTACACTGTGTTACACTCTTCTTAAACTTATTACACATTGTCACACTCTTCTTAAACTTACTACATATTGTTACACTCTCCTTAAACTTACTACACTGTGTTACACTCTTCTTAAACTTACTACACATTGGCACAGTCTTCTTAAACTTACTACACATTGTTTCACTCTTCTTAAACTTACTACAAATTGTTACACTCTTCTTAAACTCACTTCATATTGTTACACTCATGTTAAACTTACTGCACTGTGAGACACTCTTCTTAAACTTACTACACATTGTCACACTCATCTTAAACTAATACACTGTTTTCCACTCTTCTTAAACTCAGTACACTATGTCACACTCTTCTTAAACATACTACACTGTGTTACACTCTTCTTAAACTTATTACACATTGTCACACTCTTCTTAAACTTATTACACATTGTCACACTCTTCTTAAACTTACCACACATTGTTACACTCTTCTTAAACTTACTACACTGTGTTACACTCTTCTTAAACTTACTACACATTGGCACAGTCTTCTTAATCTTACTACACATTGTTACACTCTTCTTAAACTTACTACAAATTGTTATACTCTCCTTAAACTCACTACATATTGTTACACTCATCTTAAACTTACTACACTGTATTACACTCTTCTTAAACTTGCTACACATTGTCACACTCTTCTTAAACTTACTACACATTGTCACACTCTTCTTAAACTTACTTCACATTGTTACACTCTTCTTAACTTACTACACATTGTTACACTCTTCTTAAACTTACTACATATTGTCACACTCTTCTTGAACTTACTGCTCATTGTTACACTCTTCTTAAACTTACTACACGGTGTTACACTCTTCTTAAACTCACTACACTGTCACACTCTTCTTAAACTTACTACACTGTGTTACACTCTTCTTAAATTTACTACACTGTGTTACACTCTTCTTAAACTCACTACACTGTGTCACACTCTTCTTAAACTTACTACACTGTGTTACACTCTTCTTAAACTTACTACACATTGGCACAGTCTTCTTAAACTTACTACACATTTTTACTCTTCTTAAACTTACTACGCTGTGTTACACTCTTCCTAAACTTACTACACATCGTTTCACTCTTCTTAAGCTTACTACACATCGTTTCACTCTTCTTAAACTTACCACACGTTATCATATCGAAGAGAAAACCCATTGAAGAGAGAGATAAAGAGATAATAATTATACTAATAATTTGTTTAATTAAGGGTTGTCCCTCGTGTTCGAGGATGGCCGGCCCTAGGGCCACCTAGGCGTAAATTTGTTTTACATGTAGGTGTTGAAGGTGTCACCAACACAACAACCATACACTATTGTCAGGGAATTATCTGAGAAGAAAGGACAACTCGCCAACTGCAATGGCTAATCAGAATTCCGGAACACGATCTTTAAATCGATTTGCATTTAGGTTGGCAATTATTGCTTGGTAGACAGAGGCAAATGGCAAAAAGAAACTTGCCCATAGTTTCACCCTGCCCAAGGATCGTACCCGGCACTACTCGCTTGCAAGGCGAGCATGCTGATCATTACACCACAGGCCGCCAATAATGATAATAAAATACCTATAACAGCTTCACATATAACACACTCAACATATCACATACTGTATAACAAAGCAAGATGGTATACTTAACACAGTTTCCTCAGAGAAATACACAAATAGAAAATTCTATTAGCATAATGACCCAGACAGTGTTTCAATATCTTAACAATGAAGGAGACAGCGCTACCTGACTACTTCATTATGAAGGGTAAATACACTAATTTAAGGGAAATATTTGACGAGGAATTACAAAGGTTCTTTTCTACCAGTCTGGCTATGAGGTCGTATCTCTGTTAACTTACCTGTTGAACTGTGTGGGTTGAGGCTTCATGTGTTAACAACTATTAAACTGTGTTGGTTGAGACTTCATGATTCATTTAAGGCTTAATGTGTTAACTTACCTGATGGGCGATGGTGGGTTGGGGTTTCATGATTCTTCTGAGGATTCATGGATTCACTGAGGTTTCATATATCACCTGATTCAAATTGCCTCACACCAGCTTCAAATATCTGCATCACAGTTTTAAATATCCAATATATGCTTCAGATAGTCACACACCTATATTTTTTAAAGGCAAATATCCACAAAATAACGGGTTGTAAGGCTTCAAACATGCACATCAGCTTCAAATATCCGCACATCAAAGTAATCCGAAGCTTCGAACATTCACACACAACAAAATACTCCAAATATCCACACACCACAAAAAGTTCCAAATATCCACACACCATCAGCGCCATACTGTCACCAGCCTCGATAATTTCCTCTCTTTGGCTACAGCGGCCCTTATTAAACCCATCAAAGTACCACTTCGTCACTTGAGGCTTCACAGCTTCCCGGTCCCGGTAGATATTAGAGAAGCCGTTGACAATATTCCCAGGCAATGATGTATTAAAGTGAGGGGGGCGGCGGCGGCGGCGGCGGGGACGAACAGTGTTGCCATGCTGGTGATACTTCCAATGTTGAGCCACGGGGAGTCATCAGTGTTATCATGTTGGCAATAATTCTTGTGTTAAGCCACAACATGGCGGAGGTCTGTTGTTTGGTGTGGTGACTCTTGATGATAATGATGATAATGGTACTACTACTACTACTACTACTACTACTACTGGTAGTAGTTTTTTTTTAAACGTGGTCTCCATCCTCCCTCAATAGCCACACATTCGCCACCATTTTATTAACTTAATTTTAGATATCCTAATACAATAATTCCTACCCTAGCTGAGTTAGTTAAGCAGCAGATCTATGCGGCATTCAGTGATTGTTTTCTCATATTCGATATCTGTGACTGTTGTTGACTTTGGGGCCGAAGCTCTCGTTACCCTGAGGCAAAGCAATGCAGACCTAAGCAGAGTGAAGGACAGTCGACATCTTAACCAGGCTGCGACGTAACTTACGGGTTGCTGCTTTTGTTCAGATAACACCTCGGCCAGTCTTACATAGAAGCGTCTTGCACTTGGTCCCTTCCCACCAGAGGTTATAAGCACCAGAGGAGTGAAGCTGCCTTGGTGTTCTTTCTGAATTATCTCCGTTTATTTCCCTGTTCTTGTCGTTCTCGTTCCTCTTGCGTGCAGCCTCGAGAGATAGGTTACGGTGACATGCTGCCATGGGGTCGAATATCCTGACGTCAAATCAGTCTCACTGTTCCCGTGTCCAGAATCCTCCAGCGCTGACGTCAACGCGGGCTTCGTTGGATATGTTAGAAGTCTTGTGACGGAGATTCTCATTGTCCAATGGAAGGAGGGTCGGTTCTACCGTGACATCGTGGCAGATTTCCTTCAGCATATTTGCTGGGATCCCTTACTTTGTCATGCCTCATGCAAACAAGGCCCCATTTCTTGCACACTATGGCGTGGTCATTGTCGTAGGATGATCCACACACGCATTAGGTGGGCAAACCTATTGGCCTACCATACCTTAGAGCAATGGCATCAGTAAATTCTTGTTTATTTAGACTGAAGCCTTTTGCCCTTATCGGTAACGTTGTTAGCCAGTTCGAGGCGCCCACCTCTTGCGCTATAGTTACTTTTTTCAGGTTATCTGGGAATTGCTGCATCAGTTGTTGCAGTTTATCACTAAGGGTGAGCTGTCGCTCTGTCGTAATGAAACGTCGAATCTTGTTTAATTCATTGGTATCCACCTCACTTGCTGCATTCTGAGATACTATGTACTCAGTGAGGGCTAACGTGAGCATGACTGAGTTCTGATGTTCAGTGACAGTAAGCCCCTCTGGATTAGTCATTCCCATTACTCCCAATCTCGGTGGTAGTGCAAGGAGTAACATTTCTTCTGGGGTTAAGTGACCCTGATTTCTTCTTCCAGGGGGTGGAGGAGGAGTCCGATATCAGTGATAGTGCTCATCAGGTAATCCCAGTGATGCTTGACTCCGTGGGTGAATGCCGCAAACACTGAAGTGGTTCCGTTTTAGAAATATCAGACACAACTTGGATTTCTCTCATCCACTCATTTACCTTTTCCGTTACATACTCCGTCTTGAAGTCTGATCTAGAAGAACTGAGAAATGCAGTGAGACCTGGTAGTTGTAGCATTAGTAAATATGACATATTTTGTGACAAGAGGTACTGGTATGGCCAGCACAAGGACAGAACCAGACAATGTGATGTAGTAGAGCCAGAATTAGGCGAGGATACAGACACATCTGGCAAGTTAGTGGCGCTGTACCTATACCGGAACACTCAGTATGTAAACTTTGTGATAGTCCCTTAAGGCAGACATTTGAACATTATATTAGTGAATGTGACACTGTCAAAGACTTCAGGCCACCTGGCTTATTGTATCATGAAGTGCTTGAGGACATTCTTGCTATCTATCCAAAACTTGCTAGCCCACACTGATTAGTCCTCAAATAGAATATGACTTCTGCTGTATATGAACCACTGTCCTGCATGGCAGTGTACAGTGATATCACCCACATGATTATGATCTATATATACTATTATAGAATATGATCTTTTTCTTTGTGCATGAACCTCTGACCTGTGTGTCAGTGAAAAGTGATAGCACCCTAAGTGTCAAAACCTGACTGACTTACTCAGAATAGGTAAACTAAGCTCAAAGCTTTGCCAGTAATTTTGTTAATCGTTAAATGATAATACTTCACTGGTATTATATATCATTCCCAAGTATAATATTTCTCTCTATCAATCTTTCTTTCTATTTTTCTTTATCAATCCCGCACTCTAATATCTATCTTTCTTGACCGGAGAGTAGTGCTATTTGTGCATGGTTTGTACATTGCTAGTGTCTGTAGCTATCAATCACAACCATATTAGGCTGTAAAGTTGTGTTTAGTAACGCTTCAACATCACAAACTTCTTCGATAGTCGAGTAAGGTGAGTGAAACTCAACCACTGATATAAGCAAGTCCTGGTATGGAACAAAGTACCTTCACGTTGTACTCTCAGGGTGTACCTCTTTTAATAGCAAGATGCTGTGGTTACTGCTACTTCGTCTCGGGTATGGTGACAGCTATAGGGTAGTGCAGGCAGGTCGTTTGGTACAACACAGATAGTCTAGCTATTTTGTTGTTAGTGTGTTGCAAGGTCGCTTGCGCGTACCCGGGAGATCCACTGGTTTTTTTGTTGTTGATCAAAGGACAATCTCTATTATTGGGTCCTTATTTATTTCGTAGTCTCTCTCTCTCTCTCTCTCTCTCTCTCTCTTTGGTAATTTGAAAGTGAAATTTTAGTTTGCATTGTTTGCTGGTGGAGAAGAGGGGAAGAGAGAAGGAAGAAAAGATAAGTGAGAGAAGGAAGGGTGGTGTGAAAGAGGGAGAGGGGGAGGAGAGGAAGGAAGAAGGAGAAGGAAGGAGAGATGAAGTTGAGAGGGACTCTGGGAGGGGAAGGGTAGAAAGTCTTCCCCCTCTCATCTCCCCCCTTCCACTGCATCTTCTAGCAGCAGTAAGTTGTAGAAGGACATAACCACCAGCACTACCTGACACATTATCACCTTTATGACACAATAACTTAAGGTTTAAATTCCCTTCCACAGCCTTGCCGAGGTGGGGTCTTCCCCACTTAACTCCCCCAAGTCTTAGAGGTGGTGTTTCCCTCACCTCCTAACCTCCCCTTGCCCTCCCTCACCAACTCACCCCTTCACCCACCCTCACCCCCTAACCCTACCTCACCCCCTAACCCTACCTCACCCCCACACTCTCTCACTCCCAACCATGAGCAACTATCCATTAGCAGCCAGAGTGATGTAACCAACCTACTAACACTACCATTATCACACGTATAGCTCTATATCCAAAGGCCCAAACTCCCTAACAAACTGCGTTATGCTTGTGACCCTCACACTTAAAAAGCATTATAGATAGATAGAAAAAATAAAATACCACAAATTGGGCTGAAAAAAATCTGTAAGTTACAGTGGTACACTAGAATGAAATTTGTAACAAACGCACAAACTGGAAAGTTATATTGACTACAACAGTGTAAAAAACAGATGCAAGAAACAATATAATATCATTAAAAACACTCGGAATAAAACATCATTTCACGGAGCTATATAAGACTTCGTTCTCAACAATATTATCTAACAATATCAATGTTGTCACTGAGTTAAAAATATTGGAAACTATTTGATTAAAAATAATATTATTTGCAATATATTTAATGCGTAAAAAAATAAACTATCATTAAGAGAGAGAGAGAGAGAGTTAATAATATTGCTGCCAGAGACAGTCATGGGTAAAGATCCAACATGAAAAAGAATTTCTTCGTGCTTTTGTTGTATTTCGGACAATTATGCTCACTCCACCAACAAAACAGTGGTGGTGTAGTACAACAGCTTTCACTCAACAAACACAACAGTGGTGGTGTAGTACAACAGTTTTCACTCCACCATCACAACAGTGGTGGTGTAGTACAACAGTTTTCACTCCACAAACACAACAGTAGTGGTGTAGTACAACAGTGTTCACGCCACCATGACAACAGTGGTGGTGTAGTACAACAGTGTTCAATTCATCACAACAGTGGTGGTGTAGTACAACAGTGTTCACTAAACCAACACAACAGTGGTGGTGCAGTACAACAGTGTTCACTCCACCATGACAACAGTGTTCAATTCATCACAACAGTGGTGGTGTAGTACAAGAGTGTTCACTAAACCAACACAACAGTGGTGGTGCAGTACAACAGTGTTCACTTCACCATCACCACAGTGGTGGTGTAGTACAACAGTGTTCAATTCACCATCACAACAGTGGTGGTGTAGTACAACAGTGTTCACTTCACCATCACAACAGTGGTGGTGTAGTACAACAGTGTTCATTAAACCAACACAACACTGGTGGTGCAGTACAACAGTATTCACTCCACCATCACAAAAGTGGTGGCAACAGTGTTCACCCCCTCATCACAACAGTGGTGGTGGTGTAGTACAACAGAGTTCACTCCACCAACACAACAGTGATGGTGTAGCACAACAGAGTTCACTCCTCATGACAACAGTGGTAGTGCAGTACAACAGTGTTCACTCCACCATCACAACAGTGGTGGTGTAGTACAACAGTGTTCACTCCACCATCACAACAGTGGTGGTTGTGTGGTACAACAGTGTTCACTCCACCATCACAACAGTGGTAGTGGTGTAGTACAACAGCGTTCACTCCACCAACACAACAGTGGTGGTGTAGTATAACAGAGTTCACAGCACCAACATAACAGTGGTGGTGTAGAACAACAGTGTTCACTCCACCATCACAACAGTGGTGGTTGTGTGGTACAACAGTGTTCACTCCACCATCACAACAGCGGTAGTGGTGTAGTACAACAGTGTTCACTTCACCATCACAACAGTGGTGGTGCAGTACAAAAGTGTTCACTCCACCAACACAACTGTGGTGGTGTAGTACAACAGCGTTCAGTCCACCAACACAACAATGGTGGTGTAGTTCAGCAGTGTTCACTCCGCCAACAAAACAATGGTGGTGTAGTACGACAATGTTAACTCCACCAACACAACAATGGTGGTGTAGTACAGCAGTGTTCACTACTTCATCACAACAGTGGCGGTGTAGTACAACAGTGTTCTCTCCACCATCACAACAGTGGCGGTGTAGTACAACAGTGTTCACTACATGACAACAGTAGTGGTGTAGTACAACAGTGTTCTCTCCACCATCACAACAGTGGTGGTGTAGTACAACAGTGTTCTCTCCACCATCACAACAGTGGTGTAGTACAACAGTGTTCACTACATGACAACAGTAGTGGTGTAGTATAACAGTGTTCTTCCACCATCACAACAGTGGCGGTGTAGTACAACAGTGTTCACTACATGACAACAGTAGTGGTGTAGTACAACAGTGTCTCTTCCACCATCACAACAGTGGTGGTGTAGTACAACAGTGTTCTCTCCACCATCACAACAGTGGCGGTGTAGTACAACAGTGTTCACTACATGACAACAGTAGTGGTGTAGTACAACAGTGTTCTCTCCACCATCACAACAGTGGTGGTGTAGTACAACAGTGTTCAATCCACCAACACAACAATGGTGGTGTAGTACAACAGTGTTCTCTCCACCATCACAACAGTAGTGGTGTAGTACAACAGTGTTCACTCCACCAACACAACAATGGTGGTGTAGTACAACAGTGTTCACTCCACCAACACAACAATGGTGGTGTAGTACAGCAGTGTTCACTACTTCATCACAAGAGTGGTGGTGTTGTACAACAGTGTTCTCTCCACCATCACAACAGTGGACTGTGTAGTACAACAGTGTTCTCTGCACCATCACAACAATGGTGGTGTAGTACAACAGTGTTCACTTCACCATAACAACAGTGGTGGTGTAGTACAACAGTGTTCACTAAACCAACACAACACTGGAGGTGCTGTACAACAGTGCTCACTCCACCATGACAACAGTGTTGGTATAGTACAACAGTGTTCACTTCACCATAACAACAGTGGTGGTGTAGTACAACAGTGATCACTAAACCAACACAACACCGGAGGTGCTATACAACAGTGTTCACTCCACCAACACAACAGTGGTGGTGTAGTAGAACAGTTTTCACTCCACAAACACAACAGTGGTGGTGTAGTACAACAGTGTTCACGCCACCATGACAACAGTGGTGGTGTAGTACAACAGTGTTCAATTCATCACAACAGTGGTGGTGTAGCACAACAGTGTTCACTAAACCAACACAACAGTGGTGGTGCAGTACAACAGTGTTCACTCCACCATGACAACAGTGGTGGTGTAGTACAACAGTGTTCAATTCATCACAACAGTGGTGGTGTAGTACAACAGTGTTCACTCCACCATCACAACAGTGGTGGTGTAGTACCACAGTGTTCACTCCACCATCACAACAGTGGTGGTGTAGTACAACAGTGTTCAATTCACCATCACAACAGTGGTGGTGTAGTACAACAGTGTTCACTTCACCATCACAACAGTGGTGGTGTAGTACAACAGTGTTCACTCCACCATCACAACAGTGGTGGTGTAGTACCACAGTGTTCACTCCACCATCACAACAGTGGTGGTTGTGTGGTACAACAGTGTTCACTCCACCATCACAACAGTGGTAGTGGTGTAGTACAACAGTGTTCACTTCACCATCACAACAGTGGTGGTGCAGTACAAAAGTGTTCACTCCACAAACACAACTGTGGTGGTGTAGTACAACAGCGTTCACTCCACCAACACAACAGTGGTGGTGTAGTATAACAGAGTTCACAGCACCAACATAACAGTGGTGGTGTAGAACAACAGTGTTCTCTCCACCATCACAACAGTGGTGGTTGTGTGGTACAACAGTGTTCACTCCACCATCACAACAGCGGTAGTGGTGTAGTACAACAGTGTTCACTTCACCATCACAACAGTGGTGGTGCAGTACAAAAGTGTTCACTCCACCAACACAACTGTGGTGGTGTAGTACAACAGCGTTCAGTCCACCAACACAACAATGGTGGTGTAGTTCAGCAGTGTTCACTCCGCCAACACAATAGTGGCGGTGTAGTACAACAGTGTTCTCTCCACCATCACAACAGTGGCGGTGTAGTACAACAGTATTCACTACATGACAACAGTAGTGGTGCAGTACAACAGTGTTCTCTCCACCATCACCACAGTGGTGGTGTAGTACAACAGTGTTCTCTCCACCATCACAACAGTGGTGGTGTAGTACAACAGTGTTCACTCCACCAACACAACAATGGTGGTGTAGTACAACAGTGTTCTCTCCACCATCACAACAGTAGTGGTGTAGTACAACAGTGTTCACTCCACCAACACAACAATGGTGGTGTAGTACGACAATGTTAACTCCACCAACACAACAATGGTGGTGTAGTACAGCAGTGTTCACTACTTCATCACAACAGTGGCGGTGTAGTACAACAGTGTTCTCTCCACCATCACAACAGTGGCGGTGTAGTACAACAGTGTTCACTACATGACAACAGTAGTGGTGTAGTACAACAGTGTTCTCTCCACCATCACAACAGTGGTGGTGTAGTACAACAGTGTTCTCTCCACCATCACAACAGTGGCGGTGTAGTACAACAGTGTTCACTACATGACAACAGTAGTGGTGTAGTACAACAGTGTTCTCTCCACCATCACAACAGTGGCGGTGTAGTACAACAGTGTTCACTACATGACAACAGTAGTGGTGTAGTACAACAGTGTTCTCTCCACCATCACAACAGTGGTGGTGTAGTACAACAGTGTTCTCTCCACCATCACAACAGTGGCGGTGTAGTACAACAGTGTTCACTACATGACAACAGTAGTGGTGTAGTACAACAGTGTTCTCTCCACCATCACAACAGTGGTGGTGTAGTACAACAGTGTTCACTCCACCAACACAACAATGGTGGTGTAGTACAACAGTGTTCTCTCCACCATCACAACAGTAGTGGTGTAGTACAACAGTGTTCACTCCACCAACACAACAATGGTGGTGTAGTACAACAGTGTTCACTCCACCAACACAACAATGGTGGTGTAGAACAGCAGTGTTCACTACATCATCACAAGAGTGGTGGTGTTGTACAAAAGTGTCCTCTCCACCATCACAACAGTGGCGGTGTAGTACAACAGTGTTCTCTGCACCATCACAACAATGGTGGTGTAGTACAACAGTGTTCACTTCACCATAACAACAGTGGTGGTGTAGTACAACAGTGTTCACTAAACCAACACAACACTGGAGGTGCTGTACAACAGTGTTCACTCCACCATGACAACAGTGGTGGTATAGTATAACAGTGTTCACTTCACCATAACAAGAGTGGTGGTGTAGTACAACAGTGTTCACTAAACCAACACAACACTGGAGGTGCTATACAACAGTGTTCACTCCACCAACACAACAGTGGTGGTGTAGTAGATCGGTGTTCACTCCACCATCATAATATTAGTGGTGGTGTAGTACAACAGTGTTCCCTTCACCATCATAACAGTGGTGGTGTAGTATAAGAGTTTTCACTCCACCAACACAACAGTGGCGGTGTAGTACAACAATGTTCACTCCACCATCATAACAGTGGTGGTGTAGTACAACAGTGTTCCCTCCACCATCATAACAGTGGTGGTGTAGTACAACCGTGTTCACTCCACCAACACAACAGTGGTGGTGTCGTACAACATTGTTCACTACACCATGACAACAGTGGTGGTGCAGTACAACAGTGTTCACTTCACCATCACAACAGTGGTGGTGTAGTACAACAGTGTTCACTAAACCCACACAACACTGGTGGTGCAGTACAACAGTGTTCACAGCACCAACATAACAGTGGTGGTGCAGTACAACAGTGTTCACTTCACCATCACAACAATGGTGGTGTAGTACAACAGTGTTCACTTCACCATCACAACAGTGGTGGTGTAGTACAACAGTGTTCACTCCACCATGACAACAGTGGTGGTGCAGTACAACAGTGTTCACTTCACCATCACAACAATGGTGGTGTAGTACAACAGTGTTCACTTCACCATAACACCAGTGGTGGTGCAGTACAACAGTGTTCACTCCGCCATGACAACAGTGGTGGTGTAGTACAACAGTGTTCACTTCACCATCACAACAGTGGTGGTGTAGTACAACAGTGTTCACTTCACCATCACAAGTGGTGGTGTAGTACAACAGTGTTCCCTAAACCAACACAACACTGGTGGTGCAATACAACAGTAATCACTCCACCATCACAAAAGTGGTGGGAACAGTGTTCCCCCCTCATCACAACAGAGGTGGTGGTGTAGTACAACAGTGATCACTCAACCATCACAACTGTGGTGGTGTAGTATAAGAGTGTTCACTCCCCCATCACAACAGTGGTGGTGTTGTACAACAGCGTTCACTCCACCATGATAGCAGTGGTGGTGTAGTACAACTGTGTTCACTCCACCATCATAACAGTGGTGGTGTAGTACAACAGTGTTCACTCCACCAACACAACAGTGGTGGTTTAGAGCAACAATGTTCTCTCCACCACCACAACAGTGGTGGTGTAGTACAACAGTGCTCACTCCACCAACACAACAGTGGTGGTGTAGTACAACAGATGTTCACTCCACCAACACAACAGTGGTGGTGTAGTACAACAGTGTTCACTCCACCAACACAACAGTGGTGGTGTAGTACAACAGTGTTCACTCCACCAACACAACAGTGGTGGTGTAGTACAACAGTGTTCACTCCACCATCATAACAGTGGTGGTGTAGTACAACAGTGTTCACTCCTCCAACACAACAGTGTGGTGGTTTAGTACAACAGTGTTCACTCCACCATCATAACAGTGGTTGTGTAGTTCAGCAGTGTTCACTACGCCAACACAACAGTGGTGGTGTAGAACAACAGTGTTCACTCCACCATCACAACAGTGGTGGTGTAGTACAACAGTGTTCACTCCACCAACACAACAATGGTGGTGTAGTACAGCAGTGTTCACTACTTCATCACAACAGTGGTGGTGTAGTACAACAGTGTTCTCTCCACCATCACAACAGTGGCGGTGTAGTACAACAGTGTTCACTCCACCAACACAACAGTGGTGGTGCAGTACAAAAGTGTTCACTCCACCAACACAACAGTGGTGGTGTAGTACAACAGTGTTCACTCCACCAACACAACAATGGTGGTGTAGTGCAGCAGTGTTCACTACTTCATCACAACAGTGGTGGTGTAGTAAACAGTGTTCTCTCCACCATCACAACAGTGGCGGTGTAGTACAACAGTGTTCACTACATGACAACAGTAGTGGTGTAGTACAACAGTGTTCACTACATGACAACAGTAGTGGTGTAGTACAACAGTGTTCTCTCCACCAACACAACAATGGTGGTGTAGTACAGCAGTGTTCTCTCCACCAACACAACAATGGTGGTGTAGTACAACAGTGTTCACTACATGACAACAGTGGTGGTGCAGTACAAAAGTGTTCACTCCACCAACACAACTGTGGTGGTGCAGTACAACAGCGTTCACTCCACCAACACAACAGTGGTGGTGTAGTATAACAGAGTTCACAGCACCAACATAACAGTGGTGGTGTAGAACAACAGTGTTCACTCCACCATCACAACAGTGGTGGTTGTGTGGTACAACAGTGTTCACTTCACCATCATAACAGTGGTGGTGCAGTACAAAAGTGTTCACTCCACCAACACAACAGTGGTGGTGTAGAACAACAGTGTTCACTCCACCAACACAACAGTAGTGGTGTAGTACAACAGTGTTCACTACATGACAACAGTAGTGGTGTAGTACAACAGTGTTCTCTCCACCAACACAACAATGGTGGTGTAGTACAGCAGTGTTCTCTCCACGAACACAACAATGGTGGTGTAGTACAACAGTGTTCACTACATGACAACAGTAGTGGTGTAGTACAGCAGTGTTCTCTGCACCATCACAACAGTGGTGGTGTAGAACAACAGTGTTCACTCCACCAACACAACAGTGGTGGTGTAGTACAACAGTGTTCTATCCACCAACACAACAATGGTGGTGTAGTACAACAGTGTTCACTACATGACAACAGTAGCGGTGTAGTACAGCAGTGTTCTCTGCACCATCACAACAGTGGTGGTGTAGAACAACAGTGTTCACTCCACCATCATAACAGTGGTGGTGTAGAACAACAGTGTTCACTCCACCAACACAACAGTGGTGGTGTAGTACAACAGTGTTCTCTCCACCATCACAACAGTGGTGGTGTAGTACAACAGTGTTTTCTCCACCATCATAACAGTGGTGGTGTAGTACAACAGTGCTCACTCCACCAACATAACAGTGGTGGTGTACGACAACAGTGTTCTCTCCACCTTCAAAACAGTGGTGGTGTAGTACAACAGTGTTCACTCCACCATCACAACAGTGGTGGTGTAGTACAACAGTGTTCACTCCACCAACACAACAATGATTGTGTAGTACAACATTGTTCACTCCACCAACACAACAGTGGTGGTGTAGTACAACAGTGTTCACTCCACCATCATAACAGTGGTGGTGTACAACAATAGTGTTCACTCCACCATCACAACAGTGGTGGTGTAGTACAGCAGTGTTCACTCCACCAACACAACAATGGTGGTGTAGTACAACAGTGTTCACTAAACCCACACAACACTGGTGGTGCAGTACAACAGTGTTCACAGCACCAACATAACAGTGGTGGTGCAGTACAACAGTGTTCACTTCACCATCACAACAATGGTGGTGTAGTACAACAGTGTTCACTTCACCATCACAACAGTGGTGGTGTAGTACAACAGTGTTCACTCCACCATGACAACAGTGGTGGTGCAGTACAACAGTGTTCACTTCACCATCACAACAATGGTGGTGTAGTACAACAGTGTTCACTTCACCATAACACCAGTGGTGGTGCAGTACAACAGTGTTCACTCCGCCATGACAACAGTGGTGGTGTAGTACAACAGTGTTCACTTCACCATCACAACAGTGGTGGTGTAGTACAACAGTGTTCACTTCACCATCACAAGTGGTGGTGTAGTACAACAGTGTTCCCTAAACCAACACAACACTGGTGGTGCAATACAACAGTAATCACTCCACCATCACAAAAGTGGTGGGAACAGTGTTCCCCCCTCATCACAACAGAGGTGGTGGTGTAGTACAACAGTGATCACTCAACCATCACAACTGTGGTGGTGTAGTATAAGAGTGTTCACTCCCCCATCACAACAGTGGTGGTGTTGTACAACAGCGTTCACTCCACCATGATAGCAGTGGTGGTGTAGTACAACTGTGTTCACTCCACCATCATAACAGTGGTGGTGTAGTACAACAGTGTTCACTCCACCAACACAACAGTGGTGGTTTAGAGCAACAATGTTCTCTCCACCACCACAACAGTGGTGGTGTAGTACAACAGTGCTCACTCCACCAACACAACAGTGGTGGTGTAGTACAACAGATGTTCACTCCACCAACACAACAGTGGTGGTGTAGTACAACAGTGTTCACTCCACCAACACAACAGTGGTGGTGTAGTACAACAGTGTTCACTCCACCAACACAACAGTGGTGGTGTAGTACAACAGTGTTCACTCCACCATCATAACAGTGGTGGTGTAGTACAACAGTGTTCACTCCTCCAACACAACAGTGGTGGTTTAGTACAACAGTGTTCATTCCACCAACACAACAGTGGTGGTGTAGTACAACAGATGTTCACTCCACCAACACAACAGTGGTGGTGTAGTACAACAGTGTTCACTCCACCAACACAACAGTGGTGGTGTAGTACAACAGTGCTCACTCCACCAACACAACAGTGGTGGTGTAGTACAACAGTGTTCACTCCACCATCACAAAAGTGGTGGTGGTGTAGTACAACAGTGTTCAATCCTCCTTTACAACAGTGGTGGTGTAGTACAACAGTGTTCACTCCTCCATGACAACAGTGGTGGTGTAGTACAACATTGTTCACTCCACCATCATAACAGTGGTGGTGTAGTACAACAATGTTCTCTCCTCCACCACAACAGTGGTGGTTTAGTTCAACAGTGTTCACTCCTCCACCACAACAGTGGTGGTGTAGTACAACAGTGTTCACTCCACCAACACAACAGTGGTGAGTTGTAGTACAACAGTGTTCACTCCACCAACACAACAGTGGTGGTGTAGTACAACAGTGTTTACTTCACCATCACAACAGTGGTGGTGTAGTACAAAAGTGTTCACTCCACCAACACAACTGTGGTGGTGTAGTACAACAGCGTTCAGTCCACCAACACAACAATGGTGGTGTAGTATAACAGAGTTCACTCCACCATCACAACAGTGGTGGTTGTGTGGTACAACAGTGTTCACTCCACCATCACAACAGCGGTAGTGGTGTAGTACAACAGTGTTCACAGCACCAACACAACAGTGGTGGTGTAGAACAACAGTGTTCACTCCACCAACACAACAGTGGTGGTGTAGTACAACAACGTTCACTCCACCATCATAACAGTGGTGGTGTAGTTCAGCAGTGTTCACTCAGCCAACACAACAGTGGTGGTGTAGAACAACAGTGTTCACTCCACCATCACAACAGTGGTGGTGTAGTACAACAGTGTTCACTCCACCAACACAACAATGGTGGTGTAGTACAGCAGTGTTCACTACTTCATCACAACAGTGGTGGTGTAGTACAACAGTGTTCTCTCCACCATCACAACAGTGGCGGTGTAGTACAAAAGTGTTCACTTCACCATCACAACAGTGGTGGTGTAGTACAACATTGTTCACTCCACCATCATAACAGTTGTGGTGTAGTACAACAATGTTCTCTCCTCCACCACAACAGTGGTGGTGTAGTACAACAGTGTTCACTCCTCCACCACAACAGTGGTGGTGTAGTACAACAGTGTTCACTCTACCAACACAACAGTGGTGGTGTAGTACAACAGTGTTCACTCCACCAACACAACAGTGGTGGTGTAGTACAACAGTGCTCACTCCACCAACACAACAGTGGTGGTATGGTACAACAGTGTTCTCTCCACCATCACAACAGTGGTGGTGTAGGACAACAGTGTTCTCTCCACCTTCAAAACAGTGGTGGTGTAGTACAACAGTGTTCACTCCACCATCACAACAGTGGTGGTGTAGTACAACAGTGTTCACTTCACCATCACAACAGTGGTGGTGCAGTACAAAAGTGTTCACTCCACCAACACAACTGTGGTGGTGCAGTACAACAGCGTTCACTCCACCAACACAACAGTGGTGGTGTAGTATAACAGAGTTCACAGCACCAACATAACAGTGGTGGTGTAGAACAACAGTGTTCACTCCACCATCACAACAGTGGTGGTTGTGTGGTACAACAGTGTTCACTCCACCATCACAACAGCGGTAGTGGTGTAGTACAACAGTGTTCACTTCACCATCACAACAGTGGTGGTGCAGTACAAAAGTGTTCACTCCACCAACACAACTGTGGTGGTGTAGTACAACAGCGTTCAGTCCACCAACACAACAATGGTGGTGTAGTATAACAGAGTTCACTCCACCATCACAACAGTGGTGGTTGTGTGGTACAACAGTGTTCACTCCACCATCACAACAGCGGTAGTGGTGTAGTACAACAGTGTTCACAGCACCAACACAACAGTGGTGATGTAGAACAACAGTGTTAACTCCACCAACACAACAGTGGTGGTGTAGTACAACAGTGTTCACTCCACCATCATAACAGTGGTTGTGTAGTTCAGCAGTGTTCACTACGCCAACACAACAGTGGTGGTGTAGAACAACAGTGTTCACTCCACCATCACAACAGTGGTGGTGTAGTACAACAGTGTTCACTCCACCAACACAACAATGGTGGTGTAGTACAGCAGTGTTCACTACTTCATCACAACAGTGGTGGTGTAGTACAACAGTGTTCTCTCCACCATCACAACAGTGGCGGTGTAGTACAACAGTGTTCACTCCACCAACACAACAGTGGTGGTGCAGTACAAAAGTGTTCACTCCACCAACACAACAGTGGTGGTGTAGTACAACAGTGTTCACTCCACCAACACAACAATGGTGGTGTAGTGCAGCAGTGTTCACTACTTCATCACAACAGTGGTGGTGTAGTAAACAGTGTTCTCTCCACCATCACAACAGTGGCGGTGTAGTACAACAGTGTTCACTACATGACAACAGTAGTGGTGTAGTACAACAGTGTTCACTACATGACAACAGTAGTGGTGTAGTACAACAGTGTTCTCTCCACCAACACAACAATGGTGGTGTAGTACAGCAGTGTTCTCTCCACCAACACAACAATGGTGGTGTAGTACAACAGTGTTCACTACATGACAACAGTGGTGGTGCAGTACAAAAGTGTTCACTCCACCAACACAACTGTGGTGGTGCAGTACAACAGCGTTCACTCCACCAACACAACAGTGGTGGTGTAGTATAACAGAGTTCACAGCACCAACATAACAGTGGTGGTGTAGAACAACAGTGTTCACTCCACCATCACAACAGTGGTGGTTGTGTGGTACAACAGTGTTCACTTCACCATCATAACAGTGGTGGTGCAGTACAAAAGTGTTCACTCCACCAACACAACAGTGGTGGTGTAGAACAACAGTGTTCACTCCACCAACACAACAGTAGTGGTGTAGTACAACAGTGTTCACTACATGACAACAGTAGTGGTGTAGTACAACAGTGTTCTCTCCACCAACACAACAATGGTGGTGTAGTACAGCAGTGTTCTCTCCACGAACACAACAATGGTGGTGTAGTACAACAGTGTTCACTACATGACAACAGTAGTGGTGTAGTACAGCAGTGTTCTCTGCACCATCACAACAGTGGTGGTGTAGAACAACAGTGTTCACTCCACCAACACAACAGTGGTGGTGTAGTACAACAGTGTTCTCTCCACCAACACAACAATGGTGGTGTAGTACAACAGTGTTCACTACATGACAACAGTAGCGGTGTAGTACAGCAGTGTTCTCTGCACCATCACAACAGTGGTGGTGTAGAACAACAGTGTTCACTCCACCATCATAACAGTGGTGGTGTAGAACAACAGTGTTCACTCCACCAACACAACAGTGGTGGTGTAGTACAACAGTGTTCTCTCCACCATCACAACAGTGGTGGTGTAGTACAACAGTGTTTTCTCCACCATCATAACAGTGGTGGTGTAGTACAACAGTGCTCACTCCACCAACATAACAGTGGTGGTGTACGACAACAGTGTTCTCTCCACCTTCAAAACAGTGGTGGTGTAGTACAACAGTGTTCTCTCCACCAACACAACAATGGTGGTGTAGTACAACAGTGTTCACTACATGACAACAGTAGCGGTGTAGTACAGCAGTGTTCTCTGCACCATCACAACAGTGGTGGTGTAGAACAACAGTGTTCACTCCACCATCATAACAGTGGTGGTGTAGAACAACAGTGTTCACTCCACCAACACAACAGTGGTGGTGTAGTACAACAGTGTTCTCTCCACCATCACAACAGTGGTGGTGTAGTACAACAGTGTTTTCTCCACCATCATAACAGTGGTGGTGTAGTACAACAGTGCTCACTCCACCAACATAACAGTGGTGGTGTACGACAACAGTGTTCTCTCCACCTTCAAAACAGTGGTGGTGTAGTACAACAGTGTTCACTCCACCATCACAACAGTGGTGGTGTAGTACAACAGTGTTCACTCCACCAACACAACAATGATTGTGTAGTACAACATTGTTCACTCCACCAACACAACAGTGGTGGTGTAGTACAACAGTGTTCACTCCACCATCATAACAGTGGTGGTGTACAACAATAGTGTTCACTCCACCATCACAACAGTGGTGGTGTAGTTCAGCAGTGTTCTCTCCACCAACACAACAATTGTGGTGTAGTACAACAGTGTTCACTCCACCATCATAACAGTGGTGGTGTAGAACAACAGTGTTCACTCCACCATCACAACAGTGGTGGTGTAATACAACAGTGTTCACGCCACCATCACAACAGTGGTGGTGTATTACAACAGTGTTCACTCCACCAAGACAACAGAGGTGGTGCAGTACAACACTCCTTACTCCACCAACACAACAGTGGTGTGGTGTAGTACAACAATGTTCACCCCACCAGCATAACAGTGGTGGTGTAGTACAAAAGTGTTCACTCCACCAACACAACAGTGGTGGTGTATTACATCAGTGTTCACTCCACCATCATAACATTGGTGATGTAGTATAAGAGTGTTCACTCCACCAACACAACAGTGGCGGTGTAGTACAACAATGTTCTCTCCACCGTCATAACAGTGGTGGTGTAGTACAACAGTGTTCACTCCACCAACACAACAGTGGTGGTGTAGTACAGCAGTGTTCACTACTTCATCACAACAGTAGTGGTGTAGTACAACAGTGTTCTCTCCACCATCACAACAGTGGCGGTGTAGTACAACAGTGTTCACTGCATCACAACAGTGGTGATGTAGTACAGCAGTGTTTACTCCACCAAGACAACAGATGTGGTGCAGTACAACACTCTTTACTCCACCAACACAACAGTGGTGTGGTGTAGTACAACAATGTTCACCCCACCAACACAACAGTGGTGTGGTGTAGTACAACAATGTTCACCCCACCAACACAACAGTGGTGGTACGAGAATGTACAGTATGGTAGTGATAAGAGGACCACAACACCGCAAGCATAATCCCAACGTGGCTGTCTGCTTTAACATTTCCTGAGAGAGAGAGAGAGAGAGAGAGAGAGCTCATAATAGAAAAATTTTAGGTGTCAGTCATTATTATCCTTTTTTTCTCTTAATCTCTGCTAGTCAATCTTTTGTTGCCTTTTCTTCCGTAATTCTTTATCTTTATAATTACATCTGTTAATCTCTCTGTCTGGTCTGTTTTTTCTTTAATTAACTTAGTTTCTAATTTTTTTCAATGATTGAAAAATTTATGATAGTTTATCAAGAATATAATAGTCTTGTCACTGTCAACAGTAACCGAGATTATAAGTCGTGTTATTCCCAATTCACCAAGAGTCAAGGGTTGAGATTCAATAGTCACCAAAATAATTGTCGTGTCATTCTCAAGTCACCATGAGTCAAGAGTCTCGACTCTCAACAGTCAGTAGGAATACAAAAGATGTGTCATTCTCAAGTCGCCAAAAACAAAGATGAAAAAATCAACCCAAAAACGTGAAATTATGAACAAGGGTCAAAGGTACTGTCAGAGGGACACAAATTGTGTCCTAATGTGACCCTTCAAAGTTTTATTACTCCAATTCATAGATGAAGAGGGATAGGAAGAGAGAGGGGGTACAGGAGAAGAGAGAGGGAGGATGGAGGCGAGGATGGATGTTCCCCTGGCAGGAGAAAAAACAGAAAAGAGGCAATCTTGATAAATGGAGGAGAAGACGAGCAGGATGATACATGAGAATGAGTGAGAAATGAAAGATGAGATCCTCCAGTGAGGAATATTGACAATGTAAAATGTGAGATTGATAGAAGTGAGTTAATGATACAGTATATCTTTGTCGTATGTACAGTGGGAACAGGTAGGTACTACCGCCTGGTAAGATATTGGTAGACCCTGCTGTCATATAGCATCACAAAAAATGTGACCAAACTCCCAGGCTGCTGATCTGACTTTGTGCATCATTTACACACAATTGCAGGGTTTCAATTGTTTCTCTTACTATTAACAAGACAACATACTGTACATACTCTCGTTTTTCACGATTGATTTATTTTTTTAATTTCTTATTTATTTATTATTATTATTATTATTATTATTATTATTATTATTATTATTATTATTATTATTATTATTATTATTATTATTATTATATATATTTATTTATTTATTTATTTATTATTATTATTATTATTATTATTATTATTATTATTATTATTATTATTATTATTATTATTATTATTATTATTATTATTATTATTATAATATAAATTTGCCCTCCAGGCCCTGATGTGAGTCAGTGACCTGTTCCCGGGTGGGCCAATCCCCGTAAAAAAAAAAGAAGAAATATACAAGGAAATAAGTGACAGCTGGTGCCTGCTTATCTCCTTATCATCAACAACTCTGCCAGGCGTAAGACAAAAACGCTAATATATGTTGTCATTCATTACCTTAAACTTTGACATTAGGAGCAGAAGAAGGGCTCTTGGGCCACAAGCCACGAATAACTCAACAAGAGTGACCATTTACGATCACAACTGAGGATATCGTCATCAATGTACAGTGGAGCAGATAGCAGGCTGTGACTTAACGTGCACACACACACACACACATACACACACATACAAATCATATAAATTCACATATACAGACAAAAACACCCACTCGAAAATTAATATTAAAAAGTTATACACATTCATTGACACATACAAATACTCCGAAGAGAGAGCGAGAGAGAGAGAGAGAGAGAGAGACCATTAATAAACCCTTCCTCCTCCTTGAGCCATGATATAAGAGCCTAATTCATAATCTGCCTCCTATCTCAGTTGAACCTGTAGCTACTCCCCCTCACCCCCCAGGTGTTTTATGACTCTTGTGTGGGATAGAAAACAATTATCTTGTCTAGTAAACATCACTATCCAGGAACGAACATCACTATCTTATCAGGAACAAACATCACTATGTTACCGGGAACGAACATCACCATCTTATCAGGAACAAACATCACTATGTTACCGGGAACGAACATCACTATCTTATCAGGAACAAACATCACCATGTTACCAGGAACGAACAGCACTATCTTATCAGGACCAGCCATCATTATCTTACCTGGAACAAACATGGCTACTTTACTTGCGTTCCTTGCCTGTTCAACCAGCGATAGCAAAAAGTTAGGAGGAAAGGCAGTCGTTATTGCAGTTTATCTTTATAATTTTGTATATCCGAGTGCGTTTGTCATTCAGTTAGTTTGTTTGTATGTCTGTCTAATAAGTTTATCCGCCTGTCTCTCTGCTTCTCTTTATAGATCTCTCTCCATCTGTGTAAACTATTTGTTTGGCTTTGTGAGTGTCTATCTGCAGTACATGTGTGTGTTTTTTCATTACAGTATAGCTCTCTCTCTTTCTCCGTCTATATTTCCCGTCACCTAAAATGTCAAGTATCACAAGCACTTAACAATTAACAAAACACAAATAAAATTATTCCTCTTGTTTTTTAACACTCACCACCCGTCAACCTGTACAATTTTGATCATTAATAAAAACAAAAACATCACTTTTTTATACGGGTAAATATAGCTGGTGGCACAAATAATGATCACACAAACATATCATTTTATCAAGAAAGAAAATGTATTTTAGCTTAGATTTAAATACAGGAATAGAAAAATTTTGGTTATCAGTTTGAATTCATCATTTATATGGTTTCACTACAAAAAGATTTATTGTGTTTTTATGACTGTGACTTAATATATATAAAACACAGAAGTACGTCTGTGTGTTTGTGTGTGTGTGTCCGCACGAGAATCTCGGAAACTACTTTACCGATCTGTAGTGATGCTGGATGGTGTTATATGTAGTGATGATGGATGGTGTTATATGTAGTGATGATGGATGATGATGTTATATGCAGTGATGATGGATGTTGTTATATGTAGTGATGATGGATGATGTTATATGTAATGATGATGGATGGTGTTATATGTAGTGATGATGGATGGTGTTATATGTAGTGATGATGAATGATGTTATATGTAGTGATGATGGATGTTGTTATATGTAGTGATGATGGATGTTGTTATATGTAGTGATGATGGGTGGTGTTATATGTAGTGATGATGGATGGTGTTATATGTAATGATGATGGATGGTGTTATATGTAGTCATGATGGATGATATTATATGTAGTGATGATGGAAGGTGTTATATGTAGTGATGATGGATGTTGTTATATGTAGTGATGATGGATGGTGTTATATGTAGTGATGATGGGTGGTGTTATATGTAGTGATGATTAGACAATAAAATAATAACAGTTTAATGCTAAAAAATATTCTTTGCTGTACCTTTGAAGTGAAAAACATGGTGGAACTTACATACACCGTTAATGAACTATTAATGGAAGAAGTTTTGGGGACTGAACAGTGAGACAATGTGGAGCCTCCCGGAGGGTGGCGTCCTACCGTGGCCTAGCGAATGAGCCGCCCGTCTGTTTGTGGGTGGGTTTGTTTGTTTGCGTGTTCGCAAGAGAATATCAGAAACTACTTTACCGATCTGTAGTGATGATGGATGGTGTTATATGTAGTGATGATGGATGGTGTTATATGTAGTGATGATGCATGATGTTATATGTAGTGATGATGGATGGTGTTATATATAGTGATGATGGATGGTGTTATATGTAGTGAAGATGGATGATGTTATATGTAGGGATGATGGATGTTGTTATATGTAGTGATGATGGATGGTGTTATATGTAGTGATGATGGATGATGCTATATGTAGTGATGATTAAACAATAAAATAATAACAGTTTAATGCAAAAAAAAAATATACTTTGCTCTACAGTTGTAGTGGAACTTACATACACCGTTAATGAAATATTGATTGAAGAAGAGGTTTTGCGGAGTGAACAGTGAGACAATGTGGAGGTTCCCGGAGGGTGGCGTCCTACCGTGGCCTAGCGAATGAGCTGCCCGGACCAAACTTGGCATGGATAGCAAGTGTTTCCTTGCTTCTCTCATGGACATTTCTATGTTGGATGCTCCAGAGTGGGAACTGGCAAAAATCTGTACATACTTGCTGCTAATGGCAAAACCAAAAATGTGGTATACTCTAATGCACTACAGTGAGACAATGTGGAGCCTCCCAGAGGGTGGCGTCCTACTGTGTGTGTCCGCACGAGAATCTCAGAAACTACTTTACCGATCTGTAGTGATGATGGATGGTGTTATATGTAGTGATGATGGATGATGTTATATGTAGTGATGATGGGTGGTGTTATATGTAGTGATGATGGATGATGTTATATGTAGTGATGATGGGTGGTGTTATATGTAGTGATGATGAGACAATAAAATAATAACAGTTTAATGCTAAAAAAATATACTTTGCTGTTCCATTGTAGTGAAAAACATGGTGGAACTTACATACACCGTTAATGAACTATTGATGGAAGAAGAAATTTTGGGGATTGAACAGTGAGACAATGTGGAGCCTCCCGGAGGGTAGCATCCTACTGTTGCCTAGCGGTTTGTGCCGCCCGGAGGGCGGCGATTCTGCTAGTGTGTATATATATAATATATATATATATATATATATATATATATATATATATATATATATATATATATATATATATATATATATAATCAACGACCTCACCAGCCAATTGGCCCATACTAGGCAGCCCCGTTTACACCCAACCTCTATCGCCCATAAATCAGTCCAACCTATATATGAGGCTTCCCATAGTGTTCGAATTAATGATGATGTTCGGCAATTTATTCCACTCATCCACTACTCTATTTCCAAACCAATGTTTACTTATCAAAAACACGAGACAAGATAATGGGGAGCTGAGGGATAATCACGGAGAAATGAACAATAACTTCAACAGATATTTTTCAACAGTTTTCACCACGAAAATTTAAACATGATACCAGAGGCACCGACTATATACAGAGATAATGAAGAAAATAGTTTCAGCGAGATAGAAGTGACTATTAACGATGTCAGTAAGCAAATAGACAAACTAAAGCCTAATAAGTCACCAGGTCTCGATTAGATATTTGCCAGAGTATTAAAAGAATGTGAGGAAGAGCTTAGCATGCCCTCAGCAAATTTGTTTAACATGTCATTAAAAACGAGTGTAGTACCAGAATCCTGAAGTATAATGAATGTGATACGGTCCAATCAGTTTAACATCAATTATCGGCAAATTGCTGGAAGCAATAATTTCAAACTATTCGAAATCACTTGGAGAAGCACAAGTTGATCAATGATTCCCAACATGGCTTCACAAGTGGGCATTATGTCTGACTAATCTATTAACATTTCTTTTCAACCGTTTTCGAATCAGTGGATGACGGCACGATTATGATGTGGTATACCTCGATTTTAACAAAGCCATGGACAAAGTCCCCCATAAAAGACTAATAAAAAAGTGGAGGCTCGTGGATTTGGAAGAGATATTCTAAAATGATTTGGGCGTAGATACAGGACAAAAAACAGCGAGTAAGCATAAACGGCGCTAAATCCGATTGGAGTAACGTCGCTAGTGGAATACCCCAAGGCTCAGTACTTGGACCATTACTATTTATTATATACATAAACGACATATATATAGGCTTAGACAGCAATATAAGTAAACTTGCTGGCGACACTAAAATAGGGCGTGTAATTAAATCTGACGAGGATTTGATGAAACTACCGGAACCTCTAAAACAAAAATTCAAATGATCTGAAAAATGGCAGATGAAATTTAATGTGGACAAATGTAAGGTACTTCGTCTAGGACAGGGGTTCTCAACCAGGGGGGAATTCCCCCCAGGGGGGGAATTCAGGTTTTCAGGGGGGGGGGAAACTGATTCCGGAGCAAGAGATATGTTCGATGAGAAATCAATCACAGAATTTTGGCCCTTGATGTGCGATTCCTACCCAAAAGTGGCAAAAAGAGCTATCCGTGCATTGCTTCCGTTTGTGTCGACATATCTTTGTGAGTCAGGCTTTTCAACTCTGTTGCAAATTAAAACGAAGCAACGTAGTAGATTAGAGGTAGAAAATGACCTGCGTTGTGCCCTTTCAAGCACTCCTCCGCGTATCCCAGAATTGGCGAAGAAAAAACAATCACAGGTTTCTCATTGACTGTAATCTTCATCTGAATAAAATTAATTACAAATTTACAATATCCTGGTATTCTATTGAACTTTTTGTTTATTGCATTATGCTTCAGTTTGGTCTGTTAAGTAATTCATTATAAATATAAAAAAACTATTTTACTTTTATTCAAGTTTTATAAATCCATCAACATTTTCAATTGGCATTTAATTTGTAAAACTCCACTATAAAAATAATCCATGTAAAATTGTAAATGTATATGTACTAATATGGAAAAAATAAAGGATTTTCAGTATTATATTCATATTATTTGGAATGCACTTTTTGAGGCAGACAATCTTGGAAAGGAGGGGGGAATGACATTCTGACATATGGTGAAAGGGGTGCATGGGGCAAACAAGGTTGAGAACCACTGGTCTAGGAGATGTAAACAGTGAAACCAGATGTCAGATGAACAACGTTGTTATAGAGGAATCTGACTGTGAGAAAGATTTAGGAGTAATGGTAAGTAGGAGTCTTAAACCTAGACTATAATGTGTATATGCTCGAAAAAGGGCTAACAAAGTACTCTGGTTCATATAAACGAGTGTTAGTTAGACTAGCGAAGTTATTCTAAGACTATACCTTGCGCTTGTGGGACCTCACTTGGAATACGCTGTTCAGTTATGGTCACCGTACTACAGAATAGATATACTGTAGAATGCCTAGAACGAATTCAGAGGAGAATGGCAAGAATAATTCGGTACATTAAGATCCTTGAGTTCAGGGACAGGTTAAAGGATCTTAATTTGCTCTCCCTCGTGAGGCGTAGAGTGAGGGGCGATATGATGGAGGTGTATAAATGTAATTCAGGGCTAAACAAATGTAATATAACAAAGGTACTCAAATCTTCAACCAGGAGTGAACTCGTAGCAGTGGTTTTAGGTTTTAAATTAGACAAATTTAGATTTAGGCTCGAGACAGGTAAACATTGGCTTGGAAATAGAGTAGTGCGTAAGTGGAACAAGTTATCAAATATCATTATTAACTCGAATACGCTGGATAGCTTCAAACATAGATTGGATGGATATATGAGCGATATAGGTTGGGTGTAAATGGGACTGCCCATTCTGGGGCAATAGGCCCAGCTACAGTTTTCTCCATTCTTTGGTTCTTATGTTCTTATTTCGCGCCTAACTCTACAATTTTCTAATTTATTATCCTTGCTATCCTGGTTGGATAGCTTACGTACCTTTGTTGCATCACCTTTTTTTAACCTCGACTTCCATTTATACACCTCCATCATATCGCCGCTAACTCTACATCCCTCGAAGGAGTGCAATTTCCTTCTTTTTTTTTTAATGTTTCTATGCTCAATATTCCTTATGCCCGGGATTAGCCTTGTCATCCACTTCTGAATGCGTTCGAGGGATTCGATATCCAGTCTTTAGTACGATGACCAAAACTGAGCCGCATAATCCAATTGAGGTCTTACAAGCGCATATAGTTTTAGGATAACCTCGCTAGTTTTGTAACTAACACTCCTTTGTATGAATAAACCCAAGTACTTTGTTGGTCTTGTTTCGAGCAAATACGCATTTTTGTCTTGGTTTAAAATACCTACTTATCATTACCTCTAAACCTTTCTCACAGTCGGATTTATCTATGGCAACGGTGTTCATCTGATATCTGGTTTCTCTATTTACATCTCCTCGGCTAAACACTTCGCATTTTTCCATATTAAATTTAATTTGCCATTTTAAGACCACGCGAAAAATTTGCTTAGATCTTCCTGTAGTTTTGTGGAGTTCTCATCAGATTTAATTACACGCCCTGATTTAGTGTCGTTAGTAAATTTACTTATGTTGCTGTCTAAGCCTATTTCTACGACGTTTATGTATAAAATAAATAATAATGTCCTGAATATTGGGGTACTCGACGTTACCCCAATCTGATTAATACCACTGTCCTGTTTAGGCAAACACTGTCCTGGTGAGGTAATCACTGTCCTGTTGAGGTAGACACTGTCCTGGTGAGGTAACCACTGCCTTACTTCTGACAGTGTGGTAGTGGCGGGTGCTGCACCATTAGGCACCAATATTCGTAACCAGCGGCAAGTTAATTCTCCAGCTCACATACTTAACTCCTATAAAGTAACATAGGTAGGCTCCGTCCTGAATACGTAATGACGCTCCTTACTCCATTTACTTAATTCTGCTACACATACTGTAGTTAGGGAATGAACGCAGAGGAGACAAAGGGAAGATTTAATTATCTTTCAGAGCCAGAAAAAATATGTATAGAAACGTTTGACGATAAAGGAAAATGAATTTATCTTACACAATTAAAAGAAAATTGAACAAGGGAGATTGGAGATTATCACACCTTCAATAACTGACCCAGGAAGATTATCACACCTCCAACAGCTTACCTAGGAAGATTATCACACCTCCAGCAGCTGACCTAAGGAGATTATCACATCTCCAGCAGCTTACCCCGGAAGATTATCATACCTCCAACAGTTGACCCAGGGAGACAGGGATATTATCACACCTGCAACAGCTTACCTAGGAAGATTTTCACACCTCCAACAGCTGATCCAGAGATTATCACACCTCCAACAGCTGACCCAGAGAGATTAACACACCTTCAACAGCTGACCCAGAGAGATTATCACACCTCCAACAGTTGACCCAGAGAGATTATCACACCTCCAACAGCTGACCCAGAAACATTATCGCACCTCTAACAGCTGACTCAACACCTCTACCTCCCTCATACATCTCGACAGCTTCACCAAAGTAAAATACCGCTGGGTGAAGGAACTACACCCCGGGGAACAAATTCAGCTGGTGAATGTTCCAAGACTCGTGTTTGAAATATTTTTACGATTTTTTTTTTGTGACCCATGAATCTTACCTAAGTAGTATGTATGTGTGTGTGTGTGTGTGTGTGTGTGTAACCAGTATAATTTAAATACTGTATAATTTATAGTAAGTAATTAATAAGTTACAACCATGGATGCATAATTATGAATATGTATTATTCAATGACCTGTAGAGGGTAGAGGTTGTTCATAGGTTATAGCCGTATTAAAAATCCCGCGGATGTTTTGTCTAGCCCGAGTGTCGAGGAATGATGCAACTCTCTCTCAGTAGTAGGTATTTCTTTAAACCCTGAATAGAATGCTCATTTGTGATAAATGGATAATGGCACCGCCAGTTAAGAGTGATTCATGGGTCAGAGGGATCACTTACCAGCTGGTTGTTTATACACGTTATGTAAACACCGCTGACTATAGCTTTGCTTGACATTCCACGGAGACAACTACAGTACTTCCTGCTTCGAGAACCTTCAAGAAGATTGATTCAAAGATCGCTCTGGTGGCGAGTGCACGAAATACTATCTAAGGACGTGGCACAGCCAAGCCCTGAGTCAGTCTTTGACTGGACTCCTTTTAGTAAACCTAGAACCTCATTACGAGCTCGCCAAAGGCAGAACATACCATACAAAAATCTCAGATCAGACAACAATGACCCTAAATGGATAAATAATTATTTAAAGAACATCATTGGCCAAAGGAAGGCTATAGGTAGAAGGATAAAGCATGGCGAAATTTACCTCCAGGATTATTATAAGATATTGGCGAGTAGGGTTAAAACCGAGATAAGGAAAGCCAAGAGGAATAATGAGGTAAGGATAGCAAGGGAGGAGAAGACAAACCCCAAAGGATTCTACCAAATGTATCAAACAAAAACACGAGAAAAGATTGGACCAAAACGGTCAGATACCTACGAGCTACCTGATAACGACGGAGAAATGAGCAATAATCTGAATAAATATTTTTCAACAGTTTTCACCACCGAAAATTTAAACATGATACCCGAGGCACCGACTCTATTCAGAGATAGTGAAGAAAAAAAATTAAGCGAGATAGTAGTGACTAGTAAAGATGTTAGTAAGGAAATAGACAAACTAAAGCCTAATAAGTCACCTGGTCCCGATGAGATATTTGCCAGAGTATTAAAGGAATGTAAGGAAGAGCTTAGTATGCCCTTAGCAAAGTTGTTTAACATGTCCTTAAAAACAGGTGTAGTACCAGAATCCTGGAGGATAGCGAATGTAATACTGATTTTCAAGAAGGGGGATAGATCACTATCCTCTAACTACCGCCCAATCAGTCTAACATCAATATTAGGCAAATTACTGGAAGCAATCATTTCAAACTCTATTCGAAATTACCTGGAGAAGCACAGATTGATCAATGATTCCCAGCATGGCTTCACAAGCGGACGTTCTTGTCTAACTAATCTATTAACATTCTTTTCATCAGTTTTCGAATCGGTGGACGAGGGGCACAATTATGATGTGGTATATCTCGACTTTAGCAAAGCCTTCGACAGTCCCCCACGAAATACTAATTAGAAATGTAGAAGCACATGGCATCAAAGGTAACATCCTTAAATGGATTAGGGCATGGTTACAGGACAGGAAACAGTGAGTGAGCATTAACGGCACTAAGTCCCATTGGAGCAACGTCACAAGTGGAGTTCCCCAAGGCTCAGTACTTGGACCATTATTATTTAATATATACATAAACGACATAGATATCGGCATAGACAGCAACATAAGTAAATTTGCTGATGACACTAAAATAGGACGTGTTATTAAATCTGACGAGGACTCGGCAAAACTACAGGAAGATCTAAACAAATTTTTCGAATGATCTGAACAATGGCAGATGAAATTCAACGTGGAACAAATGTACAGTACTCAGTATAGGAGATGTAAACAGGGAAACCAGATACCAGATGAACAACGATGCCATAGAGAAATCTGACTGCGAGAGAGATTTAGGAGTAATGATAAGCAGGAACCTTAAGCCAAGTAAACAATGTGTTTTTGCTTGTAACAAGGCTAATAAAGTCCTTGGGTTCATACAAAGGAGTGTTAGTTACAAGACTAGCGAGGTCATCCTAAAACTGTATCTTGCTCTTGTGAGACCACACCTGGATTACGCAGTTCAGTTCTGGTCACCGTATTACAGAATGGATATAGAATCATTGGAAAGAATTCAGAGGAGAATGACAAGACTAATCCCGGGCATTAGGAGCCTTGAGTATAGAGACAGGTTAAAGCATCTTAATTTGCACTCCCTCGAGAGACGTAGAGCGAGGGGCGACCTGATAGAGGTGTATAAGTGGAAGTCAGGGCTAAACAAAGGGGACATTACAAAGGTCCTCAAACTATCCAACCAGGAGCGAACTCGTAATAATGGTTTTAAATTAGACAAATTTAGATTTAGGCGTGAAATAGGTAAGCACTGGTTTGGAAACAGAGTAGTGGATGAATGGAACAAGTTACCAAATATTATCATTAACTCGAATACGCTGAATAGCTTCAAGCATAGGTTGGATGCTTATATGAGCAATAGGGGTTGGGTGTAAACGGGACTGCCCAGTATGGGCCAATAGGCCAGCTGCAGTTTTCTCCATTCTTATGTTCTTATGTTCTTATGCTCAGTACAGCGCGACTCACAACGAGAACTCTTGAGTAACAGAACACCGGGCCAGTCTAATTAACTGGACAGTATCTAGACTTATAAATATCACACTGTACGACCAGCTTTGACTCTGATTCCCCCATTTTGTGGAAGAAGTGACCGCTCTGTTGGACCATAATTATCGACAGTCTGCGGCATCATACTGATATCAACGGGACTCTAAATAACTACAAGCAAATTAATATTTAGTGAGACTGTATATTGACAAGTCACACGCTTCACAACCCTACAAGCCATAGGCCTACATATGTGTGTGTGTGTGTGTGTGTGTGTAGGTGTGTGTGTAATAATAAGATAATAACAATAATTAACAGCTTATTGAAAAGGTTCAGCAGCCCAAAAGCTGAAAATATACATTAGACAAAAATTACTTATTGCATACTAGGACATGGGGTAGGTGGATTGTTTAACAAAGCCTTTCATTACAAAAAGAAGGAATATGAATTGAACATAGAAATTATAGTTTGCAGTTGCTGGCCAGGGCTGGTCGCTTGCCCTACTTTGTGAGGTACGTAGGCCACGTGGTGCAGTAACTCGTCCATTGATGTTGACATGAAGGATATCACGTGGTGCTGGTGACACCGGGTCGTGTGGTGTTCACTTGGTGTAGTAACTCGTGCATAGGTGTTGACATAGTCATGGAGACACCGGGTGGTGTAGTGTGGTGTCACAGTACCTCACTCTCTGTTAAGTGGTGTAGTGTCATCTCGTAGTCAGGAGTAGAGCCGACCCACTGTTGTTCCCCAATGTGAACTAACACCGCCTGGTCAGAAGATGGTGGTCGGTTCTCAGGGATGCTTAGCTCTGGGTGTGGACCTCAATGGTACTGTCATCACTGTTCAATGCTGATCCACCTTCTTTCCGAAGCGAAATTGCCACTTTTGGCAGGATTATGTTGATATCTCGGTGGTGAGGATAGGTCGAGGAGAGGGACAGGAGGAATGGGCCAACATTGACCGAGGCCGCTGCCGCAGCAAGAGCCAGCGCCCGATAGGTCTTGACCGTCTGGTGGTCGAGGATGTAGTATGTGTGTATGTGTGTGTGTTTGTGTGTGTGTGTGTGTGTGTGTGTCTGTGTGTGTGTGTGTGTGTGTGTGCGTGTGTGTGTGTCTAGTGCGGGAGGGGCGGCGGTAAAGTCTTTCCGGTGTTGGCGCTTGTCTGCCTCGGCAAGCAGACGGGCTAACTCGAAAGTATTGACACCTTTCCGCGTGGTGCTACTCCAAGTGTTACTGTGTGGAGTAATCGTCTCCCAGGTGAAGGGGGTCGACTTGGCACCTTTTCAGGTTCATCTTAAGACTATCCTTATACCTTTTCAGTTGCCCGACAGCGTTACATTTACTATTAGTTAGGTGACTGTAAAGTAGCTGCTTTGGCAGTCTACTGTCGTCCATGCGGGTAACATGGCCAGTTCAACGTAGTTATTCATGGATAATGGTACCCTTGATGCCCCTACAGTTGGTGTCAGCGAAAAAAATTGGCACATGTTCTCTTGTCTTCCCAGCGAACCTTGAAGATGGAACGTAGACTACGTTGGTGAAAGTTTTCAAGTGCCGTGAGGTGCCTGCTGTATGTGACCCATGTCTCATTGCCATATAGCAGGTTTGGGAGAACCACTGCTCGATATACAGTACTTGCAACTGTGTAGGTAATTTTAGCTCCCTACAGATGAAAACAAGGGTAAGGAGTCTGCCAAAGGCTTGAGACACACATCTCATCCAATGTTGAATCTCTTCATTGGTGCCCGCAGTGGTCGACAGTTGGGAGCCGAGATACTGAAAGTGGGTAACATTAGAGAGGGTAGCACCATTAAGCAGGAAGAATAGTGGAGGTGTGGCTGAACCAGGGCAGGCTAAAAGAGAATGTGAGTCTTACGTACATTCACTTCAAAGCCGAAGTGTACATACGCATCTGCATAGGTGTTCAGGATCTATTGTAGGCGACCTACAGGAGATCCTGAACGACAAGGGTGATCTCGTCTGCATACTGAAATTCAGCAATGGAAGCTGCCGACAAATTTGTTCCTGCCTGGAGTTGTCCTGTGTTGAAAAGATCCTTCATTCGGTACTGGATGTCCACCCTGCCAGCTAAATTGGCACTGGCATGAGTAAGGAAGGCAACCGAGAAAATACAAAAGAGAATTGGTGACAGTACATATCCTTGTTTTATCCCCGGTAGGATGGGGAAGAACTCAAACTGAGTGCCATCGTGGAGTTGCCACGGGATAGAGTTGAGCGAGTCGAAGGTGTTGGTTAGGTCGATGAAAGCCATGTACAGGTCACGGCGCTGTTCTCTGCACTTTTCCTGTATCTGGCGGGCAGCAAAGATCATGTCAGTGGTGCCACGTGATGGTGTAAATCCACATTGAGATTCTGGGAGGAAATTTTCCGCCTCAGGAAGAAGTCTGTTTAGGAGGACTCAGGCGATAATCTTGCCACCTACAGACAGCAGCGAGATCCCACAGTAGTTGCCACAGTCTGACCAGTCTCCTTTGTCCTTAAAAATATTGATGGTGGAAGCATATTAAAGAGCTTAGAGGATTTCATTCTTTTCTAATATATTCACAAGGAGTGAGTGGAGACGGCCGGTAAGCAGAGGTCCTCCTGCTTTATACACCTTGGCTGGGATTTCATCAGGTCCTGAGGCTTGTTATTTTTCATCTGGTGTATGGCAGTAGCTACCTCATCCAGGGTTGGAGGATAGCTGAGGTGGGTCAGCTCAGGGTGCTGTGGGACCTGCTGGGTAGTCAGGACATCCACATCGGTGTTTCGGTTGAGCAGTGAATGGTAGTGCTCTTTCAGCGCTGAAGGATGCCTTCTTAGTCTTTGATTAGGGAGTTACTGTCGGATGAGCTGAAGGAGGCTGCACCATGAGTGATTGCTCCATAAAATATTTTAGTGGAATTGAGACATTTGCGCATCTTATATTGATTTGCAAGTTTTTGCACTTCATATGCTTTATTTTTAAACCAGTCGTTTAGAATAGATTACGAAGTTCATGCTGGGCCACCTCTTTCCTCTTTAAGAAGGTATCAGCTTTGGTTCGAGACTGAAGGTTGTTCTGCCAGTCAGTTAAAGCAGCACATTTATCTTGAACGAGTACATTGATTTCCAGGTCATTATCATCAAACCAGTCCTTGTGTATTCTTTCGATCTGGCCGAGTCTCTCTCTGAACTTTTTGTCATTCCAGCACCAAGAATGGAGTCGGCACTTGGATTTGGGTTGTTTATCACAACATGTTCGAGCTGCTCTCTGAATGCATGTGCTACCTCCGGATCCTCCCGACGATTAGTGCTAAAATCTCATCTGGAGGCTTCTTGCCTTCACTATTTTGGGGGAACGTGAAGTGAGAGCCACGCATGGCTCAGATGATGAGGACATCTCAGCGATATGTTTCTCTGACAATGATATAGTCAATGAGATGCCAGTGTTTGCATCGTGGGTGTTACTTCGAACTCTTGATCTTGTCGGCATGCCTGAACAAGGTATTGGTGATAGTGATATTGTGTGCAGCACACTTGCTGAGGAGGAGTAGCCCGTTGGGTTTACACTTGCCTAGTCCATTTCTCCCTATAATTCCCTGCCAAATGATAGCATCTCTGCCAACTCTGGCATTGAAGTCACCTAGGAGCACAACCTTATCTACTCTGGGGATAGAGGTTAGCACTCTGTCAAGGTCGGTGTAGAAGGCCTCCTTGATGTTAGATATCATCCTCTGCAGCCAGCGTTGGGGCATATGTACTAAGGAAGAAAGCCTATGAAGGATGCTCATTGCCAGATGGTAAAGCCACGTCCATAAATGCAATTTCTCTCTGCAGCAGGCTAACCCTTCCAGAAGAAAGTATTGCCAGACCCCTTTTTGTGAGTCGACCCTTGTCTGGGAGCCGGGACTCATTGATGGCTGCTATGTCGATGCTATACCTAGCCATCCCTTTTGCCACAAGGGCAGTTCTTCTTTCAGGATGGTCATTTATACCAGCATCCAGAAGGGTCCTGATATTCCATGCAGCGGCCATAAGAGGTTTTATAGTTTGTTTTTTGTTTTGATTTGTGATTATGATTGCGTTTTCGACTACATAAGGATGACGTTACTGGGTGCGGTTGCTCAGTCAGGTTGGATCTTTTGGCAGGCTATGTTTAGGGCACCCTTTTTAGCCACCTCCCGATGTGGGGTGAGCAAAATGGCTCTTCGAAAGGGCTGCTCAGTCGCAAAGACAGGACCGGATTGCACTGCTGCCTAGATCCCAGTACATAAACGACCACCTTATCTATGCCACCCATGTGCAGAGTTGTGACTAGAAACTCCTGGCAGTCATCTCTGCCTGCCCCCGCCGCCATTCGTCCATCGTCTTAGGACTTTTGGGTGATATAGAGGCTTTGATGATGATGATGATGGGAAGTATGATGAGCTGCATGATGGCTGCAAGTGAGTTGATTTATGCGGTGAGGCAAGAGTGCAGGCTGCAACCATATATCTGATCCAGTAGTGCAAGTGTTGCAGCGACTGGAGAGGGGGAGAGTTGCAATGGACTGCCGATAGCCCAGTTTGTTGGGTTTCGCCTTAGTAGCCTGTCCATCATGCATTGCCTTCATCAGCCGGTGTTGTCGTTGGGTTTCCAAGGTGGTCACCTCTTCTTTCTATACCGCCGTTGGGGTCTTGTTGTAGCTCTATAAGTATGTCTGCGTGATTTGAGGCTCCACCACAGAATTTCTGTTTGGGTTTACTCCCATAGCCTTATACCTACCAAGGTTAATCCACAAGGCAGCGGGGCAGTGATTGGTAGGCGCCAGGACGTGTCCACATGCCAGTGGGCCTATGTCCTATCCCTCTGGGGCCCACTGCTGCTCCGAGATCCCCTGCTGGTCTAGCCTGGGCCCACGAGGCACTCAGTTACCGTGTGTTGCCACGAGGAGGCACAACAGGAGTCTTGATTGTGTAGAGACTGTGTTTTAGCAGTGGAAAACTTACGCAAGCTGCTTCTCGAGGGTTAGCCAGCGGCGGTAGCTGAAAGCGAGAGGAAGCAAGCAATGCTTGCACGTTAACACTAACATATTGCTGCCACACTAAACACATTTCACCACCCTGTGTGCACGACACACACACACACACACACACACACACACATACTCACACGTGCAACATCTGTGAACGACCTTGGTGGTCCCGTATCGGCCTCTCTAGTCACCTCAGAGCTCACCAACGAAAGTGACATCCTTAATAACTCATACAATTTTATCATAGTTGGATGATCGTCATACTCGATTCCAAGTGACAGGAAAGTAGTAGTGTGTGTGTGCGCATTCCTGCGTGTGTATGCTCTCAGAATGAAGACCCAGAACTGTCGCTGTTGCGTCAACTATTAACATGATGCTAAAATTGAATAACAGACAGACAGGCAGACAGACAGACAGATATATTGATAGAAAACAGTTGGCGTAGTCTGATAATTTGATTTTAGAAATGAGTGTCACAGAGAGATGTTACGAGTTGGGGATTTAGAATATAGTTAAAAGTCTACCCAGATCCCAACAGGCATGAACAAAAAAAACAAAGACAATCGAACTATAAAAGGGTAGACAAAGGATGCGAGTTTTTGTTGTGTATAATAAAGTACCATAAATTCCTTAACAAAATATTCAGCGTTCTATAATTTACCCTTAACCATACTTAACCTAAACATTAACAGTATATACATATTTATACAACATACAATAATTTGAAGCAAGGTGGAGGTGGGGGAGGCAATATAAGATTACATATACTTAAGTGCGGAGCTGAGACGGCTGACGAGTAAGGCTGAATATTGTAGAAGACGGTAGGTAGTCACTGTGCCGTAGGGTTCTAGGATAGGTGATCCTGTGGTCACTTCCCAGAGTGAACTGAACTCTCATCGAACTGGAGCTTATGAAGAAGACTTGGAGGAGGTGACGCAACAACTAGGATATGGAGAAGGGAAACCCCAGACTGGTAACTAAGAGTAGTCATATTCGGATTTCGTCCCTAGATGGCATTGCTCGTGGTGCTGGGTAGGTAGATCAGGACAATAGATGGCGTGGTTCGTAGTGCTGGGTAGGTAGATCATGACAATTGGTGGCGTGGTTCGTAACACACCCCCCCTTCAAAGACCTCCGTAGCGCGGGCGCGAAGGAGGTGATCACCTGGTGCGTCTGGAGAGTAGCTGCTGCATTTCCACTGGAGCTCGGGATAAGGAGTCCGCAATCATGTTGTCCACCCCCTTTATGTGCCGGACTTGTAGATTATAGGGCTGGGTGAGGAGAGCCCAGCAGAGGATTCGCTGGTTGGAGGTCTTGTTGGTTTGGATGAACGTGAGTGGGTTATGGTCGGTGAAGACGAGGGTTGTTTGTGGGCAAGACTGGAGGTAACATTCAAACTTCTTTATTGCCAACACCAGAGCCAGGGCCTCCTTCTCTATGGTCGAGTAGTTGGTCTGATGTTTTTTCAACTTGGCGGAGTAGTATGCCACAGGGTGAAGGACATCAGTGGTTGGGTCGGGTTGTAGGAGCACAGCCCCCACTCCGACACAGCTAGCGTCGATTTGCAGATGGAAGGGCAAGGTGTAGTCAGGGGGGTGGACTACAGGCTTGTAGGCAAGGAAGGCTTTGAGGCGGTGGAAAGACTGGTCGCACCCCTGGTTCCAGATGTAAGGGACCGCAGAACTGGTAAAGTCTGTGAGGGGTCCGGCCACGCTGGAGAAGTTACTGCAGAACCGACGGTAGTAGCCGCACATCCCCAGGAAGCGCATGAGTTCCTTCCTCGTCCTTGGAGTGGGGAAAGACAAGATGGCTTTAACGTTTGCGTCCTTGGGTCTCACCATACCATGCCCAACGATATGTCCCAGGTAAGTCACCGAGGCCCGGCCAAAGCAGATTTAGCCAGGTTTATGGAGGGGGGGGGGGTGTGTTACGAACCCCGCCACCAATTGTCATGATCTACCTACCCAGCACTACGAACCACGCCATCTATTGTCTTGATCTACCTACCCAGCACCACGAGCAACGCCATCTAGGGACGAAACACGAGTATGACTCGTCTAAGTTACCACTCCCGGGTTTCCCTTCTCCATATCCTGGTTGTTGCGTCACCTCCTCAAAGTCTTCTTTGTCAGCTCCAGTTCGAGGAGAGTTCAGTTCACTCTGGGAAGTGACCACAGGATCACCTATCCTAGAACCCTACAGCACAGTGACTACCTACCGTCTTCTACAATACTCAGCCTTACTCGTCAGCCGTCTCAGCTCCGCACTTAAGTATATGTAATCTTATATTGCCTCCCCCACCTCCACCTTGCTTCAAATTATTGTATGTTGTATAAATATGTATATACTGTTAATGTTTAGGTTAAGTATGGTTAAGGGTAAATTATAGATAGCTGAATATTTTGTTGAGGAATTTATGGTACTTTATTATACACAACAAAAACTCGCATCCTTTGTCTACCCTTTTATAGTCCGATTGTCTTTTTTTTTTTTTTTTGTTGCCTGTTGGGATCTGGGTAGACTTTTAACTATATTCTAAATCCCCAACTCGTAACAGAGATAACCAGCTTCTAAGTCAACTAAGTGTAGAAGAGACTAAACTAGCTTTGATGCAGATAGGTGATCACTTTTAACTTTTACAGCAACTCTCTCAGCTGTGTTGCATGAAGATAATCTTCTACTTACATGTTGGAGAGACTTACTGAGCTTTGTACTTACTTTGTGGTCAAGAAGACTCATCCCGCTAATAGCTGTACAGGACAAGGTTAAGAACTGTAACTTGTGTATACTTCATCACGGTAGTGAAGAAAACAAGAGTAAGAGTCTTGTAAAGCCCCATCTCTTATGCCCCGTCTACACTATCAGTTTCCACCTGTGGTGTCCGAGCACGCTACTCACACGTTTCGAAGCATGGTGACGAAGCACGGAATAAACCGCTTACCAGCAGTTTGGCCGTTCACACGTATACTAACTCCCCTATCCAGTGTGTGTGTGTGTGTGTGTGGCTGCTACCCGTGTAGGTAGGGCAATGGCTCCTAGACCCAATCGCCGCCGCAAAGCAGCACTATTTTGTGTTCTGATCGCCTCCCTTGTGATAAAAAGCAAGAAGTGTAGACAACGCAAAACATGGGTGAAACAGTGGCTCTTAGACAAAATTAGAGGAAGCTACAATCAAATATTTAGGGAACTGAAACTTGGTGAGGCAAATGATGTCAGACAATACATTCGTATGTCACCAGACATGTATCAATTCCAACTTGGTAGAGTAACCTCTCTGATTGCAAAGGTTAACACACACCTACGAGACTCGATCGGTGCAGGGGCACGACTGGAGGCTACACTACAAGTAACTGGCAAGAGGGTTCGCGACAACATCCATCCTTGGCTCTGAATGGTAACGTATTGGCGCGCAGTGTTGCCGGATAATATAGAGTAGACCTTATGAACCTTGTGACGTGATAGACTGAGTAATATAGGTTTAACGGGGTAAATCCGGGAGATTTTCAGGCCATTTTCTCGATAATTTTGAACATTCTGGTGATATCCCATTATATTACCCACAACTCGAAACATCTGGTATAGAGCTAAAGTGTCTGGTGAAACCCAGACTCTTCTGGTTGTCTGGCAACACTGATGTAGCCGTAGGTGTCAGGTTCCCACACACTAATATATCGCTAGCTCATGAACTACCTTGTTCAGGGCTGGTGATTCTGTTGCTCGCGTCTACACGTTCATTTTCCGGGTACTCACCGTTACCATGCTCGAACACCACAGGTGGGAACTGATAATGTATACAGGGCTTTTAGTCGTGTTTCCTTCACTACCACAGTACCACACTACCATCTCTCCACTATGAATAATGCACATAGTTTATCATATAGAGATTAACTCTCTTTTGTGGTAAAATTCACTACACCTGCAATATATTACCAATAGAGTTGAGAGGAGCATAGTGAATACAGTACTCACTTCCTATTCTAAGGGTCACTGGCTTACTCCCTAAGGCTCACTGCATTAAACCTAAATATTAAAAAGTACCCTTAACTTTACAGTGGGGGGACTGACATCGGTCAAGTGTAGTACCGGTAACAATATTTATTTGTATACTGCAAAAAAATCGGGCTTCGTCTTCTGTTTGCTGTATCTAAACTGCCCCTAAAGGGCCGTCAGTCACATAGGACAAAACTTTAACTCTCACTTGACACCTGAAACTTCTCTGTGCTTGTGTATGTTCGAAATCTAAATCTGAATCAGCAACAATAAAATACAAAACAAACAGCATTGAAAAAAATAAATATCGACAATACTGGGATTATTTTTATTATTGTTCTCGAGTGTTGGAACCATCATTCAGTGTGAGTAAACAGATAGTTTTATCTTTTAGTCCTGTGGTGAAAGGTTATCAATATTCAGCTCGTAAACTTTCATTTACACCACAAAATAGGTTTTTAACACGCGAGAGAGACAGAGAGAGTAAGCGCGTAAAAATAGTGAGATAAAAAGAGAGAGAGAGAGATAGAGAAAAGAGATGTGCGCAATACATCTCTAGAGTGTTTACAAAGTGTACTGAATTTATGAGAGTTCGAGAAGCGAGGCACTTTTATATGTTATGTTTGTAGAAGAAAAAATATCTGGGAGAACAAAAATATGAGATACACTGGCTAATTAAGCACACACACACACACACACACACACACACACACACACACACTAAAAAAGTGGAACAGTTGAAACACATTCCCAGGAAGAAAGTGTCTCGTGAAAGCATTTAGAAAGTGTAGATGTAAAAAGTTCTGGCAATAGAGAACTTGGGAATTGGTAAAACTGATAAGGTGAACGCAGGTGCTCCGACGTTCTTCGGAACTCTCAAGAACGCAGGAAAGAAATAAAAAAAAGTTGGAGAGAGCAAAGAAAACGAAGGGAGTGATAAGAAAGAGAGAGAGAGAGAGAGAGACAGAGAGAGAGAGAGAGAGAGACTAGGAGGGATGTGAAGGGGAGATGAGAGGGAAGGAAGATAGAGGGAGGTGTGAAAGAATAGGTTTGGAAGAGAGAGAAAGAGAATATGTGTGAATGATGGTGGTGGTGTAGACAATCACTCCACTGTTAATTAGACAAAGGCCAAGGACATAACTCAAAACAGATATTGATATTGAAACATTTATAGTAAAAAAAATACAGATACAGAGTGGATAATAATAACAATATTAACATGGCTGAGCCAGTTGAGAGCCTGAGCTCTCATGAAGGCACCTGATATACTGTATACTTTACATTTATCTCAAGGAAGTATTATGTAATATTTAGTACCATCTGGAATAGTGCACGTAACATGGTGGTAGTAAGAACATATCAGCATGTTACCACGGTAATCACCTCGTTATTTATTTATTTTATTAATTTTTTAACATTTATTTTAAGTATACTCGTATACATATTTTACCGCGGAGTTGATAATTAAGTTGTATTAAGGTGGAACAAGAGGACAGAAGTTGTCAGTACCATGTCTTGTCGGCAATTATTATAATTGCAATGGTAATTTCTATCTACCTACATGATAATTTCTGATATAATGGATTTGGTGGTACAATAAAGGTAGAAAATATAAAGTAGGTAATACAAAAATATTAATACTTAGACAATAGAAAATGTTTTAGAGATAATTTAAGGAAGGGAACGTATTCTTTGCTAGGGTGGGTGGAGGTAAGCTGTTCCACACCTTCACACCATGATATTTTATGGAGGTCTGGGACTGAGAGGAGTGCATTGGGGTGTGGTCTTCTTGGATCTGGGTGTCTTAAGTTATATCTCTGATTATTCCGGAACTGGAAATCATTATTGTCAAGCAAGTGATTGACAGAATTGTAAGCAAATAGGTCACAGCAGTAGGTGTTATTATCCCCCAAAAAATATATATTTTCAATTTAGCAAATTGTTCGTTAATGTGATCATTTTTTTCAAGTTGGTCATTGTTCGCACAACTCTCTTCTATGCAGTGATCAGGGGTTGTGTTTTTCAGGGCCAGAGCACCCCCACCCCATAGTGTGTGACCGTGTAACATGTGTTGATAAACAAGATCATAATATATTTCCTTCTTTGCTGCAATGGTGAGTGACTCACGAGTGTGATACAGGATACCCCACTGTTTATTGACTTTTCCGTGAATACCTTGTATGTGGTTTCTCCAATTAAGTTTCTCATCAACAATAACCCCAAGGAATTTAGCATTTTGTTCGCGTTTGAGGACTGTAATACCAAGGTACAGGGGGTCCAAATCTGGAGGTAGGTTTTTCCTTCTGTAAAAGATTGTTTAGTGTTTTTTTCGAGATTTAAGGTCAGTTTATTACGTATTACCCAGGTGCTGGCTTTAGTCAATTCAGTGTTCATAGTTCTCATCAAGGAATGTTGATCTAAGTTGCTGGCATACAGATTATAATCGTGTGCAAATAAGCTGTATTTTACGAGTGTGCTGGAGTGAACTATATCATTTATGTACAACAAGAACAGTACAGGGCTGAGAATGGAGCCTTGAGGGACGCCATCGATCGATCGATGGGTGAAGTAAAGTATGAAGAGAGTCAGCTTGATGATTATTATAGCAGACATATTGCTTCCTGTTAGACAGATATGAAGTAAACCAATTGTGGGATAAGTCAATAAACCCGTAATGTTCAAGCTTTGCCTGGAGGATGGTATGGTCGACAGTATCAAAGGCTTTAGAGAGGTCCAGGAATATTTCGACTGTGAACAAACTATCATCAAAGGAGTTTAAGACGTCATTATTAAAGGATAGCAGAGCACTGTAACTTGACCCTCTAGTTCTAAATCCAAACTGAGAGTCTGTAAGGATGTTATTGACACTGCATGCTCGCTTCTCCAGTATCTTACTCAAGGCTGGGTCGACTGATATGGGGCTGTAATACACGAATAGACCTTTATCCTCAAATTTTTTATATGCTGGGTGAACTTTTGGCAATTTTCATTTTATCCGGAAAGACAACACTAGTGAAGGAGGAGTTACAAATGTGCAGGAGAACAGGTAGTAATAAGTGGGCTACTTTCTTATTGATTCTCATTAGTGTATTGTCATTGCTTGCAGCTGCATCTTTTAACATTTTTATGATGGTTTGAAATTCGTCTGCTTTGCAGGTGGTCTCTAAGTTCCTCATGATGATTAGGGATACTCTCTGCAAGATTTTCGCCAACGTTGATAAAATAATCATTGAAGTGGTTGGTAATAAGGGAAGGTTCCGTTACAACTGTATCGTTTATCATAAAAGCTGAATGGGGCCGTGGGTTCAGGGTTCCTGTTCTGAATAGAATTGATGATACTCCAGGTTTTCTTACTGTTGCCTGATACTGACTGGAGCTTATTTGTATAATAACTACTCCTGGTTATTTCTAACTGCTTGACTTACTCTATTTCCGATACTTCGATAAGCATCACCGAAAGTTATGGGTCGTAAATTTTCTTTGAAGTTTGTGGTTTTCTTTTATCATTGCCGTGATTTCACTTGTAATATAGGGTTTGGAGATAGATACAGTTTTTACTAACTTAATCTTGAGGGGGAAACATTTATCAAAGCAAGTATTGAAGATGCAAGAAAAGTTCCCACTTAGCATTCATTAAGTTGTTTTAAAAAAGGAGCATGTTGTCGGCACAGTGGTCTCTGTATTTTAGTGTGATCTTACCAGACCTTTCAGATTTTGTGGCTGTTTTATATATGGCAAAAACTGGGAAGTGATCTGAGATATTGTTATAAATAATTCCACTTGCAAGATTGTTAGGAGTGTTGTTAGTCCAGATATGATCTATCACAGTGGCAGAGGTGGCAGTTACTCTAGTGGGTTTGGTTATAGTGTTGAAGAAGAGCTTAGGATGACAGGTAGCAAGAAGGTCTATTACTGAAGTATCCGTCTCGGATTTTAGTAGATCAAGGTTGAAATCTCCTGTAATGTAGCAAGTTTCCTCTCATAGACTCACTATGATAGAGATAAGCTCCGATTATATATCAAAAAAGTTCTTTACATTAGTGTGGGGTCTTCTGTAGATTATTCCAACTAGGTTTTTTCGCGTGTCGTTACGTAATTCAGTGAAAACACTCTTCATTAACTCCTCCTGAACCTTTAAATCATCTCTTGCAGAATCATCATACTGAATAACAACATATAGTGTGACACCACCACTGTGTCGTGACGTATTGACGTAGTGTCTAGTATAATTAGGTATGTTATTCAAATGTTCAATATCTTTAGTGAGTTTCGTCTCACAGAAACCAAGTGCATCAAATTGATGGGCAATAGAAGATATACACTGTCTAAAAGTGTATCTAAGCGAAGGGGAATACTGCTGATGTTATGGCGAATTAAGGAGAAGGAATGAGGTAGAGTGGGGCTGGAGCTAAACTCGGGAGAGTCGGAAAAGTAATAGTTACAACTGGGGTTGGCGCAACCCAGTGAGTTTTGTAGAAAGGCATCCGGGTCAATAAGAGGGAGTATTGTGTCGAGACCATGGTTGAAGGGGGTGTAACACATACGGTCCAGTACATCTAAGGGGACGACACTAGCAACATCAGTGTAAGAATATTGGTACTTATTAAGGGACAGCAAAAACTCAGGGTCACTGAGGTGTGTCAAAAGAAGGTCAAAGAAAGTTATAATAGTTGGGGGTAACGTACTCACAAGTGCTACAACCAACAGAATTAACATGATTGGTGCTGGTGAGGGTGATTCCGTCTTTGTGTGTGATGTGCGCCTGTCTCTTGGATTAGGTGGGTTGCTGATTCCCACCGCAGAGGGTGGACGTGTAGAACCTGAGGTGGCCGGGAGGGGAACTCCACAGGTGATAGCAGGGAGGCGGCTAGTGGCTGGTTTCCTCTTTGAGTGGAAGGGGTTCTTGTGGGGGTTGGGGGGCTGGTACAACAGGTGGGTGAGTGGGCTGCGTCCACTTTCCCAAGAGTCCCTCATGAAGATAGTAGTACATTTCAGTTTACTGCACTGGTAAAAGACTTTGTCACTGAAGAGGGGGAAGAAAACTTTGTTATATGTCGCGGGGGAGGGAGGAGTTGGGTTTCCCGATACGTTGAACACGGTTAAACTTGACTTCAGTAAGTTTAAAATGTTCATTCGGCAGGCGTGAAATTTTGTGGTGGGATGACTCCCAGTTATCTTGGCGATCTTCGGGAACTCCAGCAAACTTGCCGTTGTTTCGCCGCCCTACGCCGTCTACATAATCCACCCGATCCATTGTTGTCGCTACTTCTGTATTTAGCTTGGAGTTCACCTCGCTCAGCTGTTGAACTCGGATCTTGAGTGATCGGTTCTCATCAGCTTCAGCGTTAAACTTTGCTTCTAAGTCGATTATTTCCCCTTGCGAGAATTCCAAGTGAGAGTGAAGACCTCCGGAACCCCTACCCAGAGGTCTCGGATAGAGCTAAAAGACTGTTAAGCGACCTAAGGGTGATAATAAATAGACTCGTGGATCTGAGAGACGGTTATATCATCCTCACAGAGACAGATGAAGATGCTGATAAACTACTTAAGTCTAGTGCCATGGAGAAAATTAAAACTAACGGATACGAGGTAATTGTCCCACGGGAATACGGCGCCAAGCTCACCCTTGTATGTAAGAAGTTGGACAAAGATGTTGTGGAAAACAAAGGGGAAGAAATAAGAGATGAAATAGAAAAGCAAAACAATGTAAAGATTGTGGAGGTGTATCCTATGTATGCCCATAATATAATCAAGGTTCGCTTTGCAGACACAACGGATGCAAAAAGAATGAAGGAGAAGGGGCTCTATGCATAATGGCACTTCCATCTCATCCCACCAAATAGAATATGAAAAGTATACGCCCATCCAACAATGTATGAAGTGCTATAAATAAAATGACCACATTTCCAAGAACTGCCCCATGCAAGGGGTCGTATGCTCTGAGTGTTCATCTGATCAACACTTCTACAAAGACTGCCATAGCACCATCAAAAAGTGCGTCGTCTGCGAGGGTGGCCAGAGAACCTTCTCTGCCACTTGCCTGGTCAGGAAACGGGTAATTTAAGAAACAGAAGAAACTGACCTAAATAACCAAGCAAAAAGAAACGAGGGAAATTTCTAACATCATGAAAAAGACCACTCAGTCGACGATCGTAGCTTACAACAAAACCCTAAAAGACTCTATGAAAGAAACAGCAGACTTACAAAAACTCAATAATGTTAGCGAGACCATGGAAGTCCTGCAATCTGACACACGAACCATCAAGGACTCAACAGCGGGCAGCTGCTGAGTCACTGGGCGCCATGAGGGATGCAGTGGCGGAGAGCATCAAGAGCGTCTCCTCTCCACAGTTGGACGAGTCCAAAGCCACCTTTATATACTTGTCTTACCTGCATGCCCATCACATGAACATGGCTCATCCAAGTTCATTCTCGAAACACCCCAACGAGACACTAACCAGGAACAACATTGCACCTGTTGACATAAGCTACGACGTCCCTTCAAAAGAAATCCTGAAGGCAGTAACCCACACAACGACTTCACGACGACCTCAACCCACACCAGAAATGGACCAAAACCTCCCTGACTTTGGCCAAAGTCAGTATAACCGTAGCCCCGAGGTGGCCAGTCAGTCCCCCCTGGGATCACAGCTCCTCCAGCGACACCGTAAATCTCCTCAACCCCGAGAAATGTACTCCCAGCGACGACAGTGACCATCGTACTGCAACCACAGTCAATGGTTGCGATCAGATGATGGCGACTTACTCCACACAAGAACAAGACCCTCGAGCTGCAGCGTCAGTAGATTACTTCAACACGCAGGCCCAGGACCTGAACATCTTCCTGTACACAGGTGACGGGAAGTTCCGCTCGACATTAACTGACAAGTAGATATTCCAAGGTTCTGAAAAGAAGCTCCTGCCACCTAGAAATGGTAGAAGCCGAGAAAACACTTCAAGCGACGCTCCAAGTTACAGTCTCCGAAATGGCAGTCGTTAACAGGATGAAAATTGTGCAACATAATGTCCTACACTGGTCCCTTAATAGACGTAACGAACTGTCTAACTTTTACCATCAATTAGACCCAGACAATATTCTGTTAAACAGTACTGGCATAAAGGACGAAAGTAAGCTGAAATTTTTTGGCTACACTGTATACCAGAGGAACATGACGGGTGAGCTGAACGATGTGTCGCTGTGGCCAGCAGGTCACGGCTGAATCACAGAGTGTTGCTAGACTTCGAGGATTCAGTCTTAGGAGTGCAGGCGGAGGCCACCAGGGGATCTATTATCGTATGCACAATGTACTTACCTCCCAGACGTCCTTACAGTATTTACCTGAACAAGACCTCAACCAGCTGCTGTACCACAGAAAGCCAACATACATCATAGGGGACTTAAATCGCACCACTCCATACTCGGAAACGTTAATGAGAACAACGTCAGTGAGGCGCTGTATGACAACATCAGAAGGAGAAAAACTGCAACACCACGGGCCAGATTTCCCGACACTGATCAGAAGTGCCAGTGCCACAACACCCGACACAATCCTCTCTAACAACGAGGCCATCCTGAACACCACGACAACCTCAAACGGACAGACTGGGACTCCTTCAAGGAGTCTCTGTCTCAAGCAGGAGAGGAACCTGGATGAGGCCAGCCCCAATAACATCGACGACGCGGTCGAACAATGGTACGATCACTTGAAACAGCTAGCCAGTATCCGCGGGTGGACGTAAGAGCTGAGAGACCGGTACCGAGAGCTACAGACGGACATCCAGCACGAGAGCAAACGTCTACATGAACAAAAGTGGGCTGCCTTGGTGTAGGAGGCAGCCAACAATTACCGCGATTCTGCTGCCTTCTGGAAAGGGATCAAGCGGCTGACACCTCTACACGGTCCCTTACCTACTCGACCAAAACAACGTGAAAATATTCGAGGAGGAAAACCAAGAACAATTACATCGGCGAAATTTACGGAAAATCTTTACCAAAAGTGAACAGGACAACGAGGGATTCGACAGGGAGTTTGAGGAGGACATTTTAGTTCAGTTGCAGGACCATCAGCACCTGCTCCAGCTGCTCGCATGGACTGACTTCACTAGACTGGTGGACGACAGCTACCTGATGGAGCGCATAGTTCCTGCAGATGTATTAGCCGTCATAAAAGGGTTTAAAAAAGTCACCTGGGCAAAACCATATTAACAAGACGATCCTGGCTCATCTCCCCCACAACATGATAGAGAGGCTTGCTCATACATGCAATGCCTGCCTCGCCTCATACCAGGGAAGCCTCCAAACAAAGTCGAAAACTTTCGGCCAATATCGCTACTTGAGGTACCAGCCAATATCCTGGAAAAAATAGTAAAAAAACGGTTTCGGATGTACAGTATATAGAGGAAGAAGATGTGCATAATCCCCGCCAGGTCGGCTTCCGCCAGTACCGAGGCACATCAACCGACATTGCACAGGCCAATGAGCAGATCGCCAACGCCATGACTGGCCTCCTGCAGTGAAACGTAGTGCTGAGGGACGTCAGTAAGGTACTTGACAAAGTTTAGCACGTGGGGCTGCAGTATAAGATAATACAACTGGGGCTACCCGAAAACCTGATGCCTGATGTTCAATTTCATTACGAACCGCAATAACATTGTGGAGAAGAATTCTCACTCTCGAGAGGCGTGACTCAGGGCTCTTGTCTCTCACCAACCGCTTACACGCTCTACACGGCTGTCCTGCCACCCTTGAAGGTTCCAAGTGTTCCCTGAAGAATGCAGTGATGGGTAGGGAAACACCGGGTAACACTGAAGTCCATTCATTCGGATAGGAGAAATACAAGTGGTGACTAGCGTGTGCCATGCACGGCCCACGAAGTCAGACTGAGACTGCCTTGCCATATGGCAGCCTCGGGGCAATGTTGCCACATAACGTGCAGTGTTGCCACGTGATGATATATATAAATGCTAATCGGCACAGTAGCTTATATACAGGGTTGCTACTCGGCACAGTAGCTTAGATAGATAACCTACATCTCCCTCCCCCCTCACGCTCATAGTCTTTGTCTTGAGCGGACTTCTTAGTCCTAAGTCGCTCCGAGCGTCGAGGTGCACTGTGGGGCGGATCCTCGTGAGGTGTAGGAGACTCGTCCTCGGTCAGAGGGCCAGCAGCAGGGGATGGGACTGGCAGGAGGAAGCGGTGGTTCCTCCACCAGACAAGGCCGCTCGGCATCCTGACCTTGTAGTCCCGCGACCGGCCGACGCCCATCACTATGCCCACCTTGTCCCAACGTGTCGTCGTCAGGTCCTGGACTCGGACAAAGGCACCAATCTCCACTGGCTGAAGAGGGCGGGCACGGTCGTCATACCGAGCTTTGGCGTCCTGGGCACGTGAAGCGGCGCGGCGGTCGCAGCTCTCGGCTTTGGTCTGCCAGTCCTTCGCAAAGGCCTTGTCGTGTGTAGGAACGCAAGAGCGGAGAGGGTGACCATACAGGATCTGGGCAGGGGAGCATCCTGTGTGGGTGGGAGTGGACGGCGGGTTCTGGGCAGCTCTGTGCGGCAGCGCCAGGCGCGTCGCTCGTTGATTCACGCACCCTGCTGGCGGTGTACCGAGCAGCTTGGATCTGCTCGGGAAAGTCTCTGGGCACCACGCCTAACTCCTTGCAGTGCTCCCACGACAACAATGGTGTAGCGAGAGTAGGCTGCACGTCGATCCATCCATGACACGACCTGTCGCCGTAGGTGATCTCTGCTTGAAAGGAGCCCACAGCGTCTGGCATCTGGGAACCGTCCGCATTGTAGTACTGCAGCTGCAGCGGTGGTCCCAGGTCGCGTTTGGTGAGGCCCAGTTTCTGGAGGTGCTTTAACCCAATCACTGTAGTATCAGCGCCGGTGTTCGGTATCACCTCGATGTGACCCGACACATCACCGTGTGTGATGGCGACGCGGATGGTAGGGGAAGGGGTAGCCCTGGGGCGTGTGGTCGATTCCACCCTCCTGATGTGACTCAGCTGCTGCTTGGGGCTGCGTGGGCCATCTGAAGGGGGCTGTGTGCGAACCACCCCGAGGGAAGTGCGCTGCTTTCCTCCTCGTCTCGGGCTTTTGGGCATGGGTTGGCGGCAGCACTTGTCGTAGTGTCCATAGCGACCGCAGGCCTGACACTTGCGGCCTCGTGCAGTGGCCCTTACGGTCACATCCACGACACAGGGCGTCGGCGGCCGGGCATGTCTTGGGGCTGTGCTGCTTTCCACAGCTGCCACAGGAAGCACTAGGCGGAGGCGTGGAAGAACGTGCGGCAGCCTTCACGTTGTTGCCCGCCTTCTTATCCTTCTTGTATTGTGAGATAGCTCTCACAGCAGGTGGGGCCCGTAAGGCAGAGGTGGCGGACTTGGTGGCTTCGTACGACCGACATTCAGTCACTACCACCTGGAGTGTGGAGGAAGCGTCCAGGGGGATGAGTCGCTGCACCAACTCTTCGTGCCTGACACCTGTCAAGATCCCGTGCTTGATCCAGGCTTCCTCACATTCCCGACTGTGCGCCTTGCAGACGTCGATCTCCTCTGACAAACTCTTCAAGCGTACAAAAAAGTCGTCAAAGGATTCGTTCTCCGCCTGCTTGCAGCTGGTGAAGGCTCGGCGACGCAATGCCTCGTTATTCCGACCTTTAACGTGCTCCTGTAAAAGGTCGAGCGCATCCGTCACTGAAGATGTAGAATCGGGAGGCACTTGCAACGTGTGCTCCAAAACTCTCTGGGTCTCCAGCGACAAACACATCCGCAGTTGGATGAGCTGTTTGTTTGGAGGCATGCTGTCAAGGTCCACCATCGTGGAGTAATCTGTCCAACGCCGCCTCCACTCACGAAAAAGCTGAAATGTGACGTCTGGTGAGAGGGCGGGTGGGGGTTGAACAGATGCCTTGGGAGCTGTTGGGGTAGCAAGAGTGCCTGGAGGACGCTGGTGTGGTGGAGGAGGGAGGGTACTGGCGCCTTGGTGCGCGAAACCTGCAAGTGAGGGAGGGTGGGTTAGTGCCAGGGTCGCCAATAGTGCATCAAAACGCAACTTTTCCTCCTCTCTGAAGTTCCATCTCTCTGCGTCTCTCGTCCCTGTCGTCCATCCACCTCAGAATTGTGGCAATGTCCGTCACTGGAGGTGGAGGATGAGAGTCTGCGCCCAGTGGAGGGGTAGGTGGTGGGGAGTCGTGTCTCCCATCTTGACGTTGTCCCTTCTTACCGCCCATCTTAGTGTGTGCGTGGACTGCACTGTTTAGTATATAAAGTGGCGCCTCAACAGCTCGAACCACATATATATGACATAAACAGCGCAGAAATAACGCATAGAGTCCACTGTTCTGTCCGTGAGTGAGTGCGTGCGTGCGTGTGTGTGTGTGTGTGTCTGAGAGAGCACTTCGTGGTGGCCTTAATGCCGGTGGCTAGAGCCGCCGCGGGGGTGAGACCGTCAGTGTCTCCCCGGATGTCACACGAGAAGGGTGTATGCCTGCGTGCTCCGTGGGTACCACAAAAAAAGAGGCCAATGCTCAACTCTCAGCTTTAGACACGCTAATACACTAACACTAACACTGCCACCGTCACTAAAAGCACTGTGACGGCCCAACACTGCACATCGCGGCGAAACACAACACAACACACTAAGAGTCGACGTGCACATCGCCGGCAGATGTAACCGTCGGCATTGTTCACACACTTGTAAGTCCACAGATCCTAGTCACTGCGCCATGAAGGTTCCAAGTGTTCCCTGAAGAATGCAGTGATGGGTAGGGAAACATCGGGTAACACTGAAGTCCATTTATTCGGATAGGAGAAATACAAGTGGTGACTGGCGTGTGCCATGCACGGCCCACGAAGTCAGTCTGAGACTGCCTTGCCATATGGCAGCCTCGGGGCAATGTTGCCACATAACGTGCAGTGTTGCCACGTGATTATATATATAAATGCTACTCGGCACAGTAGCTTATATACAGGGTTGCTACTCGGCACAGTAGCTTAGATACATAACCTACAACCCCCAATCTTCAACAGTGAGTACGTCATGTATCCCAAAGATGTAACACAGATCGTCACCTGCCCAGAAAAGTCCACGGCAATGATGACGCGAATCACTGTTCGGGCAATAGAAGATATTTCAGAATATGAAAAAAATGGAAAATAAAAAAACAACAAAAAGAAATACGAGGTCGTACCCATAGCCAAATTCAACCGGCCCCATTGATGATCGACGACGAAGAGATTGAGTACTATAAGCAAAGCAGGTTGCTCGCCCTCATCATCTCTCGAACGGGCATCATTTAAACGTGAAAGCCAGACTAAAGAAATCCAAAGTCGCCGCCGCCAAATTAAAACGCTTTAAACTGATGCCTGAGAAAATACAATTCCACCTCTACAAGTCGCTGGTGAAGCCATGTTGGAGTATCCTCATGTACTGTACCACTCGCCACGCTCGGGAAGACCAGACTACAACAACTACAAAGCTTCCAAAACAAGTGTCTGAGGTCAGCCAGTGGCAAAGCGCCACCCTACCAGGAGACAGTGGAAACCATCCACCTGAGAAATAAAACGGAGGCCCTCAACGTCAAGTTCCATCGCCAAGGGAAGAAGGTTTCGGATAAACCGCTGGAGGACCCTCACAACCCATACCACCTACGCGGGGAAGATAATCAACGGGGGGACGACCCCACGCCTGGTGGCCTTGGAGTCTGCCCGCACTACAACAACCCAACCTGCGACCCATCTATATCCACCACAACGATCCACCTTAGATTAAAACTTAGATGATATAAAATCACATTAACAATTCACGTAATACAGTAATACGATTTTAATAAACATGTAATAATAAAATCAAACTAGTCATTGTCAACCAAAGTAAAAATTGGGCAGCCTCATCTTAAATCCCAGGTTAGCTTAGCTTGCCAACAAACTCTGAAATATGTAAAACAAGGGGTGTCGTCCCCCTCTGTTTAACTCATTAAACTTCTCTTTCAATCTTTTCCCCACGACTATCTGTCGTGACTTCTCTATTCTTCATATCTGGCTGTGCCTTCAGCCCCAGCATCCCTTCCACCCTTTCCCCACCTTAACCTTAAAAAAAGAAAGTTATCCTCAAGTATGTGAGGGGTCGATTTGGCACCTTTTCAGGTTTCTCTTAAGAGAATCCTTTAACCTTTTCTGTTGTCCGCCAGCATTACATTTACCTTTCGTTAGGTAACTGGAAAGTAGCTGCTTTGGCAGTCTACTGTCGTCCAGGCGGGTAACATTACCAGTCCAATGTACTATAGTTATTAACAAGTGATCGCGGGCCCTTCATGCCCTTGTGAAAGTTTGAACGCTCGTGACAGCGTACAGCGAATGAGGGTGCGCCAAGTCCGTAGACTCGCTTGGCTAATTAGGGTGCGCCAAGTCCGTAGACTTGCATCGTTTCCCATCGTAAATAAAATAGTTAATTAATGCCTTCCTAAAGAAACCATCGACATGGGACCAGGTTTGTTCGACTCTACGAATTTTTTTCCGATTTTTCCACCAAGTTTGATGAAAAACGATTGTGCCGTTTCGGTTGCCCAGAACAGACACACACACAAACAGACACACACCTAGTCCTATAGTATATTAGATAGATAATGGTAGTGTCGATGCTCCTACAGTTGGTGTCAGCGAGAATTTGTTCTCTTGTCTTCCCAGCGAACTTGGAGGACAGAACGTAGACTACGTTAGTAAAAGTTTTCAAATGCTTTGAGGTGCCTCTTGATGTGACCCATGTCTCGATACACGTGCAGCTTTGTAGATAATTTCAGCTCATTACAGCTGAAAACACGGTTACGGAGTCTGCCAAAGGCTTGAGAGACACACCTGATCCAATGTTGAATCTCTTCATCGATGCTGTGGTGGACAGGTGGGAGCCATGGTACTGGGAGTGGGTAACATTAGAGAGGGTAACACCGTTAAGTGGGATGGATGGTGGGCAGGCTGAATGAGAATATGAGTCTTACTTGCATTTCCTTCAAGGGCGAAGTGTGTATACGCATCTGCATATGTATTCAGGGTCTCCTGTAGGTCGTGTTCAGTGTGAGCGACGAGGGTGAGGTCGTCTGCATATTGACGTTCAGTGATGGAAGCTTCCAACACCTCTGTTCCTGCCTCGAGTCATCTTATATTGAAAAGTCCCTTCTTCCGGTAATGCAGGTTCACCCCGCCAGCTAAATTGGCACTGGCACGAGAAAGGAAGGCAGACAATAAAATGGAAAAGAGAGTTGGTGCCAGTACACACATCATTGTTTTACCCCCTTTTTTGTTGGGAAAGAACTCAGATTGGGTGCCATTGTGTAGGATAATACCGTTCATGCTATCATGGAGTTGCTCACAATAGCAATGAATTCTGGTGGGCAGCCAAAACGACCGAGGGCTTCCCTGTTGAGCGACACGAAGGCCTTACTAAGGTCAATGAAAGCCATGTGCAAGTCACGACACTGTTCTCTGCACTGTTCTTGTATCTGGCAGGTAGCAACGATCATGTAAGTGGTACAGCGTGATGGTCTAAGGCCACATTGAGATTCTGGGAGCACCCACTGTAGTTGCCACAGTCTGACCGGTCTCCCTTGGTCTTATAAATATTGACTATCTAGGGGGATTTCCTCCTTCTCCCATATACTGTAAACTCCAGGAGAGAGTGGAGACGGCTGGTAAGCCGAGGTCCTCCTGCTTTATAAACCTCGGCTGGGATTCCATCAGGCCTTGAGGCTTTATTATTCTTCATGTACTTGGTGGCAGCAGCTAGCTCATCCAGGGATGGAAGATAGCTGAGGTGGGTCAGCTCTGGATGCTGTGGAACTTGCTGGGTAGTCAGGATATTCACATCAGTGTTTCGGCTGAGCAGCCAATGTTAGTGCTCTTTCCTTCGCTTAAGGATGCCTCCTGTGTCTTTAATTAGGGAGTTACTGTTGGATGAGTGGAGGGGGGCTACGCCATGAGTGATTGGCCCATACAATATATTGTTTTAATGAAATTAAGAAAATTCACACATCTTGTGTTGATATACAAATTTTTGCATTTCGCACGCTATTATTTTCCACCAATCGTTCGTTAGTTTGCTAAGTTTGCATTAGACCACCGCCTTTTTCTCAGGGAAGATATCAACTTTGGTCCGAGCCTTAGGGTTTTTCTGCCAGTCAGCGGGAGCAGCATGTTTTGTATTGATGAGTACTTCGATTTCCTGATCGTTTTCATCAAACCAATTCTGGTGTTTTCTTTTGATCTGGCCGGGGGGTGTCGTTGCAGGTTTTTGTGATGAGAGCTTTAATGAGACTCGATTCGACGCTGGGTTTTCGTTTTTTTTGTTTGTTGGGTTGTTTATCAGCTCCTCATTGAGATGGTCTCTGAAATTATGTACTACCTCTGGATCCTCCAATTGTTTTGTGTTAAAACCTCTTCTGGAGGCTTGTTGCCTTCGCCGTTTTGAGGCGACATGAAACGAGAGCTTGCCTCTGGCGAGCCGGTGATCAGTGTCGCAATGGTATGAGCCACGCATGCCTCGGGTGATGAGGCCATCTCGGCGATCTCTTACTCTAACAATAATGTGATCAATGAGATGCCAGTGTTTGGATCGTGGGTGTTGCCACGACCCCTTGAACAAGATATTGGTAATAGTGAGGTTGTGTGCAGCACACCTGGTAAGGAGGAGTAGGCCATTGGGATTACACTTGCCTAGTCCATTTCTCCCTATGATTCCCTGCCAAATGTCAGCATCTCTGCCAACTCTAGCATTAGAGTCACCTAGGAGCACAACCTTATCTTCTGTGGGGATAGAGGTTAGCACTCTATCGAGGTTGGCATAAAATGCTTCCTTGGTGTCATCCTCTGCATCCGGTGTTGGGGCGTATGTACTGATGAAGAAGGCATTGACGTGAGATTCAGTGGGATTCGGACCGTCATGAGGCGCTCGTTGATCCCAACAGACATTTCAGTTAGCCTACGTAGGATGCATTGGCGGATGGCAAAGCCAACTCCACAAATGTGGTTTCTCTCCACAGCAGACCTCTATTCCGTCGCCATAGGACTTTTGGGGGTTTTGATGATGATGAGAAGCATGATGAGCTGGATGATAGCTGCGCGTGAGTTAATATATGTGGTGAGTCAGGGGCGCAGTGATGCAAGTGTTGCAGGGACTAGGGAGAGGGAGAGTTGCAATGGACTGCCGATAGCCCAGTTTGTTGGGTTTCGCCTTAGTAGTACTGATGAAGCAACTGATACACTGTCACCTGGATCAGGGTTAGAAACTACCTGTGTAAACCTAGGCGAGGTACTATATTGATTTCCAGACCGTAAAATACGACGGTTTAAGTCGTCAAATGTTTCCTCAATTAATTGCTCACTACTTCCTACCGAATCGTCTAACTGTGTTTCAGTCTCAAGTTCAAAATCAACTTTTGCCGTTGATACGTAACTTGGATCCTCTATGAGTAAGTTATAAGCAAATATGTGTGTTAGGCCTGCAAGGTCATCAGATTGAGCCATTGGAAACTATGAAAATAATCCAAGAAGTTCCATTTGAGCCAGATACTAATTAATGGTAAAAGCAAAAATACTTGCCTCTCATTTACAAGAAATGATAAAAATTTTAGTTAAAATAATTAAACTGTCAATTAGTGAACAGACATAAAATAACCACTGTAAATTATATAACGTCAGTACACATGAATATACGTAAGACACTTATATCAATGACATACTCCTATCCGATGAGCCTATCGTTGTGAAGTTATGTCTCTAACGTGTTAATGTGTGTATGAACTATGTATATTTTTAAAATACCTATTACAGGGGTTACTGCGTCTGTATAGAAAACACGATCCGTCCAGCTGGTATCTGTAGTGAGGAGAGTAGGCGTGGACTCGTCAATCGTCCTTCACTGCACGCGCCGCTAGCTGGCGTCCCTGGCAATGAGTATGACGTAGGATGACGTGCTGCAATCACTTGACGTCGGGCGAGTCCACTTCACGATAGGGGAATACCTCCACTGTATGACAGATGTTTGCTGAGATGAGGGATATGAGTCTTCTTGCTTCTGCTGAGTCGCTGTCGCTTCTGCCGTGTGCCAAACCTCTGCAGTCTCGTATATATGGAGAACTGTCTGATGACACCGGATATACTGCAATCCATGCTCGCGTAACACACAACTGTCCAGCTACTTATGAAATGTCACTTGTTAGTAAAGTTTATGAAACCATCTGCAACACTGTAGACACAATGCTGACTTGGAGCTTCCTTACTTGTTACTAACAGGAATTTTCACCAAACAGGTTGTATGATATAATAATAATTCTGCACCTCTTGTGGGTGTCAGAGATGAGGAGCACTCACTAATTATCGTCTCGATACGGGATACAGTTTTAACACTCGGATTATTTAACACGTCACTGTTTTTTGTTTTCTTGCTTTCACAAAACACTGACGTCTTGGTATGTCTACCGGTTAATCATATTCGTTAACCACCTTGCTGCCACCTATATGTTACGTTGGTTAATTCCCCAGTTAACCAGGTTGGTACACATATAATATAATTGGGCTTTATGTAAAGAAACCCAATTGAAGTTTCTTGTTATATTATAAAAGTATTATGTTTATGATTCCTGAGTGTATATCAACCGTAAGTTCCACTATTTATGAGTGAATGAGAAAGAGGACGGCGTTTATGTATATAAACGTGAATCAACGTCCGTTCGATAAAAGTTGGTGTGAGTGACTGCTGAGTAGTGACCCATCAAGGGAGAACGGTATGGGTACGTCGTTCCCCCTCGAGGGAAGACGGAGCCATCCACTGCTGCTCTCAAATAATGTCTTCCTCTAGTCAAGGATATCAAACTACTGCCCGCTTTAGGTGGCCAGGAGCCGGCTACTTTATGCTTTTACTCAGCATAGTATGACTCAGCTTCCTGTGGGCACACCTTATCACGTGCATTGAACATGTCACCTCATAGCCAGTGGAAAGTTACAGAGGGTGAATCTGAATATAAATCATATGTAAATAACCCATTTACATAATACTTCTGTTGATGAGACAGGGGCCATTACATTAAAAGAAATACCCTATTTCTGGGCTGTCACAAAGAGGGAATCTAGAAAAGTAAACAAGTTTAAAAAATTTACTGATAAATATCAGAACACAAAATAATACAAAAGGGAAATATATCACACCTTATGGTACAACAAATAATATTACGTTAGGACAAAACACTTAAACTAAACACTTAAAACATACCGCCTTGTCCCATTCACACATACGTTTCTGACTGACGAACAACACACACGGAAGAAGAGATACTGAATATATTTCCTCCCTCTCAAAACTCACACTAAAGACACACACAGCAGGGGGTCACCACACTGGAGATCACATATCATTGGACAAAATGTTGTTTGCCAAAATATTGTACACAAGACTGAACATATATTGGACACCACCCTGGACATAAACCACATGGATACAGCAGGAGTCTCTCATCTACCAGGTAAACTTTGGGAAAGGAATATTAACTTACACTTGCATTTAAAGAATAAAATGTTAGACAAAAAGCGAGAACTTATTACTGATATATAAAGTGTTGGATCAGGTTTGGTATCCTGCATTTAAATGCACAATATTAATTACCAGATAGGAAAATAAACCCACACTTAAATGTTATATAAGGTGTTGCTTACATTTACATCAAACGAATAAAGTATGAGACGGGAAGTAATAAATCTTAGTTAAATTTAATATAATATATGTTGAACAAGGACCATAAGCTATGTTTAACTTACAAAATGAAAAATTTTCGATAAACCAAAAAGTTGAATATGAATAAAATTTGTTTTTGTTCTTATGGTGACGAGAGTAATACTGGAGGATATTAATTTGTATGACCAGAAAAGGATGACCTGAGGATAAACCCCCTAGCTTATTTCATCTTTAGATTAACCTAACCTAACCTAACCTAACCTAACCACCAGATAGTTGTAAGGTGTTTCATCATCATCGTGAATTAAGTTTGGGAGCTAATCTTCAGTTGATCCTCAGAAGAAATATTAAATAACTTTCTACATGATTAAATATGTGAACTTAAAATATATATTAATCGATTAATTGTAGACTATCATATTTATAGAAATTATTTACCGTAATTAAAATATGATTGGCCATTATTCATTAATAATTATTTTACAATCTTGGTCCTAAAGTGAAATTTCTTAGGACAGACAGACAGACAGACAGACAGACATACTGTACATATAGATAGATTGATAAATAGATAGATAGATAGATAGATAGATAGATAGAGAGAGAGAGAAAGAGAGAGAGAGAGAGAGAGAGAGAGAGAGAGAGAGAGAGAGAGAGAGAGAGAGAGAGAGAGGATGGTTACCTTGACGTACCCATATAATGATTATTAACACATACCTTATTTCCGTCTACAAAAACAAAAAAGACTTATAGCATCAAATCTATTAAATTATCATTTAAACAATATACAGTATACTAATCACACAGTCTCCCTACTGCACAGCACCACACAATCTTCCTCCTGCACAGCACCAACACAGTCTAAATCATGCACATTACGGCACAACACCAAACAGTATCCCCCCTGCACATTACGCCACAACACCACAGAATCGCCCTTCTGCACATTACGCCACAACACCACACAGTCTCCCACCTGCAACATGCCACAACACCACACCACACAGTCTCTCCCGCACATTGGCCACACACCACACAGTCTCCCTCCTGCACATACGCCACAACACCACACACAGTCCTCCTGCACACATGCCACAACACCACACCACACGCTTCTCCTGCACACACACCACACACCACACAGTCTCCCTCCTGCACATTATGGCACAACACCACTGTATCCCTCCTGCACATGCCACAACACCACAGATTCCCTTTACACATGCCACAACACCACAGTCCCTCCTGCACACATGCCACAACACCACATAGTCTGCCTCCTGCACACATGCCACAACACCACACAGCCCCTCCTGCACATGCCACAAACACCACAGTCCCCCCTGCACACATGCCACAGCACAACACAGTCTCTCCTATGCACATATGCCACAAACACACACAGTCTTCCTCCTGCAATTACCCCACAACACCACACGTCTTCCTCCTGCACACATTACGTCACAACACCACACAGTGTTCCTCCTGCACATTACACACCCAACTGTGTTCCTTCCTGCACATTACGTCACAACACCACACAGTCTCTATCCTCCCACATTTATCACAACACCACACAGTCTTCCTCCTGCATATACATCACACACACAGTCTTCCTCTCTGTATACATTATGTCACAACACCACACAGTCTTCCTCCTGCACATTACGCCACAACAACACCACACAGTCTTCCTCCCTGCACATATCACAACACTACAGCTCTTCCATGCACATGTCACAACACCACACAGCTCCCTCCTGCCATTATATCACAACACCCACAGTCTCCCTCCCTGCACATATGTCACGCCACAACACCACACAGTCACCCTCCTGCACACTCATGCCACAACACCACACACCTTCCCTGCACACATGTCACAACACCACAGTTCTCCTGCACATTACGCCACAACACCACACAGTCTCTCCTCCTGCATCACACACACAGCTCTCCCACACATGCCACAACAAGTCTTCCTCCCACACATATAACCACACACACAGCCTTCCTCCTGCACATTACATCACAACACCACACAGTCTTTCCTCCCACATTATGCCACACACCACACAGTCTTCCTCCTGCACACACACCACAACACCACACAGCCTTCCTCCTGCACACAGCAGCCAGCAACACCACACAGTTGCCCCCTTATATTGCAACACCACACAGCCTTTGCCACTGCACACATGCCACAACACCACACAGTCTTCCTCTCCTGCACATTACACCACACCACACAGTCTCCCCTCCTGCACTTAGACATACACAACACCATGTACAGTCTTTCCTCCTGCAACTGTATCACAACACCATACAGTCTTCCTCACATTATATCAAAACACTCACATAGCCTTCCTCTCCTGCACACACATCACAACACCACACACAGTTTTCCTGCTGCACATTAAATCCACAACACCACACAGTCTTTCTCCCACACACCACACAACACCACACAGTCTCCTGCACATTATATCACAACACCAAACAGTCTCCTCCTGCACACACAAGCCCAACACAACACAAGTCTTCCTCCCAGCATTATACCACAACACCACACAGTGTTCTCTCTTGCACATTACGTCACACTCCAACTGTTCTCCTGTATACATGCTGCAACACCACAGCCTTCCTCCTCCACATTACATAACAACACCACACAGTTTTTCTCCCACATTACATCACAACACCACAGTCTCCTGCACATCACAACACCACATAATCTTTCCCTCCCTGCACACCACAACACCACACAGCCCTCCTCCTGCACACATATCACACCACACAGCCCCCTCCTGCACACATGTCACAACACCACACAGCTCCTCCCACACACTATACCACAACACCACACAGTCTCCCTCCAGCACACATGGGTCACAACACCACACAGTCTTCCCTCCTCACATTATACCACAACACCACACAGTTCTCCTGCACACATGTCACAACACCACAGTCTTCCCTCCTGCACACATACTGCCAACACACACACACACACACACACATACACAACACAACACAGTCTTCCTCCCCATTACACCCACAACACCACATGCCTTCCTCCCCACACATGCCACAACACCACACAGCCTCCTACACATATATCACAACACCACACAGTCTTTACTGCACATTACGCCACAACACCACACAGTCTTCCTCCTGCACATTACACCACAACACCACACAGTCTCCCCCTCCTGCACTTACGCCACAACACCACACAGTCTTCCCCTGTACACGTCACAACACCACACACAGTCTTCCTCTTGCACACACAGAGTATCACAACACCACACAGCCCCCCCTCCCTGCACATTACGTCACGACACACATTGTCTTCCTCCTGCACATGAGCTCTCTGCCAACAACACAGTCTTTCCTGCACACATGCCATAACACCACTCCAGTCATCCTTCTGCACATTGCGCCACAACACTACACAGTCTCCTCCTGCCCACATGCCACAACACCACACAGTCTTCCTCCTGCACACATGCCACAACACCACACAGCTCCTCCTGATCACACATGCCACAACACACACAGTCACCCTCCTGCACACCACATGCCACAACACCACACAGTCTTCCTCCCACACATTAGTACTCACAACAACACAGTTCTCCTGCACACATGCCACAACACCATGCCAGACTTCTCCTGTATCACAACACCACACACAGTCTTCCTCCTGCACACACATGCCACAACACGACACAGCTCTCCCACATTACACCACAACACCACACAGTCTCATGCACATTATCACAACACCACACAGTCTTCCCTCCTGCACACATGCCAACACCACAGTCTCCTCCTGCACATACACCACACACACCACACAGTCTTCCTCCTGTACATTACGCCACAACACCAGCCACAGTCTCTCCTTATTATATCGCAACACCACAAGTCTTACTGCATTACATGCCACAAACACCACACAGTTCTCTCCTGCACACATACCCACAACACCACACAGCCCCTCCTGCACCCCATGCCACAACACCACACAGCCTTCTCCTCCTGCAAACTACATCACAACACCACACAGTCTTCCCTCTCCAGCACATTATAACAAACACCACAGCTCTCCTGCACATTACATCACAACATCTGTTGGCTGCTTTTCCTCCTGCACATTAAATCACAACACCACACACACAGTCTTCTCCTGCACATTACACCACACACACACAGTCTTCCTCCTGCACACATATCACAACACCAAACAGCTCCCTCCTGCATTTCATTACGTCACAACACACACAGTCTTCCTCCTGCACAATATAACACAACACTAATAGTGTTCTCTTGCTCATTACGTCACATGACTAACTGTTCTCCCCACATGTCACAACACTCCCACACAGCCTTCCTCCTCCACATTACATAACAACACCACACAGTCTCCTGCACATGCACTACAACACCACACAGCTTCCTCTGCACATTATATCACAAACACCACACACCTTCTCCTCCCTGCACATTACAATCACAACACCACACAGTCTCCTCCTGCACACACATGTCACAACACCACACAGTCTTCCTCCCCACACATTATACCACAACACCACACAGCCCCCTCCAGCACACATGTCACAACACCACACAGCTCCTCCTTCCATTATACCACAACACCACATTGCTCCTTCCTCCTGCACACATTACGTCACAACACCACACAGTCTTCCCTCCTGCACATTATATCACAACACACACACTCTTCCTCCTGCACATTACGCCACAACACCATTACCAGCCTTTCCTCCTGTACATTACACCACAACACCACACAGTTCTCCTGCACATGCCACAACACCACACAGTCTTCCTCCTGTACATTACAGACACAACACCACACACAGTCTTCCCTACTGCACACACACACACCACAGTGCCTCTCCTGCACATTACACCAAACACCACACAGTCTCCCTCCTGCACTTACGCCACAACACCACAGTCTTCCTCCCCAAACCACATCACAACACCACACAGCTCCTCCTGCACATTATATCAAACACCACACAGTCTCTCCTCCTGCACATTACATCACAACACCTCACACAGTCTTCCCTCCTGCACATTAAATCACAACACCATCTTCTCCTGCACATTACACCACAACACCACACAGTCATCCTCCCTGCACATCACAACACCACACAGTCTTCCTCCCACACAGCCTGCACCACACAGTTTTCCTCCTGCACATGTCACACCACACAGTCTCTCCTGCACACATATCACACACCACACAGCCCTCCCACATGTCACAACACCACACAGCTCCTCCTGCACATGAGCAACACAGCCTCCTGCTCACATGTCAAACACCACACACAGTGTTCTCCTGCACACATGTCACAACACCACAGCCTCCACATTATATCACAACACCACACAGTCTTCCTGCACACACACACACCACCCAGTCATCCTTCTGCACACATGCCACAACACCACAGCCCCCTCCTGCCCACACACACACACACCACACAGTCATCCTCCTGCAGCACACACCACACAACACCACAGTCTTCTCCTGCAGCATTACGCCACACCAACAGTCCTCCTTCTGCACACATGTCACAACACCACACAGTCTCCCCATATTATATCACAACACCACACAGTCTTTCTTCCTGTATACACATGCCACAACACCACAGACTCTCCTCCTGTGCATCACAACACCACAGTCTCCCTCCTGCTTGACATGCCACAACACCATGACAGTCTTCTCCTGCACATTACGTCACAACACCACACAGTCTCCCTCCTGACCACACACACACCACACACAGTCTCCCTCCCACACCATGCCACACACCACACAGTCTTCCTCCTGCACACATGCCAACACCACACAGTCTTCCTCCTGCACACATGCCACAACACCACACACAGCTCTCCTCCACACCACAACACCACACAGTCTTCCTCCTGCACATTACATCACACCACACAGCTCTCCCACACACATGCCACACACACACACATCTCTTTCCTCCCCTGCACATTACACCACAACACCATGCCTCTCCTGCACACACATACACAACACCACAGTCTTCTCCTTATATTACATCGCAACACCACACAGTCTTGCTACTGCTTACATGCCACAACACCTCCCACAGTCTCCCTCCCACACCACAACACCACACAGTCTCCCCCTGCACTTTTACGCCACAACACCACACAGTCTTCCTCCCAAATCCACATCACACACCACAGTCTCCAGCATCAAACAGTCTCTCCTGCACATTACATCACAACACTACAGTTTTCCTCCTGCACATTAATCACAACACCACACAGTCTCCTGCACATACACCACAACACCACACAGTCTTCCCACATTATATCACAACACCACAGTTCTCCTGCACATGTCACACAACACTCTTCCTCCTGCACATTATACCACACCACACAGTAAGTTCTTGCACATTACGTCACACCTAATCCGTTCTCCTGCATATTACGTCACAACACCACACAGCTTCTCCTGCACACATAACACACTCCACACAGTTCTCCTGCATTACACACACCACACAGCCTCTCCTGCACACATCACACCACACACCTTCCTCCCTGCACATTACACCACAACACCACACAGTCTTCCTCCTGCACATTATATCCCTTCTGCACACATGCTCACAACACCACAGCTCTCCTCCCACACACACACCACAACACCACACAGTCTCTCCAGCACACATGTCACAACACCACACAGTCTCACACACCACAACACACAGTCTTCCTCCTGCACACACATGTCACACCACACAGTCTTCCTCCTGCACACAGGTATCAAAACACACACAACTTTTCCTCCTGCACATTACGCCACACCACACAGTCTTCCCTCCTGCACATTACACCACAGCACCACACAGCTCCTACTGCACACACACACAACACCATGTACAGTCTTCTCCTGCACATTACACCACACACCACACAGTCTCCCTCCTGCACTTTACGCCACAACACCACACAGTCTTCCCTCCTGCAAACTACATCACAACACCACACAGTCTTCCTCCTGCACATTATATCAAACACCACACAGCCTTTCCTCCTGCACATTACATCACAACACCACACAGCTCTTCCTCCTGCACATTAAATCACAACACCACACAGCTCTCCTGCACATTACACCACAACACCACACAGTCTTCTCCTGCACATTATATCACAACACCACACAGTCTCCCCCTCCCTGCACGTCACAACACCACACAGTCTCTCCTCCCCACATTACACCACAACACCACACAGTCCCTCCAGCACATGTCACAACACCACACAGTCTTCCCCCTGCACATTATACCACAACACCACACAGCTCTCCTGCACACATGTCACACACAGTGTTCTGCACATTACGCTTCCAACACCACACCAGCTCTCTCCTCCTCCATTATCACAACACCACACAAGTCTTCTGCACACATGCCACAACACCACAGTCTCCTCCTGCACACACGCCACAACGCCACAGCTCCCTCCTGCACACACATGCCACAACACCATTACTGTCTCTCCTGCACACACACACCACACAGTTCTCCTGCACACACACACCCAACTGTTCTCCTGCACATGTCAGCAACACCACACAGCCTTCCTCCCACACATTAAGTCACATCACCACACAGTGTTCTCCCTCCATTATATCACAACACCACACAGTCCTCCTCCTGCACATTGCATCAGAACACACAGCTCCTCTCCTGACATTATATCACAACATCACACAGTCTTCCTCCCTGCACACACACCACAACACACAGCTCTCTCCAGCACACATGTCACAACACCACACAGCTCTTCTCCTGCACACATCACAACACCACGGTCTCCCTCCTGCACACATTACGTCACAACACCACAGTCTTCTTCCTGCTTATTACGCCACAACACCATGCCAGTCTTCCCTCCCTGCACACACACCACAACACCAGCCACTAGTCTTCCTCCTGCACACACACAACACCACACAGTCTTCCTCCTGCACACCACACTGCACACATGCCACAAACCACTTCCTGCACACACACCACAACACCACACAGTCCTCCTGCATTATACCACAACACTATGTCACACACCCAACTGTGTTCTCCCACACACACAACACCACACAGTTCTCCTTACATATCGCAACACCACACAGTCTCTATACTGCACATTACGCCACAAAACCACACAGTCTCCTCCACATTACATAACAACACCACAGCCTTTCTCCTGCACATTAAGACTACAACACCACACAGTTCTTCCTCCTCCCTGCACATTATATCACAACACCACATAATCTTTCCCTTCCCTGCACATTACACCACAACACCACACAGTCTTCCCCTGCTTCCCACACATGCCACCACACAGTCTTCCTCCCACACACACCACACACACAGTTCCCCTCCTGCATCTTACGCTACAACACACAGTCTTCTCCTGCAACCATCACAACACCACACAGCTCTCCCTGCACATCAAACACCACACAGTCTTCCTCCTGCACATCACAACACGACACAGCCCTGCAACACCACACAGTTCTTCCTCCAGCACACATGTCACAACACCACAGTCTTCCTCCTGCACATTATATCACAACACCACACGGTCTCTCCTGCACATTATGTCACACACCACACAGCTCTTTTTCCTGCCACATGCCACAACACCATGAGCTCCCTCCTGCGCATTATATCACAACACCACACAGTCTCTCCTGCTCACATGCCACAACACCACACAGTCTTCCTCCCACACATATCACACCACACAGTTCTCCCACACATGCCACAACACCACACAGTCTTTCCTCCTGCACATTTACACCACATCACCACACAGTCTACTCTCCTGCACATTACGCCACAACACCACACAGTCTTCTCCTTATATTACACGCACACACAGTCTTGCTTGCACACACACACAAAACCACAGTCTTCCTCCTGCATTAGCACTCCACAACACCACACAGTTACCACACCACACAGTTTCTTGCACATTACGTCACACCTAATCGTTCTCCTGCATATTACGTCACAACACCACACAGCTTCTCCTGCACACATAACACACACCACACAGTTCTCCTGCATTACACACACCACACAGTCTCTCCTGCACATATCACACCACACACCTTCCTCCCTGCACATTACACCACAACACCACACAGTCTTCCTCCTGCACATTATATCCCTCTGCACACTGCTCACAACACCACAGTCTCCTCCCACACATATACCACAACACCACACAGTCTCTCCAGCACACATGTCACAACACCACACAGTCTCACACACCACAACACACAGTCTTCCTCCTGCACACACATGTCACACCACACAGTCTTCCTCCTGCACATATATCAAAACACACACAACTCTTCCTCCTGCACATTACGCCACACCACACAGTCTTCCTCCTGCACATTACACCACAGCACCACACAGTCTCCTACTGCACACACACACAACACCACACAGTCTTCCTCCTGCACATTACACCACAACACCACACAGTCTCCCTCCTGCACTTTACGCCACAACACCACACAGTCTTCCTCCTGCAAACTACATCACAACACCACACAGTCTTCCTCCTGCACATTATATCAAAACACCACACAGTCTTCCTCCTGCACATTACATCACAACACCACACAGTCTTCCTCCTGCACATTAAATCACAACACCACACAGCTCTCCTGCACATTACACCACAACACCACACAGTCTTCCTCCTGCACATTATATCACAACACCACACAGTCTCCCCCTCCCTGCACATTACGTCACAACACCACACAGTCTTCCTCCTACACATTATACCACAACACCACACAGTCTCCCTCCAGCACATTACGTCACAACACCACACAGTCTTCCTCCTGCACATTATACCACAACACCACACAGCTCTCCTGCACATATGTCACACACAGTGTTCTGCACATTACGTCCAACACCACACAGCTCTTCCTCCTCCATTATCACAACACCACACAGTCTTCTGCACACATGCCACAACACCACAGTCTCCTCCTGCACATACGCCACAACACCACAGTCTCCCTCCTGCACATTTGCCACAACACCACACAGTCTCTCCTGCACACACACACCACACAGTTCTCCTGCACACACACACCCAACTGTTCTCCTGCACATGTCACAACACCACACAGTCTTCCTCCTGCACATTACGTCACATCACCACACAGTGTTCTCCCTCCATTATATCACAACACCACACAGTCCTCCTCCTGCACATTACATCAGAACACACAGTCCTCTCCTGACATTATATCACAACATCACACAGTCTTCCTCCTGCACATACACCACAACACACAGCTCTCTCCAGCACATATGTCACAACACCACACAGTCTTCTCCTGCACACATCACAACACCACGGTCTCCCTCCTGCACATTACGTCACAACACCACAGTCTTCTTCCTGCTTATTACGCCACAACACCACCAGTCTTCCTCCTGCACATACACCACAACACCACACAGTCTTCCTCCTGCACACACACAACACCACACAGTCTTCCTCCTGCACATCACACTGCACACATGCCACAAACCACTTCCTGCACATACACCACAACACCACACAGTCCTCCTGCATTATACCACAACACTATGTCACACACCCACTGTGTTCTCCCACACACACAACACCACACAGTTCTCCTTACATATCGCAACACCACACAGTCTTGCTCCTGCACATTACGCCACAAAACCACACAGTCTCCTCCACATTACATAACAACACCACAGTCTTCCTCCTGCACATTAGTCTACAACACCACACAGTCTTCCTCCTTGCACATTATATCACAACACCACAGATCTTCCCTCCCTGCACATTACACCACAACACCACACAGTCTTCCCCTGCTTACACATCACCACACAGTCTTCCTCACAACACCACACACACAGTTCCCCTCCTGCACCTTACGCACAACACACAGTCTTCTCCTGCAACCATCACAACACCACACAGTCTCCCTGCACATCAAACACCACACAGTCTTCCTCCTGCACATTACAACACGACACAGCCCTGCAACACCACACAGTCTTCCTCCAGCACACATGTCACAACACCACAGTCTTCCTCCTGCACATTATATCACAACACCACACGGTCTCTCCTGCACATTACGTCACACACCACACAGTCTTCTTCCTGCACATGCCACAACACCACGAGCTCCCTCCTGCGCATTATATCACAACACCACACAGTCTCTCCTGCTCACATGCCACAACACCACACAGTCTTCCTCCCACATATATCACACCACACAGTTCTCCTGCACATGCCACAACACCACACAGTCTTCCTCCTGCACATTACACCACATCACCACACAGTCTTCCTCCTGCACATTACGCCACAACACCACACAGTCTTCTCCTTATATTATACGCACACACAGTCTTGCTTGCACACACCACAAAACCACAGTCTTCCTCCTGCATTACACCCACAACACCACACAGTCATCCTCCTGCACATTATATCACAACACCATACAGTGTTCTCTTGCACATATGTCACACACCCCACTGTGTTCTCTCTGCACATTATACCACAACACCACACAGTCTTCCTCCTTTATATTATATCGCAACACCACACAGCTTGCACACATGCCAAACCACAGTCTTCTCCACATTACATAACAACACCACACAGTTTTCCTCCTGCACATTACATCACAACACCACACAGTCTTCCTCCTGCACATTATATCACAACACCACATAATCTTCCTCCCACATTACACCACAACACCACACAGTCTTCCTCCCACATTATATCACAACACCACACAGTCTCCCTCCTGCACATACGTCACAACACCACACAGTCTTCTCCCTACATATATTCCACAACACCACACAGTCTCCCTCTCCAGCACATACGTCACAACACCACACAGTCTTCCTCCTTCATATTACCACACCACACAGTCTTCCTCCTGCACATGTCACAACATCACACAGTCTTCTCCTGCATTACATACACAACACACACACTCTTCCTCCTGCACATATGCCACAACACCACCCTCTTCCTCCTCCACATACACCACAACACCACACACAGCTCCTCCTGCACATTACGCCACAACACCACACAGTCTTCCTCCTGCACATTATATCACAACACCACACAGTCTTCCTACTGCACATATGCCACAAACACCACACAGTCTTCCTCCTGCACATTACACCACAACACCACACAGTCTCCCTCCTGCACTTTATGCCACAAACACCACACAGTCTTCCTCCTGCAACCAACATCACAACACCACACAGTCTTCCTCCTGCACATTATATCAAAACACCACACAGTCTCTCCTGCACATTACATCACACACGACACAGTCTTCCTCCTGCACATTAAATCACAACACCACACAGTCTTCTCTGCACAATACACCACAACACCACAGCTCTCCTGCACATTATATCACAACACCACACAGTCTCCTCCTGCACATTACGTCACACACCACACAGCCTTCCTCCTGCACATACACAACACCACACAGTCTCCCTCCAGCACACATGTCACAACACCACACAGTCTTCCCTCCTGCACATTATACCACACCACACACAGTCTTCCTCCTGCACATGTCACAACAACCACAGTGTTCCTCTGCACATTACGTCACAACACCACGCCTTCCTCTACATTATATCACAACACCACACAGTCTTCTTCCTGCACACATGCCACAACACCACACAGTCTTCCTCCTGCACATTACGCCACAACGCCACAACGCCACACAGCTCCCTCCAGCTCATATGCCACAACACCACACAGTCATCCTCCTGCATTATGCCACAACACACACAGTCTTCCTCCTGCACATGCTCACACAGTGTTCTCCTGCACATTGCGTCACACACCCAACTGTGTTCTCCTGCACACATGTCACAACACCACACAGTCTTCTTCCTGCACATTACATCAACACCACACAGCCTTCCTCCTCCACATTATATCACAACACCACACAGTCTTCCTCCTGCACATTACATCAGAACACCACACAGTCTTCCTCCTGACATTATATCACAACATCACACAGTCTTCCTCCCACATTACACCACAACACCACACAGTCTTCTCTCCACACATGTCACACACCACAGTCTTCTCTCCTGCACATTATATCACACACCACAGTCTCCCTACTGCACACACGTCACAACACCACAAGTCTTCTTCCTGCATATATGCCACAACACCACAGAGTCTCCTCCTGCATTATATCCACAACACACACAGTCTCCCTCCTGCTCATTGCACCACTTCCACACAGTCTTCTCCTGCACATTACGCCACAACACCACAGTCTCCCTCCTCATCATTATGCCACAACACCACACAGTCACCCTCCTGCACCACGCACAACACCACAGTCTTCCTCCTGCATTACATCCACCTTACAGTCTTCCTCCTGCACATTCACGTCACAACACCACAGTGTTCCTCCTTCACATTACGTCCTTACCACACAGTGTTCCTCCTGCACATTACATCACAACACCACACAGTCTTCCTCCTGCACATTACGTCACAACACACAGTCTTCCTCCTGCATTACGTCACAACACCGCACATGTTTCCTCCTGCAAATACGTCCCCAACACCACAGTCTCATCCTGCATTGCGCCACAACACCACACATTCTCCTCCTGCAGTTCTTCCACCACAGTTGTCCTCGCATTATACCAGCTTCCACGTCCCTCCTGCACATTACGTCACAACACACAGTGTTCCTCCTGCATTATGTCACAACACGTCTTTCTCCTGCACATTACATCCACACAGTCTCTTCTGTACATTACGTCATACAGATGTTCCTCCTGCATTGTCACCAACCAGGTCTTCCTGCTGCACATTATATCCCCAACACTACAGTTTTCCTCCTGCACATTCCGCCACAACACACACAGTCTTTCTGCACTTACACCAAACAGACAGTCTCCTCCTGCACATTATATCCACCACAGTCTTCCTCCTGCACATTGCCACAACACCACACAGTCTTCCTCCTGCATTACCACAACACCACACACTCTTCCTCCTGCACACGCCACAACACCACACAGTCTTCCTCCTGCACATTATATCACAACACCACACAGTCTTCCTCTTCACATTCGCCACAACACCACACAGTCTTCCTCCTGCACATTACACCACACACACAGTCTCCCTCCTGCACTTTACGCCACAACACCACACAGTCTTCCTCCTGCACATTACATCCAACACAGTCTTCCTCCTGCATTATATCACATCTGTCCTCCTGCATTACCTCACAACCACACTCTTCCTCCTGCATTATATCACAACACCACACAGTCTTCTCCTTCATTGCCACAAACCACAGTCTTCCTCCTGCACATTTACCCAAACCACAGTCTCCTCCAGCACATTACGTCACAACCACACAGTCTTCCTCCTGCACATTATGCAACACCACACAGTGTTCCTCCTGCACATTACGTCACAACACCACACAGCTTCCTCCATTATCCCCATTGTCTTCCTCCTGCACATTATCAACACCACACAGTCTTCCTCCTGCACATTATATCACCACCCACAGTCTTCTCCTGCATATACACAACACCACACAGTCCTCCAGCACGTCACAACACACAGTCTTCCTCCTGCATTATGCCACAACACCACACAGTGTTCCTCCTGCAGTACATCACAACACCACACAGTCTTCCTCCTGCATTACATCATGCCACACAGTCTTCCTCCTGCACATTATATCACAGCCACACAGTCTTCCTCCCACATTACACCACAACACCACACAGTCTTCCTCCTGCACATTATATCGCAACACCACACAGTCTCCCTCTGCACATTACGTCACAACACCATACAGTCTTCCTCCTCCACATTATACCACAACACTACACAGTCTTCCTCCTGCACATTACGTCACAACACCACACAGTGTTCCTCCTGCACATTACGTCACAACACCACAGTGTTC
>NW_024741901.1:10209465-10276965 GCF_018991925.1 Homarus americanus | reverse complement strand
ACGAGTATAACGAACTGTTAGCGTTTTTGCACACTTTCGTAATATTGGACAGATATACATCTACGTGAAGCATGTGAGAAATACAGTAAAATATAATACTTGTAAAAGGAAACAACACTTCTCGCCTGGCTTCTCAGTAAGCTGTGGAAACCTAAAAAACTCGTCTGGTAAGTAAGGATACGATAACACGTCTAGTTACAGTATAATCCAAGCTACTATAGTATGCGGTCTACCGAGCTGGAGTTGTGTCTTCCGGGATATTTACACTGCAGCACCATTAGGTTAGGTCAGGTTAGGTTAGGTTAGGTTAAGCTATATTAGATTAGGTTAGGTTGGGTTATCGACACTACTGTGTAAATATCCCGGTAGACCATCTCCAGCTCGGTAGACCGCATACTATAGTAGCACCGTATATTCTCAGCACAAAATTTGACACCATTTTGGCCTCCATCTTAGTGTTATCGTTTATGTGAACGAGTTAGATTCAATTCTAACACGCACTAGTTAAGGGGTAGACAGTAACTTATGAACTTTACTCTACCGTTTATCACACTTAAACAAGGCGACAGCGAAATTGTATTTACTAAAAATTTTAAACAATAGTAAATCCCTTCGACAGAACATTTATGTATTTACACCAGATAAAAAAAAAGAGCACCAGAACACAGCGACAAACAACAGGAACTAATAGTCCTATAAATCTCCTTTATGTTCATTTGTCTTGGTTAATGAACAACTTATTTGGGATGAGATGCGCAGGCATCCAGACATAGCAAAGTCTGTATAGAAGGTGACTTAAATTTAGTCAAATCGATTGGACCAACCTTAAGGGTACCTCCGAATCAGAGAGTTTTCTTGAAACAGTTCAAGACTGTTTCTTAAGTCAACATATAGCTGAACCACCATCTGGGGTAATGATATACTAGATTTAGTTCTGTCAAACAGAAAACCTCATTAGTAATGTCGATGTAAGGAACGAACTACAGTAGCTAACAGTGACCACAAAGAAGTGAGATTCAAAGTAAAATTTAATGTCAGTAGCAAGGAAAATTTCATTAAAGTACCAGATTACAAAAAGACAAACTTTGATAGGTTAAAAGGGCAGCTGAAAGAAAGGGTATTACGTTTGGGGGGGGGCATTATATTACCTCGTGTGAGGTGGTAAATAACATGGCCTCACACACTATACCCACAGAGGGCGCCCTCACTTTACAGCGGCAACCTCACAAAATATGACCGCTGAGGGTGACCTAACCATGAGATCTGAGGTTGACTGGTTCCATAAAAATTTAAATAATAAATTACTTAATGCACAAAGGCATAATATACCATGCAAAAAATTTAGATCAAATAACAATGACCCCCAAAAGATAAATAATTTTTTAAAGAATATTATTGGACAAAGGAAGGCTATAGGTAGGATAATAAATCGTGGTGAAGTTTACCTCCGAGATTATTATAAAGTATTGACCAGTTGGGCTAAAAACTCGAGACAAGATTAAACCAATACAGTCAGATACTGTGGAACTGGCTGATACCGATGGAGAAATGAGCAATAATCTGAACAAATATTTTTCATAAGTTTTCACAACCGAAAATTTAAACATGATACCCGAGGCACCGAATCTCTGCAAAGAAGTGAAGAAAATAGATTAAACAATATAGGAATGACTAGTAACGATGTTAGCAAACAAATAATAAACTAAAACCTAATAAGTCTCCAGGTCCCAGCGAAAGATTTGCTAGGGTATTAAAGGAATGTATGGAAGAACTTAGTATACCCTTAGCAAATTTTATTAACATATCATGAAAAACCAGTGTAGTACCAGAATCCTAGAGGAAAGCCAATGTGTTACCAATTTTCAAAAAGGGAGATAGATCACTATTCTCTAACTACCATCCAATTAGCTTAACATCAATTGTAGGCAAATTACTAGAAGCAATAATTTCAAACTCAATTTCAAATCACCTCGAGAAATACAAATTGATCAATGATTTCCAGCGATCTGGTCTGGCACATCCATTGTCATTCTTTACCAATGTTTTCGAATCAGTGGATGACAGACACGATTATGATGTGGTTTACCTCGACTTTAGCAAAGCCTTCAACAGAGTCTCTCACGAAAGCCTAAAATGTAAACTGAAGGCACATGGAATTGGAAGAGATATTCTAAACTGGATTACGTCGTGGTTACAGGACAGGAAACAGTGAGTAAGCATTAAATCTGACTGGGGTGAGTCATTAGTGGAATACTCCAAGGCTCAGTACTTGGACCATTACTTTTTATTATATGCATAAACGATTTAAATATAGGCTTAGACAGCAACATAAGTAAATTTGCTTAAGACACTAAAATAGGGCGTGTAATTAAGTCTGACGAGGACTCGGCAAAACTACAGGAAGATCTAAAAAAAATTGCATGGTCTGAAAAATAGCAGATGAAATTTAATGTGAACCTAGGAGATGTAAACAGAGAAACCAGGTATCAGATGAACAACGTTGATATAGAGAAATCAAACTGTGAGAAAGATTTAGGGGTAATGAAATATAGGAACCTTAAACCGAGACAACATTGCGTATTTGCTCGAATCAAGGTTAACAAAGTACAGGGTGTACTTGGGTTCATACAAAGGATTGTTAGTTATATGACTAGCGAGGTTATCCTAAAACAATATCTTGCACATGTGAGACCCTACTTGAATTATGCAATTCAGTTTTTGTCACAGTACTACAAAATGAATATCGACTCCCTAGAAAGTATACAAAGGAGGTTGAAAAGACTAATCCCGGGCATTAGGAGCCATGAGTATAGAGACAGATCAAAGCATCTAGATTTGCACTCCCTCGAGAGACGTAGAGTGAGGGACGATATGATTAAGGTGTATAAATGGAAGTCACGGTTAAACAAACGTGATATAACAAAGGTACTTAAATTATCCAACTAGGAACGAACTCGTAGCAATGGTTTTAAATTAGACAAATTTAGATTTAGGCGCGAGATAGGTAAACACTGGATTGGAAATAGAGTAGTAGATGAGTGGAACAAGTTACCAAACATCATCATCAACTTGAACACGCAAGACAGCTTCAAATATAATTATGTTGAACGGATATATAAGGCCTATAGGGGTTGGGTGTAAACGGGATTTCCCAGTATGGGCCAATACCTGCTGCAGTTTCCTCCATTCTTACGTTCTTATATTCTTACGACAGCCCCTCACCTTCCCTACCTCCTTCGTTTCTGTAAATAAAAAATAAAAAAATCTTAAATATAATAGGTATGGTGAATGAGCTACTTACAAAGGGCACATACGACAAATAGACGCTCCTGATGACACCAATTACTGTAGGAAGATTCTCCGCCCGCATGGCCACCCCGAAACACAAGCAAAGTAACAACGATTTTCCTTTGTTTGGCGTTTTGACGAGATGAAAGAATAGACCAGTGCCGTCAGTAACACAATTGCCCTTGGCTAAGGAGAGAGAAATAGAGAGACTATGATATAAATAATGAATTACACATAACGAAAGAGATAAAAGACAAACCAAGAAAGGATAACAAAGGGCGGTCTGTTACATCTCTCCGTTCCCTCGTCCGCCCGTGTGTTTTTGTGTACATCCGTCGTCAGCAAATAGCACTAACAAATGGAGAATACCAAGCATGATGATTAATTATTAATATATTATCAATGTAATAAAGGTCAGAGGCCACAGGTTTACGCCCAGAGGTCACTTGGAGTTACCAACACACACACACACACACACACACACACACACAGATTAGGTCATTAGTTGAAGAAATAACATACAACAGGCTGTGTTAGTTGCAAATATCTCAATGAGTACAGGTTGTAAATATCGCATTGAGGTCAGCTTGCCTGTACCCAGATATAACAAGAATAGGTTAAGGTTTAGCGTATAAGAACATAAGAACATAAGAATGGAGGAAACTGCAGCGGGCCTATTGGCCCATACTGGGCAGTCCCGTTTACACCCAACCCCTATTGCTCATATGAGCATCCAACCTATGTTTGAAGCAATTCAGCGTATTCGAGTTAATGATGATATTTGGTAACTTGTTCCATTCATCCACTACTCTGTTTCCAAACCAGTGTTTACCTATTTCAAGCCTAAATCTAAATTTGTCTAATTTAAAACCATTGTTACGAGTTCGATCCTGGTTGGATAGTTTGAGTACCTTTGTAATGTCCCCTTTGTTTAGCCCTGCCTTCCACTTATACACCTCTATCAGGTCGCCCCTCGCTCTACGTCTCTCGAGGGAGTGCAAATTAAGATGCTTTAACCTGTCTCTATACTCAAGGATCCTAATGCCCGGGATTAGTCTTGTCATTCTCCTCTGAATTCTTTCCAAGGATTCTATATCCATTCTGTAATACGGTGACCAGAACTGAACTGCGTAATCCAGGTGTGGTCTCACAAGAGCAAGATACAGTTTTAGGATGACCTCGCTAGTCTTGTAACTAACACTCCTTTGTATGAACCAACACTCCTCTGTATGGATGGAGTAATCTCGGTCTGTTTAGAGGATAATACAGGTACTGCCTTAAACAGGATATGAGAGATAGGTAATTAATATCAACTTTATATGACCACTTATATTGTCGGGAAAATTTAGGTGTTACAAGAATCTAGCAGGTGAGAGAAGGCCTTTGATCAGGCAGGTAAGAGAGAAAGAAAGTAAAGAAAGAGAAAAGAGAAAGGTAAAGAGAAACAGAAAGTGAAAGACAAAAAGTGTGAGGAAAGAGAGAGAGACAGAGAGAAATATATAGATATATAAAGAGAAAGAGGAATATAGAGGGAGGGTAATACAGAGAGAAAGGTAGAGAAAGCACAATATACAGAGGAAGAAACTTATCGAACTAAGGAAAGTTTCCCCAACAAAGGAAAAAGTAAGAAAGGGGAGAAAGTTGTTTATAGCAGATTTGTTTATATGGAGAAAGTGAAGAAAGTGAATATTATACTGAAGAGGAAATTCTACTTTCAGAAAAAATATTGTGGAGAAGGGACTCTCTCTTTCTCTCTCTCTCTCTCTCTCTCTCTCTCTCTCTATCTCTCTTTTTCCTCATTCATCCTCCTCCTCTCCTTTTCAGCTTACTTCTCCTTTTTTCTTATCCTACGCCTCTCCTCCTCTCTTATTCCTTCTCCGTTTTCTCTTAATCCTTCCCCTCCATCTTTCATTCCTGCTCCTTCTCTCATTCTTGCTTCTTCATCTTTCTTTCCTGCTTCTTCTTCTCTCATTCCTTCTCCTTCTCGTCCTTCTTTATCCCTCATTCTCAGAGTTCCATGTTAGATTTGAGATAATTTCTTAATGGAATCTCTCGAGAAGCATCTGTTATTTAGTTAATTGTTAGAGCTAACAGTTAAGTGGCAGCTTAAGAGCTGACAGTTAAGGGATAATGTAAGAGCTGGTAGTTAGATAACAGTGTCAGCATCCACAATTTTGTGGAAGTGCTGTGTCTTTCTTAAACTGCTGGAATTAAAGACTATATAAGGCATACAACTTGCTTACTACACACACACACACACACACACACACACACACACACTACACAAACAGCAGACAGACACACACACATAAACAGCAGACAGGCACACACACGCACACACACACACACACAGTTATACACAAAGCAGGAAGCGACAATAACATGGTCTCATAACCTCCTCACATTCAGGTGGGTGAACCACTAAGGCTCGGCTTCAGCGCTGTGATAATCACTTAACAGTCAGGAACAGCTTCCCATTACCATGTATGAAACGTTCTAACAGCTGCTGTGTGATATAGTTCCTTGTGTTAACAGCTGTGATGTGATACAGTTACTTTTGTTAATAGCTATTCTGCGATATAGTTCGTTAACAGCTATAATATAGGATGCTTAATAGAAGCTACAAAAAAAAAGTTGTAACAGACACAGTGTGCTAATTTTATTAACTCTAAAGTTGTTAATGATGTAGGTGTGTAATGTTAACATAAATTATCTTAAGGTGATCCAGGAAACACACAAAGGAATGGACCAAGTTTCTTATATGTAAAAATTTTCCCGCCAGTTAAGTGTGAATATATGGTTAGCCAAAGTGCTCATGATTTTTCTGTTGGGTTAGGAAGTAGGGGGTGAGGTAGGGAAGTGGAGGGAGGGAAAGATGCTGTTTTAAGGTTTTATGAGAATCTCGTCCTGATGAAAGGTATCGTAATAGTGAAGATTTGATGATACACTTTCTCTCCAAGGAACCAGTTCTTCAGGATCTCAAAGAGTTAAATATTTTTCCTAGCATGTGACACAAGATCGTATCAAAATGCCTCACTTACACCAAGAAATTTCGCTGACATTGTCACGAGGAGAAATTATTAGCCTACAAGCTATTGATAATCATCAAACTTTTAACGGATACTTATGTGAGCCTGTTCATCAGTTCTCACATCCCCAGTTAAGGGAGGTGGTGAAGTTGGAGGTGTTGAAAGTGGAGGTGGTAAAACTGGAGGTGGTGAAAGTAGAGGTGGAGAAGGTGGAGGTGTTGAAGGTGGGGGCGGTGAAAGTGGAGGTGGTGAAAGTAGAGGTGGTGAAGGTGGAGGTGGTGAAGGTGGAGGAGGTGAAGGTGGAGGTGGTGAAGGTGGAGGTGGTGAAAGTGGAGGTGGTGAAGGTGGAGGTGGTGAAGGTGGAGGTGGTGAAAGTGGAGGTGGTGAAGGTGGAGGTGGTGAAGGTGGAGGTGGTGAAAGTGGAGGTGGTGTAGGTCGAGGTGGTGAAGTTGGAGGTGGTGAAGGTGAGAAAGTGGAGGTAAAGGAGGTTTTGAAAGTGGAGGTGGTGAAGGTGGAGGTGGTGAAAGTGGAGGTGGTGGTGGAGATGGTGAAGGTGGAGGTGGTGAAGGTGTGGGAGGTGGTGAAAGGTGGTGGATGGTGAAGGTGGAGGTGGTGAAGGTGGAGGTGGTGAGGTGGAGGTGTGAAGGTAGAGGTGGTGAGAGGAGGTGGTGAAGGTGGAGGTGGTGAAGGTGGAGGTGGCGAGGGTGGTGGTGGTGAAGGTGGAGGTGGTGAAGGTGGAGGTGGCGAAAGTGGAGGTGGTGAAGGTGGAGGTGGTGAAGGTGGGGGCGGTGAAGGTGGAGGTGGTGAAAAGGAAGTGGTGAAGGTGGAGGTGGTGAAGGTGGAGGTGGTGAAGGTGGGAGGTGGCGAAAGTGGGAGGTGGTAAAGGTGGAGGTGGTGAAGGTGGAGGTGGTGAAAGTGGAGGTGGTGAAAGTGGAGGTGGTGAAGGTGGAGGTGGTGTAGGTCGAGGTGGTGAAGTTGGAGGTGGTGAAGGTGGAGGTGGTGAAGGTGGAGGTGGTGGAGGTGGTGAAGGTGGAGGTGGTGAAGGTGGAGTTGGTGAAGGTGGAGTTGGTGAAGGTGGAGGTGGTGAAAGTGGAGGTGGTGAAAGTGGAGGTGGTGAAAGTGGAGGTTTTGAAAGTGGAGGTGGTGAAGATGGAGGTGGTAAAGTGGAGGTGGTGGAGGTTGTAGGTTATGTATCTATGCTACTGTGCCGAGTAGCAACCTTGTAAATAAGCTACTGTGCCGAGTAGCATTTATATATGTAATTACGTGGCACCACTGCACGTGTTATGTGGCAACATTGCCCCGAGGCTGCCATATGGCAAGGCAGTCTCAGTCTGACTCTGTGGGTCGTGCAAGTCACACGCTTGTCACCACTTGTATTTCTTCTATCCGTTAATAAATGGACTTCGGTGTTACCCGGTGTTTCCCTACCCATCACTGCCTTCTTCAGGGAACACTTGGAACCTTCAGAGGTGGTGAAAGTGGAGGTGGTGAAGGTGGAGGTGGTGATGGTTGAGGTGGCGAGAGTGGAGGTGGTGAAGGTGGCGGTGGTGAAGGTGGGGGTGGTGGAGGTGGTGGTGGTGGAGCTGAAGGAAGTGGAGTGGAGGAACTGGCTTAGCCATTACCATATACCATTGTAAAATCACCACAAAGACCTTTAGGTGTTATTGTATAAAGACTCTCAAAACATGGTCAGATGCCATTGTAAAAAGACACTAACACAAGCACGCATACTCAACATTGTAAAAATATTAGTAATACACTCACGGTCAGTTGCCATTATAAAAAAGGAGTCAAAAGGAGTGTCAGGTACCAGTGTATATTGACGGGTTAAGGGTGCATGACGCGGTTCGTTCACTCTCACAATATTCAAGAGGATTAAGGAACTCACTATCCATTAATACTTGGAACAAATTTCAAGGTGATACTCCAACTTGTTTGTCAGCTATTGCATATTTGCAAATATAAGATAAATGCTGCTACTACTACTACTACTACTACTACACAAAAAACACGCTATCATCAGCGGTACCAGTAGTAGCAGCACCATTAGTAACAGCACCACTAGCAGCTATAGTAGCAGCAGCAGCACTACAAGTAGAAACAGCAGCAGCAGTACCAGCAGCAGCAGTACCAGCAGCAGGAGCAGAGGTACTGTAGCAACAGAAGCAGCAGTAATATTAGTACCAGCACTATTAACAGCAGTAGTAACAGCACCAGCACGGCACTCGTAACAGCAGCAGTAGCAGCAAAACCAGCAGTGTGCGGTGGTAAGAAGTGTAACAACTCTGGTCGAACACAGTTGTGTTCTGACCTCACTAGGGGAAAGGTCACGGCAGGGTTAGCTCCGAGGGATAATTATCAGATATGGCCAGTGCTATGTGCAGTCTTGGGTATGAGAGTTTGTTGACCAAACTGGGGTGGTCCATTGAAGAATTGGCGAGGGCCAAGTTAGAAATTGAGAGGTCCACGTTGGAGAACCTGAAATTAAGGAAAGAGCTGGCGAAGTTAAAAGGAGAGGCTGGACGAGTAAAGCCAGTGTCTGTCGAAAACTCAAGCGAGTGGAAAGTTGTGAGTAGTGGGAAGACGAAGCTGGTGGTGAAGAAGTACACCAAGGATACGACAACAACGACAACAACAGCTAAGTGTACCAACCCGTTCAGTCCCTTGATAGACGAATTGGAAGTTAGTACAGTCAGGGACAGGGATGACAAGGAAGGTATAAAAACTTTAATTGTTGGTGACTCACAGGTAAGGTACATGGACAGGGCCTTTTGTGGTAAAAACAAAAATAGGATGAGGGTGTGTTTGCCAGGACCTGGGGTGGGGGATATAGTTGACAGGATGGACAATATCTTGTCTGGTAATGGGAACAAACCCATTATCTGCCTCAGTGCAGGAGGCAATGATATTGGCCGGTGTAGGAGCGAGGAGCTTCTTGATAAGTTCAAGGCAGCTATAGATTGTATTAGGACTAAGGGAGGGATCCCTATCATATGCAGTGTCCTGCCTAGAAGGAGAGTTGGCAGTGAATGGTTGTCAAGGGCAGTTGGTGTCAACGACCGTCTTGACAGATATTGCAAGTCAATATCAGTCCCATTCATTGACAACTGGGACAACTTCTATGGCAGAAGGGACCTTTATGCTAGGGATGGGGTGCACCTGTCTAGGGATGGAGTAGCAACCCTGGCTGGGGCTCTAGAGGGGGCACTTCAAAAGATATCGAAGTCTTTAAACTGCTAAGAGAACATATGAGCACGGGGGTGGAGGAGACTGCAGTGGGAGCGGGTAAACAAAGTGAAAGACTACAGGGAAATAGTGTTAGGAATGATGACAAAACTAAATTAGACAGGGAGTTTAAAACTAAACGCGGTAAGGGGAGGACTCAGAACACGACTAACTTAAATGTATACTACGCGAACAGTAGAAGTATGAGAAGCAAAATGGATGATATTAGGGCCTTGGTATATACCGAAAAAATCAATATAATTGCATTCACTGAAACATGGATCAACCTAGACACACGTAAGTTACCAGTCGAATACCAAATTGCGGGTTACAAACTGTTCCATACCGATAGGCATACCAGGAAAGGAGGCGGAGTAGCAATCTATGTTAGGGATAATCTGAAGTGTGAAATAAATAAGGAAATAAAAACTGAGAGCAATACAGAAACAATTTGGATAGAATTAAGCGATGGTCGGGAAAAATTAATCACAGGAGTAATATATAGACCCCCCAATCTTGATAGCGTCAATGAGCGACTTATCTGGGATGAAATGCGCAGGGCTTCCATACACAACAACGTCTGTATAGTAGGCGACTTTAACCTTGGACAAATAGATTGGACTGACCTTACGGGTAACTCAGAATCAGAGGATTTACTCGAGACGATCCAGGACTGTTTCCTAAGTCAACATATAACCGAACCCACACGGGGTAATAATATACTCGATTTAGTTCTGTCGAACAGAGAAAACGTCATTAGCAATGTCGAGGTAGGGAACGAATTTGCAAACAGCTATCACAAAGAAATTCGATTCCAGTTAGATTTTCAGGGCAGACGTAAGGAAAATTCCACTAAAGTACCAGATTTCAGAAGGGCAAACTTTGACAGTTTAAAGAGGCAGCTGAGAGAGGGGGTGTCGCGTTTGGCCGTGAACCTGACAGATGACACCGACGTGATAACGAGATCTGAGATTGCCGAGTTCCACGGCAATTTAAATAGTGAGTTACTTAATGCACAAATGCAGAACATACCATACAAAAATCTCAGATCAGACAACAATGACCCTAAATGGATAAATAATTATTTAAAGAACATCATTGGCCAAAGGAAGGCTATAGGTAGAAGGATAAATCGTGGCGAAATTCACCTCCGGGACTATTATAGGGTATTGGCGAGTAGGGTTAAAACCGAGATAAGGAAAGCAAAGAGGAATAATGAGGTAAGGATAGCAAGGGAGGCGAAGACAAACCCCAAAGGATTCTACCAAATGCATCAAACTAAAACACAAGAAAAGATTGGACCAATACGGTCAGACTCCGGCGAGCTCACTGATAACGACGGAGAAATGAGCAATAATTTGAATAAATATTTTTCAACAGTTTTCACCACCGAAAATTTAAACATGATACCCGAGGAACCGACTCTATTCAGAGATAGTGAAGAAAACAAATTAAGTGAGATAGTAGTGACTAGTAACGATGTTAGTAAGCAAATAGACAAACTAAAGCCTAATAAGTCACCTGGTCCCGATGAGATATTTGCCAGAGTATTAAAGGAATGTAAGGAAGAGCTTAGTATTCCCTTAGCAAAGCTGTTTAACATGTCCTTAAAAATAGGTGTAGTCCCAGAATCCTGGAGGATAGCGAATGTAATACCAATTTTCAAGAAGGGGGATAGATCACTATCCTCTAACTACCGCCCAATCAGTCTAACATCAATAGTAGGCAAATTACTGGAAGCAATCATTTCAAACTCTATTCGAAATCACCTGGAGAAGCACCGATTGATCAATGATTCCCAGCATGGCTTCACAAGCGGACGTTCTTGCCTAACTAATCTATTAACATTCTTTTCATCAGTTTTCGAATCGGTGGACGAGGGGCACAATTATGATGTGGTATATCTCGACTTCAGCAAAGCCTTCGACAGAGTCCCCCACGAAAGACTAATTAGAAAGGTAGATGCTCATGGCATCATAGGTGACATCCTTAAATGGATTAGGGCATGGTTTCAGGACAGGAAACAGCGAGTGAGCATTAACTGCACTAAGTCCCATTGGAGCAACGTCACAAGTGGAGTTCCCCAAGGCTCAGTACTTGGACCATTATTATTTATTATATACATAAACGACATAGATATCAGCATAGACAGCAACATAAGTAAATTTGCTGATGACACTAAAATAGGACGTGTTATCAAATCTGACGAGGACTCGGCAAAACTACAGGAAGATCTAAACAAATTTTTCGAATGGTCTGAAAAATGGCAGATGAAATTCAACGTCGACAAATGTAAAGTACTCAGTATAGGAGATGTAAACAGGGAAACCCGATACCAGATGAACAACGATGCCATAGAGAAATCCGACTGCGAGAGAGATTTAGGAGTAATGATAAGTAGGAACCTTAAGCCAAGTAAACAATGTGTTTTTGCTCGTAACAAGGCTAATAAAGTACTTGGGTTCATACAAAGGAGTGTTAGTTACAAGACTAGCGAGGTCATCCTAAAACTGTATCTTGCTCTTGTGAGACCACACCTGGATTATGCAGTTCAGTTCTGGTCACCGTATTACAGAATGGATATAGAATCCTTGGAAAGAATTCAGAGGAGAATGACAAGACTAATCCCGGGCATTAGGAACCTTGAGTATAGAGACAGGTTAAAGCATCTTAATTTGCACTCCCTTGAGAGACGTAGAGCGAGCGGCGACCTGATAGAGGTGTATAAGTGGAAGGCAGGGCTAAACAAAGGGGACATTACTAAGGTACTCAAACTATCCAACCAGGAGCGAACTCGTAACAATGGTTTTAAATTAGACAAATTTAGATTTAGGCGTGAAATAGGTAAACACTGGTTTGGAAACAGAGTAGTGGATGAATGGAACAAGTTACTAAACATCATCATTAACTCTAATACGCTGAACTGCTTCAAACATAGGTTGGATGCTTATATGAGCAATAGGGGTTGGGTGTAAACGGGACTGCCCAGTATGGACCAATAGGCCCGCTGCAGTTTCCTCCATTCTTATGTTCTTATGTTAATAAGATCTGACCCGTCGTGTATGTGACCAAGATGTGGCTCAGTCAGTGGTGGGGAATATTGACCATAAGACCAGGATTTGGCTCATTGATGAGGGATATTAAAATATTACCCTCCAGCAGCTGGTCAGTTAACAGAGTTGAGGAATATTAAATTATTACCCTGCGGCAGCTGGTCAGTTAACAGCAGTGAGAATATTAAAGTATTACCCTGCAGCAGCTGTTCACTTAACAGTGGTGAAGAATATTAGAGTATTACCCTGCGGCAGCTGGTCAGTTAACAGCGGCGAGAATATTAGAGTATTACCCTGCAGCAGCTGTTCAGTTAACAGTGGTGAAGAATATTAGAGTATTACCCCGCGGCAGCTGATCAGTTAACAGCGGTGAGAATATTAGAGTATTACCCTGCAGCAGCTGTTCAGTTAACAGTGGTGAAGAATATTAGAGTATTACCCCGCGGCGGCTGGTCAGTTAACAGTGGTGAAGAATATTAGAGCATTACCCTGACCATGACTTTGCTTGGGAGAGTGGTATCCCCGCATCCCCTGAGCAACGCTCTTGTGCATTATGCAGAAGACCCTACAGCCGCACCCTTATCCACTACCTCCTAAGATGTCCCCACACACAACGCTTCCGTGACGCTGCTGGACCACCACTTCACGACCTCTTGACGGAGACACGATGATCCTCCCCATACTGGCCAGATATTATGTAAATAACATTGATTATGTGTTAAAGGAATATCCTTCCTTCCTTAGGCTTTAGTAAGCTCCTTTATAATATTTATACTGTATATACTTGTCACACTTGCCAGATGCTTCTGGTGTTATTGTACACGGGTACCTAGTGACAGCACTAGGATCCCGCTTCCTCTATCAAGGAATAAACAATTGAAATTGAATTGAGTATTACCCCGCGGCAGCTGTTCAGTTAACAGTGGTGAAGTTTATTAGAGTATTACCTCGCGGCAGCTGGTCAGTTAACAGTGGTCAGGACAAAGAGACAGTTGGAGTGTTAAACTGAGGGAAGCTTCTCGTCTTCCTTTGTTAAACCAGGTGGAAAATTAGGTGTGTTTACCTTTCTTGATTCTGTACCCGTGAGTGTGTGTGTGTGTGTGATGAAAATACTTTATCATAATGCAAGTCATATGTGTATAATGTATAAGCTGTACAGGTATGCGTACATCGTGTAAATCATGTGGGTAACTTTTGTGTGTAAGTCAGTGCACGTTGTATATGCAGTTAATGGGTGTAAATAATATGCATTTCATATTTATAACTCGTGTATGGCAGGTTTGTAATTCACGCTTATATCATGTTTAAGACATGTGTGTGTCAGGAGAATAAGTTATGTGTGTGTGTGTAAATTTTGTGTGTCGTGTGAGCCATGTAAGCGTCATGTGTGTAAGTCGTATACGTCATATACGTAAGTCGTATGTTTCAGGTGCATATAAGTCATGTGTAAGTCGTTTATGCGAGTCAAGTGTGTCATATATGTGTCAGGTGTGCAAGTTATGTGTGTATCAGGTGTGTATGTCATGTGTCTTACACCGCTGACTTCATCACACACTCGACAACGTCTCAATATGATCAATTTAACACCTGATGTGCCAAGTGACGTCGTTGAGGACGGAGTGAGAGGTGGAGGGAGTCTCTCTCTCTCTCTCTCTCTCTCTCTCTCTCTCTCTCGCTCTCTCTCTCTCTCAATGTATTTCTATCTTTCTCAATGTTTCGCTTTATCTTTATCTTTCTCTAGTATTGTAATATTGTTATATTAGAAATACATTATCCTGATTCATACTGGCACTGTAGTAACCACTACCAGAGACAAAGAAAGAAAGAGAGTTTTACAGGTGTTGCATCCCTCGATTTTGTCGACTGCTACCTGCGAGAGAAAGATATGCTTTAACAGGTGTTAAATCTCTACACGTTAGCTGTGTCAGGGAATATGTTTTCAGTGATTTATGAACGAGTGTCAGAGATTTCTATAATATTTCTCCTGTATTTTCTTCTGTTAAATCTAACAAACCCTGATGAGTATTCGAGCCTCGCGTAAAGTGTGATATAACTTGTGTATTCTGTATAATTATTATATGAATCGAAATTTCCCAAAATATTGGCAATAATTTTTATATGATTGAATTTTATATCATATTTGGCCACGAACTAGTTAAACTTGGTCTTAATATTACAATGCATTCACGCATATACTTTAATTTAGCCCAATTAGCACATTAACACAACACCGATGTATACATTTTTAGGGTGCATTATTTTTCTGAACTTAAATTGTTCAGTGATTTTATTATGACAGTATATTTTTCTCATTAGTTTCTCAAGACATAATCAGATTAACATCGTTCAGTCTCTTCCCACTTATATACGTAATACCGTACTGGCAAATACAAAAAAATTCTTAAATGAACAATAAGCATATCCCAGAAATGCAAGCTGCCATCTAATTCTCAAAATTGTCGGTAAGAAAGTAAGAAATCGCTTCATGAACTCTTATATCACATGAAAGGTTGACCAAGTTCAGCGCTCGATGACATTTTATTGATATGTACAATAACTCTGTAAGAGGATTACAACTCATCATCCTTAACATTTCCCTTTGATATAGACACAAAATTTTTCTTCATCTTGTCACTTTACGACGATTTTCTATCAGTTCCTAGACTTTTCTTATTGGTTTAGTCATTTGGAAACTATTTTGAGCATCAATTATTGTGATAAAATACATAAATTACGATAGAATTATTGTGGATAGTCTCTTTCTGACTTCTCAAACACCTCCAAGTTTACGAATTTACAGAATCTGTTAAAGTTATTATTGACTTTTTTCGAAACATCTTCTCACTGAACCATCGTTCTATGGCTTAGACATTTGATTTTTTTTCTGTATTAACAACACTACAAAATATATTTCTACTGATCGTCACTATTACTAATTATCATCCTCTTGATACTGAAGGTTAGATTCAGCAAATGTTCTCTGAAATCTTGTTAATGTTGTAACTTTGAATTGTGTTGTCACTCGCTTTACTATATTACCTCTCTGTGTTTTCCTAATAATTTTTAATGAAATCCAGCAATTACGATAGATGAAAACACTAGATTTACGATAAATGAAAACACTACATTTACGAAAGATGAAAACACTATATTTATGGTCAATGAAAACACTACATTTACGTTAGATGAAAACACTACAATTACGTGAGATGAAAAGAATACAATTACGTTAGATGAAAACACTACATTTAGATAGGTAAACACATCACAATTACGGTAGACAAAAACACTATATTTACGATAGGTAAAAACACTACTAAGATAAACTTACAATATATTTAGCCTCTACTTAACAAATTTATATCCCTGGAATATTTTTATTTTCAGGAACATCTCAGATTGACCCATTCTTTCGTGTTATCTTCAGTTGTTTATAAACTCAGATGCACCAACAGTGTTTTTTAAGTAATTCTCTTGGTTTGTTTTATTGCACAAGGAACACCTCTCAAAGTCATCAGAATCAACACGAAGAAATGGTGACATATTTGCCTCATTTCACATTGAAATTTTTTTTAGGTTAATATTTTGTTCGGTGAAGATGTACGAATAAATCAAGTCTGTAAAGGAGATGTATAGTTTACTGACATATTTATTTTACTAATCATTAGGCTAGGTTAGGTTAGGTTAGGCTAGGTTAGGTTAGGTTAGGTTAGGTGAAGTTTTGGTATATCGAATCAAATTTATCATCGTATTACCTAAGAAAAATTTAATCTTATTTGACCCATTAATAATCTGGTAAATAGAAAAGTTTGTTATTCCCACTGGACACATAAGCCAAATTGGAACGACAAATTATATTCGTAACAGTGGACAAAAAATTAAGCATAACATCAATGAAAAATTCCAGTCAAGCCATCCTAGTAGAATTAAAGAACTTATGTACAGAATTTTCAACAATTGGTTTGTATTTTTATGCTAAATACGGTAATTAAAAGTCAGAATATGACAACGCTTCATTTCTCTGGTAAAATTCTAGAAATTTCCAAACCTAATTTTATATAAAATAAAATTAAATACCAATTCAGATCAAGCATCTTAACCAAATTAGGGGTTTAGGCATCAATTAACCAATATATGTAGATTATATTATCTCCGAAAATATTCCAGATACGAATACACTTCAAGGTTCGCCGGCTCCCGCACAGACAAGAAATGCACAAGACACAATTAATATACCTTGGACATTACCTTCATAATTTACTAAGTGAATTTTACTTACCTACCTGGGTCGAGCTATTACCTATTGAGAGGATCCTGTGTGTGTGTGTGTGTGTGTGTGTGTGTGTGTGTGTGCGTGTGTATTAGGAAGGTGGTGGGTAATGAATATATATATTTTTAGCGGATCAATGACTCACACGCATACACACACACATTTGCACATGGAAACAGGAGCTCGGAGCTGTAGATTAAATCTTAAGTTTTGGTATGAGACTAACAAGATGTATTGTACGCCAGAACAAGGCTATATACTTCGCCTCCAGGACCCATTTAACTTCTCTTTTGACTTCAGTTGTTATAATTTAAAGGGTTACTGCATTTACATGACGAGCTTAAGATATTATATCTTTGCTGGAGTGACCGTCTTGTTTTGAGATTTTGTTTTATTTGTTCACTTTATCATTTTCAAACAACCATATATATTAGATATAATTAATTTTACACAATTCTTCATTATTGGATTAACCTTAATAAGAAAATATTATTCTATTAGAGCTTCAGACTTTAATGGCTTGTCTCTTTATACATGAGAGGAACACACGCCACAACCTTTCTCTATCAGGATTAATTCTTATAAAGGAATATCTTACTGTGGCATTATAGCTATCACTTTAATATCAAAAAGCTTCAGAATAATTTTAGAGGAATCGTTCCATTATGCTCCTCCATCATTTACTGCTGAGTGCACAGGGGCTGCAGTGTACCAGGAGGTAACCGAATTCCTCACTCCATTGGGGAGTAGATCCTATGAATATTCACTTATAGGGCGGACCCTCGACTAAGGAATCACGAGCAATATATATATATATATATATATATATATATATATATATATATATATATATATATATATATATATATATATATATATATATATATATATATATATATATATATATATATATATATATAAAGACGAACTAGTTTGAGCTAACTGATCATATACAGTATAGTGGTATAGTATACAGTACAGTAGATAGATCACACTGCTGTCTGTAGGAGTCATAACAGAAACGCTCTTCACGCATTATTTCCCCAAATTAACTAACAGTGAGATAAATGGCAATACTAATATATCATAATCTGTAATATATACATGTAAATCAATGTAAACAATTTACACCTTTGGGTGCCAGGTTTGAACCGAGGCCTCCATGGTTGGTAGTCAGGTAGCTATTGGTACAGTGGACTACCTCTCAGACTACCAAGTGTGGTAGTCCAGCACCACATGTGTAATTTTTTTACAAAATAGTATTGTTACTAGTACTAATAATATTAATAATAATAAAACTAACTAAACAACAGTAATTATAATCTTTACAAAAATAAGTTAGCAAATTCAAGAAACGCAATTAAGATTAAATTCTGCTATAAATTAGAATAAGAAACCGCTTCACTAAAACCATAACGCTACTGAACTACCAAGATACTGTGTAGTATAGTAAATTGGCCAGTAGCCCATTGAGACCTATCGTAGAGCACACGCACACACACACACACACACACACATTTTAATAAATACTGGTATAAGGATAATCTTATCCAAGTTCCCCGCTCTTCCTTGCTCCAGTGTCTTATAATATCCGGTAAGATCAGAATATCTAGTGGTTGCGAGGGTCAGTAAATAGATTCGCCTCGAGATAGAGAGGGGATCAGAGGCTCAGTTAAAATCTCCATCTAACTCTCCACAACACGTACCACACACAACCAAGCAACAGCACACACGCGTCCAGACCTCTGCACACCCCCCTTTGTCACCACACATATATGAACACACATACTCATACATACATACACACACACACACACACACCAACCTACATCCTACGGCAACACACACACCTACCTACACCCTAGGGCACCACACACGCACACACACATTGGCAGATAAAAAGGCGATTATCTCTCTATGTGGAATAATATTGTATAACTTTGCATGTAATTGATATGAATATTAATTGGATCATACTCTTATCTCTCTATAATTATCAATATTATTATCATTGTTATTATTTTCATCCTCATCTTCAGCAGTAGTAGTAGTGTTGCCAAGCAGAAAAAAAAGCCCTGAAAATTTCATCATGTAAGAGTGCAAACAAAAATGTCTGTCCCTCTTCTATCGTCGAAGATATTTGCGTGTCATCATCAATGTTTACAAGTCGCCTAAGCATAATGTGGAGGAAGCCGGAGCATTACTCAAGAGACGCTATGTAAGTGAACACGTGAATAGACAAAGAAGACAACAAAAATAATCATAGAAGGTTCCTGAATGGTTGTAAGGAACAGGGTAGATAGCCTGGACTTGAGAATTCCATTTCTTGGAGAACAGTTAACACCTCTGATAGGGTCAAATATTTTAGGGATGAGGACCACCAGATAGATTCGGCAACTTTCAAGTGGTTCTAACACACACGATCATCAGCACTTGGCTGTCTCTTCCATCTCACAAGGACACGCTAGGGGTCTCTACACCAAAGCTCGTTCGCTCCTACCTCCACTGACGCTGCATTTTGATGAAGGCTCAAATTCCTGGAAGAAATTCCTTTGAATCTTAAAATGATCCATTACTCCAGGAAGTGGATCCTTTGAATCAGAGTTAGATCAGTAACTCCAGAAGGGAACGACTTTTTTCTTGTCTAATACCCACGTGAAAAATCCTTGGAACGTGAGTAGGGGTCTTGTTTGGGCATGAGTAGGATACAAGAAGAGAATAAACCTGAGCAGGATCCACGAAGAGAATCCTTTGAACCTGAGGAAGAGCCATCCATGACGAAAAATCCTTTGAACGTGAGTAAGTTCCTTCACGCAGAGTTCATTTTGAGGGTGTAAAAACCTTCTCGCTGTCTTTCGTTTTCCGTGTGTGTCTTGGCTCAGCAGTTTCAGGAAGGTAGGTTGTCTTGAGAGGCTTCGGGTGACTTAACACTGTCGTTATCTCGGGGTCCTGATCAGTGGGGCGAGGCTACATTTTCTGTCTCACTTGAGGGAACCTTGCAAATATTTACTGGGCAGAGAGAGAGAAACGTTGTCGGTATTTTGTGAGCAGAGGAGAAGTGCTGTCAGTGTTTTGTGAGCAGAGAAGAAACGTTGTCAGTGTTTTATGAGTAGCAGGGGAGAAACGTTGTCAGTATTTTATGAGCAGAGAAGAAACGTTGTCAGTATTTTATGAGCAGAGAAGAAACGTTGTCAGTATTTTGTGAGCGGAGCAGAAACGTTGTCAGTATTTTGTGAGCAGAGAAGAAACGTTTTCAGTGTTTTATGAGCAGCAGGGGAGAAACGTTGTCAGTATTTTATGAACAGAGAAGAAAAGTTGTCAGTATTTTATGAGCAGAGAAGAAATCTTGTCACTATTTTGTGAGTAGAGAAGAAACGTTGTCAATATTTTATGAGCAGAGCAGAAAAGTTGTCAGTATTTGGGGAACTCACAGTTGCTTCTTACCACCGGCACTCTTACTGTTGCTCCTTGTTGGTAACTCACTCTTGTTCCTCAACACAGTCTCTTTTCCTGTTACTGCCAGCAGATAAGTCCTAACCGTCTCTCATTACCGCCACTCTTTCTGTTGGTAACCGTTACCTGTCACTCATCACTGTCACTCTTCCTGTTGGTAGTTGTTGCTCGTCAGTCATCACCTCATTCTTTCTGTTAGTAACTGTTGTCCGTTACTCACCACCGCCACTCTTCCTGTTGGTAACTGTTGTCCGGCACTCACCACCGTCGCTCCTGTTGGTAACTGTTGCCCACCAATCACCACTGTCATTTCCTGTTGGTAACTTTTGTCCGTAACTCACCACGTCACTCTTTCTGTTGGTAAATGTTGCCCGTCAATCTTCCTTTTGGCTATTGCTAGCCGTCCCTCATCACCGTCACTCTTCCTGTTGGGTACTATTTGCCGTCACTCATCACCACAGCACGTCACTCAACCATTAGCTCCCGGCAACCTCTAGCATTACTGAGCTACAAATATTACAATGGAAATATAATTTTTAATTCCAGTTATTGTTTTTTCTGCTCCATGTTCTTTTTCGCTATGACGCCTAACGAGCTCTCTCTCTCTTTATATATATATATATATATATATATATATATATATATATATATATATATATATATATATATATATATATATATATATATATAAAGAAAAATAAAAGTCTCAAGGCTGTGTCATTCTTCAGCGCATGGGTGAACTATATACTTATATATATATATATATATATATATATATATATATATATATATATATATATATATATATATATATATATATATATATATATGCTGATAACCACAAGGAAAGAAGAAAACACGAAGTTCCCAAGCGCTTTCGTGTAATTCACATCTTCAGGGGTGAGTACAGACTAAAGAGAACGGTACGGTACGGAGTCTTTAGTAGTTATAAGGTGAAAGAAGATTATTAGGGGTTGAAGGAAAAGTGGTGAAACTGAAATACAGTAGGAGTAGAAAGAATCTGGGCTCAACCAGATCGCTTCATCTTTCCTATTGGTGTTTTATCTTTGTTCTGCTCCCTTGGGTCGTCAGACCTTTGTATTAATATTGGTTTATTTATATAATGCTGCTTATTATTATTATTTTTTATTTATTGTTGGAGTTAGTGAGCCCGCCCAGGTCCTTGTGAACTGGGAGTGTAGTTAAATTTTTTTTTTTTTTTGCAAAGGTGTTAGTTAAGTGTTAGTTGTGTTGGTCTAAAGGTACACTGTATGGAGAGGCCTGTGAGGTTCTTAGTGGAGCTGGTAGGTCACGCTCATCTTTTATTCTCTCTATTAATGTTTTATGTGTACAGTATATTGGGGCAGGAGATGGTTCAATTACTTTCTTCCTGGCTGATTTAAACCAACTGTGTTCTTAGAATTATTCGTTGTCTATATTATTTATCCAGTTTTGATATGTTTCTGTGTTAAGTTCAGTCACTTTTTTCAAAATATTTGCAGCTTTGTTGTGTATTTCTACATTGATTGCTAAGAGGTTTGCTCTCTTGTGTAGCTGTTCATTATTACATAAGAACATAAGCACATAAGAAAGTGGGATACTGCAGGAGGCCGACTGGCCCATACAGGGCAGATCCCTTTCACACCCATCCCAGCACTTCCATGTGCCTATCCAACTTCGTCTTGAAGCTTCCTTGCGTCCCCGATCCTACTATAGCACTCGGTAGCCTATTCCACATATCCACAACTCTATTACCAAACCAGTGCTTGCCTATATCCTTTCTGAATCGGAATTTATATAATTTAAGGCCATTTGTTCTAGTTATTTCGTTATTACTGAGCTTCAGAACATCTTCCATTTTACCCTTGTTAATCCCACTTACCCACTTGTACACCTCTATCATATTTCCCTTAACTCTACGCCTCTCTAATGAATGTAAGCCTAAGCTTTTCAGTCTTTCTTCATATGGAAGGTTTCTAATATTATGGATCATTTTTGTCATTCTTCTTTGTACTCTCCTCCAAAGAATCTATGTCCATTCTATAATAAGGACACCAGAACTGAACCGCATAATCCATGTGTGGCCTCACTAATGCTAGGTAAGTTTCAAGATAACGTGGGTCAGCAGTTCTGTTACCATAGACCTAGATATGAACCCAAGAATCCTGTTTGCCTTTGTTGCGAACGCTAATACATTGTTTTCTAGGTTTCAAGTCGTTGCTACCAAATACACCTAGATCTTTTTCACACAAACTGAGTTTTCTATTTGTGTTACCTAGTTTATACTTAACGTTTGTATTCTGGCTTTTCCTATCTGTAGTACCTTGTATTTATCAGTATTAAAATTCATTTGCCAGTCTACTGACCACTATGTAAGGTATCTAGATTCTTTGAAGGTGTTCAAAGTCACTGTCTGAATTTATCACTCTCCCCATTTTGGTATCATCTGCAAATTTACTAATCCTACTAGTTATGCCTAAATCAAGACTATTAATGAATATAACAAACAGCAGAGGGCCTAATACAGATCCCTGGGGACCTGCTTTGACCGCATCCCCAGTCTGACTTTAATCCATTTATGCTGACTCTTTGTTTCCTACCAGTTAACCATGACCTAATCCATTTTAATACTGATCCACCTATTCCATGTGCTTCTACCTTCCTTATCAATCTCTCATGAGGGACTCTATCGAATGCTTCACTGAAATCTAAATAAATTATATCATATGACTTATCATTATCTACCGCCAAATACTTACTTGAGAAAAAGCTAAGCAAATTTGTGAGACAAGAACGTCCCTGGGTGAACCCGTGCTGAGAAGAATGAATTAAGTTGAATGTTTCAAGGTGGCTTCTGATTTTTGTAGCAATAATTGACTCTAGCAACTTGCCTATGATTGACGTGAGACTAATGGGACGGTAATTTGATGCTATTGATTTATCACCCTTTTTGAAAATCGGAACTACATTTGCAAGTTTCCAAGCTTCTGGCACTAGGCCCGATTTTAATGACTTATTAAATAAAACTGCTAATGGATTACTCAACTCATCTCTGCATTCTTTTAATATTCTAGCATATACCTCGTCTGGACCAGGCGATTTATGAGGCTTCAGTTTGTTAATTACTTTAAGCACATCGTTACTAGTAATATTGATATTCATCAACATATTTTCAATACTGTCGTTATATACCTTATGAACTTCTGGAAACTGTGCTAGGTTTTCATTTGTGAATACGGAGCGAAAATGACTATTTAACGTACTACACATTTCTAACTCATCATCAGTCATTTCTCCTGTCGTAGTTTTAAGGGACCTATTGTATCTCTAACCTTTGATTTATACAGTTGATAAAAAGCTTTGGGGTTATTTTTTCGATTCGTTTGCTACCTTGATTTCATAATTTCTCTTTGCTTTCCTAATTTCTGTTTTTACCTGTCTTGTTAGGTTCTGATAGTAACCAAGTAAGTGATTTTCGCCTTTCTTAACTTTTCTATATACTCCTTTCTTTTTCCCTAGAAGATCTAAGAGTCTATTATTCATCCATTTTGGTTGGTTCCGTATCGATCTGAATTTTCTTTTTAGGGATGTGTTTATTTTGGGCATTATTGATTGTCGCAATAAATTGTTCATAAGTAGCTGCTAAATTAAATTCGGGGTTATCCCGTCCTAAGTTGACAGTTTCCGGAGGTGTGGGGGGGATTAATCTTTTGACCATAGGGTCATCCCTTAGGTCTCTCCTTATGCTACCGTAATTAGCCTTCCTAAAATCCGGGATCAAGGCCGAATTTTCCTTCTTCCTGCCATCCCATATTATGTTAAAATATATGGCTTTATGATCACTGTTTCCTAGTTCGTCTCCAATCCCAACATCTTTTACTAGATTTTCATTATTACTGAGAACTAAATCGAGGATATTATTTCCTCTAGTGGGCGAGTTTATGAATTGATATAAAAAACTATCCTGTACTACTTCTAGAAAATCTTCAGATTCATTATCGCTAAGTTGATTTTTCCAATCTATGCCTGAAAAGTTGAAATCGCCTAGAATACATACATTGTTTCTATCAGATGCCTTCTTCATTTCCTCCCATAGCAATTTACCATCGTTCCTACTCAAATTAGGTGGTCTATATATAACACCAATGACTATGGATTCACTGCCCTCACCAATCTCTACCCAAATACTTTCAGTGTCGCTATTTGTTTTAATGTTTGATTTATTGCAGCTTTTTAATGACACCCTGATATACACTGCTACACCGCCACCTCTCCTTCCTACTCTGTCAAATTTAAATAGGTTATATCCTGGAATATGAAATTCTGCTAAAAAATGCTTGCTGTTTGAATTTATCCATGTTTCCGTTATTGCAATTATATCTATGTTCTCTTTACTAACAATGGCCCTGAGCTGGTCCATTTTGTTACACAGGCTTCTACTATTAGTATAATAAACACTCAATATATTTCTTCCGTTTCTATCTGTTTTACATTTATTACTTTGATGTTTGTTATTATGACTAACTATATTTTCAGCATTATCTACTTCTGTTTCACTACTTCCCAGGACCTCCTTGTTTTTTGACTCCCATTTTCCCCGACCCCTCTCTACTGGCGAAACCCCCCCTTCGGAGTGACAATTTCACGCTCCAGGGATGCAGACAACGTCTTTACCCCCTCACGAGACAAGTGTACTCCGTCGCGACAGTACAGGTAGTCGTTGCCATAAAATCGTTGTATATAAATCTGAGGGCTATATTTTGTACTGTTTGTAACCTTTTAATGCTCGTTTTACTAAGAGTGTTCAATGGGATGGGTGGGTAGTCCATAATTGATTTGACAAGGGCTATATAAATCTTTCTTTTGTTATTAATGCTAAGGTTCTTAAAGCGTTTTATTTTTGATAATCTTATTTTTGCCTGTCGTTCTTTAGCTTTTAAGTATGTTATATATCCTCTTTTTGTTAGTTTTAGTCCAAGCATCCTGCCTTCAGTGTCGTATGGGTATAGTTCCTGGTCGACTATTACTGGACTTGTTTTGAACTTGGCTATTGGTATTATCTTGAATTTGTTCTTATTTTTCCTGATTTTCCATTTTTTCTCAAAATCATTTATATTTCTTATCGCTCTTACCGTGTAGAGTGCCATAAATTGGGTTGATTTTCCTGGGTATGATACTATTTGAGTAATATCATCAACAAACATTACATATTCGCTAAAGGGGGTTGGTTGAGGTGTGTCTGAGGTATAAATTGTATATAGTGTTGGAGAAAGGCATCCTACTTGAACATCCTCAAATGAACAAACAGAGTATAGAATTCCTGGATGCTCTGTTTGTTCATTTGAGGGATAACAAGCATTGCATTGACTGGGATAATGCCTCCTCAATATTACCTTGTAATTCAATTGATAGTAGTAACATCATAGAATCTAGTCTCATTAAACATACCGAAGCATTCAACATGAATTTGAGTAATGGCATGTACAAACTGGACAATTTTGTAATTAAGAAGATTTGTAACCAGGTGAGAAGGTTGGGTCACCTTACCCTCTGACCTGACTGCAGACCGTTGCCGTGCTATTTAAAGATTAGTAGGGTCATTACCTAATACCTGACCATTGTGGACCTGGTCTCACCCTCCTCTGTATATATACACCTTGTTTTGTATTCTCTTTAGTCTGTACTCACCTCTGAAGATGTGAATTACATGAAAGCGCTTGGGAACTTCGTGTTTCTTCTTTCCTTGTGGTTATCAGCATATACCTATATCATGCGCACCTACAGTGATTTACTTGCATATATATATATATATATATATATATATATATATATATATATATATATATATATATATATATATATATATATATATATATATATATATATATATATATATATATATATATATATATATATATATATATATTTATTTATTTATTTATTTCATGTAAATCCACAATGAAAACGTGGATAAGATAAATCTTGATAAAATCACACGGGAAAATGGAAACAACGGAGCACCTTAGCTTTCGTCTTTATTCAAGACATCTTCAGAGGCAACTGGATTACATGGACAGAGAGAGGCATAAATATACAGGGTGACCTTATTAAGCATGAGGTCAGATCATAATGATGTCATCCACTAATCCCCACACCAACACACACGTAGAGGAGCTTAAGAGAAGGGGGGTGACGTGACTAGTCAGGTCAGGTCAAAAATAAGGGACCCACTAATTAACTATCATACATCTAGATCCAAGGTTTTCAAAACATTTTTAACCTTGGGCCACTGACAAATAAATTTATGTAACATATTATCAGTTTTGAACTGACCATCACTAAGGTTTATTGATTTTAATTCCTTAATTAAACTAGCTTCAACCAGAAGTCTTTCTGTAACACAAGATGATTTGAATACTTCTAAGCTTTTTTCCCAAGCAATGGGATGATTATTATTCCTAACATGAACGAACAGGGCACTGCTTTTAGATGCTGTTCTGATATTGTACTTAATGTGCCCTGTTCGTTCATGTTATAAATTATTTCGTATTGTAGAAATTTTATCACGTCATTTTGCATCATAATATTTTGTTAAGATACAAAAAAAATACATCATAAAACGTAATTATATTTTGATATTGTACTTTTGAATAAATACACCCGCAGAGCCAGTCACTGTACAGACGAGACCACCTCATTAAATATTTCCAGGGTGTTAATTTTTTCTGGTGTTAATGGGTCTAAATGTCCATAAAATTATTAACCTAATCACTGTCATAAACTTTATTGAAATATTGTAATACTCTAATTTTAAAACTAAGTGATCATTAGGTTTGTGTGCAACATTTTTCAATACGTTGTATTTTCCCTCATGTCATGGAAGTTATGTTATTCATCTATTGTTACACTAAGGTAACTCACTGCTGTATAACAATAAACACTACATTTTTTTTATCATTCCAAAATAATCACAAAATCATTTGACTGGATTTTACGTCATTTTGCTGCAAACGTCAATTGAAATACTTTTAAAAATGCTGTGCCGAATGTTTCCATAAATTACCAAACAAATAGATGTTTATTTGCATTACATTTACGCGTTATGAAAGCAGTAATGAACCGATAGATGTACACACATTTTAGTAGTGATTCAGTATAATAATAATAATAATAATAATAATAACAATAATGATAATAATAATAACAACAACAATAATAATAATAATAATAATAATAATAATAATAATAATAATAATAATAATAATAATAATAATAATAATAATAATAATAAAAATAATAATAATAATAATTTAGTCAATAAATGTAATACAAACTAGTATGAACCAACACATAGGTTAAGAGCAAGTACATGATATATAATTATAACACATTCAGTCATAACACAACAATTATAATTTATAAGTTTAATTTCCTATAAAGAGAAGTGTTACACAAATTTACATTTTTATGTTACAAAGGATGATGAAAGACTGGAAGCTGTGGTGAATATTAAAGTGATCAGGCGTGACGTGACATTCTCCCGTCCTCACGACTTTTACTTTGCTATTAATTCTTCTTTTTACTTACAACACTCACATATTATCGATTATATTTTTCTTGACCAAATGGTATTGATTTTTAGTATTTACCTTAATGATCATGAATTGAAACAGTTTATTTAGCCAAAAAAACACAGATACAGAGTGGATAATAATAACAATATTAACATGACTGAGCCAGTTTGTGTCTTCCAAATGTTGGAAGAGATTATGGTCACATTCTGTATAGCCGATGGTGAAATTAATTTTAGTTGATTTGTATAATACTGAAATATACTCTACAGAGTCTACATGGAACATAAGAAACATAAGAAAATAAGGAGTCTGCAATAGGCCGGTTGGCCTGTGCATGGCAGCCCCTGTCGAGAGTTACTACCACTCTCTATCACCCATGAATCTATCTAGCCTCCTTTTGAAACTTTCCAGAGTTCCTGCACTTACTACAAAATTGCTAAGCTTGTTCCACTCGTCCACCACCCTATTTGTGAACCAGTTTCTTCCTATCTCCCTCCTAAACCTAAACTTATCCAACTTGAATCCGTTGCTCCGAGTCCTATCCTGCTCGGATATTATAAGAACTTTATCTATATCCCCTTTATTGATTCCTTTCACCCACTTGAATACTTCTATCATATCTCCCCGCACTCTTCGTCTTTCTAGGGAATGAAAGTTAAGTTTCCTTAACCTATTCTGATATGGAAGGTTTCTAAGTCCCGGAATCATTTTTGTCATTCTTCGCTGCACCGACTCTAGTGAATATATATCCATTCTATTATAGGGGCACCAGAACTGAACCGCATAATCGAGGTGCGGCCTGACTAGCGCAAGATATAGTTGCAATAAGACCTCTGCACTCTTGTTACTTACACTTCTCGATATAAAACCCAATACTCTGTTTGCCTTATTTCGAACATTAACGCACTGTTTTCTAGGCCGTAGGTCCGGGCTTACAAGTACCCCTAGGTCTCTTTCACAGGTCGACTTCTCTAAGTTGATGTTGTTGATGTGTAATTCCCTTGAGGCAATGTTTACCAACAAATGTTGAACCCTAGTGGACTTTGATCAGTATCCTGTATACCGCGACCTCGCTCATGGGAGGGAGTATCAATGACAAAGTTTACACTATACACCCACAGTCCCCCGGGGAGCTACAAAATCCCTTCACTATCAATGTCCAGGGCATATCCGTGGTAGCTGTACAAAATTTGTAAATGACTATGGTGTCTGTAAAAGTGTATTTAAAGACAAGTACTAAATAAGATTTTCAGTGTTTGCTTGCTTTAAACAAGCAATTGAAATTGTTACCTCCCAATGAAACAACTTTCATATATATATATATATATATATATATATATATATATATATATATATATATATATATATATATATATATATATATATATATATATATATATATATATATATATATATATATATATATATATTCTTAATTAAAGCATGACCAAGGCGATAAGTTATGTCATCGGACGTCTGTTTTAATGGTAGTAAATTAAACACATGCAAATGAGGCGAAGCTTCATTTGCACGTAGCAAATTACTTCAGCATGATGTGAACTAATTACAGATCTTTTTGATCGTAATAACCGACGAGTAATTACAATATAACATCCTCTGAATAATTTGCGGAAAAATACGACTAATTATCATTTTTGTGAACACAAGCAAAATGGTCCACTTGGTTAATGACGTTGTCAGACACTAAAGTGTAAAGATTAGTATTTTTTCCAATTTTTTTTTACCAAATAATGGAAAGATCTGTTACTGAATAATTTAGAGTTATATAATTTTGAGTGGCATTTGAGAAATAATCCGCGATGTTATAGGAGAGAGAGAGAAAGAGAGAGAGAGAGAGAGAGAGAGAGAGAGAGAGAGAGAGAGAGAGAGAGAGAGAGAGAGAGAGAGAGAGAGAGAGCTAATAAATAGATCTTTTCCGTTCACCTTGCCAGTATTCTTAAAGTTTTCAGCGATCTTTTTCTCGTAACCGGTGAAGTGACAGCACACCTCACTCTCTTAAGCTTTTTAGTTTAACAAATTTATTGACAAAGCTTGGAGTACAGTTTGCCTATTCCGAGTATTTCAGTCAGGTCTTGACAGTGAGGGTGGCATCACTTCTCACTGCCACACAGAACAGAGGTTCATACACAAAGAAATGCAACATATTCATTAACACTATATATAGGTCAGAGTCATGTGGGTGATGTCACTGTTCGCTGCCATGCAAGACAGTGGTTCATATACATTGGACGTCATATTCTAAATGAAGACTAATCAGTGTGGGCTGGCAAATTTCGGATAAACACTAAGAATGTCTTCAAGCACCCCTGATTCAATGTAGTAATTACAAAGTTCATGATACAATAAGCCAGGTGAAGTCTTTGACAGTGTCACATTCAATAATATAGTGTTCAAGTGTATGCTTTAAAACAGGGGTGGCCAACCTTTTGTGTGATGTGATCTACTTTTTCCACAGTTACCCTGACGCGATCTGCCAGCCTAATATTCACTCATTGCCATAAAATACGCAGATTCGTAGAGAGAGAGAGAGAGAGAGAGAGAGAGAGAGAGAGAGAGAGAGAGAGAGTAAACAAATACTATTTTTCAATAATTGTTATGATATATTGTTAACATGACAAAATCATAAACTTACTTTACTAATGAGATGGTTAGCACTGCATGTTGTCTGCCAGCTTTGTGTAATTAGGACTGTAGGCGGTGACTGCTAGCCTCAAGCAAGCATCCAGGTGTTCATCTGACATTGTTGATCGGTATTTGGATTTGATGTGTTTCATGTGTGAAAAATGTTGATTCACAAAGGTAGGTTGATCCAAAAAATGCTGTGAGGTACATGGCACATTTTCTGACATTGGGATATTTTTCTTCACTGAGAAGGTTCCAGAAACTTCCTCCTGTTGCCCTGGATTTGATCTGAGTATCATTTTTAAGCGTCAGAACCTCATTTTCGACTTCAGATATGTCCATGTTAAATACTGATTCTATTCTAGATGCAATATAAGAACATAAGAACATAAGAAAGTGGGATACTGCAGGAGGCCGACTGGCCCATACAGGGCAGATCCCTTTCACACCCATCCCAGCACTTCCATGTGCCTATCCAACTTCGTCTTGAAGCTCCCTAGCGTCCCCGATCCTACTATAGCACTCGGTAGCCTATTCCACATATCCACAACTCTATTACCAAACCAGTGCTTGCCTATATCCTTTCTGAATCGGAATTTATCTAATTTAAAGCCATTTGTTCTAGTTATTTCGTTATTACTGAGCTTCAGAACATCTTCCATTTTACCCTTGTTAATCCCACTTACCCACTTGTACACCCCTATCATATCTCCCCTAACTCTATGCCTCTCTAATGAATGTAAGCCTAAGCTTTTCAGTCTTTCTTCACATGGAAGGTTTCTAATATTATGGATAATTTTTGTCATTCTTCTTTGTACTCTCTCCAAAGAATCTATGTCCATTCTATAATAAGGACACCAGAACTGAACCGCATAATCCATGTGTGGCCTCACTAATGCTAGGTAAAGTTTCAAGATAACGTTAGCAGTTCTGTTACTCACAGACCTAGATATGAACCCAAGAATCCTGTTTGCCTTGTTGCGAACGCTAATACATTGTTTTCTAGGTTTCAAGTCGTTGCTAACAAATACACCTTGATTTTTTTCACAAACTGAGTTTTCTATTTCCGTGTTACCTAGTTTATACTTAACGTTTGTATTCGTCTTCCCTATCTGTAGTACCTTGCATTTATCACTATTAAAATTCATTTGCCAGTCTACTGACCACTCATGTAAGGTATCTAGATCTCTTTGAAGGTGTTCAAAGTCACTGTCTGAATTTATCACTCTCCCCATTTTGGTATCATCTGCAAATTTACTAATCCTACTAGTTATGCCTAAATCAAGATCATTAATGAATATAACAAACAGCAGAGGGCCTAATACAGATCCCTGGGGAACTCCGCTTTTGACCGCACCCCAGTCTGACTTTAATCCATTTATGCTGACTCTTTGTTTCCTACCAGTTAACCATGACCTAATCCATTTTAATACTGATCCACCTATTCCATGTGCTTCTACCTTCCTTATCAATCTCATGAGGGACTCTATCGAATGCTTTACTGAAATCTAAATAAATTATCATATGACTTATCATTATCTACGCTTCATATACTTCTGAGAAAAAGCTAAGCAAATTTGTGAGACAAGAACGTCCCTGGGTGAACCCGTGCTGAGAAGAATGAATTAAGTTGAATGTTTCAAGGTGGCTTCTGATTTTAGCAATAATTGACTCTAGCAACTTGCCTATGATTGACGTGAGACTAATGGGACGGTAATTTGATGCTATTGATTTATCACCCTTTTTGAAAATCGGAACTACATTTGCAAGTTTCCAAGCTTCTGGCACTAGGCCCGATTCTAATGACTTATTAAATAAAACTGCTAATGGATTACTCAACTCATCTCTACATTCTTTTAATATTCTAGCATATACCTCGTCTGGACCAGGCGATTTATGAGGCTTCAGTTTGTTAATTACTTTAAGCACATCGTTACTAGTAATATTGATATTCATCAACATATTTTCTATACTGTCGTTATATACCTTATGAACTTCTGGAAACTGTGCTAGGTTTTCATTTGTGAATACGGAGCGAAAATGACTATTTAACGTACTACACATTTCTAACTCATCATCAGTCATTTCTCCTGTCGTAGTTTTAAGGGGACCTATTGTATCTCTAACCTTTGATTTATACAGTTGATAAAAAGCTTTGGGGTTATTTTTCGATTCGTTTGCTACCCTTGATTTCATAATTTCTCTTTGCTTTCCTAATTTCTGTTTTTACCTGTCTTGTTAGGTTCTGATAGTAACCAAGTAAGTGATTTTCGCCTTTCTTAACTTTTCTTATACTCCTTTCTTTTTTCCTAGAAGATCTAAGAGTCTATTATTCATCCATTTTGGTTGGTTCCGTATCGATCTGAATTTTCTATTAGGGATGTGTTTATTTTGGGCATTATTGATTGTCGCAATAAATTGTTCATAAGTAGCTGCTAAATTAAATTCGGGGTTATCCCGTCCTAAGTTGACAGTTTCCGGAGGTGTGGGGGGGATTAATCTTTTGACCATAGGGTCATCCCTTAGGTCTCTCCTTAAGCTACCGTAATTAGCCTTCCTAAAATCCGGGATCAAGGCCGAATTTTCCTTCTTCCTGCCATCCCATATTATGTTAAAATATATGGCTTTATGATCACTGTTTCCTAGTTCGTCTCCAATCCCAACATCTTTTACTAGATTTTCATTATTACTGAGAACTAAATCGAGGATATTATTTCCTCTAGTGGGCGAGTTTATGAATTGATATAAAAAACTATCTTGTACTACTTCTAGAAAATCTTCAGATTCATTATCGCTAAGTTGATTTTTCCAATCTATGCCTGAAAAGTTGAAATCGCCTAGAATACATACATTGTTTCTATCAGATGCCTTCTTTATTTCCTCCCATAGCAATTTACCATCGTTCCTACTCAAATTAGGTGGTCTATATATAACACCAATGACTACGGATTCACTGCCCTCACCAATCTCTACCCAAATACTTTCATTGTCGCTATTTGTTTTAATGTTTGATTTATTGCAGCTTTTTAATGACACCCTGATATACACTGCTACACCGCCACCTCTCCTTCCTACTCTGTCAAATTTAAATAGGTTATATCCTGGAATATGAAATTCTGCTAAAAAATGCTTGCTGTTTGAATTTATCCATGTTTCCGTTATTACAATTATATCTATGTTCTCTTTACTAACAATGGCCCTGAGCTGGTCCATTTTGTTACACAAGCTTCTACTATTAGTATAATAAACACTCAATATATTTCTTCCGTTTCTATCTGTTTTACATTTATTACTTTGATGTTTGTTATTATGACTAACTATATTTTCAGCATTATCTACTTCTGTTTCACTACTTCCCAGGACCTGCTTGTTTTTTGACTCCCATTTTCCCCGACCCCTCTCTACTGGCGAAACCCCCCCTTCGGAGTGACAATTTCACGCTCCAGGTATGCAGACAACGTCTTTACCCCCTCACGAGACAAGTGTACTCTTCAACATTTGTGATTTTACCAAATGGAAAACACATATATGTTGCAACAGGTTCTATTGTTACTATATATTGAAACCGTCTGTCAAAATATGAGACAAAGTTTTGCACGTGTTCAATATATCGAGCACTGCCAAACTGGTCACAGTCTTTTCCTTGGTTTTCTAGTTCAGACATCATATTTCTGAAGTTTCGTAGTTGATGCAGCTGCGAAGGCACTAGTATTAGTTTCTGCTTAAGAGCAGCCACAGGACTAATCATGTCAACTATAATTTTATCTTTCCCTTGCAGATCTAAGTTTAGTTTATTCAGCATAGCAGTCGTGTCATCTAAAAAAGCTAAATCTAACAGCCACACTTCGTTGTGATCAAAAGGCTAATCTTTTGAGGCAAAAAAAGAAGTTAGGAAACCTATCATCATTCCTGCACAGGGCAATGAACCCACTGATTCGGCCAGCCATTGCAGGTGCCCCATCAGTATTTTTAGATACGAGCTTACTTGCTGGAAAATGTGTACTATTAACAAAATCACTGGAAGTCTGAAATATGTCTTCATCCCGAGTTTTTCCTTTTAATGGTAGAATTTTCGGCAGTTCCTCTTTGGTACTTGTGTCTTTAAACACCATTCTCATGAAAATGCATAATTGTGATGTACCGACCAAATCAGTAGATTCATCAAATTGTAATGAAAAGAACATACACTCATGTGTCTTTATTCAGTTGTTCACACAAATCCTCAGCCATAAATTCACAGCGCCTTATGACAGTGTTTCTTGATAACTGAACATCCTTAATAGAAGACAGTATTTCAGACTTATTTTTGAAATTTTCAAACAACGAATATGCTGCTTCTAAAAAGGCCCGTATGAGCGCGAACACTTCCTATCAGGTTCCGCCACACACAGTATGGCACAGTCGAAGTTTTTTTTTTGTATCTCTCTGATGTGTCCATAATGATAATCTATTCCCAGAAAAAATTCTAAACAAATATAATATCCCAATGATTATGAGTAAAATTTGAAGAGGATTTTTGTATGGTAGCTTAAGAAGGGTGGATCATTAAGTTTAACTTTGCCATGTGATTGACTAGAGAAGATCTTGCGATCGACCAGTCGATCGCGATCGACAGGTTGGCCACCCCAGCTTTGAAAGTTTATTGCAAAGTTTACATGCTGGGTGTTTCGGTATGGGTACAGCGTTACTAACTTGCCAGATGTGTCTGTATCCTAGCTAAATTCTGGCAACGACTACATCACATTGTCTATTTTTGTCCTTATGCCGGCCATACCAGTACCTCTTGTCACAAAATTTGTCATATTTACTAATGCTACAACTGCCAGGTCTCTTTGCATTTCTCATTTCTTCTAGATCATAATTCATGATTCAGATTTGAATGTTTTTAAGTACAGCATTGTCCAGGCCAAGGTCGCGGTCAACATTTTCTTTCTTACATGCCTCATTGGCAAGTCCATCAACACAGTCATGATACCTAATTCCAACATGGGACGGAATCCACACAAATTCAATACGAGAGTTGTTCACATTGGCAGGTATCACTTTTTTTAATATCACATATAAGTTAAGAAATAGAACCTGACGGGCTGTTCATTGATTTCAAAGCACTTTGTGAGTCACAGAATATCACCCCTACCTCCATTTTCTTTAAGGTAGTTTGTAGCTAAGTCGATTCCAGTTAGTTTAGTTTGTGTTCTGCTGGCCCAGTTGTTCAGCCTTTGCATGTTTGATACTATTATCTCTTTTTCTTTATAAATTACAATTGCACAGCCTGTTCTACCTTTGTTTGTCTACACAGAACCATCAGTAAAAGCATAACACTCACTTTATTTAATACTCTCTATGTGTCTGTTTATTGTTTCTAGTGTAACACATCTCATCACATCGGTGTTTAACATTTGCTTACTACCAACAGGAGTGTAATTAATAGGAACTGATATATCCAGCCAATGAGGAATGGCATTAATGGGTTCGTCTGGGGTGATTGGGACATTTAGTTTCAAGGGATTTGCAACACTTTTATGAAGCCACGCCCCAAAGAGAGTCTTTTGTGGAAGGTTAGCGAGATAGTCGGGATTACTTAGATCAACTCAGTTTGAGCTGTAGTTTGGGAACCATTATTCTTGAAAACTTTGACACAAAATAGGGTAGTGAGTAGAGCTATCCTCTCAGATAGAGATGGCAGCCCCAGCTCTTTCCTCATGTTTACAATTATGGTTGATTTTGGGCATCCTAGAAGGATTGCCTATGGCTTCATTTTGCAATACCTCAAGGCTGTTGAGTTGTTTAGGCAGAATAGTCACAAGATGGAGAGCATGGTAGTCAACTACAGAACGAATGAAGTGAAGATAGAAAGTACGAGCATAGGTGATGTTAATTCCATAGCCCTTGCCAACAAGGGTTCTGAGGGGCTTAATGTCCTGCATTAGTTTGGCACGAAGGTTGCCGACAAAGTTTGCATCATTCACACAAATTCCAAGATATTTAGACGAGCTACTTAGTTCCAAGGGCATGCTGATAATGTGAAAGTCATGAGGCAGAGGGTGAACAGGACAAGGATTGAGGACCCTCTTCTTGTCAACAGATATTATGAGACCACATTCCACAGTCCTCCGAGCAAATACATCAAGCAAGGCTTAGAGCCTGAGCTTGGTCTGTGTCATAATGCAGATATCATCGGCATAGCAAATTGCAGCCTCGTTTGGCTGAACTGGAATGTCAGCAATAAGCTTGTGCATCGGTATATTAAAGAGCATAGGATTTAACACTCCTCCCTGAGGTGTGCCAAGCTCAAATGCTCTCATTCTAGTACGTTTGACTCCTCTAAACAGAACACTGGCATACCTGTTGGACAGATAACCCTTTATCCATGTCAGGAGGTTACCTTGGATGCCAAAATTAGCAAGTTGCTCAAGTATAATGTCTCTATTAGCTACATCAAAAGCTGATTTAAGGTCTATGAAGGCTGTTTGTGACTTATCTTTTGAATGAACAAAATATTTTGCAAAGCATGTCTGTGTGCTGTGCCCGGGCATCAACCAATACAGATTACGGGTCAGTATGTCTTTGACTTGAAACATGAGACGGTTGAGAACAACTCTTTCAAGGATTTTGCACATACAGGATGTGAGTTAAAATAGGCCTGAAGTTTGGAGAGTTAGCTTTAGGGATTGGTACTATGTTTCCATGAGTCCATGTCTTAGGCAGAATACCCTGTATGTGGCTCATTTGATACAGGTCAAGCAGTGGATGGTTAGGGACCTCATTCAACAATCTTAGGGTGTTATAGGTTATGCCATCCTCACTAGGGAGGATGATTCACCTTTTATTAGTGCTGTTGTTAGTTTGTTGTGCGTTATAGGAAACTGGTTGGTAAGGTGTGGTGAGGAACAGGCTATTTAAATATTGAAACCCCTGTTAATGTGTGTGGTTTTAAGATATTGCTGTATGTCAGGAGGCAGGGAAGTGATTTCTGACACACTAGACCATTGGTCTAATAACATGTCACCATAATCTGCAGGTCTGTGATGAAGTTGGACTGGGGTGGGTGACTTGGTAATGACTCTAATTTTGTTCCACACTTCTGCTAGAGTGGTTGTTCTATTAATCCCCTGTAAGAATTGTTCCAAATAGGTGTTTCTCACCCGACCTTTCAGTTCACGAACTGCTCTGTTAGCTTTGAGGAATGCCAGTAGGTTATCACTAGTTATATTTTGCTTATAAGTTTTGGCAAGCTGTTCTACCTTCTCTCCTTCTTTGGTGAAGATGGGGTCATGTGTCCACAGAGGTGGTTTAGTGCTGACCCCCTTCCTCCTTGACTTAACCCAGGTGGTATAATATGTGGTAATGGCATTTACAAGATCACAGCAAAATTCATCCACTGACCCAGGTGTATATCCAACATACCATCTGTGGATGTAGGCCCTGAAGAGAAGTTAAAGATTATCTGGGATGTAAATGCTGAGCATAGGGTGGAGTTCACACTTGACATCAGCAACAGTGTACTCAGTAAGTATTGCATAATGATCACCGACTAGGTGGTCTGAGATGACCTTAGCCTTGACATTACTGTCTACTAGGTTATACCCAATCACATAATCAAGTCTGCCCCCATCAGTTGTGTCACTTTGTCTGTGTCGTACACAGTGATATTATGATTATTTATGTAATTCACGAACACCCTCCCATTAGAGTTACACTAGACATCACCGAGGACAGTGTGACGAGAGTTAAAGTCACCCATACACAGCATAGCATTGTTACCTGATGGCTTTGGTAACACGTCTACTCGCAGCTCAAAATCCTTCGAACATATATGTTATACAGCGAAAATTGACTGTTTGCTGTCTTTACTGTAAATTATTGATAGTGAATACTTTCATCATTGTGAGTTTTGATCCATTTACAGACCAGACCATTCTTTACATAAGTTAGCAGGCCACTTCCTGCTCCACTATTGTATGCTGTAAAACCCAGCTATCTGGGTGCAGCTTTCTTCTGGGTGCTGCACGTGTAAGGTTCTTGTAAACCAATTACATCAATGTTAAAAACTTTAACAAGCCATTGTAGGTCATTAATTATGCAGTTAACACTCTGAATGTTCCATGAAATTAACCTAAGCGTTCGTGTTACTCGTTCCACCTTAAACTGAGTAAAGAGAGTCGTGCGTTGGCTTCATAGATCAACCTGACCAATAAGTTAACCGTTTCAAACTCATCACCCCCAGAGTTCTTGATAATGCGTTTAACAACCCTTATTCAAGTAGGATTTTTATACACAGGTTCCTTCATTAGTTCAGCGAGTTCCTCCTCTGAAAATATTAGAAGAAGTACAGGGTTATGGACAGTTTTCCGACCTGGGATAATTAAAGAGACCATTCATGCTTCCATCACTATCGGTCTCGCTCTGGCTCCTCACCTCAAGTTCGCATCATTATGAGAGGAGACACCAGCTCCTTCAGAAGCTCCACTGACACTATCACTGCCATTGTTCACTGGTACACTTACTTGGCAGGATTTAACCTGACCTGCATTGACTAACGAAGGAGAGTCACTGTGGCTGTTGACTTCAGGTGGTGGAGGCGATCCGGCTGCGTTGGCGTCACTGAATGTGACCGCTATTGTGGGTGGGGGCGGCCACCCAGGACAACCGGGGTGCCAGGCCGTCACACCCTCCTCCCTGCACCTGGGACACTGCCTTCTGGGTGGGGAGATGTGGCTGTTGATTTCAGGCGATGGAGGCGACCCGGCAGTGTTGGCATTGGCATCACTGAGTGTGACCGCTGTTGTGGGGTGGAGGCGGCCTCTCAGGGCAACCGGGGTGCCAGGCCGTCACAACCTCCTCCCTGCACCTGGGACACTGCCTCCTGGGTAGGGCGGCTGCTCTCTCCCCTCCCAGGAAGCAGCTTCCTTGGTGGGGCAGCTCTTCGTGCTATGCATTCTTGCACAGATGCCGCAGGTGGCTGTCTTGCGACAGTATTTCGCCACATGATTGACCCCGAAGCAGTTGTAGCACACTACAGGGGGAATCCATAGACTGATGTTACTAGGGGTACCATACTTGCCAAAGAAGCAGTATTCCTCAGGAGGTGGTTCCTTCCTTTTCCAAACAATGGTGATCCTACTAAGATGAGCACCATCCTTATAAAGTCTTCTTGCTCTGTGGACGCCCGGAAGTGACAGAGTGACAGAGCGCCACTGGGGGAATACCCTTGGGGAAGTGGGTGATAAGGTATACCTTAATTTTTTTGGGTCAGACAGGTTCATCTCGTTTAACGAGATGTAGGGAGCCTACCTTTCCATCAATGAAGCGTTGGATAGCATCCGTCTCCTCTCGGCCTACATTAACGAAACGAGGGGCGCTACCTGGCATGACAACATTCAGCGTAGTCATGCAATATTCCTCATTCAGGGCTCTCAACCACTTAATCTTCATCAAATTGGTTGCGTTCTCAGGAAAGGCAAGGCGCCTTTAGTTAGCCCGGGGAGCGATGGGAGGGATGCACCTATTGGGTCTACTCTATTTCCTTCTCTGAGTCCTCATTTTGCGTTTCTGCTGACGAGTCTTATACTTCAGAAAGCCAGCTTCAGTGTCGCCATGACTGTCCTCCTCATCTCCTTCCTTACCTTCGTCAGGAACATCAGCAAAGCGCCGCCCGGCGTCGACTCCTGCCATGCTTAGATTTTAATGGAATCCAGGTCTTATACACTGGGACAGAGAGGTGATATGTAGGCCAGCGGTGTCCGTGTAACAGAGACTTGTGTGAAGGGGCTGAGTTGTTTGAAGTGAGCCTTGAGTAACACTGATAGGAGTTACACCCAATATTCACCAACTCACTGTTAAATTCCTGTTCCCACCAGTGCAGTATAACCACCGTAGTCATGTGAGACACCACAAGAAGTCATTGACACGTGTGGTAAGTGCCAACCATCAGCGGAACGAGGAGGGGGGTGGGGAGAGAGCGTGAGGCTGGGTGCCACAAGGCCGGGGCCCGGGAGTAGGCTTCGCAGGCACCAGGGCACTGTGGATGCCAGAAGCTGTCACATTGATTACTACACTACACCTACAAATACCACTTTACACATGATCATAGCTCAGTGACATTGATGTGAAGTCACTAAGTATAACACCCTGTTTCACAATGCGCGAAATACTGTATAAGTTAGTTTGGTTATCCTAAGTGTGTGGTGTGTGGCGCACAGGTGGTGAACGGTGGCTGGGAGGCGCAACCCTCTTATGATGCGAGGTAAGTTGACCTCTATAGTCCCATATGTAAGAGGGAAGTAGGTAGGCGGCAAAAGGAAGAACGCTGGCCTAGCACCTCAGTGGCACCTTAATGGCGGGGTGCCACATGCTTCCCTGTTGGGCGCTGTAAACTCTTCTGCGCTTCACCTTACACAAGGATGTAGGGGCGTGCCCAATAAAAAAAAAAAAAAAAAAACTTCACTGTATCACGTCACACTGTATTTTTCTCGATACAGTTTGGTTACAGTACATAATTATACAGTCCACGTTTATAGGGTCCAGATACCGAGATAACTAAGGCACACAAGGTAACTTCTCACACCTGTACCAAGCTTCACACAGCGCTGAAGCCAAGTCAGGTCAGAGGGCGATGAGCGGGTGTGACCTTCCCCTACGGTGTCCATAGATGAACTGTTCTCTTAAGCTAGGACACAAAGGAGAATTCTCACACCTGGAAGGGTTAATATCCTCCCTTCACTGGTAATGTGAGAAGATGCCTAACTGGCTCATTTAAGCTTCAGAACATAAATGGATTTTTTAAACATTGAACGTAAGAAAAAAAATACAGGACCCAGAACCCATAACTAAAATGATTACGAAAACAGAGAAAAGTATACAAAACCGCAGGTTCATACGTCTACTTTTTCCTGACAGATCATCATCATCATCATCATCATCATCATCATCATCATCATCATCAAACTATATTACCATCATTATCACCAACATAATCTCCATCACCGTTTCTTACATCACACTTAGATGAAGATCTATCCCAAAATACTCTCACATTTAAGTTTTCCTTCTCATTGAACACCACCGAACTTTCTTATTTCATTTATCCATGTCAGCTGACCTTTCTCTTGCACTTTCTCCAACAAATATCTGGGGAGGTTGATCCAGGCGAAACGTTTTCCTCAAAAGTATATATAATATCCCGTTTTTTTTTTCCTGTCTCGTGGTAGGTATCCAGGGATCTCCTTGTCTCTCCACATCATATCACGTTAATGGATGACTGGTGTTGCCTACGTAAGGTTATCAGTTCATTTAGGAGATTGAAGCTCTTACCCGAGTCGATCACAGGAGGGTAAATGATGCATATCGCGTACATGTCACTTTTTATTATTAACTTGTGTTCAAAGGGTGCGACAATTACAATATGTCATTTGTCAATCTTTTTTCTTTTATTCTTTTATTATTATGATGCGTAAATAAATATTTTTTGTTTACATTTTCAGTTCTGCTCTATGATTACTACGATGTATTGAATATATCACTAGTAATTTAGATTAAAGCACTTTTCTTCCTACGCTTCCTGCTTCTCTGTTTCCTCCTCATACTTCTTGCCCCTCCTCTTTCTTCCCCTTTTCCTTAGTCCTCCTTCCTCTTTTTCCTCCATCTCCTCCTTCCACCTTGTCCTCCTTCCCTTCTTCCTCCTCCTCCTCCTCCTCCTGACGATGTTAAATTTTGGCAATATTATATTCTAATGTAGAAAGAGGGGTTAAGAAGTTGAACACCGGGGGAAGGTAATTTGCAACTCGGCTAAAAGGAGTTTCTGCGTTCATTTTCATTAAACTTTTATTGTCTCTGAAACACCTGCAAGAAAAGTTTATATTGGTTTGTTGGCCTTTACCTGGCTGAAAGATGTTGGCATGGTGATAATGTGTGTGTGTGTGTGTGTGTGTGTGTGTGTGTGTGTGTGTGTGTGTGTGTGTGTGTGTGTGTGTGTGTGTGTGTGTGTGTGTGTATTCTGTGTTCTTATTTTTCATAAATACGAAACAAGAGCTCCAGCACAAGCACTCAACCTCTCCTCCGACGTTGTCCCACCCCTTCCATTACTTTAGGTCCCAACACACTCCAGGTTGTAGATTCCACTAAGCTCCTCGGCGTCACCATAGAAAACAAACTAAATTGGAAACCACACGTCAGTGAAGTTGTAAAATCCTCCAGTTTCCGTCTCCTCTCCTCCGCCGACTCAAGTCCCTCGGAGTTCCTGCCCCGGAGCTCCTCAGTGTTTACTCTACATTCATACTTCCCAAGCTTACCTATGCCTCCCCTACCTGGTCTTCCTCCCTAAATGCCACACAACGTAAACACCTAGAAAAAGTGCAAAAGAGGGCATGCAAGATTATTCTCTCCCCTTCCTACTCCACATATCAAGAAGCGCTCAACACACTGACCCTCATGGCTCTCACTGACCATCACCACGACCTCATCTGCAAATTTGGTGAGAAGCTTCTGCACCATCCTCGACACCGGCTCCTACTACCACCTGAGATCCCTCGCCCGAGAATTGCTGTTCGACACCACAACCGGATCCAGCGCATACGAGCACGAACTGATTGCTATAAGAACAGCCCAGTCCCAACCATTGTAAAAATTATCAATAACTTGTAATCAACCAGTGTATTCACTCCCAGTCAATCTTACTTTTTGCACTGTCACTCTGTTGAAACGCCCTGTAGTTTGAGCCTCTCCCCGCCTAGTTATTATATATCATATTTGTATCACTTATGTTACTTGTATATTATTTGTAAATCAAGAGACCTATTCCCCAATTATGTAACTGTATTTTTTCAGCCTTCCGGCTGCCATGCTCTTTCAATAAACCGTTAATTTTTATTATTATTATTTTTATCATTAGAGCCTCGCGTTCCTCTTATTAGAATTTACACCAGACGAACGATCCCCCCCCCCCTCCTCTCGCCTTGTGCCTGCCTGTCGTTTCGCTCTTTTATACTGGGAACAGAAGTTGCACTGAGGTTATTAAAAACATAAATATCTGGTGTGATCGTGTTCCTCAAGGTTTTTTGTCTGGTTGTTGGACCTAAGATGGAATTTCATCCTGAGCGATTTTGTCCAATGGGATTTTATCTGGTGGGGGTTTATCAGAGGGATTCTTTTTCCGATGAGATTTTGTCAGATTTTATTTTATTTACGTACTTTCTGCCTTCGAAGAGCAGTGTTACCAAAGTGGATAAAAAGAAAGAAGTAGTTAACAGGGGATAGTATTATGGTAACACTGACTCATCTCATTTGTGACGTGATGCTGAGGGGGAAGATGCTGAAAAAACCCTCAAGTGTGAAGTATTAGTATGTAAAAAAATCCGCAAGTGTGACTTAGGTGCAGAAAAGACCTTCAAGTGTGAAGTATTAGTGAGTTAGAAGATCCGTAAGTATGACTTAGATGCAGAAAAGACCCTCAAGTGTGAAGTAATAGAGAGTGAGAAGATTTGAAAAAGTTAAGAGGAGCATGAAAATTCTTAAATTAATGTTCATAGAAAAGTCTTCATAACAGACAAATGGATAATATTCTCTCTTTCAACAACACAAGACAACACAACACAACACAACACAACACAACACAACGCAACACAACGCAATGCAACGCAACACATGACACTGCCATTTTTATGTCACTCGGAATCGAGTATATCGATTATCAAATTATGATACAATGATATAAGTTATTAAAGATGTCACCATCGTTGGTGAGCTCTGAGTGACTCGAGAGGCCGATACGGGTGTTGCATTTGTGGAGGGGTACATATAGTGCGGGAGGGGCGGCGGCAGCGTCTTTCCAGCGCTGGAGCTTATTTGCCTCAGAATGCAGTAGTAGGGTGTGTCATAGGAGGGAAGATCAGCTAAAACTAATGGCCCATCACTTTTTTGGTAGATTTTAGTGTATATAAACAGAAAATAGTTTCAGTTTCAATATTTTGCAACATTTTGCTAGGTAAATTTTAGCGTGAAATTTACCGAAAATCTAACGTACAGCTGCATTAGTGTATTACAATTAAATAGTGAACATTGCTTTCTGACTTCATTCTTTAACAACCCAACTAACAATATTTTTTTCTGTTTCAGATTCTGATTCATTTATAAGTTGATAATATTTGCGATGGCTGCTTGTGTCAGGACGAGGAACCAAAAATCCAGCCATCTCAGTCACTATCTTGGGTCTGGGAGAGAGCTCCTGAAGTCGGAGTTGCCTACATTGAGAGATGCTTTGAGATACGGTGTTTTAATCAGGCAAATCAGTGAAAAGAACCAAAGAACTTACACAAACATAGACATTGCCAGTGATATGACTAAAGCTGTCTTGGCACAGTACACTCTGGCTAACGCTCAGTTCAAGCCTCCAGTCATAACAAGTCAGAAGAAGATTAGTGAGAGACTGCTAGCCAGTTGGAAAAAGGCAAGAGATATCTCTCTTGGGAGAGGAAAACTTGCAGTTAAGGACAGCTTTGCCAAGCAACTGGACCAGTTATTTGACATAATTACTTGCAAGTGCCCAATTGTTCTCTGTCCTGAGTTTGGATGCGATCGTGACTGTAAATCCGAGGCACACATCTCCTGTATTTGCAAGCGTGAACTGAAGATTCCTGTGATCGAACTGGCATTTGTCAAAGCACAGATGGCCATGTTAACCCGCCGTTCCCTTAATCTGCCCAACCCCGTCCCACAAACCAGCTGCCACAGAGAGACAGAAGAGAAGAGTTGCCGAGGAAAAGAGACTTGAGAAGGCCCAGGGTGAGGTAAAAAAGGCCGATGATTGGAGTCAAGCTGATTCAGAGTTTAATGACTTCCCCATGGCTGATCTGAGTGCTGACCAGGAGAATGGTGACTTTGTCCCTAACCCAGAAAATAATGATCCCAAACCTTCCAGGCATAAGATTCGAAATAGGAAAGATATCCCGAGCATAGCTCTGGCCAGCATGCGACACCACACTGGTCTCAGAGAAACTGCAGAGATAGCAACAGCTGCCTGGATTGACGGTGGTTTGATAACACCTGATGATGTTCACCTGGTGATAGATCATAACAAAGTAAGGAGAGCTCAGGAGAAACTTGTCAGTAACCTAGAAGAGGAGTTTGATAAGGGGATAAGAGAAAATGGAATCAACTGTTTGTTCTTTGATGGGAGAAGGGATGACACTAAAGTGTTCATGAAAGTTGGAGATTCTGACAAGTTGTTCCCTGCCATGGTGAAGGAGGAACACTATTACTGCTGCAGTGAACCAGGAGGGAAGTATTTGTGGCATTTCACTCCAGAGAAAGATGACGTCAGGAAACCAGCTGAGATAGTGGCAGATAACATTGTGAACTGGCTCAGAGAGAGGAACGTAGACCAGACCCTGCAGGCCATTGGAGGGGACAGCACCAACATGAACACAGGGTGGCAAGGGGGGGTCATACAGTGGATAGAGCGGAAGATTGGGAGGAAGCTGGTCTGGATTGTTTGTGACCTCCACACCAACGAGTTGCCACTCAGACATCTGATCCAGGAGCTGGATGGCAACTCTTTCAAACAACAGATGGTCTGGTCCTCTTGGCAAGATGCTGGACTCTGCCACTGAGTTAGAAATAAATCCGAGCTTTGAAAAAATCAGTTGGCCCTCCACTCGTTGAGCTTGCACATACTGTCATTGACGACCTGAGTACTGACCAGTACTATGGTTACATGATTTGCAGTGCCATCAAAACTGGGGTCATGCCTGATAGACTTGCTTACCTGCAGATAGGTCCAGTCTCACATTCTGTTAGCTCTGGCAGCTCTCAGGTTCTGCAGAATTTGGGTCGCTCATCATAACTGAAGGAACCAGCTTCACAACCTGAGACTTATTGTCCAGTCATCGTGAGTGTCTACTCATAAATTGGTTCAACACCAAGGTCAAGTCATCGTTCTCCGAAGGTCGAGGCATGTTCTCTTCCAGCAGGCTCCTGAGGAGTCCATGAAGGTTGTTCAGATTGTGGAGCAGACTCTGAGGAGATCTTTTCAGGTATGCTCATCCCGAGGCAGGTCTGCAGACAATGCTCTGCAGTAAGGGTGAGGAGGAGAGAAGAGTGGCAGTCAAAAAGATCTTGGATATGAGACATATGAGAGGATCTGGGCATGACGAATCAGTTGGTGACGATTCCTTCAGGGTCAGGAAGACTCCTGAAGTCAATCTAGGTGCCAAAACCCTCACTGATCTCATAGATCTGGATAACATCCAGGTTGGCAGTGAGCCCCCTCTTACCTGCAGCCTCACCAATGTTCAAGTCAGAGCTTGCCTGGACAACCCCAGGCAAGCACACCCAGAGTATAGAGCGTTGTGTACAGCAAGGGAGCGAAGCCAGCAGTCACGTGTACAGCCAGGAGAGGAGGGAAGGCTACATCCGAGCTCAGGTGGTCAGCAGGGAGGTGATGAGTAGAAACAGAAGCAAGAAAGACATGTTCTCTATGGTGTGCAGCAACACCGGGTCGTAGTAGTAAAACCGGTTTTTGTATTTGATGATTTTGTTTTCTAAAGGAATATTAAATTTAATAAATGTGTCAAGATCATTCGTTTCACTCTTCTGGATCATTTTCATCCTAATAAATTAACCTGACACATTTACTTTACTTTAAATAAGCTATTTAGTGGTGTTGGTAAAAGGGTGGGAATACTGAATTTTCATAAGATTTCAAGTTAAAATTTACCTAGCAAAAAATAAAAACTTTTCAAATCTGAAGATATCACATGATTCTGCACATAGAACTACATCATTAATACCATGGGCCGATTTTTCAAACTCAAAAAAAAAAAATTCGCCTCCGTATGACACACCCTATTAACACAGTTTTATCTTATTTCAATTTGTTTCCTGTTTGTTTGTATATGTTTAATAAGAAAATAAACCGAGATAAACAATATAAACAACTAAGAATGCTTTTTGTCATCAGCTGACTGACACCACTTTGAGACAGCGATGACGTAAGTGATTCGCGGGTTCACGAACAGCTTTTCGATGTACCAGACTTAATCATCCAAAACCGAGCCATTTATACAAACTAAAATATTGGCATATAATCTTGTGTAATACATTGCCTTATACTACATGTGTGGAGAAACGAATGGGTAAACACGACCAAATTCAGTCCGTTACAGCACTTGAACGAGGTATGGCCGGTTCGCTCAAGTCTTGAATATGCCTCGTTTCGCGGTTTCGAATTTGAGAATGACAACAGAGGCCTCTAACAAGACAAGGCAAGGCATACGGGATTCTGTCTCTGCCTTAGTGCAGGTAAGGAAACACGCGTAGGTAAATAGACAAACAAATAGCAAGTGAAGAAACTGAAATTGATTAGGATTGCAAAGTATCGTTGTGTTCGTCAGTGTATTAAAGGGTTTGTAAGTGTCATGAAGTGTTTGCAAGCGTAACAAAGTGTTTACAAGTATCATAAGTGTTTATAAATGTCGTAAAGTAGTTGTAGATATACGAAGGCTTATAGACAAACCAATAGCCGGTGAGGCGAAGAGCCTGAAATTGACGAGGACTGTAAAGTATCGTCAATTGTTTGTCAGTGTAGTAAAGTGTTTGTACGTAACATGAATTGTATCAAGTGTCACAAAGTTTTTATAAATGTCTCAAAGTGGTCATAAGTATTGTGAAATATTGTGAAGTGATCACTTATCATAACGTGTTCGTAAGTAAAGTTAAGTGTTGTAAAGTGTTTGCTTTATGAAATTTTATAAGTGACATGGTGTGTTTGTGTCATACTCATAAGTGTCACAAATTAATTTTGAGCGCCAAAATACCCATATAGTGGTATAAAGTGCCATAAAGTGGCATTGGTGTAAAGTGTTGCAAAGTGTCATGAAGTATCGCAAGGTGTAAAGTGTGTCCTGGATTACAGTACGGTCTCAAGTGCCATGAAGTGCCATAAAAGTGTCAAGGCCGTGCCAAGAGGTAACCCTGTATAGTGCCAAGGCTAACGCGACCACCAGCACAAGGTAAATATTAATAATACTACTGTTGTGTTCTTGACATATTCAACAAGTTCTTTTAGTCATAAAATTTGCCATAAACTAATGCTTAAGATAATTGGTTCTGTGTGTGTGTGTGTGTGTGTGTGTAATAATGATAATGAGGATAATAATAATAATAATAATAATAATAATAATAATAATAATAATAATAATAATAATTATAATAATAATAATAATAATAATAATAATAATAATAATAATAATAATAATAATAATAATAATAACAATTAACGGTTTATTGAAAGAGCATGGCAGCCGGAGGCTGAAAATATACAGTTACATAATTGGGGATTGGGTCACTTGCTTGACAAATAATATACAAGTAACATAAGTGATACAAATATGATATAAAATAACGAGGTGGGGAGAAGGTTATACAACACCGTATTTCAACATAATTGAAGGTTCCAAGTGTTCCCTGAAGAAGGCAGTGATGGGTAGGGAAACACCGGGTAACACTAAAGTCCATTTATTAATGGATAGGAGAGATACAAGTAGTGAGCATCGTGCGCACTAAGTGCCATGCGTGACCCACGGAGTCAGACTGAGGCTGCATTGCCATATGGCAACCTCGGGGCAATGTTGCCACATAACACGTGCATTGTTGCCACGTAATTACATACATAGATGCTACTCGGCACAGTAGCTTATATACAAGGTTGCTACTCGGCACAGAAGCTTAGATACATAACCTACAATATTGACAGTGCAAAAAGGCAAGATTGACTGGGAGTGAATACACTGGTTGATTATGAGTTGTTAATAATTTTTAAAATGGTTGGGACTGGGTTGTTCTTATTGCGATCAGTACGTGCTCGTATGGGCTGGATGCGGTTGTGGTGTCGAACAGCAATTCGCGTACGAGGGATTTCGGGTGGAAGTAAGAGCCGGTGTCGAGGATGGTGCAGAAGTTTCTCACCAAATTTGCAGTTGGGGTCGTATTGATGGTCAGAAAGAGCCGAGATGGTCAGTGTGTTAAGCGCTTCTTGATATGTGGAGTAGGAAGAAGAGAGAATAATCTTGAATGCCCTCTTTTACACTTTTCTATGTGTTTACGTTGTGTTGCATTTAAGGAGGAAGACCAGACAGGGGAGGCATAGGTGAGCTTGGGATGTATGAATGTTGAGTACACACGGAGGAGTTCGGGCGTAGGAACTCCGAGGGACTTGAGTCAGCGGAGGAGGTGGAGACGAAAACTGGATGATTTGACAACTTTACTGACATGTGTTTTCCAATTTAGTTTGTTATGTATAATGACGCCGAGAAGCTCAGTGGAGTCCACAACCTGGAGTGTGTTGGGGCCCAAAGGAGGTGGGACAACGTTGGAGGAGAGGTTGATGTGTGGAACCATGGTCTTGGAATGGTTGATGGTGTTGTGGTTGTTGGTGGCCCAATTTTGGAGACTGTTCAATAAATCCTGGAGTACTGTGTGGTCGGGAGGCGAGTTGTTGACACTGATCCCAATGGTAGAGTCGTCGACATATTTACAGCGAGCAGAGATTTCTCTTAGGGCATCATTGAAAAGCATAAGGAGGCAGAGGGGTCCCATCTTGGCGCCTTGGGGGATGCCACAGGTGAGTGACTGGAAAGTGGAGATAGCCCCTCAGAAGCTTACGGCTTGGCGTCGGTCACTAAGGAAGCCTGTAAGCTATGGTATAAAGCTTCTTAGAAACTCGAGGTCGATAGCTTTGTTGATGATTAAATTGTTGTCGACAAGGGCAAATGCTTTGGTGAAATCAATGAAGGCGGTATATGTAGTCGAAAAAGCTGACAAGTGAGTGGCGGAGGAAGTTTTTATATTGCCATATTGCTGAGGATCTCTGGCTCCTACAATATCAGCATAAGCCCTTTCAAACGCGAGACTTTCACAGATTACGCTGGGTATTGGGGTGATGGCAATGAGTCGTTGCTCATTTAAGGATTCTGGACTGGTTAATTGGGCATTGGTGACACGTATGAGGTCTTCCAGTCATCTGGGCATCTTGCTTGGCTGATGGAAGCATTGATGATGGACCAGAGGGGTTTAGTTAGTTCCGGAAAGAACTCCTTGTAGAGTTTCATTGGTAAGTCAATGGGGGTGGTGGAGCGCTTTAACTTCGGTTTGTCCAGACGTTTTGCAACTTAAGTCAGTGGGAAAACGGGTTGGTAGGTAGGCAGGGAGGCTTGTTGTGTCAAGCCGGGGAGCGTCTACTCCTCTCCTATAGTGATGTAGAATACCTGAGTAAGACTGAATAGTGCAGGAGCAATAGGCTAAACATGAGGTGGAATGTAAATAAACAGAACGTTCGAGTCTGTGGGGGTCGGTTACCGCCCGGTTCCTGGTAAGGTGTCCAGCTCGGGAACAAAAGCTCCCAACAGAACTGAAAATAAAAAAATTCTTGGCACGTGTTTTGGAGATGTCTAAAAATTTAATTAAACATACACATAACTTTAATAATTGTTCCCACTCCCACCTGATAACTAGTGCAACACGCACACGTGTGTGTGTGTGTGTGTGTGTAATATTATTGAAAGAAAATGACAGCCGGAAGGCTGAAAATATACAGCAACATACTGTAATTGGGTTACTTGATTGACAAATAATATACAAGCAGAATAAGTGATACAAATATGAAATAGAAATAACTAAGTGCGGAGAAGGTTATACTACAGGGTATACTACAGGTCATTTCAACAAAGTGACAGTGCAAAAAGGTAATATTGGCTGGGAGTGAATACACTGGTTGATTACGAGTTGTTGCCAATTTTTTCAATGGTTGGGATTGGGCTGTTCTTATAGTGATCAGTACGTGTTCGTGTGGGCTGGATGCGGTTGTGGTGTCGAACAGCAATTCGAGGACGAGGGATCTAGGGTGGAAATAGGAGCTGGTGTCGAGGATGGTCAAAAAGCTTCTCACCAAATTTGCAGATGAAGTCGTGGTGATTATCAGAGAGAACCGGAAGTGACAGTGTGTTGAGCGCTTCTTGATATGTGGAGTAGGACGGGGGAGAGAATAATCGTGCATGCCATTTTTTGCACTTTTACTAGGTGTTTCTCTTGTGTGGCCTTTAGTAAGGAAGTCCAGGCAGGGGCGGAATAGGTGAGCTTGGGAAGTATTAATGTTGAGTAAACACTGAGGAGCTCGGGTGCAGGAACTCAGAGCAAATGAGTCGGTAGAGGAGGTGGAGACGGAAACTGGATGATTTGACAACTGCATTTACGTTTGTTTTCCAATTTAGTTTGTTATCTATAGTGACGCCAAGGACCGCAGTGAAGTCCACAACCTGGAGTGTGTTGGGGCCCAAAGTAATGGAGAGAAGTGGGACAGGTCAGAGGAGAGGTTGATGTGCATAACCATGGTCTTGGTATGGTTGATGGTGACGGGGTTGTTGGTGGCCTAATTTTGGAGACTGTTCAATAAATCCTGAAGTGCAGTGTAGTCTGGAGCCCAATTGTTGACACTGATCCCAATGGTGGAGTCGTCAACAAATTTCCAGCGAGCAGAGATTTCTCTCAGGGCATTATTGATAAGCATAAGGAAGCAGAGCGGTCCAATCTTGGTGCCTCGGGGGACGCCACAGGTGAGTGACTGAAAAATGGAGACAGCCCCTCGAAAGCGTACGGCTTGGCGTCGGCCACTAAGGAAGTCTGTAAGACATGGTAAAAGACTTCTTCGAATCCCGAGGTCGATAGCTTTGTTGATGATTAAATTTTAGTTGACTAGGTCAACTGCTTTGGTGAAGTCAATGACGGTGACAGCCACAGACATCTTTCGTTTTTCCAGATGGCGGTATTTGTAGTCGAGAGACCTGACAAGACATTGAATGGTAGAGGAAGTTTTCATATTGCCAAATTGATGAGGATCTATGGCCCCTGCAGTATCAGCATAAGCCCACTCAAACACGAAACTTTCGCACATTAAACTGGGTATTGGGGTGATAGCAATGGGTTGTAGCTCATTTAAGGATTGTGGGCTGGTTGACTAGGGTGCTGGTGACACAAAGGAGTTCTTCCAGCTCAGCTGAGCATGTTGCTTGGCTGAGAGAAGCATTGATGATGGAGCAGAGGGGCTTAGCTAGTTCCGGGGGGAACTCTTTGTAGAGTTTCATTTGGGGAGTCAATGGGGGTGGTGGCGCGCTTTAGCTTGAGTTTGTCCAGACGTTTTTTTAATTCAAATTCTTCCACTAAGTCAGTGGGAAAGGGGGCTAGTAGGTAAGCAGGGAGACTGGTTGTGTCAAGCCGGGGAGCATCTGTCATATTGTTGCTCAGCTGCATCACCATAAGTGAGATGGCTACGGAAGGAGAGGGGGTGTGTCTTATTGTTTAGTCCACAGAGTTCTTTAAGCTTACCATACCACTGATTGATGTTGGTCTGCTTCAGGTGTTGCAACTTGGTTGGGTAGTGTGACTTCTTTGCAGTGCGTAATTCACGGATGATTTGGATGCGAAGGGAACTGTAGCGGTTGTGGTCATTCAGATAAATGGAGCTGTTTCTCTGTTGCATAAGTCTTTTAATCTGAGGTGTGATCCAGGTCAAGTCACCTGGGTGTGATCTGACGGACTTCTCAGGGAAAAAGTGGCGGTGAGCTTCCATGGTGATGTAGGTATAATGTATCCATTTGGTGTCCACGTCATCCACACTAAGTACTTCAGTCCAGGAATGGTGAGCTATCCACTGCCAGAAGAGACGAACTGCAGAGTCAGTAATCGACCTGTAGGTCTTGAGGTAGGGTCTCTGCACTTGACTAGTAGTGGTAGCGGGGGACCAGAACATTGATCGGTGTGTAGTACATCCGATAGAAGGCATTGGTTGAGTTAGTTAAGATAAGGTCAAGGGTATTTTGACCGTGCGTAAGGAAGTTCACAGCTTCTGATAGTAGCAGCTACTTCTGGATATTAGTGGTGTCAATTTTGTTATAATCCCCGCATAGTAATAGCTTGGCACATGGGTACCTAACTCTGAGGCAGTCTGAGGTGGTACTGAGGTGATTGATAAGAGTGTCTCTGGTGGGTGAGCAAGGTTGGTGGTATACCACACAGTATATGATAGAAACAGTGTGGCGCAGGAGGGCACGTGGCACAACACGTATCCATAATGCCTCCATATCAGCTGGGACTAAAACATCCAAGCGTGATGGGTGTAGTTCATCTTGACAGAAGAGGGCAATGCCTTCAGAAGAGGAGGATCCAGCGGCAGCACATGCTTTCAGAGAGCAGCTCGAACATGGGCTGATAAACAACCCAACAACAAAAAAAAACAAATCCCAGTGCCGAATGAAATATTTTCGATACTGTCATGACAAAAACCTGCAGAAGGACCCTCGACCAGATCAAAAGAACACCCCAGGACTGGTTTGATGAAAATTACCTGGAAATCGATGTACTCTCAGTCTCCGACCAAGGTTGATAACTTCCGTACGAAGAAAGCTGCCGCCCAGCGGAAACTTCGCAATCTTAAGAACGATTAGTTTAAAAATAAAGCATGTGAAATTCACTGCTCAACCGAAACCAATGTGGATGTCCTGACTACCCAGCAGGTCCCTCAGCATCCAGACCTGACCCACCTCAGCTATCCTTCATCTCTGGATGAAGTAGCTACTGCCATCAAACAGATGAAAAATAACAAAGCCTCAGGGCCTGATGGAATCCCAGCCGATGTGCATAAAGCAGGGGTACCTCTGCTTACCAGCCGTCTCCATTCTCTCCTGGAGAATATATGAGAAAAGGAGAAAATTCCCCAAGCTCTTAAAGACACTTCTATCGTCAATATTTATAAGAACAAGAGAAACAGATCAGACTCTGGCAACTACCCCGGGATCTCGCTGCTGTCCGTAGCTGGCTAGATCATCCCCCAAGTCCTCCTAAACAGACTTCTTCCGGAAGTGGAAAACTTCCTCCCAGAATCGCAATGTGGCTTCACACAATCGTGTGGTACCACTGCCCGTCAGATAGAGGAAAAGTGCAGAGAACTGCGTCGTGACCTCTACATGGCTTTCATCGACCTAACCAAGGCCTTCGACTTACTCAACAGGGAAGCCCTCTGGTGGACCCTCAGCCGGTTTGGCTGCCCACCAAAATTCACCGTCATTGTGAGGCAACTCCAAAATGGCATGAACGGCAGTGACCTGCACAATGGCACCCAGTCTGAGTTCTTCCCCATCCAAACTGGGTAAAACAAGGATGTGTACTGGTGCCAAACCTCTTTTCCATTTTCTTGGCTGCCTTCCTTACTTGTGCCAGTGCCAATTTAGTCGGTGGGATGGACATCGAGTACCGGATGCAGGAGGGTCCTTTCAACCTAAGAAATCTCCAGGCAGAAATAAAGGTGTCGGCAGCTTCCATTACTGATCTTCAGTATGCAGACGACCTCACCCTTGTCGCTCACACTCAACGCGACCTATAGGACATCCTCAACACGTACGCAGATGCGTATGCACACTTCGGCCTTTAGATGAATGTACATAAGTCTCAGATTCCCTTTCAGCCTGCCGCTGGTTCAGCGACACCTCCTCCATCCATCCAGCTTCACGATAATACCCTCTCTAATGTTACCCACTTTCGTTATCTCGGCTCCCACCTGTCCACCACCGCTGACATCGATGAAGAGTTTCAGGATCGGATCAGCTGTGCATCTCAAGACTTTGGCAGACTCCGATACCATGTTTTCAGCTGTAAAGAGCTGAAATTATCTACAAAGTTACACGTATATCGAGCAGTGGCCCTCCCCACCTTGCTATACGGCAGCAATACATGCGTCACATACAGGAGACACATCAAGGCACTTGAACACTTTCACCAACGTAGTCTATGTTCCATCCTCCAAGGTCGCTGGGAAGACAAGAGACAAATGTCAGTTTTCTTGCTGATACCAACTGTAGATGCATCGAGGCTACCATTATAATTATATATAATTATATATGAACAACTACGCTGGACTGGCCTTGTTTTCCACATTGACGACAGTAGATTGCCAAAGCAGCTACTTTATAGTCACCTAAAGAATAGTAAACATAACGCTGGCGGGCAACTGAAAAGGTACTGCATAAGGATAGTCTTAAGACAAACCTGAAAAAGTGGCAAATCGCCCCCCTCACCTGGGAAACGATTACTCCACACCGTTACGTTTGGAGGAGCACCACACAAGAAAATGTCAATACTTTCGAGTTACCCCGACTGCATAACGAGGCAGGTAAGGGCTAACGCCGGAAAGACGCTGCCGCCAAGCCTCTCCAGCACTAGATATAACCCCCACATGTGCAACATCTGTGAACGGCAATGCCGGTCCCGTATCGGCCTCTTTAGTCACCTCAGAAGACACCAACCTAAGTGACATCCTTAGTAACTCATATCATTGTATCATACTTGGTTGATCGTCATACTCGATTCCGAGAGACAGCAAAGAAGTAGTAAGTAATAGTGTGTGCGTGTGTGTGTGTGTGTGTGTGTGTGTGTGTGTGTGGGTGTGTGTCTGTGTGTGTTATACAGAGAGATAATGTCATGCAATTTTTCTTGGCGGAAAGAACTTCTTAAGCTCTTACTCCGCAGATTTCATCAACATATATCGCAAGATTTAAAGACAGTCAGCGGGACAGTCAGACAGATATACACCTTTAAGGAAATCGAATAAATTTTACCTTAAAGTGAGAAAGTAAAGGAAAATATTCCTGTGTGTCTTTTCTGTTGTCAAGGAAATATTTTGAAGTGAAAAAAAGATAACATATTATTTTTCTGAGTCTGAGTTTCTGATGGATGAAGAGATTATCTGTGGATATGAGCAATTGAGTGCGCGCTCGAGCGCGCGCGCGCGTGTGTGTGTGTGTGTGTGTGTGACAGAAACGGAGAGACATAGATAATCATACAGATAGACTAACGAAAACACACACACACACACACACACACACACACACACACACACATATATAACATCATCCATCATCACTACATATAACATCATCCATCATCACTACATATAACACCACCCATCATCACTACATATAACATCATCCATCATCACTACTTATAACACCATCCGTCATCACTACATTTAACAACATCCGTCATCACTACATATAACACCACCCATCATCACTACATATAACATCATCCATCATCACTACATATAACACCATCCGTCATCACTACATATAACAACATCCATCATCACTACATATAACAACATCCATCATCACTACATATAACAACATCCATCATCACTACATATAACATCATCCATCATCACTACTTATAACACCATCCGTCATCACTACATTTAACAACATCCGTCATCACTACATATAACACCACCCATCATCACTACATATAACATCATCCATCATCACTACATATAACACCATCCGTCATCACTACATATAACAACATCCATCATCACTACATATAACAACATCCGTCATCACTACATATAACAACATCCATCGTCACTACATATAACAACATCCATCATCACTACATATAACACCACCCATCATCACTACATATAACACCATCCGTCATCACTACATATAACAACATCCATCATCACTACATATAACAACATCCATCATCACTACATATAACAACATCCATCATCACTACATATAACAACATCCATCATCACTACATATAACACCATCCGTCATCACTACATATAACAACATCCGTCATCACTACATATAACATCATCCATCATCACTACATATAACAACATCCATCATCACTACATATAACAACATCCATCATCACTACATATAACACCATCCATCATCACTACATATAACAACATCCATCATCACTACATATAACACCATCCATCATCACTACATATAACAACATCCATCATCACTACATATAACAACATCCATCATCACTACATATAACAAACAATAGAACTAACTCTCCTGGAAAGGTGAAACGACAGTGTGCTGTGTCTTTTATTCCCTTTTTATAGCAAGAGAATGTCAGGGGAGAGAAAGAAAGAGAGAATACGGTCAGTCCACACAGTTTCCAGTCACAAACACAACGCTCCAGGGTGAAAGAGTACAGGTCATTTCTTTAGATCTAAGAAGAGAAAATGGGTGTGGTTGCGTAGGTAGATGCTGGAGGTGAGTATTCTCTTTCTAACACGAACATGTTGAGTGGATGTAGAAAAAAAAGATGATGGTGATTTATTAAGTGTGATATAGTGTATGTGTGGGAATAGTAAAGAACTACACAAGTGGGCACGTCAAGAACATGGCACTAACACTATTACATTATGAAGTGTACGTTCTTATGATAAAGTCTCAGCTGATGAGGAGGGACCCAGCTTACTTTACTACTACTACTACTACTATTACTCTCTCTCTCTCTCTCTCTCTCTCTCTCTCTCTCTCTCTCTCTCTCTCTCATTCTAATCATCACCATTAAAAATCGTACACAACCATCAAAGGAGTTCCTAAAGTTCAAAATGTCAAATACACAACAATATATTCACTGTTTACTTATATTTATATATTATCCAACTATATGAATGTAGTTATTAGAAACCTGATCTTTGATGTCGTCGGACTTTAACACGGGGGTTCAACATTATCCTTTCATGCAGCAGTTTGAAAAGACCGGGAATACATTGACACGCTCCTTCACAACGCTAGGGAGGTACTCTATAAACACGCGTCATTAACGAAATGTGCCACAAAAAATCTTCGTTAAAAAATGCTCCACAAAAACACGACATTAAGATAATGCTGTACAAAAATACACATTGTTAAGAAAATGCTCCACCAAAAATTAAGTTGCAAAAAAATGCTCCACAAAAACACTTCCTTTTGGAAATTCTCCACATAAACACACGCCATTAAGGAAATGCTCCAAAAACACAACAAGGACATATTCCACAATTAAATATCACCAGGGATATGTATACCACAATAATCAACTTTTAAGAACGGCGTATGCACGGCCTTATCAAGACAGACATTCCCCCAAAGCACTTATGGTAAAAGCCGTTTTCTTACATATATGCTAAAGGCTGTCCGTCGGAGCCGACGACGACTCTGCTTTTCTATGAAATCGATGATGATGAGTGGTAAACTAGGGATGTTGTCGGCGGTGCAACTGGATATAGCTGTGGGGTCCAATCCTTGACCTGCAGACTCTATCACACATTGGGCAGGACAGTTCCAGGTTGGGTGGGAGAAATCTGGGAGGGCGATTGTCTCTCCTTTCCCTATATGCACATCTGGCCCCATTACGCTCGTTCTCCAGATGTTTAACGCCTTGGGTAAAGGTGGAGCGCATTAGACTACAGTTGGCTGCAATAGTTTCAAGATCCTTTGGAGGAATGTTAAATTTTTTGCGTAATTCTGAGTTGGTCTTTGTACATTTTACATTGTCCTCCAGGGTTACTGCTTGCCTCGGGCAGCTGTCCGAGAGAGAGAGAGAGAGAGAGAGAGAGAGAGAGAGAGGCACTTACTAAAATTACTTTCCTATAAATCCTAACCACTAATCTCTCTCTCTCTCTCTCTCTCTCTCTCTCTCTCTCTCTTCCTTCCTCTGGTCTCACTCAATACTGTAACACACAACCACCTGCGCCTCCCACTACTTCCTGCCACCACACACCTTCTCTGCTTCCACATGTACTTGCTCAGCCTCAAAAAACACTTTATATATAAACAATATATACATATATATATATATATATACATATATATATATATTATATATATATATATATATATACACATATATATATATATATATATACATATATATATATATATACATATATATTAACCTATATATATATATATATATATATAATATATATATATATATATATATATAAACCAAAAGTGTTTTACCACAAGGGTCGCAAGACAGATTGGTAAAAATTTACATATTAGGTACGGAAAGAGAGGTGTTGAATCTCTTGATAACACAGGAGGAGTCAAATTGGGAGTTAAAACAATTGTAGTGAAAGCTTGATGATGTGAATTAAAGTGGTGATGGAAGTTCCAGTGGTGGTAGTGGTGAAAGGTATAATAATGGTGAAAATTAAAGTGGTGCTAAAAGAGTTAGAGTAATGGTGAGAGACTCATAGTGTGAGTGAGAGAGTTACAGTGTTGGTGAGTTAGGAGGGCAGTGAGAGAGTTGCAGTGGTAGTGAGAGAAGCATGGTAGAGAGTTAGAGGGTAGAGAGAGCAGTGGTAGTGAGTTAGAGGGGCAGAGAGCTACAGTGGTAGTGAAGTTAGAGGGGCAGGAGAGAGTTGCAGGTAGTGAGAGCAGAGGGTAGCACATGGTAGTGAGGTAGGAGAGGCAGAGAGAGCTGCAGTGGTAGTGAGAGAGCACGTGATATGGCAGTGAAAGAGTGAGAGAGCTGCAGAGGCACTGAAAGGAGAGCTGCAGAAGGAGGTGGTATGGGAGTTAGAGGGCAGGGTAGTGAGGCACAGTGAAAGTTAGGAGGGTAGGAGAGAAAGTGAGAGGGCAGAAGGAGGGCAGTGGGAGTGAGATTCAGTGGTAGAGAGAGCTCAAAGTGAGGAGGGCAGGAGAGGTACATTGTACAGAGCGGAGATGGGCAGTGGCAAGTGTGAGCAGATGCTGGCAGTGAGCTGAGATTAGCCAGGAGTGGCAGTGAGGAGTGGCAGTGGAGGGAGTGGCAGGAGGGAAGTGAGACAGTGGCTGCAGTAGTACTTGGAGTTAGAAGGGAGAGAGTTGCAGGTAGAGAAGCAGAGAGGCAGAGACAGTGAGGTGGTAGTGAGTTAGAGGGCAGTGAGAGAGTTGCAGTGGTAGTGAGTTAAGAGGGGTAGTGGGAGAGAGTAGGCAGTGGTAGTGAAAGCAGAGGAAGAGAGAGTTGCAGTGTTAGTGAGTTGGAGTGAAGTGAGACTGGCAGTGGAGGAAGGCGTGAGAGAGCCAGAGGGGCAGCTACAGTGGCAGTGAGAGAGACGAGAGAGTTGCAGTAGTGAGTTGAGAGGCAGTGAGAGAGCTGCAGTGGTAGTGAGTTGAGAGGGGCAGAGAGCGGCAAAGAGTTGCAGCAGTGAGAGAGCAGGAGCAGAGCTGCAGTGGTAAGGAGAAAGAGGCAGTGAGAGGAGTGGCAGTGGAGAGTGATAGGAGAGTTAAGTGAGATAGATGGGACAGGAGGGGAGAGTTACAGTGGTGAGTGAGAGAGGAAGCTGCAGTGGTAGAGTTAGAGGGGTAAGAGCCACAGGCAATAGAGGGTAAAGAGGCAGTGAGTTATGAGCAGCAAAGGGGCAGAGAGTAATAAGGGGTAGTGAGAGAGCTAAGCAGTGGTAGTGAAGAGAGGGCAGTGAGAGAGCTGCAGGTAGTGAGTTAGAGGGGTAGTGAGAGATTGCAGGTAGTGAGAGAGTGAGAGCAGCAGGAGAGTTGGCAGAAGACAGAGGATACATGGCCTGAGTCTGGAGATGAGAGGAGGCAGAGAGTTGAGGTAGTGAGTTAGAGGGCAGAGAGAGACAGTGGTAGTGAGTAAGGAGGCAGTGAGAGCAGGAGGGTAGAGTTGAAGTGAAAGGAGTGCAGCTGCAGTGGTGAGTTGGAGGGCAGTGAGAGCTGGTTGAAAGGAGGCAGAGAGGAGGGCAGTGAGAGCTACAGTGGTAGTGAGTTAGAGGGGCAGGAGAGAAGGACAGTGGTAGTGAGTTAGAGGGTAGTGAGAGAGTTGCAGTGGTAGTGAGTTAGAGAGGTAGTGAGAGAGCAGTGTAGTGAGTTAGGAGAGGCAGTGAGAGAGTTACAGTGGTAGTGGGAGTTAGAGGTAGTGAGAGTTGCAGTGGTAGTGAGGTTAGAGAGGCAGTGAGAGAGTTGGGTAGTGGTAGTGAGTTAGAGAGGCAGTGAGAGAGTTACAGTGGTAGTGAGTTAGGAGGTGTAAGAGAGTTGCAGTGGTAGTGAGTTAGAGGGGCAGAGAGAGTTACAGTGGTAGTGAGTTAGAGGCAGTGAGAGAGCTGCAGTAGTGGAGTTAGAGGGCAGTGAGAGAGTTACAGGGTAGTGAGTTAGGAGGCAGTGAGAGAGTTGCAGTGGTAGTGAGTTAGAGGGCAGTGAGAGAGTTAGCAGTGGAGGAGGAGGCAGGAGAGAGCTACAGTGGTAGTGAGTTAGAGGGCAGGAGAGAGTTGGGTAGTGAGTTAGAGGGGGTAGGAGAGTTACAGGTAGTGAGTTAGAGGGGCAGGAGAGAGCAGTGAGTTAGGAGAGGTAGTGAGAGAGTTAACAGTGGTAGGAGTTAGAGGGCAGTGAGAGAGTTACAGGTAGGGAGTTAGAGGGGTAGTGAGAGCTACAGGGTAGTGAGTTAGAGGGGCAGTGAGAGAATTGCAGGTAGTGAGTTAGGAGGGGTAGGGAGAGAGCTACAGTGGTAGTGGAGTTAGAGGGGTAGTGAGAGTGCAGTGGTAGTGAGTTAGAGGTGAGAGAGTTGCAGTGGTAGTGAGTTGAGGCAGGTGAGAGAGCTGGTGGTAGTGAGTTAGAGGGCAGTGAGACAGGTGGTAGTGAGTTAGAGGGGAGTGAGAGAGCAGGTAGTGGAGTTGAGAGTAGTGAGAGTTGCAGTGGTAGTGAGTTAGGAGGGGCAGTGGTAGTGAGTTAGGAGGGCAGTGAGAGAGTTACAGGTAGTGAGTTAGAGGGGGTAAAGAGTTAGAGTGGTAGTGAGAGAGCTGGCAGTGGTGAGTTAGAGGGCAGGAGAGAGCTACAGGGGAGTTAGAGGGCAGTGAGAGAGCAGTGGTAGTGAGTTAGGAGGGGAGTGAGAGAGTTACAGTGGTAGTGAGTTAAGAGGTAGTGAGAGAGCTAGTGGTAGTGAGTTAGAGGGGCAGTGAGAGGAGCAGTGAGTTAGGAGGGGCAGTGAGAGAGTAGCAGGTAGTAGTTGGAGAGGTAGTGAGAGAGTTGCAGTGGTAGTGAGTTAGAGGGCAGGGTAGTGAGTTAGAGGGGTAGTGAGAGAGCTACAGTGGTAGTGAGTTAGAGGCAGGAGAGAGTTGCAGTGGTAGTGAGTTAGAGGGGCAGGGTAGTGAGGAGGGGTAGTGAGAGAGTTACAGTGGTAGTGAGTTAGAGGGGCAGTGAGAGAGCAGTGGTGTGAGTGAGTGAGAGAGAGTAGTGAGAGAGCTGCAGGGTAGTGAGTTAGAGGGTAGTGAGAGAGTTACAGTGGTAGTGAGTTAGAGGGGTGGAGAGTTGCAGTGGTAGGTGAGTTAGAGGGGTAGTGAGAGAGCAGTGGTAGTGAGTTAGGGAGGGCTGTGAGAGAGGCTGAGTGGTGGTGAGTTAGAGGGTAGTGAGAGAGCAGTGGTAGTGAGTTGGAGGGGCAGTGAGAGAGTTGCAGTGGTAGTGAGTTAGAGGGGTAGTGAGAGAGTTGCAGTGGTAGTGAGTTACAGAGGTAGTGAGAGTTGCAGTGTAGTGAGTTAGAGAGGTAGGAGAGTTGCAGTGGTAGTGAGTTAGAGGGGTGGAGAGAGTTGCAGTGGTAGTGAGTTAGAGGGGCAGTGAGAGAGTTGCAGTGGTAGTGATAGAGGAGTGAGAGAGTTACAGTGGTAGTGAGTTAGAGGGTAGTGAGAGTTGCAGTGGTAGTGAGTTAGAGGGGGAGAGAGAGTTACAGGTAGTGCATGAAGGGTAGTGAGAGAGTTGCAGTGGGGAGTTTGAGGGGAGGAGAGAGTTACAGTGGTAGTGAGTTAGAGGGGTAGTGAGAGAGCTGCAGTGGTAGTGAGTTAGAGGGGTAGTGAGAAGCAGTGGTAGGGAGTTAGAGGGTAGTGAGAGAAAGTTGCAGTGGTAGTGAGTTAGGGGTAGGAGAGTTGCAGGGTAGTGAGTTGGAGGCAGTGAGAGAGTTGCAGTGGTAGTGAGTTAGAGGGGTAGTGAGAGAGTTGCATAGAGTTAGGAGGTAGTGAGCGTGGTAGTGAGAGGAGAGCAGTGAGAGAGTTACAGTGGTAGTGAGTTAGAGGGCAGTGAGAGAGCAGTGGTAGTGAGTTAGAGGGGCAGTGAGAGAGCTACAGTGGTAGTGAGTTAGAGGGGTAGTGAGAGCTAAGTGGTAGTGGAGTTAGAGGGGTAGTAGAGAGTTGCAGTTAGTGAGTTAGAGAGGTAGTGAGAGAGCAGTGGTAGTGAGTTAGAGGGGCAGTGAGGAGACAGTGGTAGTGAGTAGGGGTAGTAGAGAGCTACAGTGGTAGTGAGTTAGAGGGTAGGAGAGAGATACAGTGGTAGTGAGTTAGAGGGGGTGAGAGAGTTGCAGTGGTAGTGAGTTACTGAGGTAGTGAGAGAGTTGCAGTGGTAGTGAGTTAGAGGGCAGTGAGAGAGCTACAGTGGTAGGATGAGGAGGGGAAGGAGAGAGTTGCAGTGGTAGTGAAGTTAGAGGCAGGTGAGAGACAGTGGTAGTGAGTTAGAGGGGCAGTGAGAGAGTTGCAGGTAGTGAGTTAGAGGGTAGTGAGAGCCAGAGTGATTAGAGAGGTGGGAGAGACAGTGGTAGTGAGTTAGAGGTGGTGAGAGAGTTGCAGTGGTAGTGAGTTAGAGGGGCAGTGAGAGAGTTGCAGTGGTGTGAGTAAGAGGGCAGAGGAGAGCTACAGTGGTAAAAAGGCAGAGAAGCTAAGTAGTAGTGAGTTAGAGGTAGAGAGAGCTACAGGGTAGTGAGTTAAGGGCAAGTGAGAGAGATACAGTGATAGTGAGTTAGAGCAAAAAGAGTTAGAGGGCAGAGAGAGCAAAAAAAAAAAAAAAAAAAAAAAAACAAAAAAAAAAAGGGAGAGCTGCAGGAGTTAGAGGGCAGTGAGAGAGTTGCAGTGGCAGTGAGTTAGAGGGTAGTGAGAGCAAGTGGCAGGGAGCTGGAGAGGGCAGGAGAGAAAAAGTGGTAGTGAGTTAGAGGGTAGTGAGAGCCAAAGTGGTAGTGAGTTAGAGGTAGTGAGAGAGCTAAGGTAGTGAGTAGAGAGGTAGAGAGAGCTGCAGTAAGAGTTATGAGGCAGTGAGAGTTGCAGTGGTAGTGAGTTAGAGGGCAAGTGAGAGACATTAGAGTTAGGAGAGGCAGTGGAGAGTGCGGTGGTAGTAAGTTAGAGAGGCAGGAGAGAGTTCAGTGGTAGTGAGTAGAGGGCAGAGAGAGTTGCAGTGGTAGGGAGTTAGGAGGGCAGGAGAGAGTTGCATTGGTAGTGAGTTAGAGAGGTAGGAGAGCTCTAAGGGCAAGGCAGTGAGTTGAGGCAGAGAGAGCTATGGTAGTGAGCTGAGGGGTGAGAGAGTTGCAGTGGTAGTGAGTTAGGAGGGCAAAGAGAGAGCAGTGGTAGTGAGTTAGAGGGGTGGGAGAGAGTTGCAGTTGGTAGTGAGAGGAGGGCAGTGAGAGTTGGTGAGAGAGTAGAGGGTAGAGAGAGCTAATGGGGAGTTAGAGGGTATGAGAGAGTTGCAGTGGTAGTGAGTTAGAGGGCAAGAGATTAGTGGTAGTGAGTTGTAGGAGAGCTACAGGTAGTGAGTTAGAGGGAAGTGGAGAGCCAGTTGTAGTGGAGTTAGAGGGGTGTGAGAGAGCTACAGTGGTAGGGAGTTAGAGGGGAAGAGAGAGAGCTACAGTGGTAGTGAGTTAGAGGGGTAGTGAGAGAGTGGCAGTGGTATGAGTTAGAGAGGTAGGAGAGAGCTGCAGTGGTAGTGAGTTGGAGGCAGGAGAGAGCTACAGTGGTAGTGAGTAGAGGGCAGGAGAGAGCATGGTGTGAGTCAGAGAGGCAGTAGAGAGTTACAGTGGTAGTGAGTTAGAGGGGTAGTGAGAGAGCTGAGTGGTAGTGAGCTAGAGAGGTAGGAGAAACGTGGTGAGCCAGGGCAGGAGAGAGCGGGGAGTTAGAGGGTGAGAGCTGCAGGTAACAGCTAGAGGGCAGGAGAGCTAGGAGGAGAGAGAGCCATGTAGTGAGTTAGGAGGGGCAGAGAGAGAGTTACAGTGGTAATGAGTTGAGGGGTAGAGAGAGCTACAGTGAGTGAGTTAGAGGGGTAGTGAGAGCCAAGTGGTTGTGGGAGTTAGAGGGGTGGTGAGAGCTGCAGTGGTAGTGAGTCACTGAGGTAGTGAGAGAGCTGTGTAATGAGTTGAGGGCAGGAGAGTTAGGTAGTGAGTTAGAGGCAGGAGAGATGCAGTGGAGTGAGTAGAGGGGCAGGAGAGAGCTGCAGGTAGAGTTAGAGGGGTAGGAGAGAGCTGCAGTGGTAGTGGAGCCACGAGGGGCAGAGAGAGTTGCATTGGTAGTGAGTAAGAGAGGTATTGAGAGAGCAAGACGTAGGGAGTTAGGAGAGGCAGGAGAGATAACTGGTAGTGAGTTAGGAGGCAGTAGAGAGATGCAGTGGCATGGAGTTAGGAGAGGTAGAGAGCAGTGGTAGTGAGTTAGAGGCAGGAGAGAGTACAGTAGTGAGTTAGAGGGGTAGGAGAGAGCTAGCAGTGGTAGTGGGAGTTAGGGGACAGAGAAAGTTACATTGGTAATGAGTTAGAGGGGTAGTGAGAGAGCTGCAGTGGTAGTGGGGAGTTAGAGGGGCACAGAGAGAGCTAAGCAGTGGGAGTTAGGAGGGCGTGAGAGAGAGCAGTGGTAGTGAGTTACTGAGGTAAAGGGAGAGAGGCAGTGGTAGAGAGTTGGACGGCAGCAGAGAGCAGGCGGTAGTGAGTTAGAGGGGTAGTGAGAGAGTAGCATTGGTAGTGAGCAGAGAGGTAGTGAGAGAGTTGCAGGTAGTGATTTAGAGAGGCAGGAGAGAGAGTCACAGGTAGGGATGGAGGGGTAGGGAGAGAGCAGTGTAGTGAGCTAGAGGGGCAGAGATAGCTACAGGTAGGAGTTAGAGGGCAGGAGAGAGTTGTAGTAGGAGTTAGAGGCAGTGAGAGAGTTGCATTGCAACAGAGTTACAGAGGTAGTGAGAGAGTTTAAGTGGTAGTGAGCTAGAGAGGCAGTGAGAGTTACAGTGGTAGGAGTTAGGGCAGAGAGAGCGTGGTAGTGAGCAGGAGAAGCAGTGATTGAGCTGAAGAGGTAGTGAGCTAAAGAGGGTAGAGAGAGAGCTACAGGAGGAGTTAGGGGTAGTGAGAGCAGTAGGTGAGTTAGAGGGGTAGGAGAGCTACAGTGGTAGTGAGTTAGAGAAGGAAGGGATTGAGTTGGAGGGTAGTGAGTTAGAGGGGCAGAGAGTTGCAGTGGTAGTGAGTTAGAGGGACAGAGAGAGCTGGTAGTGAGGAGAGGGGTAGGGAGAGCTGCAGTGGTAGTGAGCCAGAGGGAAGAGAGAGTAGTAATGGTAGTGAGCCAGAGAGGTAGTGAGAGAGCTACAGTGGTGGGAGGAGGGGTAGGAGTTGCAGTGGTAGTGAGTTAGAGGGCAGTAAGAGAGTTACAGTGGTAGTGAGTTAGGAGGTAGGAGAGTTGCAGTGGTAGTGAGTTAGAGGAGGTAGAGAGCTACAGTGGTAGTGATTTAGAGGGTAGTGAGAGAGCTACAGTGTAGTGGAGTTAGCAGGGGTAGGAGAGCTGGTGGTAGGAGTTAGAGGTAGTGAGAAGTTGCAGGTAGTGAAGAGAGGTAGTGAGAGAGTCACTGTAGTGAGTTGGAGGCAGGAGAGAATACAGTGGTAGTGACTAGAGGGGTGTGAGAGAGCTACAGGGGTAAAGTGGGGTAGTGAGAGAGTTACATGGTAGAAGTTGAGGAGCAGAGCGAGTTGCAGGTAGTGAGTTAGAGGAGTAGTGAGAGAGCATTGGTAGTGAGTGAGGGGTAGTGAGAGAGCGTGGTAGTGAGTTAGAGAGGTAGGAGAGAGTTGCAGTGGTAGGAGTTAGAGGGCAGGAGAGAGCTGCAGTGGTAGTGGAGTTAGAGGGATAGTGAGTGAGTTACAGTGGTAGGAGTTAGGTAGTGAGAGTGTTACAGTGGTAGGAGTTAGAGGGTAGTGAGAAGCTGCAGTGGTAGTGAAAAGAGCTAGTGTTATGAGAGAGTTAGAATAATAGTGAGAATACAAGTACAGTGTATACCCTTGGAGAACTTGACCTTCTGGAACTCGGATTCAGACATTCAGAGTCGGACATGGCTGTCTTTTGCGCCATGCCCCCCACA
>NW_024741901.1:10199600-10209365 GCF_018991925.1 Homarus americanus | reverse complement strand
AACAGTGATCACAGAGAAATAAGGTTCACCATAAATTGGGAAACGAAAAAGAATGACAATATGGTCAGACTCCCAAACTTTCGATTGGCAGATTATCAGGGGTTAAGAAGGAACCTAGGTGAGGTCACCTGGGAACAGTCAGGTCAGTCCCAAGTCGGAACGGGTGAGGTCACAGGTGACAACAATTGATCATGACTATTATATCTACTATACTATAGGACGAGGCGTGTGTGTGTGTGTGTGTGTGTGTGAGTATGTGTGTGTGTGTGTGTGTGTGTGTGTGAGTATGTGTGTGTGTCTGCTCTGGGCAGCCGAAACGGCACAATCGTTTTTCATCAAACTTGGTGGAAAAATCGCAAAAAAATTCGTTCAGTGGAGCAAACCTGGTCTCATATCGATGGTTTCTTTAGGAAGCCATTACATAACCATTATATTTAAGCTGGAAAACGATGCAAGTCTACGGACTTGGAGCACCCAGCCCTCGATTGTAGTTATCATACGGCTCCCTCCTCCTCCCTCCACCTTTTTTCTAAGCATACTTTTGTTTAATGTTGTTTGGATTAGCAAAGGAAGGAAGATAAGTAAATAGAAGAATAAATAAAGAAGGGGAAACAGAAAATAGTTAGAGATAACAGGTGGGGAGGAGCTGAGTTTCATCATGCGTCTGGATGCGCATTTCAACGTTACCAGACGACCTTACAGCTACAGTGTATACTTATTCCTGTGGCTCATGGAAAAGGAGAAGAGATAAAAAGATAATAACAGAAATGCATGGAGAGATGACTACAATAGACACAGGGTGAATATAGACAGTGAAACAGACAGGAGGTTGACAAAAATAGACAGATTCATACATGCACAAATAGACAATATGACAACTAACATGACAGACAGATAGACAGCTGACTGATTGGTTCACATTAGACAAACAGGCAGACACACGCCAACAACGGATAAGACAGACAGATTTAACGACACAAAGAGTACGGACGGGCTCACATTCAAACACCACGCAGACGAACAGACAGTTGGGATGGCAATAGACAGGATGGATAGACTTGAGGCAGATTAGAAGGCATTACAAGAATAACACCAAATTGACCATAGCTGCGTCAGTGAGGGTAAAAGGTCTTACATCCACCAGCGTAAATAATAAGACGCATTGAAAACTAACACCCTCGCGCGGCAAGAACATCGATGGTCGGTCAGTCAGTCATGTGAAATGGGCCTAAAACTGACTAACGTACATGATGACTATGATGACTTAACACAGGTGATGACTTAACACAGGTGATGACTTAAGCAGATGGTGATTAATCTAACCAGAATCAAGGTCACTTCTCTTCATAATATAATTTATCTCTGAATGATCGTCAGTGATTCATAATAATGTTTTTTTTTATGATTTTAACCTCTCTTTATGGCGAATATTTCTTTAACTAACTATTCTAACCTTTATTCTATTCCCTCTTATAGTATATTAGATACTGTAAGTATCACGACCACGACCATGATTATAACAACCACGCCCATGATTATAACAACCACGACCATGATTATAACAACCAGGACCATGATTATAACAACCACGACAATGATTATAACAACCTCGGTAAACTGTACCACCGGACTCGCCACCGGGCACGAAGGGCCCACGATCACTTGTTTTCACTTGTATACTACGTACAGCACAATTAGAAAATATACCAAACAGAAAAATTAGGTCAAATAAGAATGAGCCAAGGTCTATGACCGAAAAACTTAAACATGACATAGGAATAAAGAAAGGAATTTATAAGAAATTAGAGGCAGGGGAGGAGCAGCTCAGAAATAGGTATAATAAACTATCTAGGAATGTTAAGAAAAATGTAAGGAAGGCAAAGCGGGACTACGAAATCAGGATAGCAAGAGAATCCACGGCGAATCCCAAGGGATTTTTCCAGAGAGAGAAGTGATCGATGATAGTGAAAAAATACGCAAAGCATTAAAGAGCTATTTCTTATCAGCTTTCACAGAATAAATTCACGAGGAAATTCCAGAGGTGGAACTGATATTTAGGGGAAATGAAGAAGAGAAATTAAAGAAAATTACAATCAGAAAAGAGGATGTTCTTATGTAGATAAATAAATTAAAGAAGACAAAGTCCCCAGGGCCGGATCAAATTTTACCTCGAGATTTGAAAGAGTGTAAGGAACAGATCAGTGGACCCCTCGTTAATATATTTACAAAATAATTAGACACGGGGATTGTGCCAGACTTGTGGAAACAGGCCAATGTAGTACCCACACTCAAAAAGGGAGACAGAGCATCAGAGTCAAATTACCGGCCGATTAGTTTGATGTCAGTCGATGGGAAATTTCTTGAATTAATTATAGAAAATAGCAACCAATTGCATTTAGAGAAAAGCAAATTAATCTACGACTCTCACCATGGGTTTACAAAGGGAAAATCTTGTCCAAAAAATCTGTTGACGTTTTTTAGGAAAGTCTTCAAGGTAGTAGATAATGACGTAATTACGATGTTATTTACATAGATTTTAGCAAAGCGTTTGACAGAGTACCGCATCAGAGGCTTCTGAAAAAAATTAAGGCTCATGGTATCGAGGGGAAAGTTTTAAATTGGATAAAATCATGGCTCACCGATGGAACACAGAGGGTCAGCGTAGATGGTGTTAAATCTGAGTGGGGCTGTGCAACCAATGGGGTTCCCCAGGGGTCAGTACTGCGTCCACTCTTGTTCATAATCTACATAAACGATCTAGATACTAGGATCAGCAGTGACATAATCAAGTTTGCGGATTACACCAAAATAGGGCGGCAGATTAATTCAGGGCAGGATGCAAATGCACTACAGGAGGATTTAAATGAACTGCAGGAGTTGTCAGAAAAATGGCAAATGAAATTAAACACCAGCAAGTGCAGCGTACTTAATATTGGAAGAACAAATACTGTCAATGGATACAGCCATAACAACATCAACCTAGAGAAGTCGACTTGTGAAAGAGACTTAGGGGTACTTATAAGCCCGGACCTACGGCCTAGAAAAAAACACGTTAATGTTCGAAATAAGGCAAACAGAGTATTGGGTTTTATATCTAGAAGTGTAAGTAATAAGAGTGAAGAGGTCTTATTGCAACTATATCTTGCGCTGGTCAGGCCGCACCTCGATTATGCGGTTCAGTTCTGATGCCCTTGTTATAGAATGGATATCAATTCACTGGAGTCGGTGCAGCGAAGAATGATTCCGGGACTTAGAAACCTTACATATCAAGATAGATTAAAGAAACTAAACTTGCATTCCCTAGAAAGACGTAGAGAGCGGGGAGATATGATAGAAGTATTTAAGTGGGTGAAAGAAATCAATAGAGAAGATATAGATAACGTTCTTATAATATCCGAGCATGATAGGAACGCTGAAAAGTTTTAAAAGGAGGCTAGATATATTCATGGATGATAGAGAGTGGAAGTAACTCTCGATAGTAGCTGCCATGCACAGGCCAACCGGCCTATTGCAGACTTCTTATTTTCTTATGTTCTAGCGTTGTTTTGACGTGGTCTTACAGCAACCGTTCTGTAATTCCACCAACTAAACCATGGGAGACCAACACCATGATATATGAACGTAAGAATGGAGGAAACTGCAGCGAATCTATTGACCCATATTGGGCAGTCCCATTTACACCCAACCCCTATTGCTCATATATCCACCGAACCTATGTTTGAAGCTATCCATCGTATTCGAGTCAATAATGATGTTTGGTAACTTGTTCCATTCATCCATTACTCTACCTCCAAACCGATGTTTATCTATTTCGCGCTTAAATCTAAATTTGTCTAATTTAAAACCATTGTTACTAGTTCGCTACAGGTTGGATAGTTTGAATACTTTTCTAATGTCCCCTTTGTTTAGCCCTGACTTCCATTTATACACGACACCTCTATCATATCGCCCCTCACTCTACGTCTCTCGAATGAGTGCAAATTAAGATGCTTTAACCTGTCTCTGTACTCGAGGTTCCTAATACCCGGGATTAGTCTTGTCATTGTCATCTGAATTCTTTCTAGGGATTCTATATCCATTCTGTAATACGGTGACCAGAATTGAACTGCGTAATCTAAGTGAGGTCTCACAAACGCAAGATCTATTTTCAGGATGACCTCTCTAGTTTTGTAACTAACACTCCTTTGTATGAACCGAAGTAATTTATTAGCCTTGTTTCGAACCAAGACATTGTTTAATTGGCTTAAGATTCCTACTTATCATTGCTCCTAAATCTTTCACACTTTCGGATTTCTCTATAACATCGTTGTTCATCTGATATATGTTTTTTCTGTTTACATCTCCTAGACTAAGTACTTTACAGTTGTCTACATTAAATTTCTTCTTCCATTTTTCAAACCATTCGAATAATTTGTTTAGATCTTCCTGTAGTTTTGCGGGGTCCTCGTCAAATTTAATTACACGCCCTATTTTAGTGTCATCAGCAAATTTACTTATGTTGCTGTCTACGCCGATATCTATGTTGTTTATGTATATAATAAATAATAATGGTCCAAGTACTAAGCTTTGGGGTACTCCATGTGTGACGTTACTCTTACTATATTTAGTGCCGTTAATGCTCACTCGCTGTTTTCTGTCCTGTAACCACGCACTAATCAATTTTAGAATATCTCCTCCAATGCCATGGAGCTCCACTTTTCATATTAGTCTTTCGTGGGGGACTCTGTCGAAGGTTTTACTAAAGTCAAGATATACCACATCATAGTCGTGCCCCTCGTCCACTGATTCGAAAACAGCTGAAAAGAATGTTAATATATTAGTTAGACATGAACGCTCTCTTGTTAAGCCATGTTGGGAATCATTGATCAACTTCTGCTTCTCCAGGTAATTTCGAATAGTTTTTGAAATAATTGCTTCCAGTAATTTGCCTGCAATTGATGTTAAGGTGATTGAACGGTAGTTAGAGGATAATGATCTATCTCCTTTCTTGAAGATCTGTATTACATTCCCTATCTTCCAGAATTCTGGTACTACACTCGTTTTTAAGGACATGTTAAACAATATTGCTAAGGGCATACTAAGCTCCTCCTTACATTCCTTTAATGCTCTGACAAATATCTCATCGGGACCTGGTGACTTATTAGGCTTTAACTTCTCTATTTGCTTACTAACGTCGTTACCAGCCACTACTATGTCGCTTAATTCATTTTGTTCACTATCTCTGTATATAGTCGGTGCCTCGGGTATCATGTTCAAATTTTCTGTGGTGTAAGCTGTTGAAAAATATTCATTCAGATTATTGCTCATTTCTTCTTCGTTATCAGTTAGCTCGCCGTTATCTGACTGTATTGGTCCAATCTTTTCTCATGTTTTACTTTGATACATTTTAAAGCATCCCTTGGGGTTTGACTTCGCCTCCCTTGCTACCTTCAATTCATTATTCCTCTTTGCTTTTCTTATCTCGGTCTTAACCCAACTGGCCAATACTTTATAATAATCTCGGAAGTAAACTTCACCACGATTTATTCTCCTACCTACAGTATAGCCTTTCTTTGTCCAATAATTTTCTTTTAATAATTGTTTATCCACTTAGGGTCAATGTTGTCTGATCTGAGTTTCTGTATGGTATGTTCTGCCTTTGTGCATTAAGTAACTCATTATTTAAATTATTGTGGAACTCATCAAGCTAAGACCTCGTGATCAGGACATCCTAAACCGTCATATTTTGAGAGGTTATCGCTGGTAGGTCTCCAGGTAAAGTAAGCTCGCCCTCTGTGGGTACATTGTGTGAGGTCATGTAATCCATCCCCAAACGTGATACCCCTTCTCCCATGTGCCATCTGGGACTTCAATGGAATTTTCCTTGCATCTGCCATTAAATTCTAATTGAAACCATATTTCTTTCTGATCGCTGTTGGCAAGTTCGCTCCCTACCTCGACATTACTCATGAGGTTTTCTCTGTTTGACAAAACTAAATCGAGTATGTTTGTTACCGCCAGTAGAATAAACTAGTAGGGAGGGAGAGAAAGAGAGAGAGCGGAATAGAAAGAGAGACGGGGGGGACAGGAGGGAGACAGAGGGAGTGTTGACAACGAGCCTTGCTGAGATGTGAACAGCTGGCCCTCGCCTCCGGCTGACTAGATCGAAGGCAGTCTTGATCCGTCCAGTGACCTATCAAGTCAGGGAGTTAATAAGTCCTACATTTAGACCCGAAACACGTAAGTTTTATATGGTTTAACACCCTACGTTACTCAAATATACTATATGTAGTCGCTAATAGTGATGCAACATAAGATTGAATTAATTATCTCATATGTAACATATGTAATTTGAACTCTGCAGGTTTTGACCGAATAAAGAACAATTGAGTCCTACGTGTAAGGGTCTCATTAACCCACAGTCGCTCAATGGGCGGCAACAATGTTATTACTCCGGGTGGGTTCGGTTATATGTTGACTTAGGAAACAGTCCTGAACTGTTTCAAGAAAATCCTCTGATTCTGAGTTACCTGTGAGGTCGATCCAATCTATTTGGCTAAAGTTAAAGTCGTCTACTATACAGCCTTTGCTATGTCTGGAAGCCCTGCACATTTCATCCCAAATAAGTAATTCACTAACTCTATCAAGATTAGGAGGTCTATGTATTGCTCCTGCGATTAATTTTTCTCTACCACCGATTAATTCTATCCAAATTGTTTCTGTATTCGATTCAGATTTTATTTCCTTATTTATTGCACACTTCAGATTATCCCTGACATATTTTGCTACTCCGCCTCCTTTCCTAATCTGCCTATCGGTGTGGAATAATTTGTAACCTGCAATTTGGTATTTGGCAGGTAACTCTCGTGGGTCTAGGTATGTCTATGTTTCGGCGAATGCTATTATATCGATTTTTCGGTACATACCAACGCCCTGATTTCATCCATTTTGGTTCTCATACTCCTACTGTTTGCGTAGTAGACTTTAAGGTAGTCGTGTTCTGAGTCCTCTCTTTGTCGCGTTAAGGTTTTTACTCCCTGCCTAATTTAGTTTTTTCGTCATTCCTAGCACTATTTCCCTGTAACCTTTCACTCTGTTTACCCACTCCCACTGCAGTCTCCTGCACCTTCGTGCCCTAGCAGTTTAAAGACTTCGACATCTTTTGAACTGCCTTCTCGAGAGAGCCAGCCAGGGCTGCCACCCCATCCCCAGACAGATGCACCCCATCCCTAGCATAAAGGTCCCTTCTGTCGTAAAATTTGTCCCAGTTGTCAATGAATGGGACTGATATTGACCTGTAATATCTGTCAAGACGGCCGTTGACCCCAACTGCCTTTGACAACCATTCATTGCCAACTCTCCTTCTAGGCAGGACACCATATATGATAGGGATCCCTCCCTTAGTCCTAATACGATCTATGGCTGCCTTGAACTTATCAAGAAGTTCCTCGCTCCTACACCGGCTAATATCATTGCCTCCTGCACTAAGTCAGGTAATGGGTTTGCTCCCATTACCAGACAAGATACTGTCCATCCTGCAACTATATCCTCCACCCCTGCTCCTGGTAAGCACACCCTAATCCTATTTTTATTTCTACCACAAAAAGCTCTATCCAGGTACCGTACCTGGGAATCGCCGACAATTAAGGTTTTCGTACCTTCCTTTAGAGCTATGTCCCTGACTATGCTAACGTCCAATTCATCTATCAAAGGACTAAAAGAGTTTTTACACTTAGCTGTTGTCGTTTCCTTGGTGTCTTTTCTCACTACCATTTTGGTCGTTCTTCTCCTCACAACCTTCCATTCGCCTGTGTTTTCGTCAGACAAGGGCTTTCCTTGTCTCTTGTCTTCTTCCTTCATCCTCGCTATCACTTCCTTTAATTTCAGTTTTCTTCTTTGACCTTCTCTAACTCGACCCTCAGAAGGGCACAGCCTTGTTCACAAGTATGCAGGCACTGTTAGAAAATTCAGTATTTTTTACATGTTTCTCTGTATTTCCGACCAGGGAAAAGTAGTAATTGAATTATTTTTTTTTTTCTGTAAAATATTTCAGACTCTCTCAACACAATTTTTCTGGCACAAGGTTTTTAAACGGATTTTAAGTAAATTTGGAGTGCAGAATCCAAATATGACTTTGGTTTTTGTCCATCACATCAGGTTTTTGAGATATACCATATTGCACTTTTGCTGGGAAACGTAAACTTTTGGATCAAAATTGACGGTTTAAACATGTATACATAAATTTTTTCAGCATTATAATTTGTATTTTTCTATAACCAAAAATTGTTAATATCAAATTGGAAAGTTAATGCGCATATAATATTTAAATGTAACATTGAAGGGTGAAAAAAAACAATTAATGTACGGTAGAAATAGTGCAAGTATTAAGATCAAGTAACAGTTGCATAAACTTCCTCTTTTTGGCCGATCTCTTATGTACAGCTTCTGGAATGTCTCTCATCAAACTCCAGCAGTAGTCCGCCATCATGTTCGAGTCCCATCGACCTTGGTAACGTTCTTCCATTACTTTAATGTCTTGATGAAAGCGCTCCCCTTGCTTCTCGCTCACTTCTCCCAGATTTTCTGGAAACTCGTCCAAGTGACTGTGTAAGTAGTGAACCTTGATACTCATTCTGCATCCAAGTGCTTGTAAACTCAAGAGCAGCTCTTCCACAATTTCTTGATAGTTGTCCGCTTTCTTGTTCCTAAGAAGTTCCGCACCACATTAGAGAAAGCATTCCAAGTTCTTGCCTGTGCCTCAGTCATTGTTGCAAGGAAGTGTGGATCTCTGAGTAGTGTTCTTATTTGAGGTCCATCAAAAATCCCTGCCTTTTTCTTCTCGTTGCTAAGACTTGGAAAGGTTGAGCATATATATCTGAAACACTCTCCACTATGATCAAGAGCCTTGACGAATTGCTTCATGATACCAAGTTTTATTATAATATCCGAGCAGGATAGACCTCGGAGCAACGGATTCAAGTTGATAAGTTTAGGCTTAGGAGGAGATAGGAAGAAACTGGTTCACAAATAGGGTGTTGGACGAGTGGAACAAGCTTAGCAACTTTGTAGTAAGTGCTGGAACTCTGGAAAGTTTCAAAAGGAGGCTAGATAGATTCATGGATGATAGAGAGTGGTAGTAACTCTCGACAGGAGCTGCCATGGACAGGCCACCCGGCCTATTGCAGACTCCTTATTTTCTTATGTTCTTATTTTCTTATGTTCTTATGACAAAACTAAATTAGACAGGGAGTTTAAAACTAAACGCGGTAAGGGGAGGACTCAGAAAACGACTAACTTAAATGTATACTACGCAAACAGTAGAAGTATGAGAAACAAAATGGATGATATTAGGGCCTTGGTATGTACCGAAAAAGATCGATACAATTGCATTCACTGAAACATGGATCAACCTAGACACACGTGAGTTACCAATCGAATACCAAATTGCGGGTTACAAACTGTTCCATACCGATAGGCAGACCAGGAAAGGAGGCGGAGTAGCAATCTATATTAGGGATAATCTGAAGTGTGAAATAAATAAGGAAATAAAAACTGAGCGGAATACAAAAGCAATTTGGATAGAATTAATCGACGGTAGAGAAAAATTAATCACAGGAGTAATATATAGACCTTCCAATCTTGATAGAGTCAAAGAGCGACTTATCTGGGATGAAATGCGCAGGGCTTCCATACACAACAAAGTCTGTATAGTAGGCGACTTTAACCTTGGCCAAATAGATTGGACTGACCTTACAGGAAACTCAGAATCAGAGGATTTTCTCGAGA
>NW_024741901.1:10186974-10199500 GCF_018991925.1 Homarus americanus | reverse complement strand
CTTCCTAGTCCCCTTGGTCCCTGTTCACCTAGCAACAAAGTAGGTACCTGCTGTAAATCGAAAGTTGCGAATTCGTATTCAGGGACAAGTTGTTTAGACTTCAAACTTTCCATTAATCTGTTAATTCAACAGATATTTTACGTAAATATATATACAGAATCTCCATAAATATACAAGAAAATGTATAACAATATAACCAGAGAATTTTCTTGTAAATTTCTAAAGATTTTTAACAGTGTAGCCATTACCGACAATTTATTCCAGAGAGGTCAATTCGTCGGCTTGCCTATTAACTGGGTTAAGTATCAGTGAAGATCGCAAGGCAGATGGGAGTCTTGAGATCGACAATGCGAATGTTGGTTACAGCAATTTGAAAAGTCTGGTAATTAACAGATCTTCCCATATCAGGACAGCCTAGACTGACCAGCGCAGCGAACGTCACGAGGATTGTCGCAGACATTCACGATCATCCTTTCACCAATGCGTGGTTACGACGGAACAACTGCGCCTTGAAAGATCTCGGCAGGGACAGTTGACGATGACTCCATGTAAGAGGGATCCACCAGGAGGTCTCTGCTGTCAAGGAAAGGCTAGAAGAACAACACCAGGTTAGGAAACTAAGGTTCACTGATCAGTTTGTGGGGGAGGACCTGGACTACTGGGCAACCACAGCCGTCTTCACTGCTGGAGATCTGATTACACCCTTTACAACTGGCAGCATGTGGGGCTGGATCAACTTTAACAGTATGGACGAGTTGGCGGAGATAATGTTATTTTCCTTAAAAGTGGTATGACATAGTTTACTCGAACCAATTTTACTAAATGGAAAGGATAGAGCACACTGCTAAACATAGAAACGTTTAAACTGCATGTGTGTGTACGCGCTGCCTAGCCCTTGAGGTGAACTGGGAAGCAACCTTGGGTAAGTATTACCTTGCCTGTACACAGCCTCTTCACCACCAAGACTCCTGCTGTGCCTCCTCCTGGCAACACATGGTAACTGGGTGCCTCGTGACTGAGCCAGACCAGCAGGGGACCTCAGAGCAGCAGTGGGCTCCAAAGGGACGGCACATAGGCCCATAGGTATGTGGACCTGTCCTGGCACCTGCCAACCACTGCCCCACTGTCTTGCGGATTAGCCTTGGTAGGCGTAAGGTTACGGGAGTAAATCATAAACGAAAAATCTGCGGAGGAGCACCACAGCAGAGCAGACATGTTTAGAGAGCTCCAGTAGGACCCCAACTTGTGTATAGGCGGACGTGGTGACCAAATGGGAAACCAATGAATACAACGGTGGATGAAGGAAATGCAAAATGACAGGCTACTAAGGCAAAATCCAACAAACTCAGCTATTGGCAGTCCATTGCAACTCTCCCTCTCCCCAGTCGTTGCAACTACATATGCCACTGGATCAGGAAAAGGAGAGCCAAAATGTGTAGTTGCAGCCTGATCTCCTACCTCACCACATAAATCAACTCATGCACAGCCATCATCCAGCTTCTCATCATCATCAAAATCACTATGCCCCAAAAAGTTCTTTGGCGACGGATGAATGGCGACGGTGACAAACAGAAATGACTGTTGGGTGTCTCTAGTCCCAACTCTGCTCATGGGCGGCAAAGATAAGACGGTCATTTATGCACTGGGATCTTGGCAGCAATGCAAATCGGTCCTGTCTGTGCGACTGAGCAGCCCTTTCGAAGTCGTTCTGCTCACCTCACATGGGAGAGGGCGAGAAAATGTGTCCTAAACATAGCCTGTAAGAACCAACCTGACTGGGTAAACACTCCCAGTAAGGTCATCCTAATGCATTCGAAAACATAATATTAATAACAAATCAAATCAAAAACATATTATGCATCCTCATGGAAAGTCAGGACCCCTGTGTATACTGACACAAATGAGCGCCATGAAAGAAGAACCGCCTTTGTGGCGAAAGGTATAACATCTACATTGCAGACATTAGTGAATCCTGGATCCCAGACGAGGGTCGACTTACAGAACGGGGGTCCAGCTATATACCTTCTTATGGAAGAGTAAGCCTGTTGTGGAGAAGAATTTTATTTACGGAGTTGGCTTTGCCATTCGCCAATTAATCGTTCATAGGCTAACTGAAATGCTTGTTGGGAGTCCCACTAAATCATTCACGTCATACCTTATTCATCAGTGCATAGACCCCAACACTAGATGCAGAGGATGATATCACTGAGGTCTTTTACGCCGACCTTGACAGAGTGCTAACCTCTATCCCCAGAGAAGATGAGGTTCTGCTCCTAGGTGACTTTTATGCTAGAATTGGCATAAAACAAATGTAATCAAAACAAATGTAATCCCAACGGCCTACTCCTCCTCATCAAGTGTGCTGAACACAACCTCAGTATTACCAACACCCTGTTTAGGCAGTCCGACAAGCTCAAGGGTTTTTCGAAACTCATTGAATACATTGTCAGAGAAAGAGGTCGCAGAGATTTCCTCATCACACGAACCATGCGTGGTTCAAACGACCGTGACACACATCATTGGTTGTCAGAGCCAAACACTCCCTTCACGTTGCCCCAAAACGGCGAAGGCAACAAGCCTTCAGAAGAGTCTTTAACAACAAGCGACTAGAGGATCTAGCGGTAGCACATGCTTTCAGAGAGCAGCTCAACGAAGGGCTGATAAACCAAAACCCCTGTGCCGAATGGGGTCCCTTTAAAGCTGTCATCACAAAAACCTAAAAAGAAACCCTCGGCCAGATTATAAGAAAACACCACGATTTGTCTTATGAAAACGACCCGGAAATCGTAATACTCGTCATTAGTAAACGTGCTGCTCTCCCTAACTGGCGAACAACCCTAAGTCTCGGACCAAAGCTGATACCTTCCACGAAAAGAAAGAGGCGGTTCAGCGCGAACTTCGCAAGAATGAAACATTGGTGGAAAAATATACAGTAAAACGAGAGATGCAAGAATTTTTCAATTCTATTAAAACAATGTATGGCCCAACTACTCATGGCGTGGCCCCCTCCGCTTATCCGACGGTAACTCCCAAATTATAAACAAAGGAGGCATTCCTCAGTGTTGGAACGAGCACTACCATATGCTGCTCAAGCAAAATACCGATGTGGATGTTCTGGCTACCCAGCAGGTTTCTCAACACCCATAGCTGACTCACCTCAGCGATCCTCCGTCCCTGGATAGAGGTAACGATTACCATCAGGCAGATGAAAAATAACAAAGCCAGAGGGCCTGATGGAATCTCAGTGGAGGTGTATAATGCAGGGGGACCTCTGCTTACCAGCCGTCTCCACTCTCCCCTGGAGAATATAGGGAAGGAGGAGGAAATCCCCCAAGATCAATATTCATAAGAACAGGAGAGACCGCTCAGACTGTAGCAACTACCCTAAGATCTCACTGCTGTCCATAGCTAGCAAGATTATCACCCGAGTCCTCCTGAACAGGCTAATTCTTAAGGCGGAAAACTTCCTCCCAGAATCTCAATGTGGCCTTAGACCATCACGTGGCATAACTGACATGAACTTTGCTGCCCGCCAGATACAGGAAAAGTGCGGAGAACAGTGTTGTGACTTGTACATAGCCTTCATTGACCTCACCAAGTCCTTCGACTCGGTCAACAGGGAAGCTCCATGGCGGACCCTCGGTTGTTTGGGCTGCCCATCAAAATTCATTACCATTGTGAGGTAATGGGTGAAGGAAATCCAGCCATGTCTGACATTGCTAAAACAGAGCCACATGCTGCTTTTGCGGCATTCACCCATGGAGTCAAGCATCGCTGGAATTACCTCATGCGTACTATCCCTGATATCGGACCACTCCTCCACCCTCTGGAAGAAGCCATCATTGTCAATTTTTGTTTTCAAAAATTAGTGATACACCTTCACTTAACCCAGCAGAAAGGTCAATCCTTGCACTACCACCGAGACTGGGAGGAATAGAATTGACGAATCTAGAGATTCTTGCTGCCACCGAACATCAGAAATCATGCAAGCTCATAGAAGCCCTCACTGAGCACATAATAACTCAGAATGCAACAAGTGAGATGGAGACTAGCGAATTAAACAAGATTCGACTGCCCATTACGACTGAACAACAGCACACCCAAAGTGATAAGCTGCAACAACTGATGCTGCAAGTGCCATAGAACTTGAAAAAAATTTAGCTATAGTGTAGGAGGTGGCCGCCTCGAACTGGCTAACAATGTTACCGATAAGGGCAAAAGGTTTCAGCCTTAATAAACAAGAAATTACAGATGCCATTGCTCTAAGGTACGGTAAGCCAGTAGAAGGTTTGCCCTCCCAATGTGTGTGTGGCTCATCTTATGACATCGACCACGCCATGGTGTGCAAGAAAATGGGCTTCATATGCATAAGGCAAGACGAAGTAAGGGATCTCACAGAAAATATGTTGAAGGAAATCTCTCATGATGTCAGGGTAGAACCGACCCTCCTTCCATTGGATGGTGAGAATTTCAATCACAGGACTTCAAACACATCCAACGAAGCCCGTGTGGACGTCACTGGTCGAGGATTCTCGACAAGGAGACAGCGAGCCTTCTCCGACATAAGGATTTTCGATCCCATAGCCGCATGTCACCGTAACCTAGCTCTCGATGCTGTACACAAGAGGAATGAGAAAGACAAGATGAGGGCATATGGGGAGAGAATTCTGAATGTTGATCAGAGCAGCTTCACTCGCAGAGGTGTTATCTGAACGGAAGCAGCAGCCCAGAAGTTACGTTACAGCCTGGTTGAGATGTCGACTGTCCTTCTCTTTGCCTAGGTCTGCATTGCTCTGCCTCAGGGGAACGAGAGCATCGGACCTAAATGCGACAACGGTTGCCAATATTGACTATGGGGCAACAGTCACTGACTGGCGCCTAGATTTGCTGCTCAATTAACTCAACACAGCTGGGGTAGCTACTTGTGTATTAGGATATATTATTTTAAGGTACTAAAATGGCGTCGAAGGTGTGGCTATTGGGGGAAGTTGGAGGCCACGATTAGAAAAATTAGTTGTAATAGTAGGGCAGTAGCAGGGAACCTGCAAGTTTGTGCTGGCCACCAGGCTGGAGGGGAAGCTGCCATTCACGCCATGAGAACGATATTTGAGCAGCGTGACTGTGAGGCCATTCTCCTGGTGGACGCAATAGGCTTATCCGTGCTCCAACACACAATAAAATTTGAGACAACTGAGGTCAAGCAAGTGGCGTACGCTGATGACTTTACATGAGCAGGAAAAGTGGAGGACATCTAAAAATGGTGGGACCTGGTAACATCACGTGGTCCACAAATAGGGTACCACCCAAACGCTAGCAAATCCTTCCTCATTGTGAAGCCAGATCATTATGAACGGTCAATGGAGGTGTACGGTGGAAGCGAGGTCAAAATAACAAAGGATGGCCAAAGACACCTAGGCGCAGTAATTGGTACGACGGACTTCAAGACCAAGTATGTAACGGGAAAGGCGAATGAGTGGGTTAGGGCAATCCAAAATCTGTCTGAGATTCCTAACACAGAGCCACATGCGGCATTTGCCCATGGAGTCTAGCATCGCTGGAACTACCTGATGCCCACTATCCCTGATATCGGACCCCTCCTCCACATTCTCGAAGAAGCTATCAGCGTCAATTTCATTCCCAAATTAGTGAAACACCCTCATTTAACCCCAGCAGAAAGATCACTCCTTGCACTACCACCGAGACTGGGAGGAATGAGATTGACCAATCCAGAGGAGATTGCTGCCACCGAACATCAAAACTCAGTTAAGCTCACGACAGCCCTCATGGACCACATAATAGCTCAGAACGCAACAGGGGAGGTGGATACAAGTGAAGTAAAGAAAATTCGAAGGTCCATTACGACAGAATGACAGCACGGCCAAAGTGATAAGTTGCAGCAACTATGGGTGCAAGTACCAGAGAATTTGAACAAAAAAGTAGCTATAGCACATGAGGTGGGCGCCTCGAACTGGTTAACTACGTTAGCAATTAGGGCAAATGGTTTCAGTCTCAATAAACGAGAATTTACAGATGCCAATGCTCTAACGTAAGGTAGGCCAGTAGATGGTTTGCCCTCCCAATGCGTGTGTGGCTCGTCCTATTATGTCGATCACGCCATGGTGTGCAAGAAAGAGGGCTCCATATGCATGAGGCATGACGAAGTAAGGGATCTCACAGAAAATATGTTGAAGGAAATCTGCCGTGATGTCAGGGTAGAACCGACCCTCTTTCCATTGGACAGTGAGATTTTCCAACATAGTACTTCAAAACTAAGCCCGTGTTGACGTCAGAGCTCGAGGATTGTGGACGCAGGGACAGCGAGCCTTCTTCGACATCACGATTTTTTATCCCATGGTCGCATGTCACCGTAACTTAGCTCTCGATACTGCACACAGGAGGAACGAGATCGACAAGAAGATGGCATACAGGCAGAGAATTCAGAACGTTGATCAAGGCAGCGTCACTCCTCTAGTGTGCACAACCTCTGGTGGGATGGGACCAAGTGCAAGATGGTTCTATGCCAGACTCGCAGAGGTGATATCCGAACAGAAGCAGCAGCCCAGAAGTTATGTTACAGCCTGGATGAGATGTCGACTATCCTTCTCTCTCCTTAGGTCGTCTTTGGTCTGCCTCAGGGGAACGAGAGCATCGGCCCCAAAGCCGACAACAGTTGCAGATATTGACTATGAGGCAACAGTCACTGAATGCCACATAGATCTGCGGCTCAACTAACTCAACACAGCTAGGATAGCTACTTATGTAATGGGATATTGAATATTAAGCTTATAAAGTGGTAGCGGAGGTATGGCTATTGGGGAGGCTGGAGGTCATAAAAAAAAAAAAATAAAAATTATATATATATATATATATATATATATATATAGTAAAAAAGAAAAGAAAATGTAGTAGTACTAGATCAGTGAGAGGGGAAGTGTCTGCATCGCGTTTTTTCATCTCTTTCAAATTACCATAGAAGCCTGTGAATATGTAAAGGTAATATCTCAAATGTGGCATTTGATTATACTAAAAATGTTAGTAAGATTGTCAATGAAATGTGACATTGATGATAAGTAGAAACAAAAGGAAAAATTTACTTAAGCACCTCATTCTTGCCGACCTGCTGTCTGGAACCATCACCAATCCTCTTTCCTATCAGGAACCCCTCTCTAACACGCATAAGACAACTCATATCATCGATACATGGTGTTGGTCAAGAGGTTATGCACATAGACACACCATAGAATCGATTGTTCACATGATCGAGGTGTCTAGCAGACGGTGTAGCGCGGCGTGTGTGTGGGGAGGCATTTCGTCTCTGCTCGCCAATACTGTACATTGGTTCTCATCATTCATTTTAGTTCAAAATAATTATTTAAGTTATCCATTGGTTTTTCCTAACAATACTGGCACCATAGCAATTTAGGTATAAAACGAGCCTTTTAAACCACAGAGTAATGCCTTAATGGACCGGGTAGTTCCATCATGTGTGTTCGTGCGTGCGTGTCTCCGACTTTGCCACATAACCAGGTAAGGCAAAACTGCCTGGCACAGGACTTCTGACCGAGACTGTACATGTAGTAGCAATTGCTATACATACCTGTAACTTAGACATGTATGAGTAGAACTAGGATCATAGTATGTATAATTGAGCAGACAGGGTGGGGTCTCACCATTATGTGTGAGACAGTCCTGCAGTATAGCTTACTACGATCAAAAGTGACCATTGGTGGAGCAGCGGAGGCAGGCATAGTGGTGATTGAGAGCGACGGAGGAGATTGGTGATCGGAAGTGACGAGCAGCTGGGTGGCGAGAAAAGAAAGTGTCGAATGGAAGTGACGGTTGGAAGAGTGGCAGAATAAGAGACAGTGGTGACTGGTAGTGACAGTGGTCAGATTGGTAATGGTTGGAGGAGCAGCAATGGAAGGGACAGGAAAATTGGAAGTAGTGACCTACATGGATGGTGTAAAGGCCTGGGACTTAGGGATATAAATCCCTTGCCAGCCTAATCAGGATCTTATAAAAGGAAAGTCAAGAACCATGGTTTTCTGAGGGATAACAAACAACCGTTCGAGATTGACATCTCTTTAGTATGAAAATAACACAAAACTCTGACACCACTCACACCAACATCAAATAACAAATACGGGAGTCAAACACTTACGGGAGACAACAAATAATGGAGTCAAACAATTATGGGAGTCAACAATTAATGGAGTCAAACAATTAAGGGAATTCAAACAATTGAGGCAGCTGCCTCAATTGGCGTCGGCGTTGGCGGGCCAGGTCCTGCCACTCAGGAGAGATGCCACGTACACGGACGGTGTGGAAGAAGCGATGACGTGGCAGCAGCGGTTGTAGCTGGGGTAGGTGTCCGGAGATTGACAGTCGATTTGTGAAGGTCTGGGGAAACAGCCCATGAGTCCAGGACCTATGATGACATCACAACCAAAATTTGAACAAACAGCGGGGTTGTACAGCTGTACTGACGGCTGGATAGTGTCTGGTGTGTGTCACGGCAGCAGTCACGTTCTCACCTCCGTCTACCACCCCCCCCCCCTCCCCCTAGTGGGGGTCGCGAACCAGCAAACGAGCGGCGGACAACCATCTTGCTCGTTACCGCCCTTACAGATGGATTCATTGAAGAGAACAGATTTGAAGATTTGAATATGAAGGACTCTTGTCATACCATGTACAAATGTTATTGTTATTGTTTTGTTGAAAATTGTATTGTTAATTGAAATTACAGTTACAAACGTAGTTGTTGTTCCTCTTATTGACCTACCAGTACAAAAAAAGCAAGCCGACGCATAATCATATCTCTAACAACTGGGGGCCTGTCCTGGAGGCTTTGTGTAATCCTGGGTTCATGAAATACTGAACAATGGCATGTGAGTGGGAAAGGTGTATTGTGTATTGGTGAACATATAGGGCATAAGAGAGAAATACTACAGGAATTTGTTCAGAAAAGGGTGAAAGAAAATAGGGAAAGAGAAGAGTGAGCTAGCAAGAGGGAAGTGGAACAACAGAAAGCAATATGCAAGGACAGAAAGAAATTAATTGGCAGAATTGAAAAGGAAAAAACAGGAAAGAGAAGTGGAAATATTAAAACTGGGGAGTGACCACGGCAATAGCAACGATAATGAGGCTACCAAGGCAGTCTGTTTGAAGCTCCCATAGTTTGACGATGCAGTGGAAGATATGGACGCATTTTTGAAACGCTTCGAATGCTTCGCAAAATGTCAAAAGTGGAGTGATTAAACGTGGGTGGTAAGTAATTGAGCCACTTACAATTGTTTTCAACTTAATTTAATTTCCATACATTCGTACACATGAATTATTTGGATAACATACCTTAAAGGCTTACCTTTAATGATGGTTAAGAGAATTTGGAGGATATAAGCGGCGATGAGGCAAGTAGAGGCTGGCAATGTTCCAACACATACATGGAATTCTTTTAAAAAGAACAATAAAATTCTTCATATGCTGTTTCATATGGAGGATATCTTATAAAAAATATTATTCCTTTGCAGATTTCTACAATTTATGTACATCAAATTCTTTTTTTTTCTTCTGGTTTCAAAATATTGTTCCATCGTAGTATGCATCGGGCTCGGGTGAGAGCACCAAGGAAATCACCGACGTTCCAATAATGAATCGCACATGATTTTTGTTTTTTAAAGCACTGAGTGCTCCTTGCAAAGCGACCATCGGGATACCACAGCAGCATGTACACGACGGCAGTTCTTGCATTTGGCCCTTAAATCAATGTAATTTTTAGGACGTTATAAGGAACGGACTTTGATCATAGAGAAAGAGAAAATAGAGAAGTTAAAGAATGCGGGGCAACCAAAGACGAAGAAGCAGGTGCGTTCATTCATGTGTTTGTGTGGATATTATCGTAGTTTTATACCAAATTTTGCAGATATAGCAGCTCCTCTGATATATCTGTCTAAGATGGGACGGCCAAACAAGGTGACCTGGAGATCCCACCAAGAGAAGGGATTTAAGACACCAGACCGGACCGAATGTTGGAGTGGGAGCAGTGCTGTTGCAAGATGGGAAGTTGACATATTTCCTGTCGCCTACTGTATACTAGTAAGAAGTTGTTGCCTCGGGGGAAGAACTAATCCGTGACTGAACGTGAGTGCTTGGCCATTGGATTGGCAGTTAAGAAGTTCCCAAAATATTTGTATGGGCAAGAATTCAGGCTGGGAAGTGGGAAGATAATGAGTTGGGCTCTCTATTGGCAGACTTTTAAAATGAAGATAGAGAGTATAAAAGGGTCCGAAAATATAGGAGCAGATTATTTAAGCAAACAGTAAAATTATTGGACAATTCTTCTTATTTGGAAAATCGATTATTTTCTTAGGGGGTAAGCTGTCAGGATGAATAGCCAGTGTTCGACGTAACAGCAATTTGCCACTTGTTGGGCGCCAACTTCAACAGACGGTGGTATGGTAGGCAGGCGGGGAGGGTGAGCCGGCAGTCAGACAATGAATGCTTTATTGTACAGGTCAGGTCGGTGGCGAAGCCCAACACCTCCTTTGATTTTTAATTTAGCATATGCCCTGGCTAATAGCAGGATGGGAGAGCAGTGGACCCTGGTGGCTGAGTGTTAAGCAATATAGCATACCACAATCAAAAGTTATCATTGACGGAGCAGCGACGGCAGGCATGGTGGCGATTGAGAGCGACGGAGGAGATCTGTGATCAAAAGTGACGAGTAGCTGGATGGCGACGGAAGGGACAGTGTCGATTGGAAGTGACGGGTGGAAGAGTGGTAGAAGAAGAGAGTGACAGTGACAGTGGGCAGAGAGGTAACAGAAAGAACAATGGCGATTGAAGGTAACGGCTAGGGCAGTGGTTCCCGAACACAGGGTCGCATAGAGGTCATGGGGTCGCATAAAGCTCATAGTCCTGGTGTCAAGGACTGAAGGACGTGGCCGACAGGTGCTGTCTCGTTAAGTCGGGACCATAAATAATGGTCAAGGGAATAATTCAGTTACTCTCCTTGTGTCAAGTTAGGTCAGTCCAGGGAAGGCGAACGCTAATGACACGTTATGCAGCAGACAATTCGCACTCCTACCTTTGAATTGTTCTCAGCTCAATGCACTCTGTACTTCCTATGGATGCAGACCAAAAATGGCAACAAATATTCATTGAGTTGCTTACTGAATCTTTGGATTTTGTTCAGTTTCTGCTCAAGACAGATGTAAAACAGTGTGGCTCTTTTGTCCTCGAAATAGAAGAATTACAGGCTGACAACGAGGCAAGGGTGATTTTTGTCATCTATGGTGACATATCAATGTTTTGGGTATTTATCAAATTGACATTCAGCTGTTAAAATTCGAACTATTAAGGTTCTGATATAATTTGGAAGTCTGTGAGGCATCTTTCTCGTCAATGGGATTTATAAAAAAAATATCACCGTAACCGTATATCAAGTTTAAACTTAGAAAATTGTGTACTATGTTGTTTAATCACATTAATATACCCCCAGTTAACAGAAAATTTATTAAATGATAATGCACATACGTTACATATAAATTAAGACTGATGTAACATGTAATGAAAATTAATTATATGATGATGCACACAAGTCACTTACGGAAAATACGTACAGTATGACAGAGATGTAACTAAGAAAATTGCATGTTGTGTTGCTTAACCATGACAAAGTTGTAGCCTCTTTCTGCCAGTGCTTAGTTTTAGACTTATCAATTTGTAATACATTTTCCTTACTTGTTTTTCCAGTTAAATACGTATATCAATACAATATGTCCGTATTTACTTTAAGGATCCTCATATATACAGCATACTGTATGTAATAACTTGGGGCCGCACTGGATAGGCGACAGTACTAGACGGGGTCGCACTGGAAAATGCTTCGTAACCCCCCGAGTTAGAGGAACGGCGACGGAAGCCACAGAAAAATAGTATGTTGTGACCTTTGTGAAAGAAATCTGTGAAGAGAACAGATTTGAAGATTTTAATGTGAAAGACTTGTCATACCATGTGCATATTATGTTTTAATTATTGTTTTGTTGAACATTTTATTGTTAACTGAAAATACAGTGACAAACATAAACGTTGACCTATCGGTACATAAAGCAACCCTACACACATATAATCATATCTCTGACACACCATAACCTTATTGTATCTCTGTCTGGTATTAACACTGACCATAATGTACTATATTTGGAAAGAAGCTGAAGGCACTTTATGATATTTTGTTTTCCATTTTGCTAGTCCTTTGTGCAGGCAGGCGGTTGTTTAACCTTTTTTTTAACCATTTCTTGAGCATGTACTGAGCACTAGTTGTTGTAATTAAGTGGAAGACATCAACACACGTTTGTTACAATCTTTATCACCACCATTTTTGTTTTCTTTGTTCAATCAAACCATTAAATGATTCGATCCGGCTGGAGGAAACCTTGTTTTGCACCCAGTGCAGTTAAATCACCTCAGGGAAAAGAACCGCACCTGATGAATCAACAACAAAATGCTATGGCAGCATCCACAG
>NW_024741901.1:10047914-10186874 GCF_018991925.1 Homarus americanus | reverse complement strand
AATTGAATGTTATTGCAACGACCAAAAAGCCATCAAGGCTCTAGTTACGTACTTGTCTGCGCTGACCACTTCTCGAGATTTGTGGTATTAGCACCATTGCAGAACAAGTCGGCCAAATCAGTGACTCTTCTTTCCTCTTGTTTCACCTTAGTACAACCCATGTTGCATTGCTTTCTTCCCTTATCATATTAATGTATATCAACTCCACTGTAAAATATATATATACTTATAATATAAATGTAAAAAAAATAAAATAAATAAATAGATAACGGAGTGACAACCATGGTAACATTCTGATATGTTCTTACTACCACCATGTTAGCTGTACTACTGCAGATGATTTACAATGTTACATAATACTTCATTGAGATTAATGTACAGTATATTACGTGCCGTTAAGAGTGCTCAGGCTCTCAACTGACTCAGTCCTGTCAGTATTGTTATTATTATCGACTCTGTGTCTGCATTTTTCTGACTAAATAAACTGTTTCAATATCAATATCCAAATCCCCCTAACAGCACCAGCAGGGCGATGGCCTAATGTGTTACCCTACAAAACCAGCAGGGAGACGGCCTACAACCTTGTGTTACCCTACAACACCAGCGAAGAGACGGTCTACAACCATGTGTTCCCCTTACAATGCCAGCAGTGAGGCAGCATACAAATTATTATTTCCCCACAACACCATCAGGGAGACAACCTAAAACCCTTTGTTGCCCCTACAACACCACCGTGGACATCGATGAAGAGATTCAACATCGGATCAGTTGTGCATATTAAGCCTTTGGCAGACTTCGAACCCATGTCTTCATCTGTAGGGAGCTGAAATTATCAACAAAGATGCACGTACATCGAGCAGTGGTCCTCTCCATCTTGCTGTATGGCAGCGAGACATGGGTCACATACAGAAGGCACCTCAAGGCACTTGAAAACGTTCAACAACGTCGTCTACATTCCATCCTCCGAGTTCGCTGGGAAGACAAGAGAACAAATGCCAGTATGTCTCTGACACCAACTGTAGGAGCATCGAAGCTAACATTATCCATGAACAACTACATTGGACTGGCCATGTTACCCACATGGACGAAAGTAGACTGCCAAAGCAGCTACTTTACAGTCACCTCAAGAATAGTAAACGTAACGCTGGCAGGCAACTGAAAAGGTATAAGGATAGTCTTAAGACAAACCTGAAAAAAGTGCCTAATCGTCCCCCTCACCTATAAGACATATTACTCCACACCGTAACACTTAGAGGAGCATCCCATGAGGTGTCAATACGTTCGAGATAGCCCGACTGCAAACAGAGGGAGACAAGCGCCAGCACCAACGCCAACGTTATATACATGTACAACATCTGAGAAAGACCCTGCCGGTCCCGTATCGTCCTCTTTAGTCACCTTAAAACTCACCAACGAAGGTGACATCCTTAATAACTCATATCATGGTCTCATAGCTGGATGATCGTCATACTCGATTCAGAGTGACAGCAGAGTAGTAGTAGTAGTAGTAGTAGTAGTAGTTGTAGGGAGAACACATGGTTGAAGGCCGCCCCCGTGCTGGTGTTCTAGGGGGAACACTTGATTGTAGTGTGGATACATAACTGTAGGTTGCTTCCCCGCAAGTGTTATAGGGGGAACACATGGTTGTATGTGTTTTAACCCTTTTCTTATAGACATAACTATTTATATATATATGTGGGTTAATATATTTATATTATGTAATTATCAACCCCTGTAATTTTCTGTAGCTGTGAGGTAGCATGTTCAAAGCACGTGATGGGTAAGTTCCACGTTCTAGACGTATCCTGAGAATACCCTAGGTCAGCTATCTTGGCCTAAATCCACGAGCAATATCTACTTAGTTCTCACTACAGTCGGACGTCCTTAGAACCTATCCCTGATAGCTCCGTCCTTCCCATCGCCCTCACAGTTACAGTGACTATTACGGTGATTATCCTTTGGACAGTGTACATAGACTCTTTTGATAGTAAACTAAGAAAAGGAACCCAATAAACTTTTATCTATATTCTAGTTCGTCTAGAATATAAGGTAACAGCCTCACAAGTGCCTCTTAGGAGTGTGACCATCCAGCAAGGTTGTTCCATATATGAAAGCTTCACAAGTAGATGTCATAAAACAGTAACAGTCTCCCCACTGGTATTGTAGGGGAGATACATGGTTGTAGGCTGCTTCCCCGCTAGTGTTATAGGGGGAACACATGGTTGTAGGCCGCCTCCTTGATCGTGTTGTAGCGGGACACACGGTTGTAAGCCATCTCTCCGCTGGTGTTGTAAGGGGTAACACATGGTTGTAGGACGTCTCCCTTCTGGTGTTGTACAGGAGATACTTGGTTGTAGGCCGTCTCCTTGCTGGTGTTGTAGGAGGAACATATGATTGTAGGGGGAGCATATGGTTGTAGGCTGCCTCCCCGCTAGTGTTGTAGGGGGAACACATGGTCGTAGGCGGTCTCCCTGCTGGTGTTGTAGGAGGAAAATATGGTTGTAGGCCGTCTTTCTGCTGATGTTGTAGAGGGAACACTTGTTGTAGGCCGCTATCCCTGATGGTGTTGTCGGGGGAACACATGATTGTAGGCTGTTTCCCTCTTAGTATTGTAAGAGAACACATGGTTGTAGGCTGTCACCCTGCTGGTGTTAGAGGCCGTCTCCCTGCTGGTATTGTAGGGGAACACATGGTTGTAGGCTCATCACCCTGCTGTGGTGTTGTTGTTTCCTCCCTGCTGGTGTTGTGAGAACTATGGTTATGAAACTGCTGAATTGACACAGCTGTCTGCTGCTGGTGTTGTAGGGGGAACCTTGATTCAATAGACTCTCTCCCTGCTGTGGTGTTGTAGGGGGAACGCATGGTTGTAGGCCACCTCCCCGCTGGTGTTGTGGGGGGGAACACATGGTTGTAGGTCGTCTCCCTGCTAGTGTTGTGGGGAACCTTACATGGTTGTGGGTCGTCCTGCTCGTGTTGTAGGGAACACACGGTTGTGAGCCGCCTCTCCGCTGGTGTTGTGGGGAACACATGGTCATGGGCCGGTTCCCTTCTGGTGTTGTAGGGGCAGCCATTATGGGCTGTCAACCTGCTGGTGTTATAGGGGAACACATGGTTGTGAGCTATACCCTCCTGGTGTTGTAGGGGGGGACACATGGTTGTAGGCCGTCTCCCCACTGGTGTTGTAGGGGGAACACATGGTTATAGGCTGTCTCCCTCCTGGTGTTGTAACGGGGACACATGGTTGTAGACCGTCTCCCCACTGGTGTTGTAGGGTGAAACATGGTTTTAGGCCGTCTCACTGCTCGTGTTGCAGGAGGGACACATGGTTGTAGGCTTTCACCCTGCTGGTCTTGTAGAGGAACACATGGTTTTAGGCTGCTTCCCTGCTGGTGCTATAGGGGGAACACAAAGTTGTATGAGGAAAACATGGTTTAGGCCGCCTCCTCGCTGGTGTTGTAGGGCAACACAAGGTTGTAGGCCATCTCCCTGATGGTTTTGCAGGGCAACATATGATTGTAGGCCGTCTCCTCGCTGGTGTTGTAGGGGGAACACATGGTTTCAGACCGTCTCTCCGCTGGTGTTGTAGGGTAACAAATGGTTGTAGGCCGTCTCCCTGCTGGTTTTGCAGGGTAACACATGGTTGTAGGCCGTCTCTTTGCCGGTGTTGCAGGGGGAATACATAATTGGAGGCCTTCTCCCTACTGGTGTTGTAAGGGGAACACATAATTGCAGGCCATCGCCCTGCTGGTGCTGTTAGGGGGATTTTGATATTGATATTGAAACAGTTTATTTAGTCAGAAAAATACAGACACAGAGTCGATAATAATAACAATACTGACATGACTGAGTCAGTTGAGAGCCTGAGCACTCTTAACGGCACGTAATATACTGTACATTAATCTCAATGAAGTATTATGTAATATTGTATATCATCTGCAGTAGTACACCTAACATGGTGGTAGTAGGAACATATCAGAATGTTGCCAAGGCAAGTAAATCACTGTGGGTGCGCGTGATCCAGGTATATGCTGATAACCACAAGGAAAGAAGATGTGAATTACACGAAAGCGCTTGGGAACTTCGTGTTTTCTTCTTTTCTTGTGGTTATCAGCATATATATATATATATATATATATATATATATATATATATATATATATATATATATATATATATATATATATATATATATATATATATATATATATATATATATATATATATATATATTACAGTAAAGTTGATATACATTAATATGATAAGGGAAGAAAGCAATGCAACATGGGTTGTATTAAGGTGAAACAAGAGGAAAGACGCTATCAGTATCATGTCTTCGTGGCAAATATAATTATTGCAGTGGTAATTTGTATCTACCTACATGACAATTTCTGATATAATAGTTTTGTTGGCACAATAAAAGTAGGAAAAAAGTAGATATTACAAAAATATTAATACTTAGACAATAGATATTTTTTAAGCTATGAGTTAAAGGAAGTGGGCGTAGTCTTTGCTCGGATGGGTGGGGGTAAGTTGTTCTACACCTTCACATCGAGATATTTTTTGGAGGTCTGGGACTCAGAGGAACGCATGGGGGGGTGGTCTTCGTAGCTCTGGGTGTCTGAAGTTGTATGTCTGATTATTCCGGAAATGGAAACTATTATTGTCAATCAAGTGATAGACTAATTTGTAAAAAAGAAATAGGGCACAGCAGTAGGTGTTAATATCCTCGAATTATAAAATTGTCATTATAGCAAATTGTTCGTTAGTGTGGTCATTTTTTTTTTCAAGTAGGTCATTGTCCGCACAACTCTCGTTTGCGCAGTAATCAGGTGTTGTGTTTTTGTAGAGCCAGCCCCCCATAGTGTGTGACAGTGTATCAAGTGTTGGTAAACAAGATTAGAATAGATTTCTTTCATTGCTGCAAGAGTGAGTGACTGACGAGTGTGATACAGGATACCGCACTGTTTATTGACTTTACTGAGAACGGCTTGTATGTGGTTTCTCCAGCTTAGTTTCTCATCAATAATAACCCCAAGGAATTCAGTATTGTAGTCACTTTTGAGGACTGTATTACCAAAGCACAATGGGTCCAAATCTGGGGGTAAGTTTTTCCTTCTGTGAAAGATTGTGTAGTGGGTTTTTTCTGGGTTTAAAGTCAGTTTATTGCGTATTACCCAAGTCCTGTCTTTACTCAATTCAGTGTCCATAGTTCTCATCAAGGAATGGAGATCTGAGTTGCTGGCATGGGGATTACTATCGTCTGGAGATAAATTGCATTTGACGAGTGTGCTGGCGTGGATTATATCGTTTATACAACAAGAAGAGTACGGTACTGAGAATGGAGCTTTAAGGGACGCCATACAAAATTGGTGAGGAGTCAGATTGCTGGTTATAATAGCAGACATACTTCTACCAGTTAGACATATATGAGGTAAACCAATAGTGGATTAAGCCCCTAACGCCGTTATGTTCAGGCTTTGACAGGGGGATGTTATGGTCGGCAGTATCAAAGGCTTTAGAGAGGTCCAGGAATATTCCGACTGAATTGACTGCCATCAAAGGAGCTTAAGATGTCCTTAGTAAAGGATAGCAGAGCGCTCTCAGTTGACCTTCGAGCTCTAAATCCAAACTGAGAGTCTGTGAGGATGTTATTGACACAGCAGAAGAAATTAAGTCTACTACATGCTAGCTTCTCCAGTATCTTACTTAAGGCTGGGAGGACTGATATGGGGCGGTAATTCTTGAAGAGACCTTTGTCCCCAGAGTTTTTATATGCTGGGCGAACTTTAGCAATTTTCAGTTTATCCGGAAAGACACCACTAGTGAAGGAGGAGTTACAAATGTGTAAGAGAACAGTGTCATGGCCACTACTGTATAATCCTCATCTTCCAACAGTACTTCAATCCCTAGGCCCATTAATCAGACTCACGTTCCGAAATAACAGCTTTGGTTAACAGACAAGAATCATGTCGACAAACTTTTGCTACTTCCAGCTGACAGTTGACTATGACATTTTCATACCATGCATCCAAGGAAACTATTCCTTAAATCGTGTAATCAGGGTTCGAAGTAGCTTAATTACAAATAACATTTAATATATTTACAATAAAGAAGAGTATAGACAATAATGCTGCATGGTTCTGTGACCCAACTAATTTAATAGCTTATCTGCCCTAATTCCATAATATGGCTCTCCCTCCGTCCACAAAATATCACCCAACATTCACCTTTAATACTGGTGAACAAATTAATACCAAAAGCTGAGATACACGACGATTGAAATAAGATATAGTCACATCCCTGGTTTCAAGTTTGCACCCTGTGTCTGTCTGGAGGGAGAGAACTTCTAGAAAGACGACAACAGTGCATCTTTCATAAATGAATATTAACTCAAAAATTCTTCATGTAAACATATAATATTATGTGGTTACAAAAGATTATGAATTACATAGAATCAAAACAATTCACATCCAATGCAAAAAATAAACAAATTATGTTTGGTTCATAGAAAAGTGCTCTTCCAACGGTGACTGATACAAAATGAATATACAGCACACATCTTAATATTATATAAATACATAGACACATGTAGCAACAGATAGTAATAAGTTGGCTACTTTCTTGAGAAAGCTCATTGCTATATTGTCGTCGTCTGCTGCTACATCTTTGGACATTTTTATGATGGTCAATAATTATTCATCTGCCGCGAGAGGGAATAAGAACAGCTCATTTTGCTGATTGTTTTGCAGGATCTAAATTTCTAATGGTAATCATAGATGCTCTCTGCACGATTTTTGCCAACATTGATTATAAAATCACTGAAGTGTTTGGCATTGAGGGAGGGTTCCGTTACAACTGTATCATTTATCATAAAAGCTGGGGGGGGGGGGTTGAGTGTTCCTCTCCTGAATAGAATTGATATTCCCGGTTTTCTTACTGTTTCCCGATGTTGACTGGAGCGTATGTGTACAATAGCTACGTCTGGCATTTCTAACTGCTTGAGTAACTCTATTTCTGATACTTCGGTAAGCATCACCGAAAGTTATGTGTCTTTTTACAAATTTTCTTTGAAGTTTGTGTTTTTCGTTTATCATTGCCTTGATTTCATTTGTAATATAGGGTTTGGAGATAGATACAGTTTTTTACGAACTTAGTTTTGAGCTGGAAGCATTTATCAAAGCAAGCATTGAAGATACAAGAGAAGTTGCAGCAGATCACGTTAGGGTTGTCGTAGGCATAGACAAGACCCACTTAGCATTCATTAAGTTGTTTTCGAACAGGAACATGTTGTCGGTGCAGTAGTCTCTGTATTTTATTGTGACTTTGCTAGACCTTTCAGATCTTGTGACTGTTTTATACATAGCAAAAATTGGGGAAGTGATCTGAGATATTGTTATAAATAATTCCACTTGCAAGATTGTTAGGAGTGTTGTTAGTCCAAATATGATCTATCACAGTGGCAGAGGTGGCAGTTACTCTAGTATGTTTGGTTATTGTGTTGAAGAAGAACTTAGAATGACAGGTAGCAAGAAGGTCCATTATTGAGGTGTCCGTCTCTTATTTTAGTAGATCAAGGTTGAAATCTCATGTAACGTATCAAAGTTTCCTCTCTGAATTTATGATAGAGATAAGGTCTAATAATTTATCAAGAAAGTTGCTTACATTGGTGTGGGGTCTTCTGAAGTTTATTCCAACTAAGATAATTTGTGTGTCGTTACCTAATTCAGTGAAAACACTCTCCATAAACTCTTCCTAAACCTTTAAATCATGTCTTACGGAAGTGTTATACTTAATATCAATATACTTGTACAGAACTGACACAGTGTCTAGTATACTGTAATAGGGATGTTATACAAATGTTCAGCATCGTTAGTGAGTCTGGTGTCACAGAACCCAAGTACATCAAATATGTTGGCAGTAGAAGATTTACACTGATCTAAATGGGTCTAAGTGAAGGGGAATACTGCTGATGTTATGGCTAATTAAGGAGACGAATGAGATAGTATAAAAATAGTGCGAAGCTCGGGAGAGTCAGGAAAGTAATAGTTTCAATTGGGGTTGTTGTAACCCAGTGAGTTTTGTAGAAAGGCATCAGAGTCAATATGACGGAGTATTGTGACGACACCATGGGTGAATGGGGCGTAACACATACGGTCCAGTACATCATCTGTGTCGGAATATTGGTACTGATTAAGGAACAGCAAAAAGTCAGGGCCACTGAGGTGTGAAAAAGGAAGGTCAAAGAGAGTTATAATAGTGAGGGTAGACGTGTAGTACCCGTGTTGGCAGGCAGGGGGGGAGGAGGGGAACCCAATAGGTGATAGCCAGGATGGGGGCCTTTTTTTTGTAGAGAAAGGAGGGGTGAATGAAGATTAGAGGTGGGGGAAGGAAGTTTTACTTCGGAAATTGGAAAAATTTAGGTGGAGGTACGACAAGGCGGGCTGACCGCCTAGCTAAGCTAATGGTGTGTTAGGGTTGTGTCATGGGTTAGTTATTGTATGTCGATACAGGCACTAGACATCCTACCCTATCACATATGGGTGCCTTGAGGGCCTTATTTCATATTCCGCCGACCCTACTGGCGGATGCTGGTCTAGGGAGGTTGTCTATCGCCTGGCCGTATAGATCGGAGGTGGTAATGGACCTTTAGAGATTTGGTAACTTTTGGGGAACCATGTATGGTTGTTGTAGTTATCTGGTGGGAGTCTTTGAAGGAGTTCTTGCTCTGATCGTTCTATCTTTTGCTAGACTCTGCTGGCCAGGGTGTGCAGCTGCTGGTTGATGGGTTTTATTCTCAGGTCTCTATATATCTCGGCTGTGGTTCTGGTGAAGGGGTATCTTTCACCTGTGACGAATTTTAGGGCTTCATTTTGGACCACCTGTAATTTTAATATTTTAGTGGTGCTCATAGTATGAAGAGGTATTGCTGGGTAAGTTAATACCGGGATGATAAATGGTGTCACCAGGCGGAGTTTTATTTTCTCAGGAAGCCCTTTAAAGCGGTATAGTAATCTCAGCTCTCTTCTTGCCTTTTCCTTCCCGGTGTGGACATGATGGGAGTAACCTGTCGTAGATATATGCAGGCCCAGGAGGGTGCCTCTGCTTTTGTATTCTATTTGGGCATTATTGGTTACTAATAGATGGGTTTTCCTTCTGCATGAGGGTATCACTGTGAATTTCGGGAGACTGGTTTGTTTTTCCATTGCTTTTCGTAATTATTTATCATTTCTAATTTCCGCTTGGTGTTGTCGACCTGTAACGCTTGCGATTTTCCTTGATATGTTGTTATTTGAGTGATTTCATCTGCATACATAATATCTTTGTTACCTATTCTAGTGAGAGGCGGGGTGTCACTTGTGTAGATAATATATAGGGTGGGAGAGAGGACGCTGCCCTGAGGGACTCCGCTCATGAGTGGAAAGGTCTCTCCTTTGTGTTGTCCTACCCTCAGTCTCGCATTTCTGCGGTCAAGAAAATTGCACAGTGGCTTTTCAATGTTGGCGGGAAGTCCAAGTTGGAGGAACTTATATTTTAGACCGTCATGCAAGTCTTTGTAAAATGCCTTCGCTACATCCCGGAGAGTTAGATTACATTGTATACCACTCGCCGCGGCTCTGGCTATGTTTTCACATACCAGGACTATCGCTGTTGTGGTGGACTTCCCATTCTTGAACCTGAATTGTCTGCAGTTGACTCTGTTGGTTTTTTCCAGGTGATATCTCAGACGGTTATTGATGATTTTTTCTAGGGTTTTTCCAGGTACTTCGAGGAGGGAGATCGGTCTGTAGTTTAGTAGGACGGCGGGGTTCTTTCCTTGTTTTGGTGTTAGGGTAATAGTGGCTTGGGAAGTAACCCGAGGCCAGGCAAGCGTTCATTGTGGTTCTCAGTCTCTCCATGGCCGAGTTGTTTATGTGGCTGAGGATCTCCTTGGTGATGCCTGAATAGCTAGGGGCTTTATTTTTGGTATTGGAGATGGCTGTGTTGAGTTCTTCCGAGGTGATTGGTTTGGACAGTGGGCTGTCCACTCTCAGATCCTCCCATATGATTTCAGGAGAAGGCTGAGTGCGGTGCGTCTGACCCCGGAGTTCATCAAGGACGAGCTCTTCTTGGGTACCATCAAATCCCCTGTACTCCTCATTTGTGATTCGGAAGATGTTCCTCCATATGTCCCTGAATATGGGTTCTTTGTCTTGATCGTCATATATTTTACTTCCAGTGTGGTCAGTTATACTGTACATGGTGACTCATTGCGGCTGGAGCCCTTCAGTCTCTTAACTCGACACCAGAACCCTCCGGGGTCATTGTATGTATGTGAGAGTTGTTAAACTATTTCGGCCCAAATGAGGTTGCTTAGTTCCAGAGATCTTGTTTTTATTTCCTCCCGAATTCTTCTGTATACAATGTAGCTTACGATTTTCCAACCATGGGTCTCGGCTTTCTGTTGTAGCAGTTGGAATTGGTTTGTGAGGGCGATGAGTTCTGGAGTCTGTCGTGGGTGTGGGAGAGTTCTGTTGCGTTTGAGAGGCGTGGCCTCCTGGTAGGTTGTTCCAATGGCTTCACACCATGTGTTGATTTCTTCTTTTGTTTTGTTCAACGGCTGGTTGTCTATGGTCTGCAGGATTGTCATGTCTTGGGCCTCAAGTTTGGCTGTAGCTTTTTCGTTGAATAGTTCCCAGTTGGTGTGCTTGGCGATCCTCTGTGGTGGAGCTGGTATAGTTATTGGTGTTGTGGGGATGGTCATGATCATAGGTCGCTGGAGGTTACAGGACCTTGTTCAAAGAGGTAGTTGTGGAAGCATCTGACGTTTGTTATTGCTATGTCTGGAGTAGTGGCTGAGTTCCTACTGTAGAACGTGGGGAAGTCCGGGCCTATTATACTAGGCAATAAATAAAAAAATATATAAATCCGTAACATGGTTCAGAGTAGCTTCCTTTTGTTAATTTTGAGGTGCTGATTTCAAATCTGGCAATAAAAATTCTCTGGCACGTACAGTTTATTTGTTATACAAGAAAATAAATCTTACAAATACAAAAACTGAAAAATAATATTTTTCCTTTTATTCCTGTTTTTTTTGTCCACGTCATCACACTAAAATTCAATAAAGAATGAAAACAATCATAAGAAGACACAAAAAGTATTAAATTAGCCACTGTATGGGCATTTGTTATTTTATTTCATACTTTTATGTGTTGTATTGTCCTGCGATTGTAAAAACCAGCAATAGTCCCCATCATGGCAGGATCCCATCTACCCTGGTACCTTTCCTCCATACGTCTAATGTCCTGATGAAATCGCTCTCCCTGTTCATCACAAACCGTCTCCAGATTCTCAGGAAAAAAGTCCAAGTGCAAGTGTAGGAGGTGGACTTTCAAAGACATCCTGCATCCCAAGTTTTTGTAGTTCTTACGAGTTCCTCTACAAGTTGGCAATAGTTTCTTGTTTCCAAGAAACCCCTTGACTACAGATGTGAAGGATTTCCATGCAGCTACCTCATTTTCAGTCAGTTTGTTTTTAAAGTCGTCATCGTGAAGTAACTTTCTAATCTGTGGGCCAACAAAGATACCTTCTTTGACTTCAGCGTCACTGAGCTGTGGGTTATTTTCCCCTCAAGTACATGAACCTATCACCTTGTTTGTCCATAGCCTTCACAAAATTCTTCATTAGTCCCAGCTTCATGTGTAAAGGAGGTAGAAGTACATTGTTTGGGTTTACCAAGGGAGTATATACAACGTTGCTTTTTCCTGGAACAAACTCTTCTCTCTTTGGCCATTCCTTTGTTTTGTAGTGTTTTTCTGTTGCTCTGCTGTCCCATAACACAGAAAACAGCAATATTTCGTGAACCCTCCTTGAAGGCCGAGTAGAAGGGCTATAACCTTCAAATCGCTGCAGATCTGCCATCTATACTCCTTGTATTTAATAGCGGTCATTATTTTCTCCATACTATCATACGTTTCCTTCAAACCTACAGAATGTGCTACTGGAACTGAGGGCTTCTGGTTCAAATTATGCAACAATGCTGCTTTCAAACTAAACTTGGAGGAATCTATGAAAAGCCGCCATTCCTTTGGGTCATGTTTTTCTCCCAACTCTGACAGCAGTCCATCTACATCAGTATACACACAGAGGGAATCCTGCATACTGTAGAAGGAAGATAAGTAATATTTATTTTCCTAAAAACAGAAATTCTTGTCTGTTTCTATAGAAAGTTCCATTCCTTCTGTCTTGATGCTAAGAGTTCGGGCTGCTGTTTTGACAGAGGGAGATCACGTACAAGATTATTAAGTTCACGTTGTTCTATAAGATGTGATTCATTGGAAGTCTGGTCAATGAAAGGAGGATCATGGGGTGATTCTGGAATTTCTTCCTCAATTTCTTCATTCGAAGTTGAAAGCTCTTCCAAATTAGCCGGTGGTGTAGGTTTAGGGAGACCTTCTCTGCGAGGAACGGGCCTTATTGCCGAAGGTACACTCGGAAACCATATTCTCTAGCCCACCTGGGACGGTGCAGGAGGTTAGTACAGTGTCCTTTCTGGACTGGGGGCCCACTCTAACTATCACGAGGCAACACACGCACGAACACACACAGTCATAGTAAGGCTGTATAGATGACATTATGTATAAATATTGTATATGGCATTTTATACTCTGCATTATCTTCATTATATATGAACAAGAAGAAAAATTACCATAGGTTGTAGTTACGAAAGTATGAATGGAAATAAACACTTCCAAACCACCCAGTGTGTCCACACAACGTTTACAGCACTTGTGTGTGTGTGCCAGACCACGATGCTTCCACCAAACCCCATCATTCGCGTAACTATATGAAAAATTTTGTTTAATTTAACTACCTATTTCAAAAATCTTAAATTACATGTGGATCAGTCATTCCTCATTTGACACACTTATAGTGTAATTGTAAGAGCGGAAACGATCTTCCTGCTCGTTACCGCTGCTAACTCTCTCGTTTGCTGGTGCGACCAAGACTTGGGGGGGGGGTGGACAGAGGTAAGAACGGCAGCGGCTACCTGTGTCACAGGCAGATTCACCCCAGCCGCCATACAGTCACTATCTAGCTACCCGGCTGTTCGTCAAATTCTGGCTGTGATCTCATCATAGGTCCTAGACTCGTGGGTTGTTTTCCCAGACCTTCGCCTGTCGACTGTCAGTTCTCTGGACATCAACCACTACCGCTGTTCCTCTCCACGGTCTGTGCCCCGGTGTTTCGTCTCCTGTATCAAGACATCTGCCTCTGTCGTTCGAGTGAGGAAGCCTGTATGGACCATCATCCCCCAGGGCCACTGCCGTAGGAAATATATGTTTATTGTTTAATTCTATCAGTTGTTGACTCCCATTAATTGTTTGATTCTATTAATTGCCGACTCCCATTAATTGTTTGCTCCCTTTAATTGTTTGCTTCCATTAATTGTTTAACTCCATTAACTGTTGACTGCCTTAATTGTTTGACTCCCGTAATTGTTACTTGATGTTCGTTGAGTGGTGTCAGAGTTTTGTGTTATATTTTTTATAGTAAAGAGATGTCAATCTCAAACCGTTGTTTGTTATTTCTCAGAAAACCATGGTCCTTGACTTTCCTTGATTAAGATCTTGATTAGTCTGGTAAGGGATTAATATCCCTAAGTCCCAGGCCTTTACAAGTGGAGACCTTGCCAGGATTGTCTCTGACCTTTGGTTTCTGAGGGCTAACATTCGTTCCAGTGTTTGTTGTAAGTCGCCGTGTGCGCGCCACCTTGCTCTCTGTGGCCCAGAAGTACGTGTTGTTCAGTGGTTATCCCTTCCTTCTGTGTGCTAATTTTGTTGCTCTCCTTTGTACTTGGGGAAGTTAATTAGTGTTGGTTGAGGTGCACTGTGGATGCTGTCATAGCATTTTTGTTGTTGTTTCACCTGGTGCGGTTTTTTACCCTGAGAGAGATTCAGCTGGGCTGGGTGGGAACAACGTTCCCTCCAGTCGGATCAAATATTTTATTGGTCTGATTGAGCCATTAGGTAAGTTACCTTTGGCTATTTGCGGGGTAAGTTTTGTATTTTTCTTTTTGCTCTTGGCATTTCGGATCATTATGTATAAATTTGAGGAGTTGAAAGGTCAAGCGGTGGCCCTGGGTCTGACAGGTACTGAGGTTGGTCAGTACGTGGCCAACCAACAGAATGCCGAGAGAGAGAGGAACGTCAGAAAGCGAGAGAGGAACTTCAGAAAAAGAGAGAGCACTTCAAAAAGGGAGAGAGATGGAGGCACTTCAGAAAGGGAGAGAGATGGAGGAACGTCAGAGAGAAAGAGAGTTCGAATTAGATTAGTTGCAGGCAGAAAAGGACCTAGAACTGGTTAGGATTAATGCTTCAAGTAGACCAGAATCCTCTGGCCATATACAAGACAATGTGGTAAAACCCAGCTTGCCTGTGTACCGTGAAGGAGAAGACATCGCCTCCTACCCTGTTAGGTTTGAACGGGTAGCTGAGCTACTTCGTGTAGACCCAGATAGCTACGCTGTAAGGTTGGGTAGCCTATTGAGTGGTAAGCCGGTAGAAATTTACACGTCCCTGTCTGCCGACATCACCCGAGATTACTTCTTGTTGAAGCAAGCTCTCTTGCGAGGATTTAACAAGACTTTTGACGATTATCGTGTTGATTTCCGCAGAACGAAGATTAGAGCAGGAGAAACGTACCAGCAGTTTTCGATTCACCTGGGACGTTTGTTTCAACAATGACTGGAGGCATCAGAGGTTGAAGAAACCTTTGAGTCTCTCTCTAACTTCATGATATTAGATCAGTTTTTGTCTTCTTTATCTCCAGACTTGAGAGTTTTCATCAAACACCACCAGCCAGCGACGCTTGGAGAAGCTGTACATCTTGCCGACAACTGGGCGTCCGCTCGCAACACCTACCCCAAGTCTTCCCCTCCTGTGGTCAAGAACTGGAAGCCTCCGACCTCCAAGGAACCTTCCCCAGGAGTAGAGAGGAAAAGTTCACCAGCCGTGCGGTGCCACAACTGCGGAGAAATAGGACACATTCGTTCTCGCTGTCCCAGGAATCCACACGCCTTCAAGTCTACGGACATTCATCCGCCCAGCTTCGAGGTCGGGTTCTGTTTCGAAGACCGGAGCTGTCCCAGCTATTGTGTCAGCGGAACTATAAATGGGTCATGGGCATCTACGATCATCAGGGACACCGGTTGCTCATGTTTTGTTGTCTCTGAGGATGCCCTGCCTGATGCTGATCTCTCCAGCTGCTCGAAGGTTAGTGTCACCGATTATTTGGGTCGTGTTGACCAGTTCCCTGTTGTTAGGTGCTACCTGCGTTGCCCCTATTTTACTGGTTGGTCTAATGTGGCAAGAGCTCCCATTAAATTTGCTAGTGTTCTCATTGGTAATGTTCCCGGTGTTCGTGACCCTAACGACCCGGAACCTTTAAAACTCTCCTCACCACCATCACCAGTCTCCTCAGCGCCAGTCTCTTCGCCGCCTGCCGACGTCGACTCCCCACCTGCTGACGTCGCCTCGCCACCCTCGCATGCCACCTCCTCTCCAGCAAAGATCCTAGCTGTGGAGACACGGTCGGCGAAGCGCCTGCATCCCCTGGTTCTGCCGAAATTGCAGCCGCTTACTGTGACTCCCAAGGAGTTTGCCAAGCTTCAAGACTCGTGTACCACTCTGAAGCGGGTAAGGGAGAAGGTAACTTCCGGGGAGGAGGATCAGGCTGGAGATGGGTCTGTATTCAAGTTCGCTCGTGTTAACGGTCTGTTACTTCGATCGTGTGTGTCATCCAAGCAACCAGCCAAAGTAGGTCAGTTTTTCCTTGTTGTTCCGGCTGATTATCGTAACATCATTCTCTCTGTAGCTCACGAGAGCCCCCTAGCAGGGCACTTCTCTCATAGAAAGACATATATGAAGATTTCTGATCAATTTTACTGGCCAGGAATAGGAGCGGATATTAGAGCCTTTTGTAGGAGTTGTGATCGGTGTCAGCGTATGTCCACCAAAGGTAGAGTCCGTCTTTTTCCTCTTAAACCCTTACCCATCATTACTGAACCATTTTCTCGGGTAGCCATAGATTTGGTTGGACCGCTCTCACCCCCTTCCTCTGCGGGGCACAGGTATGTACTCGCTTTAATTGATTTTGCCACCGGGTTTCCAGAAGCCTTGCCCTTGAAGGAAATTGATTCTATTTCTGTGGCCGAAGCATTGCTTGTGATCTTCTCTCGCGTAGGCATACCACGGGAAATTGTCGGATAGGGGGACTCAGTTTACCTCTCAGTTGATGGCGGAGCTTCACAAGTTGCTAGGAGTTAAGCCTTTATTTACCACCCCTTTTCACCCTAGTGGTAATGGACGAATTGAGAGAATGCATGGGCCCCTGAAAGCGTCGCTGCGGAAATTGTGCGCCGACAAACCCAGGGAGTGGCACCGGTATCTTGTCCCCACTTTATTTGCTCTGAGAGAAATTCCTAGTGACCGGACCGGGTTCTCGGCGTTCGAATTATTATACGGCCGAGCCGTGAGAGGCCCGCTCTCGGTGTTAAGGGATCTGTGGGCGGACACAAGTATAGAAGACGACGAGCGGACTCACTACCAGTATGTCATTGAATTACGGGACAAACTTTCACAGTGTGCCAAGATCGCCGCGCAGAATGCTGACATTAGTAACACCAAATATAAGGCCTATTTCGACGTCAAATCACAAGATCTTAAATTTATTCCGGGGGATGAAGTGTTAGTGCTCCTGCCTGATAAGAAGAGCAAGTTGCTTGTTTCCTGGAATGGGCCTTACAAAGTCCTAGAGAAGCGGAGTAGGGTAAATTACGTCATTGACGAACCTAAGGGGCCTAAGTTATATCATGCTAATTTATTTAAGAAATATCATCGCAGGGCCCACCTTAACTTTGCTCATGTCCTAGATAGCGATTCTAAGCTAGAGTCAGTCGAGGCACTACCCTGCGAGGGGTCGGGAGTAATTCCGGCACCAGACTCAGATGATCTCAGTTGCCAGCTACCGATAACACCAGATGGTATAGTAGAATCCCCTTCGACTGACAATGGGCCCGCACTTAAACCTGGATTGGAGAGGAACCAACGTGCTGACATTGAGGACCTGATTACTAACTTTGAGGATGTATTCTCAAACGTCCCGGGATGCACGTCCACTGTACACCATGACATCCTCCTTACAACCACTCAGCGTGTGCAGGCCAAAGTTTATCCTGTCCCTATTCATCTCCAGAGTTATTTTGAAGAGGTCGACCGTCTACTTGAGCAGGGAATCATCCAATTGTCGTCGTCCCCTCACTGCTCTCCCGTGGTTATGGTGCGTAAGCAGGATGGTACTTTTAGGATGGCCATTGACTACAGGGTGTTAAATGCGGTAACTGTCTTTCATGCCGAGCCCGCCTGTTCTATGGAGGAAGACTTGCATAAGTTCTCAGGGGCGAAGTACTTCTCGGAGTTGGATCTATGTAAAGCTTACTACCAGGTACCCTTAACTGAACGCGCAAAACCACTAACTGCATTTCCTACTCGTAGAGGATTGATGGAATTCTGCCGACTTCCATTTGGGCTGGTGACTGCCTATGCCACGTACATCAGGCTGATGCGCCTCGTCCTTGCCGGTTTGCCTAGAGTTTCTTTTTATTTTGACAACATTTTCATATATTCCTCAGATTGGCAAGAACATCTTGGCGACGTTAAAGCTGTCCTGGAGAGGTTAAGGGAACATGCTTTGACGATAAAGCCATCTAAATGCCGGTTTGGATTTGAGTCTATTCATTATCTTGGATTCGTGCTAGATGGTCGGCACCTTCGTCCCCAACCTGAGAAAATACAAGCCCTTTGTGAGGTGTGTCCTCCTACTACTAAGAAACTCCTCCGTAGTTTTCTCGGTATGATCTCTTTTTATAAATCTTTCATTCACCAGGCATCTGAGTATACCGGACCCTTATCTGACCTGCTAAGGAAAGGCCACCGGGAGCCTCTTGTCTGGAACGACGACCTGCTGGCCGGATTTAATCGTCTCAAGAATTCGCTATCCACGCAGCCTATCCTCAAACTGCCTGATCAACACTTGACCTTCGTTCTTAGGACGAACGCCTCCAGTCATGGCCTAGGAGCCGTCCTCCTCCAATATGTTCAGGCACGTCCTCACCCAGTGGCCTATGCCAGTAGGAAGTTACTAGACAGGGAGAGGAGGTACTCCACCATTGAACGTGAGTGTCTAGCCATTGTGTTTGGGGTTTTGAAATTTGATTATTACCTGAGAGGAAAAGAATTTATCCTAGAGGTAGACCACAAACCCTTGTTGTATTTAAATACATTCAAGGGGGCAAATGACAGATTGTTACGGTGGGCTCTAAGTCTGCAGGGTTATAGGTTTCGTGTGGTCCACGTCGCCGGAAAAGACAACCTTGGGGCAGACCTTTTGAGCAGATCCACTGTATAGCATTTGTTGTGAGATGATTATGCTCTGTGTACAAATCTTAGGTTTTAATCTACCTTACAGTAGATTTTTGTTGGGGGAGCTGTGTAAGGGCGGAAACGATCTTCCTGCTGGTTACCGTTGCTAACTCGCTCGTTTGCTGGTGCGGACAACACTTGGGGCGGTTGGACAGAGGTGAGAACGGCAGCGACTATCTGGGTCACTGGGAGAATCAACCCAGCCGCCATACAGTCACTCTCTAGCTACCCTGCTGTCCGTCAAATTCTGGCTGTGATCTCATCATAGGTCCTGGACTCGTGGGCTGTGTTCCCAGACCTTCACCTATCAACTGTTAATTCTCTGGTCATCTATCACTACCGCATACCACGACCGTCAGTTCATCTCATTCCGTCTGTGCCCCGGTGTTCTCCTGCCATTTTAAGACGTTGCTCGAGTGTGGAGTTGAATGGACGCTTCCCTACCCCGAGTGTGGATCACCGTGTTCGAGAACCTTCCCCCAGGGCCACTGCTGTAGGAAGTATCTGTTCATTGTTTGATTCTATCAGTTGTTGACTCCCATTAATTGTTTGCTCCCTTTTATTGTTTGCTTCCATTAATTGTTTGACTCCATTAACTGTTGACTTGACTTAATTGTTTGACTCCCGTAATTGTTATTTGATGTTTGTTGAGTGGTGTCAGAGTTTTGTTATATTTTTTATAGTAAAGAGATGTCAATCTCAAACGGTTGTTTGTTATTCCTCAGAAAACCATGGTCCTTGACTTTCCTTAATTAAGAACCTGATTAGTCTGTTAGGGATTTCTATCCCTAAGTCCCAGGCCTTTACAACCAATAAGGATTACAACAGCACACAGTATGGCTGCAATTGGTAAGAAAAATAAAATATAACATGGCAAAATTTTTGCCCTCGTAATTTTTACAACCCACCTCACGCCTAAAGTAAACCGAAAAATGCTTATCTGTATAGAAGATTTTCAACTCAATATCACATATTCTTTCACCTCTACAAATATCTGCTGTCTCTCACGGGACACCCTGCAATAGTATAAGGACGACATGGGCTATGATGACAAATTAATGTGACTTACCTGTTGGTGACGACGATGGTAGGAATGAGACCTCGGCATGTTTCAGTGTTCAACATTACCTCCTTCCCCTGGTGTGGGTGGCACCAACCTTGGTAGCAACTTGTGTAGTCTCCGTGACTACCATTACTGGTAGTCACGGAGAATTAATTACTGGGGTGCCCATCAGTCGCACCGTCGTAGCCATGAACGGCAGAGATATGGTCGTTGTAATGCTTTTATTTACCCTTTACATATCTCTCACCATGCTTAATAATATTAACTATCTTCATGACATTCTTATTGTTATCAGTGATTGCGGAATTCACGATGTTATGCTCCACCTACACACAGCCTGTTACTAAACTAACCCCACCTCCTCTATACCCCCCCGCCCCCCCACACACAGTACAGTGGGCGACATCTGTTGGCCGACCATAGCATTTCCCCCAGCTGTTTCGAAACTTCAGACTCAAGGCATTTCGAACCCTTTCTGTGGATGGGTAGTGGACACGACTTTCGTGCACGGTAGTAGGTGGCTATGAATCTGAAGACTTCCTAGACGCGGTACAGGACAATTTTTTGAAGCAACTAATTACAGAACCTACTAGAGGTGACAATATATTAGACCTAGTATTAACAAATAAAGATAATATTATCAGAGATATCACAATAGGGGAAGAACTAGGGAACAGTGATCGCAGAGAAATCAGGTTCACCCTAAATTGGGAAACGAAAAACAATGACAATATGGTCAGAGTCCCAACTTTCGATTGGCGGATTATCAGGGGTTAAGAAGGTACCTAGGTGAGGTCGCCGGGGAACAGTCAGGTCAGTCCCCAGTAGGAACGGGTGAGGTCACAGGTGACACAACAATTGATCATGACCATAATATATTCACTCGTATACTACGTAAAGCACAAGAACAAAATATACCATTCATTAAAATTGGGTCAAATGCTACGACACCAGGTAGTGAATGAGATGCTACATCATCATGTGAGGTTCCTCATAACACCATCTGTGAGGGAATTACTAGACCACGTCAAGCCCCTCATAACACCATCAGTGAGGGAATTACTACACCATGTGAGGTCCCTCATAACACCATCCGAGAGAGAATTACCCCACCACATCAGGCCCCCCATAACACCATCTGTGAGGGAATTACTAGACCACGTGATGCTCCTTATAACACCACCTGTGAGGGAATTACTACACCACGTTAGGCTCCTCATAACACCATCTGTGAAGGAATTAGTACACCGCATGAGGCCCCTCATATCACCATCTGCGAAGGAATTACTACAAATTGTCAGGCCCCTCATAACACCATCTGTGAGGACATTACTACACTACGTGATGCCCCTCATAACACCATCTATGAGGGAATCACTACACCACGTCAGGTCCCTCAACACCGTCTGTGGGGGAATCACTACACCACGTCAGGTCGATCATAACACCGTCTGTGAGGGAATCACTACACCACGTGATGCCCTCATAACACCACCTGTGAGGGATTACTACACCACGTCAAACCCCTTATAACCCCATCTGTGAGGGAATTACCGCACTACGTCAGCCCCCTCATATCTCCATCTGTGAGGGAGTTACTACACTACGTGTCTGCTGTTGAACACCTCAGCGTATATGATCTACGTGACCTCCACTGTAAACATTAATCTGCATGTGCACTGTATGTTCCTTAACCTTTCTCTAATGAAGGATTTTGTTTAACCACCAATGTATGTAAAAAGTCATTTATGTCCAATGTATATTTTCAGCCTTTGGGCTGCAAAACTTTTTCAATAAACCGTTAATTATTACTATTATTTATTTTATTATTAAACCTGTTTTCTTTAAATTAACCACTTTTCAGCTCAAATTATATCACGCTATTCAAAATCACAGCAATGAAAGATTTAGCCTTATGCATTAGTCATGGTCAAAGTTGTTTCTTGACAACCTCATTTGGACAAATACTGAACACGGCTTCAACCTCAAACCGCTATAAGCTCAAACGGCTACAAGCCCAAACAGCTACCAGATCAAACTGAAGCACATAAACAACTCCAAGCTTACACAGCTCCGTATTTAAACTGCTTCACAATTAATACATTATTAATTTATTTAATATGATTTATTAAAAATATTTATTTCTGTTAATTTATTAATTACTTAAATTATTCTTGTGTAAAGTGACTTAAGTGATTTTAAGTGAATTATTATTTATCTAGATTAGGTACTGAAAATTATTATAATTTTCAGGGGGTTTAAGTTATAATATTTCACTATTCATTTAAAAAAATAGTTAACATCTTTCATATTTTCACTGTTAAGTAAATCATAACTAATTACTTACTGTATAATCAGTATCTTCTTGAAGAGAATCATCGCACAATAACATAACATTACTAAAGAATTATTTTGTGTATCAAATATTATCAAATAAAATTCACTATGCTTCACTTCTATAATTCATATTAAATATTATTAACTCTTTATTTATCTCTGATAAATAACTAACACAAATAATGGTTATCTTATCATCTCTTGGGATATTTAACTTATAATTTTCTACAATTTATTACCATGTTTAAAACTGTTAAAATTTCAATGACTTACACGCAAGAAAAACTGGTCAATCTATAAAATATTTTACGATGTGGTAGGGTATTTTACACACAATTTCAGGTCAAATATTTCCTCTCAGTATCTTACAATTTATGAAGTAATCTGAACTATTTATAAGTAGTCAAGCATATCAGCATGGTCTACAATCATCAGTCTATCTTGCAATTAACATTTAAAAGGATAAAATTACATATCTACTGAGAAAATCACATATTTACTACAATAACGTTAAAAAAATCATAAAATATTATTTTACTTTCTTCAATAAGAATTCTTTGCGTCACAACATTTTAGGACTCACCATTCATTTCAAAGTGATCATGAATCATTAACCTTCTTCATAAAAATTTTCATATAAAGGAACAGTCAAGGATAAAACGGATATTCAAAGATTTCTCTAAGCTTTTACATATTTGTTGATCCCAACAGTTTTCCATTTTCTTTCCTGACTTGTTCTCATACATTTCAGAGGGAGAACTAAATTTATTCTGTACATAAATTTTGGAACAACAGAAAATTTACTTTTGATATTAATTTAAGTGAAATCAATTCAACATCGTAACACTTTTAATATCGACTCTTTTTGTTTTGTTTCTCCTTAGCGCTGATCCTCTTAACTCTCGTAACTCAAATTTTGGCGTTGTTGAACATGCCGAAATTCCTCAAGTTCCATCTGTTCTGCTAATGTTAGTACTGAAGAAGTAGACCTCTGGTCATCATCTGTGTTTATACAGTATGTTTAATGCTCTACTTAAAGAATTTATACTTAATGTTCGAGACAAATCTACCTCTAATATGAACTGTGGAAGTATTTCTTGACTGACTAGCTTACTGAACACTGCTCTCCTTATTTCTTGTTTGCTAGATTTTGCTCGTATTATCAAGTTAGCCAAAAATGAATTTAACAATTCCTCCTGTAACTATCACTAAAATTTGTGCTAGAGTTAGGATGTATAGCTTAGTTAGGTATTACGAAAATTATTTAGACCGAGTCATTACAAGTCGCTCTAGTCACTATGATAATATTTTAATCACAGTTTACTAGCACGAAAGAATAATTCACGTCGTATATTCAGCCTCAGTTATCACTTGTCAAGTGCACTGTTTAACTACCTATCTACTTGTAGTTTATTATAATGAAGCTCAAAATTACATCTAAGTTAGAAAAAAATATATGAACAAATAAGGTTAATTCTGAATAAAAGTGTTGTCAGCACAAACTCCCAGACAGAAGGCACCCATTTATTACGAATTATTATAACCTCTAGTCAACAGCATGATGACTTTCTATAACACTTCCAATGATTACTTGATAAATTAAGTAAGATATTATAAGGAAACTTCAACCGTAGATAAGGTATAATGTAACCCAGTTAATAGTAGTTAATTAAGTGGTTATCAATTTATTAGGATATAGGATAGTTAAAACGAACAGTGATTTTTTTTACTATAACTTAAAACTTATTTACAGACAAAAATAATAATCCAAAGATCTAGACGCAGGACAGAACTTAACATAATAACATAAGAACATAAGAATGGAGGAAACTGCAGCGGGCCTATTGGCCCATACTGGGCAGTCCCGTTTACACCCAACCCCTATTGCTCATATAAGCATCCAACCTATGTTTGAAGCTATTCAGCGTATTCGAGTTAATGATGATATTTGGTAACTTGTTCCATTCATCCCCTACTCTGTTTCCAAACCAGCGTTTACCTATTTCACGCCTAAATCAAATTTGTCTAATTTAAAACCATTGTTACGAGTACGCTCCTGGTTGGATAGTTTGAGTACCTTTGTAATGTCCCCTTTGTTTAGCCCTGCCTTCCACTTATACACCTCTATCAGGTCGCCCCTCGCTCTACGTCTCTCGAGGGAGTGCAAATTAAGATGCTTTAACCTGTCTCTATACTCAAGGTTCCTAATGCCCGGGATTAGTCTTGTCATTCTCCTCTGAATTCTTTCCAAGGATTCTATATCCATTCTGTAATACGGTGACCAGAACTGAACTGCGTAATCCAGGTGTGGTCTCACAAGAGCAAGATACAGTTTTAGGATGACCTCGCTAGTCTTGTAACTAACACTCCTTTGTATGAACCCAAGTACTTTATTAGCCTTGTTACGAGCAAAAACACATTGTTTACTTGGCTTAAGGTTCCTACTTATCATTACTCCTAAATCTCTCTCGCAGTCGGATTTCTCTATGGCATCGTTGTTCATCTGGTATCTGGTTTCCCTGTTTACATCTCCTATACTGAGTACTTTACATTTGTCGACGTTGAATTTCATCTGCCATTTTTCAGACCATTCGAAAAATTTGTTTAGATCTTCCTGTAGTTTTGCGGAGTCCTCGTCAGATTTAATATAACGTCCTATTTTAGTGTCATCAGCAAATTTACTTATGTTGCTGTCTATGCCGATATCTATGTCGTTTATGTATATAATAAATAATAATCGTCCAAGTACTGAGCCTTGGGGAACTCCACTTGTGACGTTGCTCCAATGGGACTTATTGCCGTTAATGCTCACATGTGTCTTTACTAAATCATCACACAATTACGAGCAATGTTATAATCACTTTTTAGTGTTACTGAGGAGGTATCTGCATATTAGCCCCAAAACCACATCGGTAAATATAATGTATGAATCACTTCAGAGTATTAGTAAAATTTCCACAGATTGGCGACAGTAGCAAATAAATATATACAGTCTCTGAGATCGGCGGCGATTCACATTAGTTAGGGAGCTCTTAGAGTACCTATTTTCCACACTGGTAAAATTAATGCTGAACAAGACCCGAAGACGAAATATAAAATAGTGCTGAGACTTAGTGTGACAGATGAGTCGATAAGTTGGTTGGACACAGGAAGGCTCGTAGGAACACGAGCAGACACCAGCACTTGGTGAGGTTACTTTTCGATTCTAATTAATGAGTGGTTGATAATTTCGTGCCACGTAACTTCTGGCCGGGGTAGGTAAGAGCAACAACGACATAGCTGGCGCCTCCGTGTCCCTCTCACACTTTGCTCACGTATTTGAGGTATTTTCCATGGGCGATGTCTCGATACGTGACAGTTTTAATTAATTAATGAAAAAATAACAACATTGTGAACGAATGAAGCCACTTTCAGTACACAAGTAGAATTATATATTAATGAGGAATAAGCTCCAGGGTAGAAATGACAGCAAATACATTTTAAAATGGTTAACAAAAACCATTATTATGTTATAATCAACCAACAAGCCACTGTGGTGTGAAGGCCTTGCCAGGAAGAATAGGTTTCTATACCAACTAGACAAAGCATGGCGAATATGGTTGCCTAGTTTCGTAACCATACAGTAAGGTTGGTATTGGTATGGTTTACCACCATCACAGCCCAACCATAAGGTCATAATATAGAACTGAGGGGCTTAACCTTTATCTTCTTCAATCTATTAATGCTATTAGGATATCTAATTGACTTAACCTAACATCGACAATAGTTTTCACAAAAAAAACAGCGAGATTGTGCCATTTCCCACTATCAGACATCCCTCAAAGCAAAAAGGGAATGTGAGCGCAAGCAAGTGGTTAAAACTCAATCCAATCCAATTTCACCATATTTTGAGACCAAATGATCGTTTCATTAATGAAAAAATTGCGTATCATAATTTTTTTTTCTTCATATAACACTATTCTGTTAAATTACTTAAGTTTTTTCTTTTCAAAGTGGTATCCTCAAGTGGAAAGTGTATAATTAATTATATTTGCAGTAGAAGAGCAAACTTGAGACATACATTTTCCTTTGTTATTATTCCTACCACCACCCATTTGGAAAAGGATATTTAAAAAGCATATTTATTTACTCCCTTTATTTATTATCCCGTCCAGCCTCCCTCTTTCTCTATCACGGCCTGCAGTCTTGACCTCATGCTCCTGGCGTGGCTCCGAACAAGGTCCGTGTCTCCATCAGCTCCACCGCTGACCTCTCCCTCGCCGGCTCCCAAGAGTTCACAATTGAACCCCAAAGATTTTCGATCGGGTTCATGTCTTTCCCTTTGCTAGGCCAGTCAAATAGGTGGAGGTTCTCCTGTACGAGGAACCACTGCTGATCCTACCTAGCTGTGTGGACCGGGCAGCGATCCTAGACAAATATTATAGGGCCAAGAGGGAATGGAAAATTCCTCTCGCAAAGAGAGGGGACGAAAAAATCATTAAAGATGCCAACATATGTATTGGCCCTTAGCTGTCCTTGAATCTCTTTGACGTCCTCGACGTTGTGGGAAGTCATCTATCCCCCACACATTCACCGTCACTCTGCTGTTCTTCATAGATACAGTATTGCATATCTGCGTTAAATTCTTCACTTCATGACAAATTATGATTTGCTATTTACTTAGATACGTTACAGGTTCCACATATAACTTTATGGGTATGTTACATTGTGCTGTTTTGCCACCAAGCATGTAGAAGGCTATGGTTGTTGGACGAAAATATTTTTCGTTGGTGAACACTACTCTTGCCCAAAGATCCTCCTCCTTTTTGACATACTGTACTGTCGAAGGAAGGCGAGCCTCAAGTCAAATCTCATTGATGAAATATCCGGTGCAAATGAGCAGTGGCTTGTTCTGAAGCACCTACATCATGTTATATATTCCATCATGTTCATAACTAAAACAAATGCTTAGATAGGATTTAGAAACAGAAAGAAAGGATATTTTTAACTTATTTATCCAAACTAATGCGTTCGGAGGTAAGTGTTGAATTTAAGACCGTGGTTGACTTGGTTTGTGTGATTCTGGAGGTGGGATGGGGGAATGATGCATCCAGCAAAGTTGCCGGTTTGGAATTTCGAAGCCGCCAGTCTGTGTGGCTCATAAGTGGTGCGGACTGAACAAAACCATAACAACACACGAATCTTATCCTCTCCATCAACCCGTCTTTTTTATTTAGTTATTTTAATCTATTTTGAACACTGTCTATGTCTTTATCTTCGTATTACATGCAAGTTTCTTGCGTTATCAGTTACTCCTTGATCAAGACTGAATTGAAAAAAGCTTGATGTATTTATTCTAAAACACCAATATTCATTAGAAGGATGTTGTTATTACCGTGTTCAGGACCCTTATCATAAATTTACCGTCATTGCGAGCAATCACTAGTGCCAGGCGTTTACTTCAACCCTCTCCCTCTATATACTTAACAACCGTTCGCTAGACGTTTGTTTGTAATAGGGCTGTTATGGTGAAAATACTGGCCGGAGGAGAGCAGTAAGTATAACCCCCTGTCCCATCTATTCCACTATCCTTCAACTCCCCAAAAAACTTTTAGGAGAAGAAAAAAATATTGAATTTTAATGGGCAACCTGAGTCAACACTGAATAACAAAGTTTATATAATGTTATAAGCAGACTGTTACTTTATACATGTAACTGTTTTCTTGGACTGTAGATGAACTCGATTAGATTTAACAAACAAAGTCATTATAAAATCTCAACCGGTTCACAGGTTTTTGAGATAAGGAGTGTGGAGAATGTAGGAATACCTTTGTTATCTTAACCTGTCTGTGATACATGATGTCAGGGCTACGTGACTGATACCAAGGGTTTGTTCGAGAACACTTACTCCTCTAACATTTCAGTAGACAGTTTCCTGTCCTTTCTTCCTGTATTTTAATGTTGAGAGAAAAATACCACTACAGCAGCACAATGGTGAGGCGGTGAAAAAGCTGTCAACAGGTTGTGAAGAGACAACAGCAGCAGGCAGCTGGTCCTGACTGGCAGTATTGTAGGCAGATGCTAGACGAGCACCACAATGGACCAGCCGCTCACTCACAGTGGATTATAGCTACTTAACTCTGGCTCTTTACTGTGGCTTCCTTAATACTGTGTGTGACGGAGTTGATTCCTAGACTGGTCAATACGACCTCTATCTCTTTCTCTTTTTTCCTCGCTCTCTTCTTTCTCTGTCTATCAGATAATGCGCCAAGTATTCCTACACTGAACTCGTTTTTAAAGAACAATACTGGTTTAGTTTTACTCAGGAGAGGTCAGGAGGATCAGAGAGCCAAGCGTTCCCCTCAAAAGCTCGAGACTGGACCATTCATGAGTTAATCCTGGACGGTATTTATTTCATGTCTTTAAACTTCATTGTTGGCGTAAATTTTTTAGTCACAGATTCAAGGATGTTTTAATATCAACATTTCTTTCTGGTGTCTCTATACATTTTCTTTCTTCCAAATTCAAGTTATATTTTAAGGCTTTTCTTATATTTTCTTTTTCTTAGAACGTCTATTTGGATAACTATGAATGTGTAGAAGGGTGAGCGTAAGCCAATTTAATATTAACTTATTATCATACAACCCACACTGATGTATACAAACATCTATTCTGTTACAGTTTAAAGATGAAATGATAGACTTGCTTCATCGTCTCTCTCTCTCTCTCTCTCTCTCTCTCTCTCTCTCTCTCTCTCTCTCTCTCTCTCTCATTTGTTCCACTCTAGTGTTTAAGCTTCACGTTACACCATAAAAAAACAAAATGTCTCCTGTGTTATCCTGGGAGCCTCAACTCTTAAGTATTCATTGATAAAAGTGCTCGGCTCTGAGCTGAAGAGTTTCAGCCAAGAGGACGTCGGGGATAATGGATGAAGCAGGTTTGGTCAGGTGTCTCAACCACGCAACCTTTTTCATAGGTCAATATTCTAGCAGGTCTTGGGGGAGGTATTGGGAACAATTTATTACATTGGAAAGCGATACATTGTTAGCGAGGATTTGTGTAATGGTAGGATTTACGATAGCCTTTGTCTTTCACAGGAAACTGTTCTTAGAATGCTGATAAAATATTTAGGATAAAATGGACTCATTGTGATGCTAATGAAAGAAAAAATGTTTTACTTCGATCCCTAGTAGCGACTATAAATAATAAGGATATGAATCCTTGAAGAGATGTGGCTTAAACACACACACACACACACACCTCCGCCAACACAGGTCCCTCGGAGTTCCTGCGCCCGAGCTCTTCATTGTTTACTCAACATTCATATTTCCCGAGCTCACTTATGCCTCCCCTGCCTGGTCTTCCTCCTTAAATGCCACACAACAGAAACACTTAGAAAATGCGCTAAGGAGGGTATGCAAAATTATTCTCTCCTATTATTAGTCCACATATCAAGAAGCGCTCAACACACTGGCCCTCTCGGCTCTCTGACCATCACCACAACTTCATCTGCAAATTTGGTGAGAAGTTTCTGCACCATCCTCAACACCGGCTCCTACTTCCAACCGAGATCCGTCGGCAGCGAATTGTTGTTCGAGGCCACAACCTCATCCAGCCCATATGAGTACATACTGATCGCGATAAGAACAGCCCAGTCCCATTCATTGTAAAAATTATCAACAACTCGTAATCAACCAGTGTATTCACTCCCAGCCAATCTTACCTTTTTGCACTGTCATTGTGTTGAAATGCCCTGTAGTATCACCTTCTCCCATCTTGTTATTATATATCGTATTTGTCTCACTTATGTTACTTGTATATAATCATTTGTCAGTCAGGTGACCCATTCCCTAATTACGAAACTGTATAATTTCAACCTTCCGGCTGCCATGATCTTTCAATAAAGCGTTAATTATTATTATTATTGTTATTATTATTATTATTATTATTATTATTATTGTTATTATTATTATTATTATTATTATTATTATTATTATTATTATTATTATTATTATTATTTTTATCATTATTATTATTATTATTATTATTATTATTATTAATGCTTTTCAGCCTTTTCAGTTGCCCGCCAGCGTTACGTTTACTATTTGTTAGATGACTGTAAAGTAGCTGCTTTGGCAGTCTACTGTTGTCCATGCGGGAAACATGGCCAATCCAACCTAGTTGTTCATATATAATGGTAGCCTCGATGCTCCTACAGTTGGTGTTCTCTTGTCTTCCCAGCAAACTCGGAGGATGGAACGAAGACAACCTTAAGGTGCCTCCTGTATGTAACCATGTCTCACTGCAATATAGCAGGGTGGGGAGGACCACTGCTCGATATACGTGCAACTTTGTATATAATTTCAGCTCCCTACAGCTGAAGACACGGGTACGGAGTCTGCCAAAGGCTTGAGATGCACATCTGATCTGATGTTGACTCTCTTCCTCGATGTCTGTGGTGGTGGACAGGTGGGATCCGAGATACTGAAAGTGGGTAAAATGAGAGAGTGTAGTACCATTAAGCTGGATGGATGATGGAGGTGTGGCTGAACCAGGGGCAGGCTGAAAGAGAATCTGAGTCATACGCACATTAACCTCAAGGCCGAAGTGTGCCTACGTATCTGCATGGGTGTTCAGATATCCTGTAGGTCACGTTCAGTGTGAGAGACAAGGGTGAGGTCGTCTGCATACTGAAGTTCAGTAATAGATGCTGCCGACACCTTTGTTCCTGCCTGGAGTCATATTATTTTGAAAAGGTCCTTCATCCGGTACTCTATGTCCACCCCGCCGGATAAATTGGCACTAGCACGAGTAAAGAAGGAAGCCAAGAAAATGGAAAAGAGAGTTGACGCCAGTACATATCCTTGGTTTACCCCTGTATGGATGGGGGAAAAATTCAGACTGGGTGCCATTGTGCAGGACACTGCCGTTCATGCCGTCGTGGAGTTGCCTCACTATGGCGTTGAATTTTGGTGGCCAGCCAAACTGGCTGAGGGTCCGCGAGAGGACTTCCTTGTTGACCGAGTCGAAGGCCTTGGTTAGGTCAATGACGGCCATGTACAGGTCATGTCGCTGTTCTCTGCACTTCTCCTGTGTCTGGAGGGCAGCAAAGATCATGCCAGTGGTGCCACGTGATGGTTTAAAGCCACATTGAGATTCTGGGAGGAAATTTTATGCCTCAGCTAGTAGTCTGTTGAGGACTCGAGCGATAATCTTTCCAGATACGGACAGTAGCGAGATCCCGCGGTAGTTGTCACAGTTCTGACCGGTGGAGAAAGTGGAGATGGCTAGTCAGCAGAGGTCTTCCAGCTTTACAGTATAAACCTCGGCTGGGATTCCACCAGGCCCTGCAGTTTTTATTTTTCATCTGTTTGATGGCAGTAACTACCTCATCCAAGGAAGGAGGATAGCTGAGATGGTTCAGCTCTGGATGCTGAAGGACCTGCTGGGAAATCAGGACATCCACATCGGTGTTTCGGTTGAACAGCGAATGGTAGTCTCTTTCCAGCGTTGACGGATGCCTTCTTCATCTTTAATTAGGGAGCTACCATTGAATGAGCAGAGAGGGGCTGTGCCATGAGTGATTGGCCAAAAAAAGGTATTAGTGGAATTGAAACATTCGCGCATTTTCTAGGCCCCTCACCCATTGGGGTGACAAGAGTGGCTCCTCGAAAGGGCTGCTCAGTCGCACAGACTGGACCGGATTGCACTGTTGTCAAGATCCCAGTGCATAAACGGGCATCTTATCTGTGCCGCCTATATTCAGAGTTGGGACTAGAGTCTCCCGGCAGTCATCTCTACCTGTCCCCGTTGCCATTTGTCCGTCGCCATCTGACTTTTGAGGTATAAGGGTTTGATGATGATGAAGAGCATGATGAGTTGGATGATAGCTGCGCCTGAGTTAATTTATGTGGTGAGGCAAAAGCGCAGACTACTACCACACACCTTGGCTCTCCCCTTTCCTGATCCAGTTGTGCGAGTGTTGTAATGACTGGGGAGAAGGAGAGTTGCAATGGAATGCCGATAGCCTAGTTTGTTGGTTTTCGCCTTAGTAACCTGTCCATCATGCATTGCTTTCTTCTGCCGGTTTCGTCGTTGGGTTCCCATGATGGTCACCTCTTCCACCTAAATTGCCATTGGGTTTTTTTTGGAGCACTGTAAGGAAGTCTGCCTGATACGGGGCTCCACCGCACATTTTTCGTTCAGGGTTTACTCCCGTAGCCGTATATCTCCCAAGGTTAATCTGAAAGGCAACAGCGCAGTGGTTGATAAGCGTCAAGATGTGTCCACATGCCAGTGGGCCTATGCGCCGTCCCTCTGGGGCCCATTGCTACTCCGAGATCCTCTGCTGGTCCAGCCTGGACCCACGAGGCACCCAGTTACCGTGTGTTGCCACGAGGAGGCACAGCAGAAGTCTTGATGGTGAAGAGGCTGTGTACTGGCAGGGGAAGACTTTTGCAAGTTGCTTCCCTGTTCACCACGAGGGTTACCCAGTGGCGGTAGCTGAAAGCGAGAGGAAGCAAGCAGTGCTTGCACCTTAACACTAACATAATACTGACACATTAGTAGCAATACACCACCCTGAGTGCGTGCACACACAAGCACCCTACTATTACTACTTTGCATTCACTCGGAATCGAGTATGACGATCATTCAGCTATGATACAATTAAGGATGCCACCTACGTTGGTGGGCTCTGAGGTGATTCGAGAGGCCGTTTACTGGACCCAGAGGGTCGTCCAAAGATGTTTCACGTGTGGACGTTTACACATAGTGCGTGACGGGGAACTGCAGCGTCTTACCAGCGCTGACGCTGGTCTGCCTCGGTATGCAGTCTGGCTAACTCGAAAGTATTGACAACTTCTCGTGTGGTGCTCTTCCAAGCGTTAAGATGTGGAGTGATCGTTTCCCAGGCGAGGGTGCCGATGTGGCACTTTCAGGCTTATCTTTAGATTACACTGGGGAACACACTTTTGGTTGCATGAGTTCTGACACTTGATTCTGGTAGATTTGAGGTCACAGATTCTGAAAATGGCATTCGTTTGTGCAGATCAGGTCTAGTTTTGATACTACGCGGCAATTTACATATCAGGTCACAGATTCTGAAAATAGCAAAGGGAGGTAATAAGCATATTAGTTTACATTCATCAAATATAATTCTTAATTACATCAGTGCGTCAAATATAGATTTGTGTGTGCATTAGTGTGTGCATTATTATTTTATTTCATTAAAACAATTATTTTATTTCTGGATTAGTCACCGCGATGGGAGCTCCAGGTTATGATCCGAAAGAGTGGCGCCTCTTTATAGATAGCTCTAAGCGGAGTCTGAAGTGTGTTTTATTACATATAGGCAACATCTTTGGCGCAATACCCATAGGACACTCAGTACACCTGAAAGAAAAATATGAACACATCAAAACGGTTTTGGAGCTACTCAAATATGAAGAACACAAATGGATCATCTGTGTTGATCTAAAAATGGTCAATTTTTTGCTAGGACAGCAAGGTGGGTATACAAAATTTCCTTGCTTTATCTGCCTCTGGGACAGCAGAGCCAAAGACAGACACTGGATTCAGAAGGAATGGCCAGTTAGGGAAAGCCTCAATGTTGGGGAAAAGAACATCATTTATGAACCCCTAGTGGAACGTGAAAAAATTGTTTTCCCGCCCCTTCACATCAAGCTGGGCCTTATGAAACAGTTTGTCAAGGCGCTCGATACTGACAGTGACTGTTTTAAGTATCTGTGTGAAGTGTTCCCTGGTTTAACGCTAGAAAAACTCAAAGCAGGTATTTTCGACGGCCCTCAAATTAGGACGCTGATTAAAGACCAAGCCTTCACTCAATCCATGACTGATGTTGAGAGAAATGCATGGGGAGCATTCGTTTCTGTTGTAAGGAACTTTCTTGGAAACAGGAAATCAGAGGACTATAAAAAGCTCGTTGAATCTTTGATGGAAAGTTTCCATGTGTTAGGTTGCAACATGAGCATTAAGATGCATTTCCTGAACAGTCATCTTGAACTGTTTCCGGCAAACTTGGGGGACGTGAGTGATGAGCAAGGTGAACGCTTTCACCAGGATATCAAAGTCATGGAAGACAGGTATCAAGGTCGCTGGGACATTCACATGATGGCGGACTATTGCTGGAGCATTCAGCGAGACTGCACTGAGAGGCGATATTCAAGACAGTCCATTAAACGCAAGTTTGTGCCTGAATAAATCTGGCATAGTTCACAAAAGCAACTGATGAATCCAAAATATGCTTGTCAAGGTAAATAAAAGCAATTAAAGATTAATTCTACGTGTTTGGTAATTCCTCTCTGTGTGCTGGTTTAGATTTTTAGCAGTAGTATATGGTAGTCTAACTATATATAGTAGTAAATGGTAGGTAACTCACGGCAACAAAACTAGACCCGATAGAAAAAAACCGGTGCCATATTTGAAATCAGTGACCTCAATTTACCCAGAAACAGGTTTCAAAATGTATGCAACTGACAAAAAGTTGAATTTTGTTCCCCAGTGTTATCCTTATATATATTCGGTTGCACGCCACCGGTACATTTCCTATTCGTTAGGTGACCGTAAAGTAGTTGCTTTGGCAATCTACTATCGTCAAAGCAAGTAACATACCCAGTCCAACGTAGCTGTTCACGGATAATGATATCCTCGATGCTCCTACAGATGGTGATAGCGAGAATACTGCCATTTGTTCTCTTGTGTGCCCAGCGAACTCGATATACGTGCAACTTAGTAAAAACTTTCATCTCCCTACAGCTGAAGACACGGGTACAGAGTCTGCCAAAGACTTGAGATGCACATCTGATTTGTTATTGAATCTCTTCATCCATATCTGCAGTAGTGGACAGGTGGGAGCTGAGATACTGAAAGTGGGTAAAATTAGAAGGGTTAAGTTGGATGGATGGTGGGGAAGTGGGTGAACCAGCGGCAGGCTGAAAGTTCAGTAATGGAAGCTGCCGACACCATTGTTCATGCCTGGAGTCGTATTATGTTGAAAATGCCCTTCATCCTGTACTGGATGTCCATCCCGCCAGCTAAATTGGCACTGGCACGAATGAGGAAGACAGCCAAGAAAATGACAGAGAGAGTTGGTGCCAGTACACATGCTTGTTTTAACCCCGTTTGGATGGGGAAGAACTCAAGACTGGGTGCCAATGTACAGGACACTGCCGTTCATGCCATAGTTGAGTTGTCCTACATTGGCAATGAATTTTGGTGTGCAGCTCGATGAACAGGCTTTGTGTCAAATATAACAGAGTCTAGGACTGCTTTTAGTGTCCTTGTGGGTTGGTCGGTAGCGTTCCCTAGTCCCACCCAGTAAGTCGAGGGTTCGATTCCTGGCTGGTGAGGTCGTTGATTATATGTTCAAAGTCCACGTGTTATATGGACTAAAAATGAAGTACATATATGGTACCTCGTGTTTCATACCAGCTGGATTCGGTAAAATGCTACTGACACCACATACGAGGCACGGGCAGCTCCCAATGAGGTTCACGGCGCCATCAGCTCGATGAACAGGCTTTGTGTGAAATATAACAGAGTCTAGGACTGCTTTTAGTGTCCTTGTGGGTTGGTCGGTAGCATTCCCTAGTCCCACCCAGTAGGTCGAGGGTTCGATTCTTGGCTGGTGAGGTCGTTGAATATATATATATATATTTTTGTCCAAGACATCTTCAGTTGCCCTGAAAATGTCTTGAATAAAGACGAAAGCAAGGTGCTTTGTTTCCATTTTCCCGTGTGATTTATTAAATTTATCTTATCTACTTTTTCATTGTGATTTATATGAAATATATATATATATATATATATATATATATATATATATATATATATATATATATATATATATATATATATATATATATATATATATAAGCTGAGAACCACAAGGAAACAAGAAAACACGAAGTTCCCAAGCGCTTTCGTGTAATTCACATCTTCAGGGGTGAGTACAGACTAAGGGGAAATACTTGACTAGGCTAATATATACAGTAGAGGAGAGGGAGATCAAGTCCCTAGGGGACAGCAGGTGTCCACAATGTTCCGGTCATAAGGCAGTGAACCTTACTAATCTTCGTAATGAAAAAAAATTGACCATGCTATCTCTAAGCACAGTAGCTGTCCGTAGTCAGGTCATAGGGCAAGATGACCCAACCTTCTCACCTGGTTACAAATCTTCTTAATCTCAAAATTATCCAGTTTGTACATACCATTACTCGAATTCATGTTGACAGATTCGGTATGTTTAATGAGACTGGATGCTATAATGTTCCTACTGAATATTGAATTACAAGGTAATATTGAGGAGGCATTATCCCAGTCAACGCATTGCTTATTATCTCTCATATGAATGAACAGAGCATTGGATTCTTGGCCTGTCCTAACAATATATTTATGCTGTTTAAGTCTAGTTTTAAGATATTTACCTAAGTACAACATATTACATTCCTTACAAGGTACTATCGTCACAACAGTCGTGTCCACTACCCAACCACAGTGAGGGTTCGAAAAGCCTTTAGTCTGAAGTTTCGAAACAGCTGGTGGAAATGCTATGGTCAGTCAACAGATGTCGCCCACTGTAGTGTTTGGAAGTGGAGGGAATATAGGTGGTGGGGGCTGGATGAGAGGCAGGTTCATTTATTATTTACACCACAATAATTTCAACCTGCCTTTTTAACTATGTTTTGTTTTACAGTTGTTTCTTTATGTTTACGAATTCATGGAACAGGTGCAGTGCCCTGGGTCTCCAGTATATAAACACCCCACCACAGTATGCAAGCTTCATATATTTTGGAGTTTGCTCAGTTACCGTTAATATTGTATGCTGAACATCATGAGCATTTCAATGATGGTAGCAATTGTAACAATATAATTATATTGTGTTATAATACAACACATTCCACGACGTGTCATACAGATCATTGTATACCACACAATACATAACTTGTGGCTGTTAAGTTACTTTGTTATGAATTTTCATGCGGTATAGTTTAAGACATCATTAAGGACATGGATTTTAGATAACACTGTAGGTGAGTTAAAATATATTAATTGTATTTACAAACAATACTAAAATCCAAACAATACATCAATACACACATCTTAGTATTTGGTCCGGCCACCCATTGCATTCAGGACTTCATCAAGGCGGTTAGGGATGGAGTCGACCAGCTTTAGGCACACCTATGGTCGTCGACGTATACTCTCCCACACGTCGTAAGCTTTGGCCTCTATTGCTGAACAGGTTCGCTGCTCCCCAATATCCCAATCACGTTTCATCATGGCCCAAATATGTTCAATCGGATTAATATCACATCCTAGTGTTGGCCAGTCGATGACCTCAATTTCAGGGTGATCCTGGAGGTAGTCCTTCACTATGTTGCTGGTATGAATGGGACTGTTGTCATGAACCAGCCTGTTAGTGTGGGGGTTGGAACTGCCATAGCCCGGACTGTAGGAATTAGCACTTGCTCCAGGATGTCTACATACTGCTCACCAGTGAAACGGCCATTGATCTTGACCAGTTCACTTGGCCCATGTGCCCACATCCACCCCCAGAATGACACTGACACCCTACCACTCACTGCGCGATGTTGAATGTGTTTCTCATGGTAGCGTGTGTTGGGGGGCCGCCAGCACTGCCTTGCTTCGGCTCCCACTGACCTGAACACCGTTTCATCGGTAAATATAATGGTTCTCCAGTTTTCTTCTCTATGTGGAAGGTGTTTCAATGCAAAGCCGAGTCGACACTCCTTGTGAGTAGGTGTTAGCCACCCTTTGTGAGCTGGAATATGGCAGTCGATCCCGGCTTCGCGTCTCGTCGTCATGTGATGGCAGTTGAGGCCCAGATTTCTTGTATGCTCCACTGATGTTCGCATTGGATATGCCGTTGCAGCTGCCGCGATCATGGCGTCCATCCTTGCCGACGTTACTCGTGGCCTCCCGCTACGAGGTTTCGTCTCCACTGAGCCCTCTTCCTCCAAACCGGCGGATCCACCTCCTAATCGTCTTGGTGCTCCTATTAACTTCGACAGCATTGTTCGGCACAGTTGCCCCGGCTCTCCACATCCCGATGATTTGGCCTCGCTCAGCAAACACTGCCGACGAATTTGCTCGTCCTGCAGGCATATCTGAAATGGCAGAGTAATATTATGTTGTGGTAACTGATGCAGGCTTTTATATAGTAGAGTAAATTAATGGTATTAGTAACACCTAGGTTAAGTATTATTACTCTGACATAACGTTTTGGTAAATCTTTTTGGATCAACTGCCCAAGAAACCCTTCCTATTTCATGTATTCATAGTGAACTGCAAGTGGATCCTCCCCACCCCCCCACCCCCCCCAAACCTCCACCACCACCCCTGCGACTGTAGAGTGAACATTCGCCGATAATCATCATCATCATCAAGATTTAGTTTAACCAGACCACTGACACCCATTTGAGTCTCTCCTAGGGCTGGCCAGAGGGATTAGTTAACACATGTTTGTGTTTCTATAATTTAGTGTTGTATTGTTTGGAGGAGATTACAGTATTTCAAAAAGGTCAAAACTGAACTTAGAGAAAATTTTGGGGTCTCTGCTAAAATATCTTACATTGTAGGGTTAGTGAAGCACATTGTTCGATACCGATTATAAATAGGGCATTCAACGAGAATGTGTTGGACTTTTATTTGTGTTCGGCAGTTGGAGCATATAGGTGGGGCTCCATTAGGGGAAGACATGAGATGGCCATGCGTCAATCGCGTATGCCCAATTCTTAGACGATTCAGAATAGTTTCGTGATGTCGAGAGGATTGTTTTGATGATGACCAAGGATAAACTGATGATTTGATCATTTTTAGCTTATGACTTGTTGGTTCATTTTCCCAGGACTTTTGCCAATCGTCAAATATTAATTGTTTATTGGTAGTTAGCCTCGCCAATAATCAAAATATATGATTTTCCACTGCTTTACATATTTCTTTGACAATTTTCAGCTATGACATGTTCGTCCCAGATTACATATACCTGTAATAGGTTACATTACGTTAGAGTTCGTTACATAAAAACGTTTTTCTTCATATGCATTGAGTCGTTCTGAATTCCATTTCTGCTCAAAATACTACATTACCCAACCCAAACTCCCAGGTTGCAACTGGGGGTGTAACATGACCGAGTAAGGTAACGTGCGGCAAATATGACCACCAAACGCATAGCACATCAAACACCATATCTTTATGGTGAAGTTAACTTAGGAGCTCATATAACAACTTTCATATAATTATAATAGGGTGTCCCACTAATTCCAGCAGATATGTGTAGAGGTGAAAGAATATGCGATTCTGAGTATAAAACTTCTATACATATATGGATTTTTCGGTTTACGTTTAGCCGTGAGGTAGATTTTACAAATTACGCAAGGCAACCATTACAAATGGTTGAGTCGAGGCGGGAGATACCGATAGCGAAATATAGGAAAGGGGGAAGAAGGTTTTGTCGTGAAAGAATGTGGGTTAAACGGAACAGACTTTTAGGAGGAGAGAAAGTGTGTGGCCTTCTGCCCACTGCATGGTATTGGGTGGTAGGTTGGGGTGACTGGGGCGATGGGAGGGAGGAAAGGATGTGGAGAAAAGAAGGCAAAAGGAAATGGAGGGCCCATCCCAATTTGGGTGGGGTGCACCATATCTTTAATTTGTTTGGAGGGCCCATTCATTATTTGTTTTGAGTAGGGTTATCATTTTTATTATAGATAAAGGGAAACGGATAAGAACATAAGAACATAAGAAAATAAGGAGTCTGCAATAGGCCGGTTGGCCTGTGCATGGCAGCTCCTGTCGAGAGTTACTACCACTCTCTATCATCCATGAATCTATCCAGCCTCCTTTTTAAACTTTCCAGCGTTCCAGCACTTACTACAAAGTTGCTAAGCTTGTTCCACTCGTCCAGCACCCTATTTGTAAACCAGTTCCTTCCCATCTCCCTCCTAAACCTAAACTTATCCAACTTGAATCCGTTGTTCCGAGTCCTTTCCTGCTCGGATATTATAAGAACTTTATCTATATCCCCTTTATTGATTCCTTTCACCCACTTGAATACTTCTATCATATCTCCCCGCACTCTTCGTCTCTCTAGGGAATGCAAGTTTAGTTTCTTTAACCTATCCTGATATGGAAGGTTTCTAAGTCCCGGAATCATTTTCGTCATTCTTCGCTGCACCGACTCTAGTGAATTGATATCCATTCTATAATAAGAGCACCAGAACTGAACCGCATAATCCAGGTGCGGCCTGACTAGCGCAGGTGCGGCCTGACTAGCGCAGGTGCGGCCTGACTAGCGCAAGATATAGTTGCTCATATGGAGATAGAGATGTGGTGGCTATGATTTTATGGGGAGTTGGGGATTGAAGGGGGAAGGTAATGTGATGGGATGGAATGTTCGATTGACGTTAGTCTTGGGGGAGGGATGAAGGGAAGGGGTGGGGGAGGGAGGAGTGGAGTGGGGGGATGGTGGAGGGCAGTGTGGAGAGTGAATAAGTAGTCGATTAGTGTTTAGGTGTGGTAACCCACGATGCTCAAGTTATGAGGTTTAATAGTTGGGTGGGTAGAGGCGGGGGGGGGTGGGGAGGCTAGGCACGGAGTTGGAACTCGTGAACGTACGATGTTGTTTAATGCAAGTTATGGAACATTACAGTATCTTGAAACGGGTTTTCACGCTATTAATAGGCCTTATGTAATCCGCCAATAAGGATTACAACAGCACACAGTATGGCTGCAATTGGTAAGACAAATAAAATATAACATGGCAAAATTTTTGCCCTGCGTAATTTTTACAACCCACCTCACGCCTAAAGTAAACCGAAAAATGCTTATCTGTATAGAAGATTTTCAACTCAATATCACACATTCTTTCACCTCTACAAATATCTGCTGTCACTCACGGGACACCCTGCAATAGTGTAAGGACGACATGGGCTATGCTGACAAATTAATGTAACTTACCTGTTGGTGACGACGATGGTAAGAATGAGACCTCGGCATGTTTCACTTCAGTGTTCAACATCACTTCCTTCCACTGGTGTGGGTGGCGCCAACCTTGGCAACAACTTGTGTATTCTCCGTGACTACCAGTAATGGTAGTCACGGAGAATTAATTATTAATTACTGGTGTGCCCATCAGTCTCACCGTCGTAGCCATGAACGGTAGAGATATGGTCGTTGTAGTGCTTTTATTTACCCGTTACACATCTCTCACCATGCTTAATAATATTAACTATCTTCATGACATTCTTATTGTTATCAGTGATTGCGGAATTCACGATGTTATGCTCCACTTACACACAGCCTGTTACTAACCCCCCATCTCCTCTATCCCTCCCCCCCAAACACTACAGTGGGCGATATCTGTTGGCCGACCATAGCATTTCCCCAAGCTGTTTCGAAACTTCGAACCCTCACTATGGCTGGGCAGTGGACACGACTTTTGTGCACGATAGTACCTTGTAAATGCAGCCGCCTGCATTGTTTGGGGAGTTCTTAATTAACCTTTGTTTTACAGTGCATGAGTTTTTAAATGCCACATTAACGTTCCAGGTTTTCAGTTGCATAGGAATTTGAGAGAAATTCTTGTTAAGTGGTAATACTAAGATATTCTTATATTCTTATTGTCATATACATATATATATATATATATATATATATATATATATATATATATATATATATATATATATATATATATATATATATATATATATATATATATATATATATATATATATATATATATATATATATATATATATATATATATATATATATATATATATATATATATATATATAATGATTTTCATTATTACCAATTACACCGGTCAACAAAATTTTTCTGGCACAAGGTTTTTAAACGGATTTTAAGTAAATTTGGGGTGCAGAATCCAAATATGACATTGGTTTTTGTCTATCACATCAGGTTTTGAGATATACCATATTGCACTTTTGCTGGGAAACGTAAACTTTTGGATCAAAATTGACGGTTTAAACATGTATACATAAATTTTTTCAGCATTATAATTTGTATTTTTCTATAACCAAAAATTGTTAATATCAAATTGGAAAGTTAATGCACATATAATATTTAAATGTAACATTGAAGGGTGAAAAAAAACAATTAATGTACGGTAGAAATAGTGCAAGTATTAAGATCAAGTTACAGTTACATAAACTTCCTCTTTTTGGCCGATCTCTTATGTACAGCTTCTGGAATGTCTCTCATCAAACTCCAGCAGTAGTCCGCCATCATGTTCGAGTCCCATCGACCTTGGTAACGTTCTTCCATTACTTTAATGTCTTGATGAAAGCGCTCCCCTTGCTCCTCGCTCACTTCTCCCAGATTTTCTGGAAACTCATCCAAGTGACTGTGTAAGTAGTGAACCTTGATACTCATTCTGCATCCAAGTGCTTGTAAACTCAAGAGCAGCTCTTCCACAATTTCTTGATAGTTGTCCGCTTTCTTGTTCCCTAAGAAGTTCCGCACCACATTAGAGAAAGCATTCCAAGTTCTTGCCTGTGCCTCAGTCATTGTTGCAAGGAAGTGTGGATCTCTGAGTAGTGTTCTTATTTGAGGTCCATCAAAAATCCCTGCCTTTTTCTTCTCGTCGCTAAGACTTGGAAAGGTTGAGCATATATATCTGAAACACTCTCCACTATGATCAAGAGCCTTGACGAATTGCTTCATGATACCAAGTTTTATGTGCAGAGGAGGAAGGACAATGTTTTTCCTGTCAACCAGAGGATCGTTAATGATATTCTTGTCACCAGGCGTCAAACTATGTCTTGGTGGCCAATTCTTTTTCACCCAATGGTCTGCTGTAGCCCTGCTGTCCCAGTAGCACAGAAAACAGGGGTATTTTGTGTACCCTCCTTGCTGGCCCAATAGAAAGTTTACCATTTTCAAGTCCACACAAATTAACCATTCATGAGCATGGTATTGCAACCTCTCTAGAACAGTCTTAATGTTTCATACTCTTCTTTAATTTGTACAGAATGTCCGATTGGAATTGAACCATACTTGTTTCCGTTATGAAGAAGAACACATTTCAAGCTCCTTTTAGAACTGTCAATAAAAAGTCTCCAATCCTTACTATCATATGCTGGTAGTCCCATGGAGAGAAGAAGTCCTTCTACATCAATACAAAAAACAAGCTGGTCATATGAATGAAAGTACTTCCGCAGTTGCTCTTCTCTGTTGCGATAAAAGGAGACACTCGTGCCAGGTTTTAAGAGTCGTTTCTCTTGAAGCCTGGAAGCTAACAATTCAGCAGACTGTTTTGGCAAATTTAGATCTCTGACTAGATCATTCAATTCTGACTGAGTAAACAACGTTGGCTTTTCACAATCTTCACCAGATGGCTTGAAAAGATCAGTCTCTTCATCTTCATCAGTAGAAACAGGTGAATTCCGGTCTATATCCTCAATCTCTGGTAGCTCAGTAAATTCTGGCACAGGTATTCCTTCACTGTGGGGAACTGGTGGTTTGGCTGATGGGATATTTGGGTATTGCAGGTATTGTTTGTTTTTCTTATTGAAACCTTTAACATTGACGATGCAGAAGTAGCAGTTATCTGAATGATTCGTTGGTTCTCTCCAAACCATGGGCACGCCAAACTGAAGTCTAGCATTCTTTCTTTGAAACCAGGATCGCAAAGTTTCCAGGCAGGTTTTGCACACTTTGTGAGGAGCCCTACTTTTGTCCTGGTCTCCAAGTGGTACTTTAAAGTAAGCGAGGTACACAAAACTGGCGATGTTGCGCCTTTGACTTTTCAAAGTAAAGCTTCCACAGATGTAGCAGAATATATCTGGGTCATTGCAGCAATTCCGTCTTTGGGATGTTGAAGCCATTGCCAGGTTATCAGTTTTCACCTGAAAAATGATAAAAAAGAGGAGTTAGATTTATTGCAAGTTCAAAATAACTATGTTATATAATTTAACCACCACAATTTTTAGACACGAACCTGCAAAAAACTCTGAAAACGGAATTTTTGGTGAAATCCATCAAAATAGGGAATACCGATAGCGCAAAAACGTTACGTGATGGAGCAAATCTGAGATCAGATTTGGATTCAGCACCTTAAAGTTAGTAAAAAAAAACAGTTAAAAGGTTTCATGCCAGAAAAAAAAAAATCTTTTTATAGACCAGTGTTATTGCTGCGAATGAATTTTTACAAACCGGGAGCAGTGAGAAGTGTTCACTGGAAACGTCTCACGCCGGCTTGGCGCCAGCTGGTCAGTTGCGAGAACACTTTACTTCAGATGACACGTTTTGAAATCCCAGCTAACCCAGTGTACACATGAGTATTTGGGTAATGATATAAGTGAACGGTTGCCCTTGGCTTCGCTCTGCTCATATTTTCCTTCAGTTGTTTGTGAGTGAACACTGGATATTTTGTGACAGAAGAAAACGATAATAAACTTATGATAAAAATAATACAATTCTTGAAATGTTTGACGATTACAATATAATGTCGTGTGGAATGTGGTTGAGTGATTATTTATTGGTAAAGTGATTTGTAAACTGCATTACTGTTTACTACTCCGTTTTGACTTCGCATTAGTATTTGCATTGTATCTACCCTTTTCAGCTTGTCCAGAATGTCAGCTCAACCAGCAAAGAAACAAAAACTTTCAAATGAAGGCAGCAGCAGCAGCAGATATTTTCAAGAATCGTGGCGTGAAAGATTTGGCATGATCAAAAAGGGTGATAAAGCATTATGCATCTTATGGTCCTAAACAGTGGTGTGCAGGACTTCCTCCGTAAAGCGGCATTATGAAACTGTTCATAAATGGCTTTGCGATAAAGTGAGCAAGAACAAAAAGAACACATTTCTCGAGAAATCAGAAACAAAAAAATGCAGTCAAATGTTTTGATGAAATTTGTTTCAGGTAGTTCCAACTTATTTGCTGCTGGTTTTGAGATTTCAAAGATTATTGCTCAACATGGAAAACCACTCAGTGATGCGGAGTATATTAAAGAATCATGGCTAGAATGTGCTCCTTTCCTTTTTAACGGTTTTCCAGAAAAGGAAAAAATTATTCAGCGCATTAAGGATTTGCCAGTGAGTAGAAACACAGTAAAAGAAAGAATATTAATGATGGAAACAAACATGGTAGAACAGCTAACAAAAGATATTGGTTCATGTAAATTGCTTTCCATTTGTCTTGATGAGAGCACTGATGTTACATCATCAGCTAGGCTAGCCATTATTGCTCGATTTTGTAGGGGTGATGAAATATGTGAAGAACTGGTTAACTTGGTAACTTTACCTGAACATACCACAGGGGCTGAAATATGTAAGGCAGTAGTAAACGAACTGTCTAATCGACAAGTTGATCTTTCAAAATAGTTTCCGTGACAACTGATGGCGCACCCAGCATGATTGGTAGAGAAGCAGGTTTTGTAAATTTGTTTGAAAAATATGTTGGACATCCATTGGTAGCCTTTCAGTGTATTGTACAGTACACCAGGAGGCTTTGTGTGCAAAAGCTGGCCTTAAAGAACTTGAAGAAGTGATGAAAATTGTAACCAAGGTAGTCAATTTTATTTCTGCCCGTGCTTTGAAAAAAAAATCAGAATTTACTGAGCGAGGTGAATTCAGTGTACACAGGACTACAGTACTTATGTACAATAATGTTCGTTGGCTTTGTCGAGGTTCTGTCCTTAAACGATTTGTTGAGTGTTTTGATGAAATTCGTCTGTTTTTGAAGAATTAAAAAAATTTTTGTCAAGAATTATCTGGCGTTGTGTGGATTTATAGATTGATGTTTTTTTTTACAGATTTCTCCTCGCATTTAAATGATTGAACACCAAATTACAGGGATCTGGCAAAACACTTGATGTTATGTTTGGTAACATAAAAGCCTTTGAAATCAAACTGAAAATTTTTAAACGTACTGTCGACAATGGCACTTTTAAATATTTCCTAAACCTAAAAAATCACATGACTGATCTTGAAATTCATAAGAAAACAGACATTCAGAGCCTTCAAATGCAATGTTCGAGCATCATTGATTCAACTACTGAACAATTTTCTTTAAGTTTTACTAAGTTCAGGTCATTTGAAGAAACTGCAAAATTCATAAACTGCAGACATTGTAACATTACACAAACTGAATTTGGAAATGTTGCAGTGGATTGATTTGGATAATTTTGAGATGCACTTGATTGATTTACAAAACAGCTCAATTTGGAGGCACAAATTTGTCGACTTAAGAGCTGATCTAGAAAATATTGAAAGAGATCGGTTAGTGACTAGATCAGCGCCGAAAATCGCAGTAAATGAGGTACTGAAACTCTGGAATTCCATTCCTGAAACATTTGACTGTCTGAAAAATTTAGCAATGGCAGTTTTAACAGTATATTCATCTACATATTCATGTGAGTCATTGTTTTCAGTGATAAACTTTGTCAAGTCTAATTATAGAATTAGACTTACTGATGAAACTAGTTCTGCATGCATAAGTCTCAAAACATCCAAATACAAGCCTGATATAAAATATCTGTCATCGTTGGTGCAGCAGCAAAAGTCTCACTGAGAGTAAATTATGCTTATTTTCCTTTCCTTGATTTTTTGTTTTGTTTTATAATATGAACCAAAGCTTATCATTTCACAGTCACATTTCATATATTAATTATATGGTACAGTACTATTTATAAATGATGTTATTTTTCAATTGTCTTTTTTAAAACATTGATATTAATAATTTTTTGAACAGGCTTTTTTTCTAAAATCCTTTCATTTATTATAATCTCTCTCTGTTATACTTTTGTTAATAGTAAAAAAAAATAATACACGTAAATAAGCAACAGGACTCCTCCGCTCTTCTAAAATGAAGGTCCATTATTATTGACACGTAATTCATTAAATTTACCTCTTGTGAATTACTTGGTATAAATAACATGTAATTTCTAAAGCTGTCCCATTTCAAACAATTCGGAAGAGTTACTGGTTGCCTAAGCAGACTTCTCTGACAATGCTTTCAAGCATTTTGTTCTCTTTCTCTATAAAACTTTTGTAAAATACCAATATAATAATAATAATAATAATAATAATCATAATAATACAAATATTAATAATCTTCTGCTCAAAATTCCCATGGGCACGCGAGAGAATTTTTAAGGATATTATCGCCAATTTGGGCACACGCTCTCAAAAAGGTTTGCCACCCCTGTTCTAGTGTGAATGACATCCACAGAGAAACGGTGAGCACCGCGGGCAAGACGTGTGTTTCGAGCCCACGACCTTGCCGGCGGTACCCAGGGCGCCAAATCCACCAAACATTGCCTGTAAAAGAGAGACAGTGAAGCAACATTGCGGCGAAGAGAAAGGGAAGAAAGATTGTCAACTAAAGGAGGAGAGTTAATAAGACGAAATGCCTTTGATTCCACCCTATCTAACAGTTGGACAGAAGAAGAGCCACCCCAGATATGAGAGCAGTACTCCAAGTTAGGACGAATGAATCCCTTATATCCTTGAAGCAACTGTTCAGCAGTGAAGTAGCTATGGCATCTGTACAGCATTCTCAACTTTCGGGAGGCAGCTTTAGCAATGTCGAGGATGTTTGGCTTTTATGACATATTAGAGGAAATGGTGAGGCCTAGCATATTTAATTTAGATTTTGGCAGAATGATAACTTCCTGAAATGTGATTGATGGGAGATCATCTAATTTGGAAAATGTAATTGGTAAATACTGAGTTTTATTACTTTTGAATTTAACCAAGTTTCTACCTCCCCGTTCGGAGATGCTGCACAGATTTGCATTGATAGATGTAATGATATCAGGTCTAGAAACAGATCTAGTTTGAGAGTTAGGAGGAAGAGGAAAATGTGAAGAAATGTGAAGAGTAGAATCATCAGCGTAAGAATGGATAGAATTAGTTGTAGTGTGAAGTAAATCATCGAAAAAAGAAGGAAGAGAGTAGGTGAAAGAACAGAACCCTGTGGGACACCACTACTGGTAGAGAAAGAGCTAGAGATCGATCCATCGACAACAACTGCCTGGGATCGGTTCTCAAGGAAGCAGAGATTAGAAAAAAAGGGGGAGAGAAACCATAAGAGGGAAGTTTAGAAAGCATAGACTTGTGCCATACCCTATCAAATGCTTTGGAGATGTTGAGGGCCACGACAAAACTTTCCCCATAATCCCTAAGAGAGGATGACCAAAGAGGGGTGAGGTAGCTGCAGCAGCTGGGGATAGAGATAGTTGCAATGGGCTGCCGATAGCCCATTTTTTGCTGGGTTTCGCCTTAGTAGCCTGTTCATCTTGCATTGCCATCTTCTGCCGGTGTAGTCGTTGGGTTATCGTGTTGGTCACCTCTTCCGCCTCTACCGCCGTTGGGGGTCTTACTTGAGCTCTGTAAACATGTCTGCCGGATGTAAGGCTTCACCGCAGATATTTTGTTCAGGGCTTACTCCTGTAGCCTTATACCTGCCAAGTTTAATCCACAAGACAGTGGGGCAGTGGTTGGTAGGAGCCAGGTCGCTGCTATTACACGCACACACACACACACCCACCCACACCCATGCGCTCCTCTCAGTCCCAGAGCTCCATAAAATATCATGGTGTGAAGGTGTAGAACAACTTAACCCCCCCACCCATCCAAGCAAAGACTACGCTCCCTTCCTTTAAATCATCTCTTAAAAAATATCTATTGTCAAAGCATTAATATTTCTTGTAATACCTACTTTATATACAGCACCTGCTTTTAATGTACCATCAACCTTAATACTCTACAACCCACTTTGTACTGCATCCCCATTATATTTAGGTTTTTCAATTCCACTGTAATTTATGTCTATACTTATAATATAAATGAAAAATAAATAAAATAAATAATAAATAAACAAAATTAATAAATATTGAAGTGGTAACCGTGGTAACATTATGAGATGTTCTTATTACCACCATGCTATTGTGCATACATACTTCCTTGAAATAAATGTATAGTATATATCAGGTGCCTACAGGAGAGCTCAGGTTCTCAACTGGCTCTGCCATGTTAATATTGTTATTATTATCCACTGTATATCTGTGTTCTTCTGGCTAATTAAATTGTTTCAATTCAATTCACATACAGAAACATCGTGTCATCTTGTACTGGTGTACTGTACATTCCTAATGATAACTTGAACTTTAATCTTTCTCACTATATTTCTTTATATTTAGTTATATTGAAGTCTTACTTAAGTATACTGATAAAGATAAGGGATGGAAGAAATTTATTTTTTATTTTTATCTGACACGAAACACAGGAAAATATACATTGTGTAGGTGTCCTCCTCTGGGAATGATTGACACTTTCATGTGAATTATGAATTTGTTTTTTCTCCACCTATCTTAAGATGATGACATGGACACCCTTAAGGGAGAGGAAGATGTAGCGATTGATCTTACAACAGAAAAACAAATAACATGGACCAATAATTCATCACTAGCTAAGTTATTTAAGTTAAAAAAAAACTCTCTTGAGAACACCATCCATTAGTCAAGACGTGATTGACGGGCCTTGATTATATTCAACTCAGAAAATAATAATGCTTAGTTTGTTGGGGTCGTTGTGTTACGTTAAATGGCTATAAGATTATATATATATATAAATATATATATATATATATATATATATATATATATATATATATATATATATATATATATATATATATATATATATATATATATATATATATATATATATATATGTTAGCGGGAGAGAGAAGTGGAGAAGAGAAGATGGGAATGCTGCGTTTAGCACGTTAAAGGGGTAAGATGCAGTTTCTTAGAAATTTTTTTTAGGGGGGTCGTATGCATGTTTTTCTCAGCACATGAGGAGAGTGCTGTCTCTTTTTAGGGGGGTCGAGTGTAATATTCAGAAATTTCAGTGTAATTTCAAACACCGCGCCATTGGCGATACTGAGCTTTCAAGGTCGTCGGAGGGAAGAGAGCGCTCCCTGCACATAGCGAGAGGTTGTGGAACTAGGCCTAAATGATATTAAATGTAATTTGCCGAATTAATAATGATGCGATTCATGAAGTTAAGGGACTATTATTGAATTTGAAATTATTATAGATCGTTTATCAGTCTGAATAATGTCGCGGGTGTCCCAAGGAGTTATTAGTTAGGCGGAAAATATGTCACGTAGGCCTAAGCTAGCGCCTTGGAGAGACGCGACGCTGGCTGGTCCTCAGTCACGTGAAAGCGATTGGACCTACAGGACATCCCTGCGCGTCCGTCCACAGAAATAGTCACGTGGTCTAGTCACCTGTGCTGCGCTATTGCAGTATAACAAGTAAGTCTCATTCAATCTCAGACAGGGTTTAGATAGGGCAGTGATAAAGTTAACTAGAGCTAACAGTGAGTTCATTTCATGGTTTCCGCCAGAACCCACTTGACTGCGAGAGATTGACTGCCGTTTGAGACTGCCATTGATGATTGAGGGTGGCGATTGTCGCCATTGGACCGATCAGTGTAGGCTTGTCACTGTTTAGCGGGGTATCAAAGGATCTCTTGAGGGAATCTAGCCGTCAGGGCGCCCAGCTGACGACGGGACGATCGTTGGGGTCATCAGCTCTCCTCTACCTCGGCTCACAATACCACATGTTTCAAGCAGCTTAGTGAAACCCTCTTGCTAACGGGAAGCTAAAGCTTCTCTCAACTGTACAAGGTCTGATTGGCTCACTCCCTTCCGCTTTATGGATGTACCGGGGGTAAAGTGAAGCTAGCTGAGTGATACAGGGTCGCACACTGGGGTCAAGAGTCAGTGGAGTTTAGAGGTACACTTTCCAAGGTGGAGAAAGGCTGATTTGGGCCTTCAACTACGGGTGCCTGTTGGTTGTGCCTTAAACGACTACGGAGTGCAGGTGGAATCTGTGTGTGTGTTAGGTTAGGGAGCATGGTTCACGGGTATTGGACTCAGTAACGTCTTTATAATAGTGACAATATTTTTGTGTGTAGTTAATACTATTTTTTCAGTTACTAATGTATGCTGTGAGCATTTAATATTTCTTTATAATCTCAATCTCAGGTATAACCTTTGTTCCCCAGAGTAATGTTTAAGTTAGGTTAGGAGGTGTGTATCTGTTGGGGTAATATAATTTTGTTGAGCGCCCTGAAGGCCTATTCAGGGTGGAGTTAATAAGATCTGATTTTTATACCATTTCCTCAGTGCTGGATATAATTTTGGTGAGTGCCCTTAAGGCCTATTCATTGTAGAGTTATTAATTTCTTATTTTTTTAATACCATTTTCTCAGTGATTGATATTTTGTTGAAACCCCTTAAGGCCTGGTTCATGTGTGCAAGCAACATTTCTTAATACTTTAAACTTATTATCCTCTAATGAGGCATTGCCTAAGTTTCTAATAATTTCCACATCGTGTATAACTTTTATTCCCCAGAGTAGTATTATAAGTTCAGGTTAAGAAGTGCTCATATTGGTGTACCACTATTTGATTGTGTTTGTAGTGTTGGAGGGAATATAAGTGTAAATTTTACAGTGTGTCTCATTCATCCCAGTCACAGACGCTATCCTTCCACGGGTCATGGACAATTCATTTTGGTTAGTAAAGTTGAGTGCTCTTGTGCTGGTTCGGAATTTCTCACTAAGGGGCGCTTCCACTGCAATTACGATCTAATAATCTTTAATAAACCCCAAGTCAAGTGAGAAATTAAAGTCCAGTAATTCCGTAATGGCAGTGGAAGCGCCCCTTTGAGAAAAATCCCGAACCAGCACAAGAACACTTAAATCTACTAAACAAAATGAATTGTCCGTGACCCGTGGAAGGATAGCGTCTGTGACTGGGATGAATGAGACACACTGTAAAATTTAGACACTTATATTCCCTCCAACACTACAAACATGATCAAATAATGGTACACCAATATGCGCACCTCTTAACTTAAACTTAAAACACTACTCTGGGGAATAAAAGTTATACATGATATAGAAATTATTAGAAACACAGGCAACAATAAATTTGAAGTATTAAGAAATGTTGCTTGCACACATGAAACAGGCCTTAAGGGCTTTCACAAAATAATATCAGTCACTTAGGAAATGGTATTAAAACATGAGAAATTAAATACTCTACAATGAATAGGCCTTAAGGGCACTCAACAAAATTATAGCACCCCAACAGATGCACACTTCCTAACCTAACTTAACCACTACTCTGGGGAACAAGGTTATACCTGAGATCAGAATTATGAAGAACAATTAGATGCATTAAAAGAATCAAATCACAGTATCACTCTGGTTCCACTTAATGACACAAACATTCAATAAACACTACTATCAAAATTATTTAAGAAATATTAAACTACACACGTCAAGATAATATCGGTAACTGAGAAATGGTATTAACTACACCCGTAATAAGGAAGATAAAATGTTCCTCTAGGTATCTCCTAGAGTCCTAGACTCACGGTCTCAGTGTGTGACCATTAATATACTCAGATAGCCTCAGTGTACTCCCAGTGCGTCCATGGGCAGGAAGAGAGAACGCCAGCAGGTGTCTATGGCCAGTAGGTAACACTTCTAGCTGACCGAGGACACGTGGTGTTGTGCACCCGAGTGGTAAGAACTGATCACCCACTGCTGATGCTGGTCCCGTCGTTTTAGTTGTCGGGAGCACTCGTTCACTCAAGAGATCCTTTGCTACCCCGCTAAACAGTGACAGGCCTACACTGATCGGTCCAATGGCGACAATCGCCACCCTCAATCATCAACGGCAGTCTCAAACGGCCGTCAATCTCTCCCAGTCAACTCCGGTCAACGCCGGTCAACTCCAGTCAAGTGGGTTCTGACGGAAACCCTGAAATGAACTCACTGTTAGCTCTAGTTTACTTTACCACTGCCCTATCTAACCCTGTCTGAGATCGAATGAGACTTACTTGTTATACTGCAATAGCGCAGCACAGGTGACTAGGACACGTGACTATTTCTGTGACGGACGCGCAGGGACGTCTTGTCTGCTTAACTCCTCCCCGCGACTGAGAGAGAGCCCGCCTCGTGTCCTCTCAAGGCGTTAGCTTGGGCCTACGTGACATATTTTCCGCCTAACTAATAAATCCTTGGGACACCCGTAACATTATTCAGACTGATAAACGATCTATAATAATTTCAAATTCAATAATAGTCCCTTACTTCATGAATCGCATCATTATTAATTCGGTAAATTACATTTAATATCATATAGGCCTAGTTCCGCAATCTCTCGCTATGAGCAGGCAGCGCTCTTTTCCCTCCCACGACCTTGAACGCTCAGTGTTGCCAATGGCGGGGCATTCGAAATTACTCTGAAATTTCTGAGTATTACAATCGACCCCCCTAAAAAAAGACAGCACTGTCCTCATGTGCTGAGAAACCATACATACGACCCCCCTAAAAATTTGTTCTAAGGACTGCATCTCACCCCTTTAACGTGCTAAATGCAGCATTTGTCTTCTCTTCTCTCCTTTTCTCTCCTGCTAACACTCGACCCCCCTAAAAGAAAACAGCACTGCCCTCATGTGCTGAGAGAACATACATACGACCCCCCTAAAAATTTGTTCTAAGAAACTGCATCTTACCCCTTTTGCTAAACGCAGCATTCCCGTCTTCTCTTCTCTCCTTTTCTCTCCCGCTAACACTCGACCCCCCTAAAAGAAACCAGCACTGCCCTCATGTGCTGAGAGAACAACTTAGAACCCACCTTCAACTCTGTACTATTCCACTCGCAGCTAGCAACTCCATTTCTTCCTAGCCCAACTCAACCCAACCAGAACATCACGCTCCCCTTTTGCCTGGCCCTTAACTAGAGAACCAATGTCAAAATTAATACCAGCCCAAAACAAACATGCTCTCCTTTGGCCTGGCCCTAGAACTAAGAGGAACCAGTGTCAAAAAAATACTCAGTCCATCTCCAACATGCTCTCCTTTGCCTGGCCCTTGAACTAAGAGGAACCAGTGTCAGTCCAAAACAAACATGCTCTCCCTTTGCCTGGCCCTTGAGCTAAGAGGAACCAGTGTCAAAACAATACTCAGTCCAAAACAAACATGCTCTCCTTTTGCCTGGCCCTTGAGCTAAGAGGAACCAGTGTCAAAAACAATACACAGTCCAAAACAAACATGCTCTCCTTTTGCCTGGCCCTTGAGCTAAGAGGAACCAGTGTCAAAAAAATACTCAGTCCACGTCTCCGAACCTCATGCCGGCAGACCAACCCTCTGACAATGTACCAGTCCATATTAGTGAGGCCCTGGACATTACAACCGTACTCTCAATCCCGCTCATGACAGCAACTCAATCCCGCTCATGACAGCAACTCAATCCCGCTCATGACAGCAACCACTACTCAACGCACATCTCTGACCTAACCATCTCTCCAATCCCCTCTGCCCTACTCACAACTCCTCCAACTCACCCCCTACAACCTGCCTTTTCTCATTACCATGCACCCTAAACTGTAATCGGTCGGCTTCGTCTTGTCTCTCAGCTGGAGGGCTCGATCAACCTCTCTGAACTACTTACGTACCCCTATATTTCCCACTTGGACCTCACACTTCCTTGACTGCTGGACGTGTGCCTGACATTCACCCCTTGTTTCCTCCCTGAACCGTTGAATGTGTGCCTGAGACTCCCACTTGAACCTGTTTACCTGTGCTTGATAATCCCTCTTTAGGTCTCCGAACTCCTCTCTCAGCTGTACCAAGGTCCCGCGGCCGTCTCTCTTCCTCCTCATACACATCTCTACTGTCAAGCCTAACCAACTCAGTCCGGGCACAAGGATGAGCATCAGTGCGAGTTCAATCCCTACCATTACTAACCAACACATGATGGCGTTCATTATCCCAACCACAGTACTATCAGTCACGACATTAAAAACTACGCTCTGCTACCATTTGTAACCGGTCGGAATTTACTGGACTTTAATTTCTCACTTGACTTGGGGTTTATTAAAAATTTATAGATGGTAATGGCAGTGGAAGCGCCCCTTTGAGAAAAATCCCGAACCAGCACAAGAACACTTAAATCTACTAAACAAAATGAATTGTCCGTGACCCGTGGAAGGATAGCGTCTGTGACTGGGATGAAAGAGACACACTGTAAAATTTAGACACTTATATTCCCTCCAACACTACAAACACAATCAAATAATGGTACACCAATATGCGCACCTCTTAACTTAAACTTAAAACACTACTCTGGGGAATAAAAGTTATACATGATATAGAAATTATTAGAAACACAGGCAACAATAAATTTGAAGTATTAAGAAATGTTGCTTGCACACATGAAACAGGCCTTAAGGGCTTTCACAAAATAATATCAGTCACTTAGGAAATGGTATTAAAAAATAAGAAATTAAATACTCTACAATGAATAGGCCTTAAGGGCACTCAACAAAATTATAGCACCCCAACAGATGCACACTTCCTAACCTAACTTAACCACTACTCTGGGGAACAAGGTTATACCTGAGATCAGAATTATGAAGAACAATTAGATGCATTAAAAGAATCAAATCACAGTATCACTCTGGTTCCACTTAATGACACAAACATTCAAAAAACACTACTATCAAAATTATTTAAGAAATATTAAACTACACACGTCAAGATAATATCAGTAACTGAGAAATGGTATTAACTACACCCGTAATAAGGAAGATAAAATGTTCCTCTAGGTATCTCCTAGAGTCCTAGACTCACGGTCTCAGTGTGTGACCATTAATATACTCAGATAGCCTCAGTGTACTCCCAGTGCGTCCATGGGCAGGAAGAGAGAACGCCAGCAGGTGTCTATGGCCAGTAGGTAACACTTCTAGCTGACCGAGGACACGTGGTGTTGTGCACCCGAGTGGTAAGAACTGATCACCCACTGCTGATGCTGGTCCCGTCGTTTTAGTTGTCGGGAGCACTCGTTCACTCAAGAGATCCTTTGCTACCCCGCTAAACAGTGACAGGCCTACACTGATCGGTCCAATGGCGACAATCGCCACCCTCAATCATCAACGGCAGTCTCAAACGGCCGTCAATCTCTCGCAGTCAACTCCGGTCAACTCCGGTCAAGTGGGTTCTGACGGAAACCCTGAAATGAACTCACTGTTAGCTCTAGTTTACTTTACCACTGCCCTATCTAACCCTGTCTGAGATCGAATGAGACTTACTTGTTATACTGCAATAGCGCAGCAAAGGTGACTAGGCCACGTGACTATTTCTGTGACGGACGCGCAGGGACGTCTTGTCTGCTTGACTCCTCCCAGCGACTGAGAGAGAGCCCGCCTCGTATCCTCTCAAGGCGTTAGCTTGGGCCTACGTGACATATTTTCCGCCTAACTAATAACTCCTTGGGACACCCGTAACATTATTCAGACTGATAAACGATCTATAATAATTTCAAATTCAATAATAGTCCCTTACTTCATGAATCGCATCATTATTAATTCGGTAAATTACATTTAATATCATATAGGCCTAGTTCCGCAATCTCTCGCTATGAGCAGGCAGCGCTCTTTTCCCTCCCGCGACCTTGAACGCTCAGTGTTGCCAATGGCGGGGCATTCGAAATTACTCTGAAATTTTTGAGTATTACATATATATATATATATATATATATATATATATATATATATATATATATATATATATATATATATATATATATATATATATATATATATATATATATATATATATATATATATATATATATATATATATATATATATATATATATATTTTTTATAATTTTTTTTTTTCAGCCACAAATGCCAAAGAAATAACAACGTCGACAACACCAAAATTAAACACTATAACAACAGCTGCAATATAATAACAACTACAAAAATAACGTAAATTGAGCATCAACAACTAAAGCAAGAACTAATATTACAATTTAAGCAGCAGCAGCGGCGGCGGCGGCGACGACATTGGTGGTGTGGTGTTGGCGGAGGCGGTGGCGGAGACGATGGCGGAGACGATGGGCAGCGGCGGCGGCAGTGGCGACAGCGGTAGCGGCAGCGGCGCCAGCGACAGCGGCGGCGGCGGCGACGACATTGGTGGTGTGGTGTTGGCGGAGGCGGTGGCGGAGACGATGGCGGAGACGATGGGCAGCGGCGGCGGCAGTGGCGACAGCGGTAGCGGCAGCGGCGCCAGCGACAGCGGCGGCGGCGGCGGCGGCAGGGCGTCGGTGGCGGCGGCGATGGCGGCAGCGGATATGGCAGCAGCAGCGACAGCGGCAGCGGCAGTAGCAGCTCTAACCGAGACAAATAAAAATAATACACAAATTATTTATTGGCAAAATGTTAGTACACACTTTGAAGCTGTACTTATTTTAGCTAATTTTAATGTTTTGTCTCAAGCTTCCCATTCTGTGTGTACCTCTGAGTACCTCAAGATCGTTTACCTGTAGGCACCTCAGATTATATCAAGCTTGTCATCCTGTGAGTACCTCAGAGTACTTCAAGTTTGCCTGGCTGGTGTAAACCCCTGAGAGTAGTCACATTAGCCTACCTGGTATGTACTCCTGAATGCACCTCACTCTTTCATCTCTGTTGATATATTTTTTTTCTCAGTTATAGTAAAAATTGTATAAACAAATTTTTAGGGAAGAGGAAAAAGAAGAGATGTAATCTGGATTTTGTTGAGACACGAAACACAAAGAAAAATATACTTTGTCCACGAGTTCTCCTCTGGGAATAAACAAGTCTTTCATATGTATAAAAAAAAAACTTTATTACAGCATCTATCTTGAGAAATTAAAATCGACTCTCTGTAATGTTATGGTGAATTACTTTACAATTGTATACAAAATTAACAAGGGAAAACAAGAAATTTTAGGTCAGGTGTTTCGCATATTAGACTCATAAAACAGTCAGAAAATGTTAACTTGTTATGGTCTGCTCAGTTTGCTTCCTGTGTAACAGTAAAGGAATAGTAAGCAAATCGTCTTACGGTGAGATAATTGATTTATATCTTACAATCTGTTGTGATCCATCAACAATAATAACAATTATTACAGCGACAACTATATACAACAGCTACTACTAATATTACTGTTATCACAACAACATCAGTGACAACGAATACTACTACAACATCATAAATGATAGCACCATCGACAAAAATGGTTTTAGTAAATAAAATTACAAGTGAAACAATAACAACAGAATCGAAATAACAAAAGCCACAACAAAATAGTTAATAATTTTCACTCCTATTGACTTGAAGCTGAAGTTAATGTACTCCTACACGTAAAACCAAACTTTTCCTTCAACTCTCTCTCTCTCTCATTTGTTCTACTGTAGTGTTTAAGCTTCACGTTGCACCATAAAAACAAAAGTCTCCTGTGTTATCCTGGGAGCCTCAACTCTTAAGGACTCCTTGATAAAAGTGCTCGGATCTGAGCTGGGGAGTTTCAGCCAAGAGGACGTCGGAGATAATGGATGAAGCAGGTTTGGTCAGGTGTCTCTACACACCACCTTTTTCATAGGGCAATATTCTAGCAGGTCTTGGGGGAGGTATTGGGAACAATTTATTACATTGGAAAGCAATACAGTGTTAGCGAGGATATGTGTAATGGTATGATTTACGATAGTATTTGTTTATCACAGGATTTTTTTAGTTTTTATGGGATGCAGAGGATAATATAGCCGTGTTTTGTTTCAGATAAAAGAATGATTGGCCTTATGCATATCCCACGCATTGAACGATTTCAAACAGCTTAATCTATCTACCAAGAAGTCGAGCTCTTTCTGGGTCTTTTCTTATGCCATGGGATCTAGTTAACACATTCTTTGGTCTACCGTTGTCTTGCTTTATGAGCATATAGTTTAAACGATATAAGACAGGATCTTATTATTATTGCTGTTGAAGTTAATCCCACCAAAACGTACTCTGGGGTCTCTCTCTCTCTCTCTCTCTCTCTCTCTCTCTCTCTCTCTCTCTCTCTCTCTCTCTCTCTCTCTCTCTCTCTCTCTTATAATCTATATTAATGCAGGTCAGGATCCAGCTATAACTCAGCATGAGGTCGACCAACTTTCATGCTAATCCTAACTAGCTGACCCATTTGTGATTATGCCAATGCTATCATATTTTTATTATTATTATGGTTATTATTATTATTGTTAGTATTAGCAGCAGCAGTGGTGTCGTCGTTATAGTAAGTTTTGAAAGATCAAAGGAAGCCAGTAGAAAAACATACATACCAGGATGTATGAGGTTGTTGTTTGTAAAATGTCACATGCATTATCGCCTTAGGGGTTATTCTACTACTGTACATGACATTACCCCGATCACTGTCTATATGTGTCATCGGTTCTCTGGTATGGAAGCTTTGGTCTTGGCGGGAGGTGTAATGATTGTTTATCAGACCATAGCTTACGCCCAGAGAAGTACAACACATATAACAGTAAGTAGATGCCCACGTTGTAACCCACATAGGTTGACACCCTACAGTGAGATTAAGACCTGACCCAGGAGAGGTCACGGCCACAAGGAACCTGAGTTAATCCAGCGTTATGACCGTGTTAAGGAAACTAAACCTGCCCAAGATACATAAGAACATAAGAATGGAGGAAACTGCAGCGGGCCTATTGGCCCATACTGGGCAGTCCCGTTTACACCCAACCCCTATTGCTCATATAAGCATCCAACCTATGTTTGAAGCTATTCAGCGTATTCGAGTTAATGATGATATTTGGTAACTTGTTCCATTCATCCACTACTCTGTTTCCAAACCAGTGTATACCTATTTCACGCCTAAATCTAAATTTGTCTAATTTAAAACCATTGTTACGTGTTCGCTCCTGGTTGGATAGTTTGAGTACCTTTGTATGGTCCCCTTTGTTTAGCCCTGAATTCCACTTATACACCTCTATCAGGTCGCTCCTCGCTCTATGTCTCTCGAGGGAGTGCAATTTAAGATGCTTTAACCTGTCTCTATACTCAAGGTTCCTAATGCCCGGGCTTAGTCTTGTCATTCTCCTCTGAATTCTTTCCAATGATTCTATATCCATCCTGTAATACGGTGACCAGAACTGAACTGCGTAATCCAGCTGTGGTCTCACAAGCGCAAGATACAGTTTTAGGATGACCTCGCTAGTCTTGTAACTAACACTCCTTTGTATGAACCCAAGTACTTTATTAGCCTTGTTACGAGCAAAAACACATTGCTTACTTGGCTTGAGGTTCCTACTTATCATTACTCCTAAATCTCTCTCGCAGTCGGATTTCTCTATGGCATCGTTGTTCATCTGGTATCTGGTTTCCCTGTTTACATCTCCTATACTAAGTACTTTACATTTGTCCACGTTGAATTTCATCTGCCATATTTCAGACCATTCGAAAAATTTGTTTAGATCTTCCTGTAGTTTTGCGTCCTCGTCAGATATAATAACATGTCCTATTTTATTGTCATCAGCAAATTTACTTACGTTGCTGTCTATGCCAATATCTATGTCGTTTATGTATATAATAAATAATAATGGTCCAAGTACTGAGCCTTGGGGAACTCCACTTGTGACGTTGCTCCAATGGGACTTAGTGCCATTAATGCTCACTCGCTGTTTCCTGTCCTGTTACCACGCCCTAATCCATTTAAGGATGTTACCTTTGATGCCATGTGCTTCTACCTTTCTAATTAGTCTTTCGTGGGGGACTCTGTCGAAGGCTTTGCTAAAGTCGAGATATACCACATCATAATTGTGCCCCTCATCCACCGATTCGAAAACTGATGAAAAGAATGTTAATTGATTAGTTAGACAAGAACGTCCGCTTGTGAAGCCATGCTGGGAATCATTGATCAATCGGTGCTTCTCCAGGTGATTTCTTATAGAGTTTGAAATGATTGCTTCCAGTAATTTGCCTACTATTGATGTTAGATTGATTGGGCGGTAGTTAGAGGATAGTGATCTATCCCCCTTCTTGAAAATCTGTATTACATTCACTATCCTCCAGGATTCTGGTACTACACCTGTTTTTAAGGACATGTTAAACAACTTTGCTAAGGTCATACTAAGCTCTTCCTTACATTCCTTTAATACTCTGGCAAATATCTCATCGGGACCAGGCGACTTATTAGGCTTTAGTTTGTCTATTTGCTTACTAACATCGTTGCTAGTCACTACTGTCCCGCTTAATTTGTTTTCTTCACTATCTCTGAATAGAGTCGGTGCCTCGGGTATCATGTTTAAATTTTCAGTGGTGAAAACTGTTGAAAAATATTTATTCAAATTATTGCTCATTTCTCCGTCGTTATCAGTGAGCTCGCCCGTATCTGACCGTATTGGTCCAATCTTTTCTCGTGTTTTAGTTTGATACATTTGGTAGAATCCTTTGGGGTTTGTCTTCGCCTCCCTTGCTATCCTTACCTCATTATTCCTCTTGGCTTTCCTTATCTCGGTTTTAACCCTACTTGCCAATATCTTATAATATGCCTGGAGGTATATTTTGCCACGCCTTATCCTTCTACCTATAGCCTTACTTTGGCCAATGATGTTCTTTAAATAATTATCGAGTATATTATTACCACGTGTGGGTTCGGTTATATGTTGACTTAGGAAACAGTCCTGGATCGTCTCGAGAAAATCATCTGATTCTGAGTTACCCGTAAGGTCAGTCCAATCTATTTGGCCAAGGTTAAAGTCGCCTACTATACAGACTTTGTTGTGTATGGAAGCCCTGCGCATTTCATCCCAGATAAGTCGCTCATTGACTCTATCAAGATTGGGAGGTCTATATATTACACCGGGGTGGTAATAATTAGGAAGCATTCCTGATCAGCGACATTACCACGTACTTGGGCAAACACAGCTGTCTAGATCTAACCAGCTTAGTGTTAATTAGGAGAGGTCACAGTCACAATGAACCAGAATTCTCACCACCACGTCATTAGCTAACGGCGACATGACCGTGTTACCCAAGAAGCTACCCTCCAACGAGTACACCTGTCACCTGGCCAGACACTCAGATTAGTGACGACATCTTCCAGCTTGTCATCGACAATATAAGGAGTCTGAAGCTCCTTAACGAGGCATTTGGATTATTATTGTAACAGAGAAGGGGCCGACTGCTCCTTCCCAGAGGGAGACTTCCTTCCCTAGCACCGAGTCTCCAACGAGCAGAGTCTCCCATAGGAGACATAGTCCAGCAGCACCTGCAGCTTCCCCAGATGCTGGGCCTCCCTCAGGTCACACGCGAGTCATTGTCAGAGCGATCCACAGGGTAAGTTACTTACGGTGGGAAGTGTATTAATTTCATGTTTGTTGTCCTAGAGTCATTGTATAGTAACGTAAATATAATGATGTATTAATGTGTCTGTGTCATTTAGTTATCTAATGAATGTTTTTACTTAGAAAGTGGTGTTTAGAAAATTCCCCCCAAGAATATAATACCAAGTTTAAATAACTAATCGGCCACGCGACCAAACTTTCCTCACTTTACAACCCTCCTACTATAAATTCTTTCCTATATCTACTATACGAGTTTTCACTCATTATATCGTCGTCGTCGTCATCGTACTCGTCGTCGTCGCCATCATCATCATCATCATCATCATCATCATCATGATCATCATCATCATCATATCTGGCCTGAACCAGTAATGCACAAACTGTAGATGTTTGAGAAATAACCGACGTTGAGTGGGATGAAGAAAAGGGACAAGCTGTCAAAAGCTCATCACGTGAGGACGACTTTCTGAACGATAGCAATGTGCCCACTCAGCCTGAAAATGTTGAGCCAACAAGCGGGGATGTATAGTCAGGATGAAAGTTCTTGCTACAGTCAAGGTGGATGGTGCAAAGTCCGTGCACCCTTACTGGACGACGGGTCCGCTGTCCAGGTATCGCCTCCCTGTCTCCCTCCCTTCTCACAAACGCAAACACACACTCTTGCAGTTCAACAATCAAGCTCTGGTACTGCCATTTCTCAATAAGGACTAGGGAAGGATGTCATAGTTTTGTTACTAAATTCACGAAACAATTTACTCAATCAAGCTCACATTATATGAAATAATAGGTTACATCAATATTAGATAGTCATGACATAGTGCAGAGTGTTTTTTGGTGGCTGGGGTTCGTAACAATATCAGAATAGTAGCCAGAAAACTAAGCAAGAATGTGAGGAATAATCTTTATCACCCTCCGTGATAATGGTCTTATCATAGGATCGACACAGGTAACATTGGCTTGATCCCTAAAATGGATGACATGATGGGAGCATAGCTGACATATTATGAGCGACACAATTAATATAAAAGTGTCAACAAGAAGTAGGTCACAACACCGATTGATTAGCGTTTGATAGAAAAATAAGATTAAAGCAGCATGACCATATTTTATTATAAGTTATACACGTATAGGTAACCATAAATGTTGCCTACTTAATATTGTATTCAGTAAACTCAATATCTTTGTAAATTTACAGTTAAAAAATAAAACAATGACTCAAACAATCTATTCCTTAGATTACATAAATTATACATAACACATATTGTCAGCAAAATTATTCAATGAGGTGCCAGTCCAATTGCTCTGCTTTTCAATGACAGGGTGTAGTCTGTTCGGCATCGACGCCACATAGTTACGCACCAGCTCTGGTCTACCCACTTTCTATTAATGTGCACCATAAGTTGATTGCCAGTCCGTTCCTCTTCCATTTCCCACGTGTTGACCCTGTATGCCCACTCGTGCTATATAACGTTCATATCTGCTCCCTTGCTGAACCATTATAGGAGCTCTAGGTGTCCTGCCTCGTAAAGCACTGTTGAACGACATGGGCAGTATCTATAGGGCAACGATATTGGATAAATAAAATGGGCCCAGGTGAGAAAGGGTAATCCCTCTCACGGAAGGATGACAGGAAACGCTCCTCGAGCAGCTCTATGTATTTCGCTGCTGTAAACATCACCCATGCCGTGATATGAAACCAGGCCCCAGACATTGCAGGTCACGTGTCTAGAACGGGCCTCGTCAAATATGTTAGACCTGTCATACCTGCAAGCGTAACAGAATAACAGTTAGTTTATGTTTATTGATTGATAATATACTATATGAAGTATCTCGTGCATAATGTAGTTGATATAAAACTTTTGTGAATCCCTTTATCTTATTGCTGGTCTTTATGAGCTGCATGACCTAACATATTGCAAACATCATTTCTTGTATTATTGCGTCTCCAGCAATGAATTTGGCCAGAGAAGTGCTGCGAAAAACCTTCTCATCTGTATATATCACTCGTTCCCAAAAATCTTTATCTTTCTCAACATAGAGCTGAGAAAAAGCCAGTCTCCCTGCCGGGCGTCCCTCTGCCAAGCGCTCTTTCCTCGCGGGAGTGCGGTGGTGTAAGCTCTCCCTTTATAGACTCGGCATTTACGAAGTGGTCCGCCTCAGTTGCCGCGATGTTGGGGTTCTCGGCTGGAGTAGTCCTAAGTGGAGCACTTCATCTTGCTGAGGAGAGAGCGGGAAGCATATATAACATGGTCATATTAAATGCATTGATGCTATTATACTTTTCTAGTGAAATGTGTAGAGTGCTCTGCTGGCCCAATAATAGCTTACCCAGATCGGTCACGTTTCCGATTTCCTCCCACCTCCTGTTCCACTTGGTTAAGGTTGTAGGGGACACGCCAAGCTCATACACGTATGGAGAGACCAGAATCACGGAGGTCGATGATTCTTCCTCTCAAGACTAACTTCTCTTCCTTCCTGTTCATGTCTGTCTAATCGGTAGAGCTACTGGCCATCGTCAGCTGTGGTGGTGGTGTCGACAACACTCCGGTTGAAACTTATCCTGCTGTCCCGTGTCTTTAATATTCTGACTACCATTCTGAGGGAAAATACAGCATGGAGAATCGTGATTTTATCATTGCAAACCCCAGTCACCAAGACACACACTTATATCAAATAATGTAAAACTTAATTGGGTAAATTAAAAAAATAAATGACATCCTTTCCCAGTCCTCATTGAGAAATGAAACTATCAGAGCTCGATTGTTGAGCTGCTTGGGTGCTTGTTTGTGTGTTGGGGCGAGGGTCGGACAACGACCACTTGTGCCACTGCTTGAAATTTGTTGCTATATCTTGAAATATATACCCTAACCTTGAATACTTGAAAGAAATTCTTGAAAACCTAAGTAATTTGGCACACCTGGGCCCATGATTCCCCAATTTCGCACCTCAAAACAACGTGAATCTTCTTTTTATTATTTGAAAGAAATGTTAAATACGTTTTTTCTTAGTTGCTGCGGTGTAAAAGCAACAAATAAAATTACTTACTTAGTCGGTTACACTAAACTATTATTACAGTATATTTTTTATATATATATTTTTTATATATTTTTGTTTGCATTTTGTAGAATTATATTGATTAGATTTAAAAATTGTAAGTGGATATAATTTATCATACCTTGAAATATTTTCTAGCAATCTGGAAAGATTCAGACACAAATCTGGTAAACTTTATATATAATATTAAGTAGGCAACATTTATTGTTACCTATACGAGTATAACTTATAATACAACATTGTCATGCTACTTTTATCTTATTTTTCGATCACACGCTAATCAATCGGTGTTGTGACCTACTTCTTGTTGTGACACACTTTTATATTAATTTGTCACTCATAAGTCAGTCATTATCCCATCTTGTCATTCATTGTAGGGATCAAGCCAGGGTTACCTGAAGTAGACACTACGATAAGACCATTATCACGGAAGGTGATAAGGCATTCTCTTATGAGCCATATTATTCCACACATTCATGTTTACTGTAGTATTCTGACTTCCATTCTGAGGGACAATACAGCTTGGAGGATTCTGATATCGTTGAGAACACCAGCCACTAAAACACACTCTGCACTGTGTCATGATTATCTAATATTGATGTAACCTATTATGTCAAATTATGTAAAACTTGGTTGAGTAAATGTTACGTGAATTTATTAACAAAACCATGACATCCTTCACCTAGTCCTTATTGAGAAATGGAAGTATCAGAGCTCGATTGTTGAACTGCGAGGGTGCTTGTTTTTGTGTGTGTGGGAGGGAGGAAGGGAGGCAAGCGATGGCTGGACAGCGAACTCGTCGTCCAGTAAGGGTGGATGGACTTTACACCATCCACCTTGACTGTAGTGAGAACTTTTGTCCGGGACTGTACATGAGGGGAATGACACGGTCAACACATTGGAAAGGCATATCGGGGAACGAGGCAGAGACGTGATTAAAAGATACCTACTCAGAAATTGTCCGGTAGTCCCCAGCTAACATCTTTGAGCCACCTAAGTGTGGGTCACCAAAGAAATGATCAGGGGGGGTCACTCGCCTCATACATAATTACACTCACGACAGCTCTCTGTCCCCATTAGTTCTCCATATACTGGCAATAATACTCCATCTATTCTACCAGAGAACACACGCAAGAAGTAAGTGCAAGGAAAATGTAGCAGCAATAAAGAGAAACCTGACTGTAGCAGAACGGGGCTTTTGATGATCTCCTAGGCGAGACAAGTACACCGCAAGAGAGACTGAAATTTACAGGAAACGGAATCAAGTCAGTGAGGAGGATGCCTGAAAGTTTGTTAACAAGATGCATGTTGGAAAAATGTCCTTGGCGGTAGAATCTCTCACAGGGGAATCTTCTGGCAGTGTGCTGCCAATAAACAGTGAGATCCTACAGCAACTGAAGGAAAAACATCCCCTTGCAAGTGAAGAGGAAGGTACTGTATCAGGTTCCAGGATGCTTATTTCCATCCAAATGCAGTCATGTTCGAGGAAATCACAGGAGGGATGGTGTGAAAAAAAATTCACTGAAGGCAGAGAGAGGGCATGGATGTAGACGGTGGAGAGTCATCCTCAGCACTAACAAGTTTGGTGATGCAGCAAGTGATCTCTGCAATTCCACCGCCGCCCTTCCAAGAAAATTGGCAATCTCTTGCTGCCATCACCTACAAGCTTTAGCGGCCAGCCGCCTCATCCCCCTGGACAAAATTCCACGATGTAGGCCTTTAGGGGTCGGGAAATGCTGACACGGATAATTCGGATCAGTGGAAAATGCATAATGGAGGTGGTAAATGATGTTGTCAGGGCAGCTGCAGGGAACCTGCAAGTATATGGTGACCACCAGGCTGGAGGTGAAGCTGCTATTCATGCCATGAAAAAGTTAGTCGAGCTGTGTGATTGTGATGCAGTACCCCTAGTTGATGCTTCCAATGCATTCAACATATTCAACCGCAGGGCTACACTGCACAACATTAAGATCAAATGTCTAAGCTTTGCAATATATGTTGAAAACACACACAGAAACCCGACAGACCTCTATACAACGAGCTTCAAGGCCCTAAGAGGAGATACCATCATACAGTCAACTAAGGGAACTACACAGGGGGACCCAGTCGCCATGGTAATGTACGCACCAGGCTTATCCGTGCTCCAACACACAATAAGCTATGAAACAACCTAAGTCAAGTAAGAAAATTGGAGGACATCAGAAGTGTTGGGACCTGGTAACATCACGAGGTACTCAAATAGGGTACTGTAGGTTATGTATCTAAGCTACTGTGCCGAGTAGCACCTATGTATATAATTACGTGGCAACACTGCACGTGTTATGTGGCAACATTGCCCCGAGGCTGCCATATGGCAAGGCAGCCTCAGTCTGACTCCGTGGGTCGTGCATGGCACATGCTATTCACTACTTGTATTTCTCCTATCCGTTAATAAATGGACTTCAGTGTTACCCGGTGTTTCCCTACCCATCACTGCCTTCTTCAGGGAACACTTGGAACCTTCAGGTACCACCCAAATGCCAGAAAGTCCTTCCTAATTGCGAAGCCAGAATGCCATGACTGGGCCATAAAGGTGCTCAATGGAAGTGAAGTATATAACAGAGGATGGCCAATGACAACTAGGTGTAGTAATCGGCACGAATGATGTCAAGATCGAGTACGAAATGGGAGAGGTAAATGAGTCGGTGAAGGAAATCCATACTCTGTCAGATATTGCTATAACTGAGCCCCATGTGGCGTTTTCCGCATTCTCTCGTGGAATCAAGCATTGCTGGAAATACAGGACCTGATGCGCACTATCGCCCCTGTTGCGCACTATCGCCCCTGTTGCGCACTATGCCCCATTGCCCAATCTTCATCCCCCCTCTAAGATTTTCGAAACTCTCTTGAACTCCCAGTTTCTCCGTCACCTTGAACGCCTTTCTCTTTTGTCGAATGACCAGTATGGCTTTCGCCAGGCGAGATGTACTGGTGATCTGCTCTCCTATTGCACCTATCTTTGGTCATCCTCTCTTAGGGATTATGGGGAAACTTTCGCCATGGCCCTTTGGTTTCTCTCCCCCCTTTTTCTTCTAATCTCTTGCATCCTTGAGAACCGATCCATGACAGTTGTTGTCGAGGGATCGATCTCTCGCTCTTTCTCTACCAGTAGTGGTGTCACACAGGGTTCTGTTCTTTCACCTACTCTCTTCCTTCTTTTAATCAATGATTTACTTCACACTAAAACTACTTTTATCCATTCTTAAGCTGATGATTCTACTCTTCACTCTTCTACACATTTTCCCCTTCCTCCTAACTCTCAAACTAGATCGGTTTCTAGAGCTGATATCATTACTTCTATCATTGCGGATCTGTGCTGCATCTCTGAATGGGGAGTGTTACGAGTTGGGGATTTAGAATATAGTTAAAAGTCTACCCAGATCCCAACAGGCAACAACAATAAAAAACAAAGACAATCGGACTATAAAAGGGTAGACAAAGGATGCGAGTGTTTGTTGTGTATAATAAAGTACCATAAATTGCCCATAAATTCCTTAACAAAATATTCAGCTTTCTATAATTTACCCTTAACCATACTTAACCTAAACATTAACAGTATATACATATTTATACAACATACAATAATTTGAAGCAAGGTGGAGGTGGGAGGTAACATAAGATTACAAATACTTAAGTGCGGAGCTGAGATGGCTGACGAGTAAGGCTGAGTATTGTAGAAGACGGTAGGTAGTCACTGTGCCGTAGGTTTCCAGGATAGGTGATCCTGTGGTCACTTCCCAGAGTGAACTGAACTCTCATCGAACTGGAGCTGATGAGGAAGACTTAGAGGAGGTGACGCAACAACCAGGATATGGAGAATGGAAACCCCGGAGTGGTAACTAAGAGTAGTCATAATCGGGTTTCGTCCCTAGATGGCGTTGCTCGTGGTGCTGGGTAGGTAGATTAGGACAATAGATGGCGTGGTTCGTAGTGCTGGGTAGGTAGATCATGACAATTGATGGCGTGGTTCGTAACAGGAGGTACAAAATTGGTTAAGTTCAATAGTAATAAAACTCAATATTTACCAATCACACTTTGTAAATTAGACGATGTCCCACCAATTACATTTCAGGACGTTATCATCCTGCCAAATTCTGAAATAAACATGTTAGGCATCACCATTTCCTCTAATATGTCCTGGAAATCACATATCCTAAATATAGTTAAAGCTGCCTCCCGAACGTTGGGAATACTGTATAGATGCCGTAGCTACTTCACTCCTGAGCAATTGCTCCAAGTATATAAGGGATTCATTCGTCCTAACTTGGAGTACTGCTCTCATATCTGGGGTGGCTCTTCTTCTGTCCAACTATTAGATAGGGTGGAATCAAAGGCATTTCTTCTTATTAACTCTCCTCCTTTAGTCGACAATCTCTCTTCCCTTTCTCTTTGCCGCAATGCTGCTTCACTCTCTCTTTTACAGGTACTTTAACGGGCAATGTTCAGTGGATTTGGCGTCCTGTGTACCGCCGGCAAGGCCGTGGGCTCGTAACACACCTCTTGCCCGTGGTGCCCACCGTTTCTCTGTGGGTGTCGGCCTCACGAGAATAACCCGTTATAGTACCTCCTTCTTTCCTCACATAGCCAAACTGTGGACTGCTCTGCCTTCTTCTGTGTTTCCATACTTATACAATCTGTCTCACTTTAAAAAGCTGGTTTTCTGGCATCTTCGTGGTATAGATTAACACAGTATAACCTTTTTCTTCTCTATTTTCAATTTCTTTCTATTCTTCGCCAGGCCCTGTTGTGGGTCGTTTGACCTGTGCTCGGGTGGTCAAATTCCCGTAAAAAAAAAAAAAATACCCAATATCGGACCCTTTCATTTTCCCCAGCAGAAAGGTTACTCCTTTCATTACCACTGGGAGGAATTGATATTGCTAATCTACAGTAGATGAGCTGCTGCTGCTGAACATCAGAACTCTGTCAAGCTCATGGCAGCTTTCACTGAGCACACAGTAGTTCAGAATGCAGCAAGTGAGGTGGATAGTCTCGAACTGGCTAACAACGTTGCCGACAAGGGCAAAGTGCTTCAACCTTAACAAGAAGAATTTGTAGATGCCATTGCTCTAAGGTATGATTGGCCACTAGAAGATGGTGAGAATCTCCATAACAGGACTTTCAACGCATCCAGCGAAGCCTGTGTAGTGTTCACGACCTCAGGAGGGATGGGACCAAGTGCAAGATGCTTCTACGCAAGACTGGCCAAGGTGTTATCTGAACAGAAGCAGGAGCCAGGAAGCTACGTTGTAGCTTGGTTGATATGTCAACTGTCCTTCTCTCTACTTACAGTAGGTCTGAATTGCTTTGCCTTGGGGAAGCGAGATTTTCGGCCCCAAAGGCGACAACACTCACAGATATTGACTATAAGGCAACAGTCACTGAAGTCCACGTAGATCTGCGGCATATGTAACTCAGCTAGGGTAGCTACTTTTGTATAATGATATTTAATATTAACCTTAAAGAATGATGGCGAAAGTGTGGCTATTGGAAGAAGCAGCAGTAACAGCAGCAGCAACCTGCCTCAGCAACAGCCTGCCGCAGCAACAGCCTGCCGCAGCAACAGCCTGCAGCAACAGCAGCAGCAGCAGTAGCAGCCTACAGCAGCAGCAACAGCCTCTTGCAGAAGCAAGCAGCCTGCATCAGCAGTAGCAGCCTACAGCAGCAGCAACAGCCTCTTGCAGAAGCAAGCAGCCTGCAGCAGCAGCAGCAACATCAGTAGCAGCAACAGCAGCATCAGCATCAGCAGTTGTGGTGTTACAGTAGTTGTAGTGGTGTAGCAATAGTAGAAGTAGTAGGAGTGTTGTAGGAAGAGTAGTAATATTAATTGTGAACATAGAAATAGTGGTTATTTCTGCCAAGGATATATAAACAAGTGTTAGGTGTGACAATTCTTGCTTCCAGTGTATCATTCTGATGTGTGAATTGTCGCCCACAGAGAGGTAGCCTACACACCCACGAGTGCACGTATGCCCCAACTACCCGGACACAGCAGTCCAGCCTGTCACCTCTCTGCTCTTTACTCATAAAAACTAGTTTCTTCTTCTGTATGGGACCAAAGCAGATGTCGGAGGCGGACGTAACTGTCGCCCAAAGTGCGGAACACTATGCCGGGTAACAGACATTGCTTCGTCTGTGCTAGTACCAAAATTGCCCTAGCTGTGATTGTGTGAGAAACAACCGACCATGTGTGGTTTGCAGAAAGGAAAACAATTGTCGGAACCCACATGTCAGGGAGCCGACACAGGAGGCCACAGTGGATATCGCCGGGACCCAACCGTCCGATGATATCCTAAATGATAGCAGTGCGTCTACTCAACCTGAAAATGTAGTACAAATAAACGCTGCTCCAATAGTAGCAGATGTCCACGAGGTGAATGAGAGACAGCCACCACAGTGGAATGGCATGTCGATGGATAATGCGGACATATGGGTTAAAGAAACTTACTCAGAAATTGTCAGGTGGTCGCCAGCTAACCTGTTTGAACCACCCAAGTGTGCGGCCACTAAAGAAATGATTCGAGAGATGATTCGCCTCATAACTGAGTACACTCAGGACTGCTTCCTTGCTCCTCTAGCTCTTCAAATACTGGCAATATTGCCACATTTATTCTGTCAAAGGACACACACAAACACTAAGCATAAAGAAAATGTGGCAGCAATGAAGAGAAGATTGACAATGTGGCAGAATGGGGCCCTTAATGATCTCCTATGTGAAGCAAGAACACTGCAGGAGAGACTAAAATTTATAGGAGACGGAAAGCAAAACACCGATGACGTTGCAAGAAAGTTTGGAAACAAATTGCGTGTGGGAATAGTGTCTTTGGTGGTAAGATATCTCACAGAGGAATCCTCCGGTGAGGTTCTGCCAATAAACAGAGAGACATTAAAAAGACTGAAAGAAAAACATCCCCCTGCAAGTGAAGACGAAGGCATCAGGTTCCAGGGTGACTATATCCCACCAAATGCTGTCCTGTTCGAGAAAACAACAGGAGGGATGGTGTGGAAAAAGGCACTGACGACTCAGGGAGGTGCCGGCCCTTCAGGTCTGAATGCAAACGGTTGGAGAGTTATCCTCAGCACTAACAAGTTTGACCCCGTAGCAAGTGATCCCTGCACTGCCATTACCGTCCTTGCAAGAAAACTGGCATCCTCGTGCTGCCAATACCTCCAGCCTCTGACGGCCTGCCGCCTCATTCCCCTGGATAAGAATCCGGGATGTAGGCCTATAGGGGTGGGGGAAGTGCTGAGGCGGATCATCGGAAAATGCATAATGGAGGTGGTAAACGATGATGTCAGGGCAGCAGCAGGGAACCTGCAAGTTTGTGCTGGCCACCAGGCTGGAGGGGAAGCTGCCATTCACGCCATGAGAACGATATTTGAGCAGCGCGAATGTGAGTCCGTTCTCCTGGTGGACGCTTCAAACGCATTCAACAAACTTAACCGCAAGGCTGCACTGCATAACATCATGATCAAGTGTCCAAGCTTTGCAATGTATGTTGAAAACTCCCATAGGAATCCATCAGACCTTTATGTAGTAAACAACAAGGTTCTAAGAGGGTATACCATCGTACAGTCAACCGAGGGACCCTGTTGCAATAGCAATGTACGCAATAGGCCTATCCGTGCTCCAACACACTATAAAATTCGAAACAACTGCGGTCAAACAAGTGGCGTACGCTGATGACCTTACAGGAGCAGGAAAAGTGGAGGATATCAAAAAGTGGTGGGACCTGGTAACATCACGAGGCCCACAAATAGGGTACCACCCAAACGCCAGCAAGTCCAGCCTCATTGTGAAGCTAGAACATTATGAAAAGGCAATGGAGGTGTTCGGTGGAAGTGAGGTCAAAATAACAAAGAATGGTCAAAGACACCTAGGCGCAGTAAACGACACGACGGACTTCAAGACCGAGTATGTAACGAGATAGGTGAATGAGTGGGTTAAGGAAATACAAGCTCTGTCTGAGATTGCTAACACAGAGCCACATGCGGCTTTTGCAGCATTCACCCATGCAGTCAAGCATCGCTGGAACTACCTGATGCGCACTATCCCTGATATCGGACCCCTCCTCCACCCTCTGGAAGAAGCTGTCAGTGTCAATTTCATTTCCAAATTAGTGAAAAACCCTCACTTAACCCCAGCAGAAAGATCACGCCTTGCACTACCACCAAGACTGGGAGGAATGGGATTGACCAATCCAGAGGAAATTGCTGCCACCGAGCATCAAAACTCAGTTAAGCTCACGGCAGCCCTCAAGGAACAGGGAAGGTGGATACCAGTGAAGTAAACAAGATTTGAAGGTCAATTACGACAGAACGATAGCACGGCCAAAGTGATAAGTTGTAACAACTGTTGCTGCAAGTACCAGAGAATTTAAAAAAAAGTAACTATAGCGCAGGAGGTGGGCGCCTCGAACTGGTTAACTATGTTACCGATAAGGGCAAATGATTTCAGTCTCAATAAACAAGAATTTACAGATGCCGATGCTCTAAGGTACGGTAGGCCAGTAGAAGGTTTGCCCTCCCAATGCGTGTGTAGCTCTTCCTATGACGTCGATCACGCTATGGTGTGCAAGAAAGGGGGCTTCATATGCATGAGGCATGACGAAGTAAGGGATCTCACAGCAAATATGTCGAAGGAAATCTGCCGTGATGTCAGGGTAGAACTGACCCTCCTTCCATTGGACAGTGAGAATTTCCAACATAGGACTTCAAACACATCCAACGAAGCCCGTGTTGACGTCGGTGCTCGAGGATTCTGGATGCCGGGACAGCTAGCCTTCTTCGACATCAGGATTTTTTATCCCATGGCCGCATGTCACCGTAACTTAGCTCTCGATGCTGCACACAGGAGGAACGAGAACGACAAGATAAGAGCATACAGGGAGAGAATTCAGAACGTTGATCAAAACAGCTTCACTCCTCAAAAGGTTCACAACCTCTGGTGGGATGGGATCAAGTGCAACAATATGCTTCTACGCCAGACTCGTGGAGGAGCTATCCTAACAGAAGCAGCAGCCCAGAAGTTCTGTTACAGCCTGGTTGAGATGTCAACTGTCCTTCTCTCTCCTTAGGTTGGCTTTGCTCTGCCTCAGGGGAACGAGAGCATCGGCCCCAAAGCCGACAACAGTTGCAGATATCGACTATGAGGCAACAGTCACTGAATGCCGCATAAATCTGCGGCTCAACTAACTCAACACAGCTAGGATAGCTACTTATGTATTAGGATAGTTAATTTTAAGGTAATATAATGGCGGCGAAGGTGTGGTTATAGGGGGAGGATGGAGGCCACGTTTAAAAAAAAAGTACTAGTTGAAGTAGTAGTAATGTTGTAGTAGTAGTAGAAGTAGTAATATTAATAGAAGTAGTAATATTAGTAGAAGTAGGAGTATTAATTGAAGTTGTAGGAGTGTTGTAGTAGTGTTCAAGTTCTACTTGGTTACTGACGGATCAATGAAAAACAGTCTTCACAGATGCTGTTTACTGGGAGAGGTCTGTACTGTGGTGCAGCAGTAAACAATCTGTCTCACAGGGTAATTACACATGATCACGAAACCTCGTGCTATGTCATCTAACTACTCAGACATCCAACTTCATTCACACAGTTAGGTGGCAGCACTTATGCACACGTCAATGACGCCACTAGAGGACAGCTTTCGTGCACACGCTCATTCACACTGTACAGTGGTTCACTCGTTCGGCTCGTTCGCATTACATAAACACCACGCAGTAGAAGTAGTAATATTAATAGTAGTAGAAGTGTCGTAGTATTAGTAGAAGTAGTAATATTAGTTAAAGTAGTAGTATTAGTAGAAGTAGTAAGAGTGTTGTAGTACAGTAGTTGTTTAATCATTATCACTGTTACTCTTACAGGATCGTGGAAGTGTAGACTTCGGCTCCCCTTCCCTCGACACACAACACTCAGAGTCTCATAGTTTAATTGAAACTTTTGAATTGAAAAATTCATGAGAAAAGCAAAAATGGTTGCATATATTGAAGTTAAATTTGCATATTCATGAGAACGAGAGAGACGCACCTCTGGCGGGAGGCTGAGAACTTAGATATTATTTCAATCACTGGCGAGTAAATCCAACCAAAAATTTCAAGAAACAAAATCACATTTATATCTGAACATATCAGATCGATATATTGATACTCATTTCTGGTAAAAAATTAAAACAAAGAAAATGTAGGTCGGTCATGTTACTATTGGCAAAACAGGCAACAAATAAATGGAGAGTTCCGTGACCGTGTTTCTTAATAGTCAGCCCAGCGTCTCCCGGGAGGCACCTGTCGCCACACGGTACTGCCTCCAATACCAACTACTCCCAGGGAGGGATAACTGACTTTTCGTACACATACCTTCGATAACGGATCATATCGAACGCGGTTAGTTTTGTACACATGTAGGCCTATAGGTCGTACCGTACATATACAGGTTTCACGGTAATCGATATATATATATATATATATATATATATATATATATATATATATATATTTATATATATATATATATATATATATATATATATATATATATATATATATATCACTGTAGGTGCGCGTGATCCTTGTATGTGCTGATAACCACATAGGAAACAAGAAAACACGAAGTTCCCAAGCGCTTTCGTGTAATTCACATCTTCAGGGGTGAATTACAGTAATAATAATAATAATAATAATAATAATAATAATAATAATAATAATAATAATGAATTCAAATTATAAAAAATACAAAAAATAATGATAATAAAATTAGAATATAGAACAATAAATCAATACAGAAATGAAAAAAAAAATAAACGACATATATATGTTGATTCGTCAAAGTAAGAAAAACAATTGAGACCTTGCAACTGTGTGTAAATGAGGCAGATTAGTCAGACTGGTAGACTTGCTAGGGGAGTGAACACTGTATTTCATAGTACAAAGGTCCGACTTGGTATAAGTGTTCCTTGGGGCAAGAGGAAAAAAATTATCTAAAGAGACACATTGCCCAAGGCATAGAACCCTCTAATTAGCATGAATTATGCTAATTAGCACCCGAAAGAAGGCAATTTATAACGTTTATACCATTTCACCTACAATCATGTTTGATTAGTTGAACCTGGCTATTTTCGGGTTCAAAATCCATTTTGAGGGTTATTTTGACAATTGGAGGCCGTTTTGACCCTCAAATCCAAGATGGCCACTGGCTGCCATCTTGAATGTAGGCATACTCTACAACTTTTGAGCCGTTTGAGCTACAAATTTGAGTGTTATATCAATTTCTACTAATTTGGGGTTGGAAAACTAATTTCTAGTATTACTCTTGTGATAGGAGGTTATTTAAAAGGATATTTAAAGGTGAATTTCAAGGTAGCTGTTCTTGGCTATATCAGAAAAGCATGTTGCATCAAACTTATCTAGGAGTACATCTTAACATTTGAATTCATTGAGGACAAATTTTATAATGCATGAGTTTTTGGTGTGCATTTTCATGTTACATTATTGATTACAATAAGAGTTGATTCAAAATGACCAGTATGGACTCATGTGACTGGAACTTATAGTTTATATGTCAGTCACTCTTGATCTAAATCGTTAACGATGCTGCAAGGAAAATCGATGATGTGAAATTTCAGGGCAAACTGTCAAAAGGAGACATGGTTGTGATAGATGCTGTGTACCACCGTTCATGCCCGAGTAGACTTTATAGAAAGGCAGAAGCAGTTGATCGTGGTTCAAATAAAAGCTATGGTGCAGAAGTAATAAGAGTTCAAGCTTTCAACGAGCTTCTTGATTACATTGAGGACCACCGTGGATCTGATACTGTTCTGAGTATGGCTAAATTGACAGCATTTTATGATAAGCGTCTCGTATCTCTTGGTTGACCGCATAGTCATGGCCATACAACTCAACTTCGCTAAGATATTGTCAGCATGCTCCCTGACATTAAGGCGATAGAAATGTCATCTGGCTGCTGGGAGCTGGTGTTTAATGAAGATTTCAGCCAAGTAGTTGAGGAGATGAAGGACATCTCAACAGGCCTGAGAATTTTGGCACAGGCAGCCAAGTTTCTCCAACGAGATATCCTAGAGAAAAAAGCAGGTGTTTCAGGCTCTTTCTCAAGCACCTCAGAAACTAACTCCGTTGTTCCCACACTGAGATTTTTCCTACATATACTGCTAGATGGCCCTTTGATTGATGTCGATATCCCTCCTACTTCCTCAAAGAAGATCGTGTTATCGCTGGCCCAGACCATCATGCACAACTCTGTGGGGAAAAGTGGACCAGAACAAACAGGGGTTGTTTGTGGGACTGGCGAAGTACATGAAGCAGATGATTCTTCCACAGGTGAGAAACATTATGTGCATTTTGTAAAAGATAGTACAGACATATAGCAGGTATGTTGTGCTCACTACAATCCTTTGATGTTTTATACATCCATCTCTCACAAAATCATTTATTTTGTCTTCAGGGCAAGCAGCTCTTCACCACCATCCTCAATGACTGCGTGAGTGTTCCAGCTGGTGCTGACTTGGGTGTAGTGGCGCCATGCTCACACGAGGAGGCAGACACCCGGATGATCCTGCAAGTGGCTGCAGCTGCCTACGATTGTTATCGTGAGGTGATCATCCGCACGAGTGATACTGACGTGGTCGTGCTGGCTGTCTGGGCAGTGGCAACTGTGCGTCAGAGAATTGATCAACTCTGGGTTGCACTCGAGGCTGGCCGCAACTTCATGTTGCTCGTAGTAAAAATATTTGCAATATCTCTGAAATGCAATTCAAGAGTGACGAGTTGCTGATATTTTAGTGAACCCAGCTTGGAGAAGGTCGTGCTGATCGTGCTCCCGCTAGAGACCAAGGAAAATGGCCGCTTTGGATCGTTGTGCCGTGGGGGAAGAGGAGGGGAGTGTGGGGAAGGACGACCTCCTTGCCACGCTGTTAAGACAGCTGGGGCAGTTGAGGAGTGAGGTTGACACTCTAAAGGAGGAAAATGAAGCCCTCAGGACGGAACTCCTTCAGGTAGGTGTCCTGCCTAGCAGGACACCTGCGAAGGAGGAGCAGGCGTGGAGAGTGGTTGTCTCAAAGGGGACTAGGGTCAGGCTTAGGAAAGCTGACCAGGGTGTGGAGTGCAGTAACCCTTACCAGGTGCTGCAGGAAGCTGGAGAGGAAGAGAAGAGGCAGGACGGTATGGATCAAGGAGAGGAAAGGGCAGTTGTACAAACCCTGCCCACAGGTAAGGTCGTGGTAGTTGGTGACAGCCAGGTGAGGTTTATGGATAGGGCTTTTTGTGCGAGAGATAGGAAACGTAGGACTAGGGTATGTTTTCCTGGGGCTGGGATAGGGCATGTAGCCGAGAGGTTAGACAGAGTTTTGTCAGGGGAGGGTACCAATCCAGTAGTGTGTCTTAGTGTGGGAGGAAACGACATAGGTAAGGTTAGGAGTGAGGAACTTTTCAAGAGGTATAGGGAGGCGCTGGGGAAGATTAGAGATAGGGGAGGGATCCCGATAGTATGTGGTGTCTTGCCTAGAAGAGGGGTTGGTCGTGAATGGCTGTCCAGGGCAATTGCTATTAATTGCCGACTGGAAAAACATTGTGCAAACAATGGTTGGGCATTCATTGATGACTGGCAACGATTTTATGGCAACGACTACCTGTACTGTCGCGACGGAGTACACTTGTCTCGTGAGGGGGTAAAGACGTTGTCTGCATCCCTGGAGCGTGAAATTGTCACTCCGAAGGGGGGGTTTCGCCAGTAGAGAGGGGTCGGGGAAAATGGGAGTCAAAAAACAAGCAGGTCCTGGGAAGTAGTGAAACAGAAGTAGATAATGCTGAAAATATAGTTAGTCATAATAACAAACATCAAAGTAATAAATGTAAAACAGATAGAAACGGAAGAAATATATTGAGTGTTTATTATACTAATAGTAGAAGCCTGTGTAACAAGATGGACCAGCTCAGGGCCATTGTTAGTAAAGAGAACATAGATATAATTGCAATAACGGAAACATGGATAAATTCAAACAGCAAGCATTTTTTAGCAGAATTTCATATTCCAAGATATAACCTATTTAAATTTGACAGAGTAGGAAGGAGAGGTGGCGGTGTAGCAGTGTATATCAGGGTGTCATTAAAAAGCTGCAATAAATCAAACATTAAAACAAATAGCGACAATGAAAGTATTTGGGTAGAGATTGGTGAGGGCAGTGAATCCGTAGTCATTGGTGTTATATATAGACCACCTAATTTGAGTAGGAACGATGGTAAATTGCTATGGGAGGAAATAAAGAAGGCATCTGATAGAAACAATGTATGTATTCTAGGCGATTTCAACTTTTCAGGCATAGATTGGAAAAATCAACTTAGCGATAATGAATCTGAAGATTTTCTAGAAGTAGTACAAGATAGTTTTTTATATCAATTCATAAACTCGCCCACTAGAGGAAATAATATCCTCGATTTAGTTCTCAGTAATAATGAAAATCTAGTAAAAGATGTTGGGATTGGAGACGAACTAGGAAACAGTGATCATAAAGCCATATATTTTAACATAATATGGGATGGCAGGAAGAAGGAAAATTCGGCCTTGATCCCGGATTTTAGGAAGGCTAATTACGGTAGCTAAGGAGAGACCTAAGGGATGACCCTATGGTCAAAAGATTAATCCCCCCCACACCTCCGGAAACTGTCAACTTAGGACGGGATAACCCCGAATTTAATTTAGCAGCTACTTATGAACAATTTATTGCGACAATCAATAATGCCCAAAATAAACACATCCCTAAAAGAAAATTCAGATCGATACGGAACCAACCAAAATGGATGAATAATAGACTCTTAGATCTTCTAGGGAAAAAGAAAGGAGTATATAGAAAAGTTAAGAAAGGCGAAAATCACTTACTTGGTTACTATCAGAACCTAACAAGACAGGTATAAACAGAAATTAGGAAAGCAAAGAGAAATTATGAAATCAAGGTAAAAACTAATCAAAAATAAACCAAAGCTTTTTATCAACCTGTATAAATCAAAGGTTAGAGATACAATAGGTCCCCTTAAAACTACTTACAGGAGAAATGACTGATGATGAGTTAGAAAATGTGTAGTACGTTAAATAATAGTCATTTTTCGCTCAGATTCAGCCAAATGAAAACCCAGCACAGTTTCCAGAAGTTCATGTGCTATAACTTATATAGAAAATATGTTGATGAATATCAATATTACTAGTAACGATGTGCTTAAAGTAATTAACAAACTGAAGCCTCATAAATCGCCTGGTCCAGACGAGGTATATGCTAGAATATTAAAGGAATGTAGAGATGAGTTGAGTAATCCATTAGCAGTTTTATTTAATAAGTCATTAGAATCGGGCCTAGTGCCAGAAGCTTGGAAACTTGCAAATGTAGTTCCGATTTTCAAAAAGGGTGATAAATCAATAGCATCAAATTACTGTCCCATTAGTCTCACATCAATCATAGGCAAGTTGCTGGAGTCAATTATTGCTACAAAAATCAGAAGCCACCTTGAAACATTCAACTTAATTCATTCTTCTCAGCACGGGTTCACCCAGGGACGTTCTTGTCTCACAAATTTGCTAAGCTTTTTCTCAGAAGTATATGAAGCGGTAGATAATGATAAGTCATATGATATAATTTATTTAGATTTCAGTAAAGCATTCGATAGAGTCCCTCATGAGAGATTGATAAGGAAGGTAGAAGCACATGGAATAGGTGGATCAGTATTAAAATGGATTAGGTCATGGTTAACTGGTAGGAAACAGAGAGTCAGCATAAATGGATTAAAGTCAGACTGGGGTGCGGTCAAAAAGCGGAGTTCCCCAGGATCTGTATTAGGCCTTGCTGTTTGTTAATATTCATTAATGATCTTGATTTAGGCATAACTAGTAGGATTAGTAAATTTGCAGACATACCAAAAATGGGGAGAGTGATAAATTCAGACAGTGACTTTTGAACACCTTCTTTAAAGAGATCTAGATACTTTCCATATGAGTGGTCAGTAGACTGGCAAATGAATTTTAATACTGATAAAATGCAAGGTACTTGCAGATAGGGAAGACGAATACCAGCATAAACTAGGCAACACGAAATAGAAAACCCAGTTTCAGAAGTTCTAGGTGTATTTGTGCTAGCAAACGACTTGAAAAACCTAGAAAACACGTATTAGCGTTCGCAACAAGGCAAATGAGGGGATTTGGGTTCATATCTAGGTCTGTGAGTAACAGAACTGTTGACGTTACTTTGAAAAACTTTACCTAGCATTATTAGGTGAGGCCACATGGATTATGCGGTTCTGTTCTGGGGTGTCCCATTATAGAATGGACACAGATTCTTGAGAGTACAAAGAAGAATGACAAAAAATGATCCATACAGTTAGGAACCTTCCATATGAAGAAAGACTGAAAAGCTTAGGGCTTATATTCATTAGAGAGGCGTAGAGTTAGGGGGAGACAGGATAGAGGTGTGCTGGGCGGTAAGTGGGATTAACAAGGGTAAAATGGAAGATGTTCTGAAGCTCAGTAATAACGAAATAACTAGAACAAATGGCTTTAAATTAGATAAATTCCGATTCAGAAAGGATATAGGCAAGCACTGGTTTGGTAATAGAGTTGTGGATATGTGGAATAGACTACCGAGTGCTATAGTAGGATCGGGGACGCTGGGGAGCTTCAAGACGAAGTTGGATAGGCACATGGAAGTGCTGGGATGGGTGTGAAAGGGATCTGCCCTGTATGGGCCAGTCGGCCTCCTGCAGTATCCCACTTTCTTATGTTCTTATGTTCTTATGTATCTCCAGGTACATTTCAGCTCATCGAATTGCACTCAATCTTCGGTCTTCCAAGTTGATGGCTCTGCCGGCACTTCATGCACTCACTAGTTGCGACAATGCATCTGCATTTTATGGCAAAGGCAAAAAGTCTGCATGGTCGGGGTGGCAGTCTCTCCAAACACTCACCCTCCCGCTCCAACTGATGTCCTGTTCCAACCCAGCATTGGAGATGATGCAGCTCTATGGTGTTGTGGATGAGGACATAACAACAGTGATTGCTGCGCGCTTGCATCTCTTCTTCCACAAGGGTCGGGACTTTGACCATATGCCTCCCAGCAGTGACACACTACACCAGCACATACTCAGAGCTGCCTATCGGGTATAAGTGCTCAATAATGAAAATCTTTTATTATATTTAAAAGATTAAAAATCTGTAGTTACAGCTACAGCACATGTATCATATCACAAAACTTGTGTTCTGTTTCAGAGTGGATACGTGTGGGGAAATTCTCTTAAGAAAGATCCTCAACCAGTACCTCCCACTGAATGGGGTTGGAAACAGGAGACCCTGGATGCTGCCCCAGTACCAGTTTATATCACAATACCTACCATCTCGAGGAAGTGAATGTAAACCCATGTACATGCTACATGATTGAGCAGCCCTGTACAACACTCTGTGGATGTGAGGATGGCTGTTCACACATTGTGAATTTGTGAGCTCATAACAGCAAAATCTGTATGTACTTATGACAGGTTTTGAAATCTGCATTGTGTGCACTCTCAAATAAAAGTTATCAATGATTCTTGTTATTGTGGTGTTTATGTCTCAGCTGTAACCTCAGAAAACGTTCATTACATGAGTTTAAATCCCATCACCATATGTTTAATGCATCAAGTTTTTCTTTAATATATCTAATGGCAACTATCCTCGAATTCACCGTTAAATGACCTCCTATCACTTATGCAGTGCCATAAATGATTTTATCAATCCCAAATTAGTAGAAATTGATGTATCACACAAGTTTGTAGCTCAACGGTTCAAAAGTTGTAATTTATGCCTACAATCAAGAAGGCAGCCAGTGGCCATCTTGGATTTGAGGGTCAAAATGGCTGCTAATTGTCAAAATAACCCCTAAAATAGATTTCTGACCCTAAAATTAGCCAGGTTCAACTAATCACACATGTTTCTAAACGAAATGGTTTAAAAGTTAGAAACTGCCTTCTTCCCGGGTGCTAATTAGCGTAATTTATACTAATTGGTAGGTTCTATGAAAACAGACAAACTGTCTCTGGATATTTTTTTTTACTCTTGCCCCAGGGAATACTTATGCCAAGTGGGACCTTTGCACTATGAAATGCACTGATCACTCTACCAAGTCTACTAGATCAGCAACCTGGGACTTGGTCAGATTTTTTGTGATGCCATATTGCAGCAGGGTCTACCGTTAGACAACACATTATGCTTCCAATTTCTTCCCAGGCTATTGGCCTATATTGGACATCCCATTCCAACCGCCTTTCGCTTATATATTCGTCCAACCTATATTTGAAGATACCCAGCGTCTTCGAGTTAATAATGAGTTTCGGTAGACTGTCTGATACACAGAATAGGTAACACTTTTAAGTTCAGTATTTATAGAAAACCAACTAATGTGTGTTCATACATTCATTATTATTCTGCCCACCATAATAAAGTCAAACAGTCAGTATTTTCAACAATGTTTTTACGTGCCTTGAGAATTTGCAGTCCGGAATTCATCGATGAGGAATACAAATATATATCTATAATATGGGCTCAAACCTTAAATACCCTAGATCTTTCATAGACAAATGCCTAAACATTACTAAGAAAACTTTTTATAGAACTGATCCCAAGCCCACCCATGACCATAAGAATATCTTAATATTACCATTTCACAAAAATTTCTCACACATTCCTTCACAACTAAAAACCTGGAACGTCAATGTGGCATTTAAAAACTCATGCACTGTTAAACAAATGTTAATCAAGAACTCCCCCAACAACACAATTGGTTGCATTTATAAAGTTCCTTGCAAGGAATGTAATATGTTTTACTTAGGCCAGACAGGAAAAGATCTTGCAACTAGAATTAAACAACACAAATACAGTGTTAGGTCAGGCCAGGAATCCAATGCTCTGTTTGTTCATTTGAGGGATAGCAAGCATTGCATTGACTGGGATAATGCCTCCTCAATATTACCATGTAGTTCAATTGATAGTAGGAACATCATAGAATCTAGTTTTATTAAACATACAGAAGCATTCAACATGAATTTGAGCAACGGCATGTACAAGCTGGACAATTTTGTAATTAAGAAGATTTGTAACCAGGTGAGAAGACCGGGTCACCTGACCATCTGACCTGACCACCAACCGTTGTGTGCTATTTAAAGATTAGTAGGGTCATTACCTAATACCTGACCATTGTGGACCTGGTCTCACCCTCCTCTGTATATATACACCTTGGTTTGTATTTCTCTCTCTAGTCTGTATTCACCCCTGAAGATGTGAATTACACGAAAGCGCTTGGGAACTTCGTGTTTTCTTCTTCCTTGTGATATATTATATATATATATATATATATATATATATATATATATATATATATATATATATATATATATATATATATATATATATATATATATATATATATATATATATATAATGTGTGTGAGCATTGTCTAATTGTGTAGTATGTCATTTCATGAAATAGCTAAACAAATTAGACAGAGAAATATATCAATGTTTTACTTGGGTTTGTTTATGTGAGGTTAGGTTAGGTGTAACATTCATTTATCTATCTGCCTAATTTTTTTCAGTCATTTCATGAAATGACATACTACGCAATTTGACTGTAACACACACACACACACGCATGCACATAGCCTTGAGCTAATGCCTACGCAGATTAATCGAGAGAAAGAGTCTAGTATTTTTCCGTTTGGCTAACTTAAACTTTTATAAATATCACTTTACCCGATCCAAAATAAAAATGCTTGGCATGACGAGAAATTTTTAAATAAAAGAGAAAACAGAAAATGTTGAACTTTCAAGCAAATTATTGGAAAACATTTTTTTTATACAATTTTAAAATCTAAATTGGTCGGAATTCTAAAAGGATGAATAATTCTGAAATTGTAACACCAATTGGAACACGTTATTGGGTATGTTCCAATTCATATTATGGGAGAAAAATTGTACGATGGTTTTAACAATTCCAGTTAAAACGTTAATTCTATATTGTCTAATTTTCTAAAATAAGAGGTGTTTTAAAATTGGCCTTACAGTTTTACTGTCTTCATCATTGTATTTATCAGTCATATCCACTCTCTCTGATGGCTTGTGTGCTATACTTTTATTGATGAATAATCTTTGAAATAAATTTGTGTGGTTTATATGTGTAGGTAGGCTATGTGTAATTGAGAGTGTATAAGACGTGAGGGGGTCTTGTTTATTTGGGAATCAAAACTTTTTCGAGAACGATTTTTGGCGTATTTTGGGAGTAAGAGAGGAAATCCAATATTTTGGGAATTTAATAAGAAACGAATTGTACTGAAACAGCTACGGCAAGTTTGGTATTTTCTCATTCAGTCCGCTACAGCAGTGAGGGTGAGGAAAACCGGTGAGTAGAAGAGGAATGTTTGTTGTGGCCAAGTTTATCCAAGGGAAGGAGATAACAGGATTTTGTGTGACGTCTTGTCATTTACAATTGTTCTATTCAATCATCATTAAGTGTAGTTTTTACGGTTAGCAATTTAGTGGATTAGAAGCAAAAGTTGACAGAAAATTGTTAACAGGAGATAAAGTATGGTTGTATTTGCTATATGATTTCACAGGACAGAGGATATCAGGTCTCCATGTCGCAATTGTGGTGCCAGGAGGGACATGTATAGTTGTGATTTTAGTTTTAGAGGGGTAGAATTTGCAGTTTAGTATGTTGGCACTGATTTATGTGGGGACAAGTATGAGAAATAATTAAAAGCTGTGTAGAAGATAAGATAGTGTTACTAGTTAAACGTCAAATTGATGACTTTACCGTTGTTGTTTGTGTCGAATGGGCGCCTTGTGTCTTTTGTGTCAGAGAAAGTGAATCGTTATCAATGTCAATAACATTATTGCTGAAACGATAGGACCTCCAGAATTCAATAACAGAAGGCGAAAGATCAGTCCACCCACCTCGCCGGTTGTTCGAGACGTGGTGATGTCCTTACATGGTTAACACTGTTTTCTAGGTTTGCTAGTAGGTTATACTGAATCATCAGTTAAGTCTCTGATATATGACGTGAAGGAGAGCGAACCTTGGTAACGTAGTTTCATAGTGCAGATTTGCATTATAAGTGGGTTGGAGTGTATAGAATTTTGATATGTTACATTCATTGCACAATGAGTATATCAGGAATGTTTGCTGTAATGTTTTGTTGAGTGCAGTTCACATTGTTTGCTCTCTATATCAGGAGGAATTCAAGTAATGCGCTAAATGGCTGCTCACGGAGCCTCCTTTTTCTTGCGTGAATAAATATGTTCTCTGTTGCTTCAGGGGAACCTAAATTCCTGTTTTTTTGTGTTTATTGCATTATCTGATTTCAGTAATGTCATTTTATTGTCAATTACGAAGTTCACTTCTTTCCTTTCACGTAAAATACTTGTCTTCCCTTTGGTCATAAACGTAAATTGTGCAACTACATACAAAATTCTACTCTCTCGTGAATTGACTTTTGTATATTTAACAACTGTTACAACGGCGCCCTAGAGTAACGTTTTGAGTTGAAATTAAATTTGTTAACGCATACATATTCAGTGCAACAATCGTGTCTGTTAGTTATTCTTTTTCCTTGTTTTGGGAGGGTTGAACGTTGTGAGGGCATTTATTGACTTCGTAATGTAATCTAGCAATTACTGATGGGATGGAATATATGATAATAAAATGTAACAAAGGGATTTCTCATGGGTGACTACTACCTTGTTACTACACATATACTACTGCCACTACTACCTCTACTACACTAGCTGTGTTAAGCATTGCGTTACCTGCTCCACCTATCAAAAGTACAGAAATTACACAGATGTCTGATACTTCCTGAAATGGATCGTAATTGAGCTAACGTCTCTGAAGGTTCAAGTAAATTCATTGGGCCACTTCCTTATTTTACCGGGCGGCGGTAGAGAGTCACAGAGACGACACATACACAGATGGAAAAAAATCGTTTAAAGTTCTTGATTCACATGGTATTCAAAGTTTAATGAACTTAATGCTCACAGATCAGTTACTGATTTGATGTCATAATGATATAAGCAATTAAAAAGTTGTCTATTTTGCTTTAAAATGCAATAAAGATTATCATTACGCTATTGACTTAATATAATGAGGAATTCTTAAAATAACTAAAAATAACTTAAATATACTGGAGACCGTAGGGGTTACAGGCATCATCCGGGGATTGTCATAGAGCGAGCAATCAGAATAGGAAGTTTGTCAATATGAATGTACATGTTTGAAAGGCTTATCCATTTCATTATATATATTCAATACATGGTTCTGATGCCTATTGTTATGAAGCCCCACATGCTGGCCACGTTAGCACTTACAAAATATTGTGTTGTAGATATTTTCTGTCTTATTTTCTGTTAGGTTAGTTTAGGTTAGGTTAGGTTAATTGTCATTTTACAACCAATTTGAGGGACAAAAGAAGTCAGCATTTAGGGCAGAATTTTTAGAGGAAACTGAAAATACAAATGGAAAAATAAAAAATATTTTTAGATGATAGAACAGGTGTTTGTTTGTGTGTGTGTTTGTAGGCCATCATGTCTGGAAAGAGTATTGGTACTAGGATCTATGGTATTTGGTGGTCTTGGGGATTTGATGAGATATATTGATATTGAACTATTTTATAACAGGATTGTACTCTTACTATACTGTACTGTACTTTCAAGATGTGCGTCGTCGCGTAGGTGTTCACTTATTATATTGATCACGTTTTTTTTTTTTTTTTTTTTTTTATATATATATATATATATATATATATATATATATATATATATATATATATTTATATATTTATAGTGTGTATAATTAAAGCAATTTGTTTTTTCAAAACATTTTTTTAGATTTTCCATTTGAGACTGTCAGGGATCTATTTTTTCCTTCCGGTTTCAGGTTTGTGTTCTTCTCCGTGTGTGTGTGTGTGTGTGTATGTTATATAATTTTTATTTGACGTGTATCAATATTGCATTTGCGGGTTTGTTTGTTTGTTGTGTTGTGTTTTTGTGGTTTTTTTGTGGGTGTTTTTTTGTTTGTGTGTTGGGGTGGTGTTTTTTGTGTTGTTTTTGGTTGTTTTTGTTTTGTTGTTGTTGTTGGTGTTTGTGGTTTGTTGTTTTTTTTGTGTTTTGTTTTTTTTTTTTTTTTTTTTTTTTTTTTTTTTTTTTATATATATATATATATATATATATATATATATATATATATGAACGTCTTCCACCAAATCACCAAATCTCTGTATTATAAAAGGGGATATTTTGTGGCTTGAACGACAGACTGAGAGTGTGATTGAGTCTGGGCTCTTATGAGTATGACAATCTTTCATGAACCTGAAATTTAGCTTACTGGACACTAAGGTTTGTGGTGGAAGGGTGGATACAGCTCTCCTATCCTGTCCTAAAAATTACTGGGATGTGTCCAAGGTACCTTTAGTCCACCCAGCTGAGAATGGGTACCCAACTTTAAAGTTTGAGAAGTGAAGCCAATCGAGAGTACGGCCATGAGGGTGCCTCCTAGTGTACCGAAGGTTTACTAAGCAATGTGCTGTATATGCACTGTCCTAAGCGGTTCGTTAGGCTTATGGTACCTCTTTTTACTGGTCACTAACATGGTTTAATGGCTAGTAACAGAGTATTGTTTATTAGTCACCCAGAGAGGCTGTAAGAGTCAGTATGAGTCCACCCGCGGCGTTTCCTGTGACTTTCACTGGAATGTCTTTCTACCCGGCAAATTCTTTTTGGTTCAGGGGCAGAAGGTAAGTTGTGCTCCTAAAAGAGGTATTGACTTCTTGCTCCCATCTGTTGCCTTAATCCTTCTATATCCTACAGTGGGTGTTTAATACTTCAACAACTCACAGTCAACACTTCCTGCTACCTTCATCCTTCAACACATCTACACAAGACGCTTCATCCTTCAACACATCTAAACAGGACGTTTCATCCTTCAACACATCTACACAGGACGCTTCATCCTTCAACACATCTACACAGGACGCTTCATCCGTCAACACATCTACACAAGACGCTTCATCCTTCAACACATCTACACAGGACGTTTCATCCTTCAACACATTTACACAGGACGTTTCATCCTTCAACACATCTACACAGGACGCTTCATCCTTCAACTCATCTACACAGGACGTTTCATCCTTCAACACATTTACACAGGACGTTTCATCCTTCAACACATCTACAAAGGGCGCTTCATCCTTCAACACATCTACACAGGACGTTTCATCCTTCAACACATCTACACAGGACGCTTCATCCTTCAACACATCTACACAGGACGCTTCATCCTTCAACACATCTACACAGGACGCTTCATCCTTCAACACATCTACACAGGACGCTTCATCCTTCAACGCATCTACACAGGACGCTTCGTCCTTCAACACATCTACACAGGACGCTTCATCCTTCAACACATCTACACAGGACGCTTCATCCTTCAACAACAATCTACACAGGACGCTTCATCCTTCAACACATGTACACAGGATGCTTACATCCTTCAACATTACTGTACACAGGACGCTTCATCCTTCAACACATGTACACAAGACGCTTCATCCTTCAACACATCTACACAGGACGCTTCATCCTTCAACACATGTACACAAGACGCTTCATCCTTCAACACATCTACTCAGGACTCATCCTTCAACACATCACAGGACACTTCATCCTTCAACACATCTACACAGGACGCTTCATCCTTCAACACATGTACACAAGACGCTTCATCCTTCAACACATCTACTCAGGACGCTTCATCCTTCAACACATCTACACAGGACGCTTCATCCTTCAACACATCTACTCAGGACGCTTCATCCTTCAACACATCTACACAGGACGCTTCATCCTTCAACACATGTACACAAGACGCTTCATCCTTCAACACATCTACACAGGACGCTTCATCCTTCAACACATGTACACAAGACGCTTCATCCTTCAACACATCTACTCAGGACGCTTCATCCTTCAACACATCTACTCAGGACGCTTCATCCTTCAACACATCTACTCAGGACGCTTCATCCTTCAACACATCTACACAGGACGCTTCATCCTTCAACACATCTACACAGGACGCTTCATCCTTCAACACATCTACACAGGACACTTCATCCTTCAACACCTCTACACAGAACGCTTCGTCCTTCAATACCTCACAGAATGGTTCAGTTGTTGCCTTGTCCCTTCAGCAGCCACAGTGGAGGTCGTCCATACGTCTTGGACACTGGGGAACAATGGAACGCTGTACCTGCAGTATATCTTCCAGGGAGGACTGACACACCAAGGCCCAGAAAAGCCAGCGTGGCAAACTCCATTATCAAGTGGTCACTGTTGACAACGACCTGCAGTACCTGGGTATTGGACTCCAGACTTTTATTTTTCCGGTCTCATCTGTAAGTATCCGCATCCAGTATGACAAATATAACACACTTCCCTGTCATATTGGTAGTGAACACACCTTGTTTTAAAGAGAAAAAGGTACCTATCCTCTCCACTGGACCAATATTAAATGTGTATTTTTCGTGTTTATTCAGGAGTTGAAGAGTTGTGACTGTGTATCAGCTGACGTCGGTAATTTTCAAACTGGTACTCTGATCATAATTATACAGTTTTTGTATCTGGAGAAAGAGAGATACTCTCTCTCTCTCTCTCTCTCTCTCTCTCGCTCTCTCTCTCTCTCTAGGGGCAGGACCACCATAACAACAGCGCGGCGACTCTCTTGTCGTGAAATAAAGAACTACTAAAGAAAGATAAGTACTATTAACATCTAGGTCACAAATTACCTGTATGGTGCCTGGCAAGGAATGACCGGAGAGAGAAAAAGGCAGACAAACAGAGAGAGACAAAGAGAGAGAGAGAGAGAGAGAGAGAGAGAGAGAGAGAGAGAGAGAGAGAGACTTTAACTTCCGTCCACCAACTAGTAAAATGCATCTTCTCCTTGAACCACTCAGCTAAATACTAAGACTCTTTTTTTTTTTCTTTCGCCTTTTTTGGGAGGTTACTCCCATCCAAAGAAAAAAGAAAAACAATGCTCTACTGTGAGTTTTAATTAATGATTAAAAGACAGTTTAACTTAATGCGTGTTTTTTTCTTGCGTTCGGATATTCAATCATAGTTGATTAATTAACAGGAATTTAAAGCGGAACCGGTCCTTGGTTTGGCATTTCGGGATGGCTTTCTTGTACGGGATTAAGAGATGACGTTTTATATGTCTTTTGGAGAGTATTTTAGGGGATGGCTGTTTCTATGTACGGCTTTTAGGTAATATATTTAATAGGTATTTCATGTATGACTTTTTCGTATAGTTTTTGGGATATGATTCTTTACATGAAAGGCATTTTGTCACGGCTTTTAGAGAATGGCGTTTTGGGAGTCTTTTCGGGCAAAGCTTTTTGGGTGGCTTTTTGGTAAAGCATTTAGGTAGCCAATGTTTTTAAGATGCTTTATTTTGCATTTCTGTTGGATTTGAAAATTTATTATATATAGTTCGTTTTAGGCATTTTATTCTGTTTACGCCAGACAATTTTATTCAGCTCAGAGAAACCCCTGCTCTTTAAAGGGTTAAGAAAACAACACCTGGTCTTAAAAAAAAACCATTGTACGGTCTTTAAGAAACAGCAAATGGAATTAACCTTAGATTTAACGAAGTAAATATATTTCTTATAAGAAACAAATAGAATGGTATATTGATTCGTATAAAAGAATTCGAATTTTAACTACAAAGATCATTTAATCTTAAATAGTGGAGAGGGAATCTGTTTTTGTATAATGCAAATTAAATATAATGTATTATAAAGGGAATTTTTTTCAGACAGCCCAAAAATAATTTACATAGTTTTATAACAGGACAAAGGAAATACATTTTGCAATATCACAAAGGGAATTTATACACAGATAGCACAAAGATAATTTAAATCTGTAACAGTAAAAAGAGACTATATCCTTATATATATATATTTATATATATATATATATATATATATATATATATATATATATATATATATATATATATATATATATATATATATATATATATATATATATATATATATATATATATATATTTTAGAAGGGGAATTGATTCGTAATTAAGACAAAAAGAATATAATCTTCATCGATACAAAGGTAATTACATATTTACTCTCAGATAACTTGAGGGAATCTAATTTCAAGTAGTACAAAGAGAAAGTATTTTTAGAGAAGTTCACTGGAAAATGTCTTAAAGAGATCGAGAGGGTGGAAGGTCAAAAGTCTTTATGTGAGAAGAACTTTAATTGGATGTCTTTTCCTCCTTGTCTCACTCCCTGATATATGTTTTTGGGGAGTGTTGTTATCTTTACACCTATTTGTATCTTGTATTGTATTATTAGTTTTTCTTTTTTTCATTGATTTTCCGACAGTTGGAGGATTTTTTTATTAAACTTACAAACAAAAGAGAAAATCAGCTAATTTATTTATTTTTCGTTGCTGTTTATGTTTGGGTTATTCGTTCAAGTAATATTTAAGAGGGTTTAAATTAGCTTATATGTTTAATTAAACCTTAATTATATAACTGCAATCTACGTGTATTTATTGTTCCTTTTTTGTGTAATTCCTATATATAATGACCTCGATAATTAATTTCATCTTCTTTTCAATTAAAATAAAAAAAGGACAATTTATTAGTTTATTTCTGCTTATTTATATCATTCCTTTACGTGATAATTTAGTTGTTTTATGTATTTTTTCTTATGACAGAAAAACAGGAGACCAAATCAAAGACTTAATGCTATTTAAAGTCAAAAACACGGTCAAAATATGGAGATAAATTCAGAGGGAGGGAGGAAGGAGAGACTTGGGATACACCAAGAGGGTAGGAGGAACACGTAAATTTTGGTCTAACTAGGAACCCGAAAGCAATTACTTAATTTTTCCACTCTTCCAAACAATTCACCAACAAACATATAAAAACTAATCATGACGAAGAGTAAAAGAAAAAAAATATGTTTTCTCATCCACATAAATTATTACTGGTGTTAATGTTATAATGGCAGTCAAGGCAGAATTTACCTGATATTGGACACGATATTTCTACTATACAGTATATTCAAAGAGAGACAAGTCTTCCTTGTTGCTGTTAAATATGGCGGGGATTAACTGTATCTGGAAGCTGTCTTACTGTTTTGAGGTCTAGAAGCGGGACACATGACCTGATTACTTTTTAACTAGATGCTGTGTATAGTTTTCTTGGGGTTGGGGAGGGGGACACATTGTTATCTAGAACAGAATTGGCTGTAACTGGATGCTGTGCTGCTGCTCATAGAGTCGAGAAGGGGCAACCATGGCTGAACAGTACTGTAATGGAGATAATAGCCTATGCCTGGGGGTAGACGGCTGTCTGGCGTTAATTTGGGACGGGAGTTAATCCACAGCTATTTGTAAGAGGATAAATTGAAGTGCTTTGTTAGAGGGGGTTAGGATATAATTGTTTTATGTCTGTCTGTCTATCTGCCTGCCTGCCTGCCTGTCTGTCTGTCTGTCTGTCTCATTATATATATAGTGGGGAGGTAGAAATAATATATTCTAGGTGATATTGGTCTCTCAGTCTAATTTTTCCTCTTCCCCTCCTCCTCTATCCCTTTCCTCTTTGTATATCTCTCTCTTTCCCTACACACACACAAACACACACACACACACACACACACACACACACGAGACGGTCCTCCCCTCTCCGAGTCTTGTATACGTAAGTCCCTCACATACTAACACCTTCACTCCACCCTTTGCTTACCCTACTCTCCCCTACTCCTCCATTCACTTCCCTCACCCCCACTCACCCCTACGTCCTTACCCTCACCCCTTACCCTTACCCTTCCCTCCCTTTACCCCTCCCTTCTCCTTCCTCTCCATCCAGCCCCTCGACCTTTCCCTCTCCTTTCCAACTTCTTCCCTAACTCTTTCCTTCCTTCCCCCTCCCCCTCCCCTTCAATCCTTCTCCTCCCTTTCCCCTCCACTCCCTCATGTTTTCCCCTCCCTTTCCCTTCCTCTCCCCTACCTCTCCTTCACTTGCCCTCCCTTTCACCCCTTCCTTCCAATTTCCTCCCTTTCTGTTATCCTTCCCCACCCACGTACACATAATTAGGTAAGACACCCCCCAGCGCTCATTAATAAAGGTGGTTAATGGAAACTCAGGACATCTTTGAGATAGGTTACAGGAGTATGAGAAGGATTACTAGAGATAGGAGGGATTACTAGAGATAAAACAGATTACTGTAGATATGAAGGATTACTGGAGTATGAAAGGGAAAGATTTAAAGATAATAAAGTGGGTTATGTCGACAGTGAGAAGGAGCGTACATCAGGAACCTGTATGAGGAAGGCTCTTAAAGGTGTCTAATTATGGCGGAGTTGTGGATGAGGACTGCTCTCACATCTCGAGTGGTAACAGGTTGAATAGCCCATATTCACAGTATAATGAGGGCGTTCTATCGGCGCTTCTTGACCTAGATGAATTGGTCTCAATAGGCCATATATCCGCCCTGTGAAGGTTCTTATGACTCTCTTGAAGATAAATGTGAAGGCCGTGCTTGCTGGGAACACATAGGGTAATAGTATCCAAGGTGAGGGTTCCATATGCCTGACTGCCCGTTCAGGAAAATGCGGATACAACGCACTGTATGCTAAACTGGGTAGACTGGGAAAGCTCGGTGTCACAACAGGGTCCTTAGGACATGAGGCAAGAGCTGAATCGACCTCACAGAATAAGCAATGTTTATTTATCCCTTCAAGAGAAGACACGGAGGATCGAGCCCTCCATCTTACAGGACCGCCTTTTGATATCTGTTGTGTGGAGATTGAATGTTGTATCCTCTGTTATGGTGACTGCAAAATCACCGAGGGAGTTCCTGTGAACAACAAAGTTGACTCCAGGGGCTGTGTCTGGGACCTGGTTGGCATTTCTCCAGTATTGCAACATCTTAAACTTAGTTGCATTCAACACCATTATTGTTTTCCGAGGACAGAGAATAAGAAACGTCTAGTTCGACATGCACGGGCGTCGTATCCTCTACCCCTGACGCAAGTCATAACGAGAGTGTCATCAACGAAAGAAGCGAGGGACGAGTTGTTTACTCACTCGATTATACACCCAACTAAGATGAGGCGGAGGATTGAACCTTGAAATGCACCTGAGAGTAATTTTTTACAGGGATTAGCCCACCCGGGCACAGGTCACTGACCCACATCGGCCCTGGGGGGCGAAAATGTAATAATAATAATAATAATAATAATAATAATAATAATAATAATAATAATAATAATAATAATAATAATAATAATAGTTCATAGTAAATAAACTTTATAATAAAAAATAATTAAAAATTAAATAAAATTATAATAATAATAATAACATATATTACTACTGCTACTAAAATTACAAAAAATAATAATAATAACAATAATAATAATAATAATAATAATAATAATAATAATAATAATAATAATAGTTCATAGTAAATATACTTTATAATAAAATATAATTAAAAATAAAATAAAATTATAATAATAATAATAACAGATATATTACTACTGCTACTAAAATAACTAAAAAAAAAATAATAATAATAACAATAATATTAATAATAATAATAATAATAATAATAATAATAATAATAATAATAATAATAATAATAATATGTAATTAAGGTACAGCAGGCGATTATTATTACTGTGAATGTGTTATAACAAAATACATTAATTCAACATTCACTCCAGGTGCACCCTCCAAAAAACTTCCTTTTCTCATAGAGTTAACTCATGAAATTCCCTTCAGTGATACAGTTAACATCTGATATTCCCTCCAATCATACAGTAACTCCTGATACTCCCTCCAGTCAAACAGTTGACTGGTGAGTTTTAATCCCACTTCACAGAAACCTACCGCATCGTCCAATGGCAAGAACTCCTCCCTCTCACTGCCTGTGTGTGTGTGTGTGTGTGGGTGTGTGTGTGTGTGTGTGTGTGTGTGTATGTATGTGTGTGTGTGTATGTGTGTGTGTGTATGTGTGTGTGTGTGTGTGTGTGTGGTTTCCTCTACCCTATATGTTATCTCTCTCTCTCTCTCTCTCTCTCTGTCTCTAAAGGAAATTTGGCCAAGTTACCTCACTAGTCAGAGACGTAAAAAATGAACCCAGCTGTAGTTGAATACAAAGTAGTATTTTCTGGCCAACAAAAAATACCAAACGTGACTACAAGACCAATGGGAGTGAAATGTTAGATGAAGGTTCCTGTAGCGACACCAGCAACGACGTCAGGTATACGAGGCAATCTCCAGCTGCTGACAATGTACTGTAGCTGATGTACAGTGAGAATGGACTGTATGGCAGTTAACTTTAATCTTAAAACTCAAGAAGCAAAGAGAAAAAAAAGACAGAATAGTGAGAGAAAAACAGAAAGGACTGTCTTCTTTTTGTTTTTCTCTCACTATTCTGGAGATACACAAGATAGACAGATAAAATAGACAGACCGACAGACAGATAGTAGAGAGAGAGAGAGAGAGAGAGAGAGAGAGAGATAATATTTATTAACAATACAGTATAAAATAGACTACATCTCTAATTCCCTGTAGAGTTCCGGCCCCTAAACTACACACAAAATTCCCTGAGGTAAACGAGAGGGAGCAGGAAGCTAAAACAATTTCCCACCTCAAGAATTTAAACCATATAAACGATACACACAATGGCCTAAAGGTGAATATTTCCTCTGAAGAAAAAACGTAGACTATAGTGAATCATGTCTTGTTCTTATATTCTTTTCAGGGTGTTAGAAAAAATAAATGAACGTACATTCAGGTGGAAAGTAACTCAATTACGAACAATAGCAGATTGAAAGTCTATAGAACATAAACACGAAACATTATTGTCTTCTCCAACTGATCTATAGAAAAATGAAGGAAAATGTTCTTCTGATGTTATACATGATGACGTAATAAAAATCTAAAAAAAATCTCTTGGAAATTGGATGAATATTATGAGGATACAAACTGTCATTAAGGAAACCATTTTTTTTGGAAGGGGGTAAGACTGAAGATCCATCCATCATGGAACCCACCATAACACATCCAATAAGGCTAATTTATTTTACAACCTGACAAAAATAAAATAGGCAAAGAATCATTGTTCAGCAACGATTCTTTGCAGCATCCACTGCATCCACTGCACAACTGTTTCTTGCTCCCTTGTTATTTCCAATGATGAGATCGTATATAGGTTCCCTCAGGACTGCTGCAGTGACCCAACCTGAGAAGAAGGAGGTGCCCACCTCAATCTTGGCCACTGGAACCGTTTGAATGTAACTATTGGCCAAGTGAACACTTACTTGTGCTCCAGTGTATTGATGTGGCTTCACCAACTCCTTCCTGACAATACAGCCTGATGCCCCACTATCTCGCATGGCAGTGGCTGGAACTCCTCCAGCGTATCCAGGCTTAACAAGAAAGGTGGAGGGACCCCTCGAGGAGAGGGTGGGGGCGGCAGTTAGTCATTAGATGTGGTGGGGTAGACCTGATTCGGTATGAACCCCTGCTACAGGTTGCCTAACGATCGGCCCTGCTGGAAGGTCAGGCCACTCCTCGCCCACAGTTTGAACATCGGCGGCGTCCTGCTACTGGTCTCTTCGTGGATTATTATTGCTGGCACCTTGGCCTACGCATTGAGCCACGGTGGCTTCCTGCCGCCGGTCCCATCGTGGATTGTTACCCGGGCGCCAACTGTCCTAGTACTTCGGGTGGCCTTGGTACTGCTTCTGCTGCTGTTTCTGTTGCTGTCTTTGCGGTTGTGGTTGCTGGTTATTTCCCTGTTGCCTGGGAGGGTTCGGTGGCTGTTTCTGTAGAGGTTGTTGACTTTGTTGGGTACCTGCCGACTCCCTGTTCGACCACTGCCTCCGAGTGTGGTACCCGAAATCGTTGAAATGAGAGTCTGCTTTGCTTGCCATTTCCTTCGACGTCTTAACTCCATTGGCCCTGATTTGAGCCACAAGTTCAGGAGGACAAGACCTTTCAAACTGCGTGCGCACCATCAAGTCTATAACCCCTTCCATGGACTTGGGGGTTTCATCGTTACTCATCCACTGAGCCACATAGTCCCTTAAACGTTCCCGGAACTGTGCAGCCGTTTCATTTTCTTCCAACATTGCCCTGTTGAACTGATGCCTGGCCTGCTCAGTAGTCAGCCCATATGCCCGCAGCAGTGCAGACTTCATGTCAGGGAATTTATTTTCAGGACGCTCTAGTCGCCGAAGAATCCCTAAGGCTATCCCATCAAATAGGCTCAGGAACTCAAATTCCTTAATGCTGTCATCAAACTCGTAGGCTTCTGCGAGATGCTCAAACCGGGAAATGCACATTTCCATGGATTCGCCCTCCTTAAAGGTGGGCATATGGGGAAATTTCTTATAAGTGACGTTTTGAGTGGGAGTTCCTGACGGAGAAGAATTTTGGTTCCTTCCCGCTGCTAAGGCCAGTTGGAACTCCCGTTCCCTTTGTCTCTCTTCTCGTTCCTGCTTCTTTTCTTCCTTCTGAAAGTCTAGCTGGGCTAAGAGTTGTTCATGTTCGCGTTGCTTGTCTTCTCTCTCCTCAGCCTTCTCCATGTATACAACCGCCTCAGCCCCCTCCAGCCCGAGGTCACGTGCTTCCTCAAAAGCCGCTGCACGAGCTGACATGGTGTAGGTGTGGGCGATACAATTGTGCAATTATCCACGGTCTGTGTCCCTGTTCAAGAGCTAATAGTTACGTTTTAAATGCAAGAAAGCGGTTTTCTTACCGTAGAACTCAGATACCTTCACACTGATTACTCACCCAGGAGATTATGGTGTATCACTACCTAGAATTTCACTCTGCTTCCGGCATTCCGTGCGTTGTGTACGTGATAAATGATAATTTAATGAATTCCATTAATTTTCACCATCCATCTAAGTTATTTGTTATACTTTGTCATAACCAATCAGTCATTACCTTTGATAATAATAATAATAGAGGGGTCACAGATACGGGCAAATAATTACACTTACGTTTATTTGGCACAATTCCATACACTGGGCTTATAATTTGCATGGATAGGTCAGTCACTCACATTCGCGCCACAGTACCGTAAGTTATAAGGGAGAGTTTGTCAACCTGGGGATTTAATCGTTTAGATCTATTAGGCCGGCCTGGAGTGCTCTTGTAGCAAACAGGCCCTCACTAGTGATCACTTCCTTTACAGGACGAGTTTACTTTCGCTGGACCTAACAACAATCTCGGGGATTTGCACACACAGACTCGTAGCACTGGTAGAATTGTATGGCCCCTGTTCTAAGTGTAAGTCCGCAGAGCAGGAGGTCTTCTCTCACCCAAGGTCTAAAGCCCACTGACTAAAATGAGGTCTCACTGGCCTCCCCTTATCGGCAGGCCGGGTACCTTATCTCTACCTAAACAAACATTTGGGATGGGTAGTGCGGGAGGCCCAACGCAACCCATGACAAAAGGGATTCTGTAAACGCTGCAGAAAAGTGTAAATATTGCCATTTCTATTTGATCTCACGTTTTATACCTTATCCTGTCATCCATAAAAAGTGCCAGTAGCTTTATGATGTCATATTTATTTGATCAATATACACAAATTATATGATTGTTTTTACACCGGATAAAACTATGTAATTTGTTCAGATTTTCCATTGAGACTTCCATATCTGTTTTTTTCTATGCTTCAAGGTGTCTGTTTATGTCACTCGTGTGTATAGCTTTTTTTGTAAGTGGTGTGATGTCAAAACACACTGGTAATTGATGAATAACTCTGGTAGAGGGAGTTGATCACTTAAGACTGTCAGCCCCAGTCCGCTGCGCAATCACCCAGCTGTGACATCATTCCTGAGGTAACATTTCCCTCCACTACAATGACTACGTTTATTTTGTACAGTTATTTTGGGTTAAGACTACTGTAATGTATATAAATATATATATATATATATATATATATATATATATATATATATATATATTTCATTTGCTATGGTTTAATCAACACCTCGACCGCCAGGTTCGAACTCGGCCCACTAGCCGGTCACAGTCATGGGCTAGTGGGCCGTGGCCGAATCCTGGCGGGATGTGTTGATTATATATATATATATATATATATATATATATATATATATGTAACAGTATATATATATATATATATATATAATATGCCGGTCAGAATTACTGGACAATTTTTTTCTCACTAGACTTGGGGTTTATTAAAGATTATTAGATGGTAATTGCAGTGGAAGCGCCCCTTTGAGAGAAATCCCGAACCAGCACAAGAACACTTAAATTTACTAAACAAAATGAATTGTCCGTGACCCGTGGAAGGATAGCGTCTGTGACTGGGATGAATGAGACACACTGTAAAATTTAGACACTTATATTCCCTCCAACACTACAGACACAATCAAATAATGGTACACCAATATGCGCACCTCGTAACCTGAACTTAAAACACTACTCTGGGGAATAAAGGTCATACATGATATTGAATATATTAGAAATTCAGACAATGCCTCATTAGACAACAATAAATTTAAAGTAGTAAGAAATGTTGCTTGCACACATGAAACAGGCCTTAAGGGTTTTCAACAAAATAATATCAATCACTGAGAAGATTTTATAAAAAAATAGGCAATCAATAACTCTACAATGAATAGGCCTTAAGGGCACTCAACAAAATGATATCGAGCACTGAGAAAATGGTATAAAAAAATAGAACTTATTAACGCCACCCTGAGTAGGCCTTCAGGGCACTCAGCAAAATTATATTACCCCAACAGATACACACTTCCTTACCTAACTTAAACACTACACTGGGGAACAAGGGTTATAACCTGAGATTGAAATTATAAGGAAATATTAAATGCACACAACATACATAAGTAACTGAAAAAATAGTATTAAGTACACACAAAAATATTATCACTATTATTAAGAAGTTACCGAGTCCACCAATACCCGTGAACATGCTTCCTAACCTAACACATAGATTCCACTTGCACTCCATAGTTTTTTAAGGCACAACCAACAGGCACCCGTAGTTTAAGGCCCAAACCAGCCTTTCTCAACCTTGGAAATGTACCTCTAAGTTCCACTGGACTCTTGGTCCCAGTGTGTGAACCTGTATCACTCAGCTGGCTTCACTTTTCCCCCAGTACATCCATGAAACGGAAGGGAGTGAGCCACTCAGACCTTGTACAGTTGAGAGAAGCTTTAGCTTCCCGTTAGTAAAAGGTTTTCACTCAGCTGCTTGAAGATATGTGGTATTGTGAGCCGAGGTAGAGGAGAGTTGATGACCCCAAACGATCGTTACGTCGTTAGTTGGTCACCTAGACAGCTGGGTTCACTCCAACTGTCACCATACTCAACAGGTGGCTCAAACCCAGGTCAGTGGACGGTCATACAGCTAGCTTCACCACTCGTGTCTCATACCGCCAGTGGACGATATCAAACCGCGTGGGGTCTACAGAATCATGAAAAAACTGGCCTGTTAGCTATTGTCTCACATCACCGTTTGTTCCTTCCGCCCTATCAAGCTTTGTCTGAGATTGAATAAAACTTACTTGTTAATACTGATGTTAAATAAACGAAGGAACCAGGTCACGCTATCCGTCTCTCCTGGGTACAGCACAGAGGTGGTCCTTGATCAGCCTCACCACTCCCCAGCCACGCTTGCTCACTGGTTCACGTTCTTCAGGAGTGAATTATTTACCAGAAGATTAACAGCTTAATTATGACGTACGCAACATTTTCAGACTGGGAAACGATCTATAATTATTTTCAATTTAATAACTGATATTTAATTTCATGATTCAAGTCCCTATTAACTCGGTAAATTACATTTAATATCGTATAGGCCTAGTTCGACAACCTCTCGCTACGTGCGGGGAGCGCGGAGTGCGGTCTTCCCTCTGACGACCTTGAACTCAGCATCGTCAATGGCGCGGCGTTTGAAATTACACTGAAATTTCTGAATATTACAATCGACCCCCCTAAAAAAAGACAGCACTTTCCTCATGTGCTGAGAAAAACATGCATACGACCCCCCTAAAGAATTGTTCTAAGAAACTGCATCTCACCCCTTTAACGTGCTATACGTAGCATCCCCATCTTCTCTTCTCCCCTTCTCTCTTCCGCTAACACTCGACCCCCCTAAAAAAAGACAGCACTGTCCTCATGTGCTGAGAGAACAACTTAGAAACCACCTTCAACTCTGCCCAATTCCAACTCGCTGCCAGCAACTCCATTTCTTGCCTAGCCCAATTCAAAACCAACCAGAACATACAAGCTCCCCTTTTGCCTGACCCTTAAGCTAGAGAACCAATGTCAAAAATAATACCAAATCCACATCCTGCATACTCTCCTTTGGCCTGGCCCTTGAACTAAGAGAACCAGTGTCAAAACCAATACACAGTCCAAAACAAACATGCTTTCCTTTGGCCTGGCCCTTGCACTAGAGAACCAATGTCAAACAATACTCAGTCCACACGAACGCTCTCACGCCTTCAACGATCGACTCAATCCACGTCTCCGAACCTCATGCCGGCAGACCAGCCCTCTGACACTGCACCAGTCCATCTTAGTGGGGCCCTGGCCACTACAACCGTACACTCAATCCCGCTCATGACAGCAAGCACTACTCAACGCACCTTTCCGTCCTAGCCATCTCTCCAAACCCTTCTACCGTACTCACGACTCCTCCAACTCACCCTCGACAACCTGCATCTTCTCATTAACCTGCACCTCTCTGAACTACTACTACTCTTCTGCCACCCCACACCTTCCGCAGCTGGCTATGTAGTCTCTCACTGTTTCTCAGATGCTTGGCCAGAAACCTCGCTCCTGCACCAGCGACAGAGTACCATCTCGCCCCTGATGTCCCACCTCGTCGTGGCAGGCTCTAATCAAAGCCTCCTGCAAGTTTGAAGATAACACTGGCACCTCCCTCCATAGATTCTTTCCTTCGGGTCTTCTATGCCAGACAACCTTTTCTCTTACGATCATGGATTTCCTCACTCGGTACATCTTGCGGAAGTCATCATTTTGGAGCTCTACCTGTACCTCGTCCTCCAGCAGCTCTCCCGCCAACCATCTTCGCAGTTTTGTCATATAGTTCATGCCTTCTTGCTCCTTACGCAGCCCATCCATCGTCCACAGTTCCTTCCTTCCTGCCCCGTTCTCCTCTACTACAGGCATAGCTATATACTCTTCTTTGCTATCTTCCTCCTGTTCCGTCGGGATTCTAGATAGAGTATCCGCCACAATGTTGTTTTTTCCCGGCTTGTACTCTATAGTAAAGTTGAACTGCTCAAGATCCGCATTCCACCTACTTTCCACGGCATGCAGCTTAGCCTTCTCTCGGTGACTGAGTGGGTTGTTATCTGTATAGACCGTGAAATGTTTCCCCGCCAAATAATCCCTGAATTTATCTACTACGGCCCACTTGAGTGCTAACATCTCTAACTTACGAGAACTATAGTTGTTCATGTTACGTTCTGATTTCCTCAGACCCCGACTTGCATAGCACACCGGATGCAACCTGCCATCATTCTGCTGGGACAGCACCGCACCTAGCCCACTAAAACTTGCATCTGTCTCTAATACACTGCCCTGCATAGTTTTTGAGGTTTGTGTATTATTAAGCTTTTCTGGGTGTATTTTGCATGCTGATCTCAAAAATGTTATCCATTTTGCTCAATCAGGTCAGAATTTTGTGCTATAGCATTTTAAGCGGAGATTCAGGTAAAATATTGGCATTTTTCGCTCAAAATGGGGTCCTCATATTCGTTCATTAAAAAAATCATCCGAGACATTGGCAAGCCTCACAGAAAAGATTTCGGTCAGTTTTAATGCCCTTACGATGCATTTAAATACACCCACGTGCTCGCCGGCCATTTAAATGTCCGCCGTGACGCAAAGGAAAAGAGTATATGTCCGTGTTTTTTTACATATATTTTTTCACAATTAAATTTCTTTTTCATCTGGTGGTACATGGCATGTACTAGCAACCACCCCGATGTGCCTCTAAAGTCTTAGCACCAGGAACAACATTTGCCTGGTACCGTAACCGTGACAAGGAATTTCGTAAGTTCTTCAGTTTTGACAAGGAAACTTCATTGGTGTATTGCAACAATATCAGTGGACTCATTGCAGCTATGGGAATATCATACAATATATCAGAGTGGCGGCTCTTCATTGACTCATCAAAAAGAAGCTTGAAAGCTGTGTTGTTGTTCAATGGAAACCAGGTCGCGTCTGTTCCGGTGGGGCATTCAGTGCAGATGGATGAGAACTACAACAACATGGAGTATCTGTTAACTGCTCTGAAGTATAAAGACCACAATTGGAAGATCTGTGGAGACTTGAAGGTAATTTAATACACCAAAAACAGTTGCTTTCAAAAATTTATATTTTGTTGACAGTTTTTCTAATAGGTAATTATGTCTGCCGACATACTGTCATATTATGAAGTGTTAATATTTTTTAATAATAAAACTATTCAGCTAAACATATTTTTAATCTGTTTTTTCCACAGGTTGTGTCCATGGTGCTGGGCCTACAAGGTGGTTACACCAAGTTTCCATGTTTCCTCTGTCTGTGGGATAGTCGAGCAGACAAGCAGCACTACATGCAATGTGACTGGCCTGCAAGAAGTGGACTTACTCCAGGTTCTCACAATGTTGTTGCCCATGCTCTGGTGAATCCGCAGAACATTCTTCTTCCGCCACTGCACATCAAGCTCGGTCTGTTCAAAAACTTTGTAAAGGCACTGGACAAAAAAGCCAGGCTTTCAATTTTCTGAAAGAAAAATTTCCAAAGTCAGTGAGGCAAAGCTGAATGCAGGAATTTTTGATGGCCCTCAGATCAGAGAGCTTTTCAAAGATCCCAAGTTTGATTGCAGCATGGATGTAAATGAGAAGAAAGCCTGGCATGCCTTGAAGTCTATTGTCTCCAATTTTCTTGGCAACTACAGAAGTCCAGAGTATGGACGAGTTGTTGAGGACCTACTTCTGAGCTACAAAGTTCTTGGTGCACGCATGTCCATCAAGATGCGCTTCCTCAGCTCCCACTTGGACTACTTTCCAGAGAACTGTGGTGATGTGAGTGAGGAACAAGGAGAACGCTTCCATCAAGATATCCGTGTAATGGAGGAGCGGTACCAGGGTCGCTGGGATATCAACATGCTCGCCGACTACTGTTGGTGTCTGAAATGGGACGCCCCAGACACCAACCACCAAAGAAATTCTCTGCGACAGCCATTTATGCATGTCTAACTGTAAAGGCATCTATGTAATTGACATATTTTGGTCCTATGTGTTGTGGTTACATTTCTTATGATATATTTTGCATAAAAATTTTGACATCATATTTAAGAATTTCTATTTTTTCCTAATTCCCATAGCATAAAAATCTGACCTGATTGGGCAAAATGAATGGCATTTTTGGAATCAGCACGCAAAATACATAAAGAATCAGCTAAGAAACCCCGCACCTCATGAATTTTTGTTCAAATGCAGCCCAGTGATATAAACTCCTGAGTGAAATCTGGGCAAGCCAGCACCGGTGTCTGCGTCACCCTGTCTTTCAGTTTCTCAAAAGCCTGCTGCTGTTCCTCTCCCCACTCACTATCTATCCGATCCTTAGATTTCCCATGCATCAACGCATGCAGTGGAGCAGCTATTTGGGCAAACCCTTTAACAAATTTCCTATAAAATGATGTGAACCCTACAAACGACCGCACATCTTTCACCGTCTGATGGACTGGCCAATCTCTTACTACCCTAATCTTCTCAGGATCAGCTGTGATGCCTTCAGCTGACACCTGATATCCTAAATAACTTACTTTGGAAGACATTATTTCACACTTTTTAAGTTTAAATCATAAGTTATTCTCCCTCATCCTGCAAAATAATTCCCTCAATCTGACTATATGCTGATCTATTGTACTTGAAAACACCATCACATCATCAAGGTATACAAGCAATGAGGAGAAAATCTTATCCCCTAAAATCCGCTCCATGTATCTTTGAAAGGTTCCCGGACTATTTGACAATCCCATAGGCAGTCGCCTGTACTCAAAGTGTCCGAAGCTTGTGCTGAAGGCAGTCTTTGGACGGTCTGAAGGTTTTACTTCTATCTGGTGATATCCCGCCGCCAGATCAAACGTTGAGAAAAACTGGGCCCCCGTCAGAGATTCTAGAGTTTCATTTATCCAAGGCAGAGGAAACGCATCGCGTACGGTGACCTTATTTAAGTCACGATAGTCAATGCACAACCTCAGCCTCCCATCCTTTTTCCTCACTACTACAATGGCGGCAGAGTACGGACTCTCACTATGCTGAATTACTCCCTGATCTAACAGCTAGCTAATGTGCTGCTTCACCTCTGGTACCTGGTTTGGAGGGATCCTCCGGTATGACACCCTAACTGGCCTGTCTGTTGTCACTGGGGTCTTATGCTGAACCCCAACGGCCATTCCTATGGGCTGGCCCTCCCCTTCGAAAATATCGCTAAAACCTTCTACTAAACCCCTAACTGAACGCTCTTGTTCCTCATTCATGTTCTCCATGTGCACTTTGACCTCCGTACGGGCATCTGGTTGAACTGTCCTCACATACACCTCCTCATTGTTGTCTGCCTCGACTTCCGTCCCAGAAGCCACTTTCCCAATCCGCCAATGGCCCCTCAAGTTCTTATGACGATCAGACAGATTTGCCACCAACACCTGGGTCATGCCTCTCACCACTCTTACAGCTGTCGGCAACACTATCACACCCTCAGGCATCCAACCTTGATCCTCCATTGTTAGAGGTTCAATAACTACTTCTTTGTTAGCTACCTGGCTTAATGAGCGAACACATACTGACAGCAACCGAGTACTCTGGGGAGGAATGGTTGGGCTTTTCTTCCTCTCCGTCGTACAATACCCGAGGCTGATGGCCTCTATTGCACATAACTGCCTAACCTCATGCAAACAATTTTCCCACTGAGCGGCTCCTGGCTTCCCTGCACAAGTGATACATATGCGTCCAGATCTACGCAACCTCCCCCAGCACATTCATCCCCAACAACCCAACATGCAATTGCCCCTTACCATGGGTCTCAATCCCTGGACAAACCAACAGCCCCACATCAGTGACTTCCACCCCACATACGACCATAGTGACCCGAATACAGCCCACACACGGCACTGGAAACCCTGACGCCCCTTTTACCCTTATTCAAGTGGGCTGTAACACCACGCCTGCAGGCTCCAGCTAGCGACGGAAGAAGTGTTTATCAATTACCGACACTTCTGCCCCCGTATCTGCTAAACCCCACATTTCACGACCAGCTACCAGCACCGAAACCTTAGGACACTCTGCTTTCAGCTTTAAGGTACCTTCTGTCATGATTAAATTTGTCATGCGGATCACGCTTGACCACGGGTCCGCTCTCTCTTGGTTCATAACATCGCCGGTGGAATCTATTGGTGAGGCCAGGAACGGTTGGCGGGGATTGCCTGGCCTTGACCATTTCCCGACCGCCAGTTCCGATTCTTATTTCCAACTCGATACTGGCCATTGGCCACGTATCCTCTTGGGACACTCTCTCCTGGTCAGGACCTGTTCGTGCAATTGAAACTGAGGTGGCCCTCTTGTCCACACGCATAGTACATCGGGAGAATCGAGCCCACAGCCTGCGGTTCGTTCTCTCTTCCCTTAGTCAGCGGTACCTCCCTCAAAGCCTCTCGTTTTTGTTCCGCCTCTCTCAGCCCCGTGATCCACTCATCTAGACTACGGTGAGGATACTTCTGGATCTCCTCCAATAACCACATACGGCTTTTTTCCTCCTTGAGCCCCCGAGGATTGCATCTCCCAACAGGGCCTTATCATATTCATGTCGATGGTGGTTCAACTCATCGTTTAAATCGAGCATAGCATCATTCAAGAAGCGTTTCGTTGCTCCGTTGTTTCCGCTTCATCACCTTCTGAATGGCGTCGTACGTGGCCGTCTGCCAGCCGTATTGCTGCTTCAAATAACAAGTTAATTCATCAACGGTTTCCCAGTCTCTGTGTGCATTGTATACGCGATCTGCCGCAGGCCCCGCATGATGCCTTATTATGAATTGGACTCGACCGACTTCGTCTCCGTCTAGCAGCTTGAGGGTTCGGTCAACCTCTCTTAACCACTTCCCTACCTCTACTCCTGGCCTACCATCGAACTTAGACATGGTCAACCCAGACCCGAGACTAGTTCCCTCTCTACTATTATGTCTCCTCATCTCCCACATTGTCTCATCGTGCTGTATTTGATACTGCGTCTTTACCCTATCTAGTGCCTCCCTCAACTGAGCTAGGTGTTATTGATGTTCCTTCTCTAACTGTTGCAATTGTGTGTGGTGCTCCCCCCTTAACTGTTGTACATACACTCCATACTCCCCCCTGATTTGGTTCGCCCATGCCTGACATTCCCCATTGATCTTCTCTTCTAACTGTTCCAATCGTTCCTGGTACTCTCCCCGGATTTTCCCCTCTAGCTTCCCAATACGTTCCACGAACTCCTCTCTCAACTGTACCAACCCCGGGCTGTCTCTCCTTTTCCCCGAGTAACCCCGCACCGTCAACCACAACAAACCCATTCCCAAGGCGAGCATGAGTAGAGCTGGGGTCACACAATACCGTTTCCATCCACTCCATGATTACGCCCATTATCCCAACCACAGAACTATCAGTCACGAAATAAAAATAACTACGCTCTGCTACCATTTGTAACCGGTCGGATTTACTGGACTTAATTTTCTCACTAGACTTGGGGTTTATTAAAGATTATTAGATAGTAATTGCAGTGGAAGCGCCCCTTTGAGAGAAATCCCGAACCAGCACAAGAACACTTAAATTTACTAAACAAAATGAATTGTCCGTGACCCGTGGAAGGATAGCGTCTGTGACTGTGATGAATGAGCCACACTGTAAAATTTAGACACGTATATTCCCTCCAACACTACAGACACAATCAAATAATGGTACACCAATGTGTGCACCTCTTAACCTGAACTTAAAACACTACTCTGGGGAATAAAAGTTATACATGATATTGAAAATATTAGAAATTCAGACAATGCCTCATTGGACAACAATAAATTTAAACTATTAAGAAATGTTGCTTGCACACATGAAACAGGCCTTAAGGGCTTTCAGAAGATTTTATTAAAAAATAGGAAATCAATAACTCTACAATGAATAGGCCTTTAGGGCACTCAACAAAATGATATCCAGCACTGAGAAAATGGTATAAAAAATTGAATTTATTAACTCCACCCTGAGTAGGCCTTCAGGGCACTCAGCAAAATTATATTTCCCCAACAGATACACACCTCCTAACCTAACTTAAACACTACTCTGGGGAACAAGGTTTATACCTGAGATTGAAATTATAAGGAATTATTAAATGCACACAGCATACATTAGTTACTGAAAAAATAGTATTAAGTACACACAAAAATATTATCACTATTATTAAGAAGTTACTGAGTCCACCAATACCCGTGAACCATGCTTCCTAACCTAACACATAGATTCCACCTGCACTCCGTAGTTTTTTAAGGCACAACCAACAGGCACCCGTAGTTTAAGGCCCAAACCAGCCTTTCTCAACCTTGAAAATGTACCTCTAAGTTCCACTGACTCTTGGCCCCAGTGTGCGGCCCTGTATCACTCAGCTGGCTTCACTTTACCCCCAGTACATCCATGAAACGGAAGGGAGTGAGCCACTCAGACCTTGTACAGTTGAGAGAAGCTTTAGCTTCCCGCTAGTAAAAGGTTTTCACTATGCTGCTTGAAGATATGTGGTATTGTGAGCCTAGGTAGAGGAGAGTTGATGACCCCAAACGATCGTCACGTCGTTAGTTGGGCACCTAGACAGCTGGGTTCACTCCAACTCTCACCATATTCAACAGGTGGCTCAAACCCAGGTCAGTGGACGGTCATACAGCTCGCTTCACCACTCGTGTCTCATACCGCCAGTGGACGTTATCATACCGCGTGGGGTCTACAGAACCCTGAAAAACCCGGGCTGTTAGCTATTGTCTCACATCACCGTTTGTTCCTACCGCCCTATCAAGCTTTGTCTGAGATTGAATAAAACTTACTTGTTAATACTGATGTTAAATAAACGAAGGAACCAGGTCACGCGATCCGTCTCTCCTGGGTACAGCACAGAGGTGGTCCTTGACCTCTCTCACAGCTCCCCAGCCACGCTTGCTCACTGGTTCACGCTTTCCAGGAGTGACTTATTTACCAGACGATTAACAGCTTAATTAGGACGTACGCAACATTTTCAGACTGGGAAACGATCTATAATTATTTTCAATTTAATAACTGATATTTAATTTCATGATTCGCGTCCCTATTAACTCGGTAAATTACATTTAATATCATATAGGCCTAGTTCCACAACCTCTCGCTACGTAGCGGGAGCGCGGTCTTCCCTCAGACGACCTTGAACTCAGCATCGCCATGGCCGGTTTGAAATTACACTGAAATTTCTGATATATTACATATATATATATATATATATATATATATATATATATATATATATATATATATATATATATATATATATATATATATATATATATATATATATATATATATAGCGACTGTGTCAAACAGACGGTCTGGTGTAGGATATTGTAGAATCGGGGCCGGTGATCCTGTAGAACCTTTATGTTGAGCACATGCCAAACATTTAGCAATGTGTAATTCTATGTCGTTCTTCATTGTGTTCCAGAAATAATTCTTTCTTAATTCCGCCAAGCATTTGTCACGTCCCTGGTGACCTGCCTGTGGAACATCATGGAACAATGATATAATCGTTTCACACAACGTGTCAGGTACGACTATTTGAGAAACAATACTATCTGGCGTCTTTTTCGGCCTATGGAGTATATTATGTCGTAATTCAAACTGACTTAAGGGAAGAATTAAATTGGGGAGTTTAACATCCTCTCCCGATTCTAGAGCAAAAATGACTGCTGACCATAATGGGTCGCGTCGTTGTTCATCCTCCAGTAGTGAAAGAGTGAACGTTGATACAGGCATCACTGGTGCTATATTTCTTGACAAAGCGTCGGCGACAACATTCGCCCTTCCCGGTAATTACCTGAACTCGGGGTCAAATTCCTGAATTGTCCGATACCAGCGTGCTAATCTGCCTAATAGGTTTCTGCCATAAAACAGCTCAGTTACTGCTGCATGATCCGTAAAGACGTTTATCTTATATCCAAAGATAATGTCCTTAAATTTCTTAAGTGCCCACACAATGGCTAACGTTTCCAAATGCGTTACCGAATATCGTGTTTCAGCATCAATAAGTTTACGACTTGCAAAGGCTATCACTCTAAACTTTCCACGCATATCCTCTTGCATGAGTACAGCTCCGATTTCAAGTCCAGAAGCATCAGTACAGAGGGTGAAAGGTTGAGTGTAGCCTGGGAATGCTAGAACAGGGGCATTGATAATTATCAATTATAAGCGCTATCTTCAATGCCGCAAAACTATTTTCGTGTTCAGCATCCCATATAAACATTGCATCTTTCCTTAGCAACCTTGTTAGGGGTGATGCCAATGTTGCATAGTTCTTAATAAAAGAACGATAATATCCAGATAAGCCAAGAAAACTACGCACATGATCAACTGAGGCAGGGCGCGGGAACTAAGATACAGCTTTCACTTTAAAATCTACTGTATGTATGCCGTCACCGTTAACTACATGACAAAGGAAATGGTTTCTCGATTTTAAAAAGTCACATTTTGAGAGTTTAATTTTAAGACCTGCTGTGGAAAGTTTTTCCAACACTTCACGCAGTTTAGTGAGATGGGTATCCACATCCTTACTGACTACTATTAGATCATCCAAATAAACGCAGACTGTGGTATCAATCAATCCGGCAAACAGGGTGTTGATCATTCTTTGAAATGTTAGTGGGGCATTCCTGAGACCAAATGGCATCCGCAGGAACTCAAAGTGGCCCAGGGGCGTACTGAATGCCGCTACCTCTCGTGATTTCTCATCGAGTGGTATCTGCCAAAAGCAAATCTAAGTTGCTAAATACAGCATTATCCTTACCTAAGGACTGCAATATGTCACTCAAGACAGGCATAGGATACCTATCTGGGATCATTTTTTTCATTAACGCCCCTGAAATCAATAACAGGGCTCCATCCACCATCCTTTTTCCGACGAGGAATAATGGGCTATTAAAAGGGGACTTAGAATGTTAAATAACATTCTCATCCAACATATCTTGCACCATATCCTGAACTACAGCGCGCTGGCTATGAGGTAGTCTGTAGGCTGATAATTAGATGGGATTTCTTCCCTCCTTTAATGCTATATGATGGGATGTTAAGTCTGTCTGACCTAGCTTTTCCCCTGGTAAGGCTACAATATTTCTGTAGTCAGCAAGCAGCTCTAAAAGGCGTGTCTTGCCATAAGGATGATCGATCACCTTAACATGTGGCGCTAATTGATCTATCCTCTCTTGGCTAGTCTGTTGGGATTGAGTAACAATACTACCAATTGGGAATTTAGTAGGATGTACATCGACATTGTTGTGATATACTAGAAAATCACACAAATAACATCCTTTCTTTAATATCCGTTGAACGCCTGTTCTATTCAGAACTAATACGTCTGTCAAACCACCAGAGCGTATCAAGCTTAACGTCGACTCGCACGACAACCCTTTTACCTTGCACGTTTCCGGGAGACATACAACATGAGTGCCCGTGTATACGTCAGGTAATTCGACAGTTGCTCTGGTGAATTCCTCATTCTGGTAATGGAGAGTACTCTTCAAAACTGCAGGTACGATCTTCCAACTGTTGCTGCTATAATCACGCTGAGAAAGTGAGGGCGTGAGGTCTTAAGGTTAGCTCTGACACATTTTCCGCCTTCCTCTGAGTGGGAATGGAGGACAACACTTTCGACCTAGCGGTGAGCAAAGGTGTAGAATGACGCATAGTGCTGTAGGAAACACTTTTAAACGTAATAGTATTATTACGTTGATGAACATCTATTTTATGAGTTCTAAGGGTTGGGAGAGCAAGTAACCCGTTAGCTGGCAAATTAAACTGTTGAACCACATAAAAGTCAGCGTAGAAGGGAGCACCACTTCTTGAGAGTCTGAGTGGTAACGTCATCATTCCGTTAATGCCCAACTGCGCGCCAGATACTCCTTCGAGATCAGCGTCAGTAGGTCTCCATTTGAAATCACGGTGTGGGAATTTACGTTGTCACTCCTGACAGGATGACAAGGCCAAAACATTCGCGCAAGCACCCGTATCTGTATCAAGAGCCAATCATGTACTATCCACCCTCACCGGCACTGACAACACTTCCACTTTGATTAGCGCCGCTACTAACGAGGCTGCTATAGAAGTGTTGTGGGGAGAAGCAGGAAACAATGTACCTATCCTTCTTCTTCTTGTGACGGGCGCTGGTCTTCTTTTTGTCTTGGGAACGATTCTGTTTACGCTTCTGCGCCATCTGTGGTATACCATAGTCTAAATTCCTGACCTTCGTCACTATGGCGCACTCCTGTGTGTTGTGAGTTGTTGACTTGTGGAGTGCACACCACATGCGTGACTTCTGGTTAGGTGGAGGCGTTGCCTTAACCGCCTCCGTGAATGACCTTGACGGCTGCTTGGTACCTGTGGTCTCTTGTAACTTAACACCAAAATTTGCTGATTTGAATAATAATTTGCCATTTTATTTATCACAGGAATTTCCAATACCAAGTCTCACAATTCCCACAGTTATGTTAATTTTGGCAATCATGGTTCTTTTCTGTTATTGTAAGTCAGTGTCATCCAAGATAAAAATTGGTCATAACATTTTAACCCGTAAGACACTAAAGTATAGGACCCCTATAGTAGATAAAACCCCTACATTAGTAGAATCCCCAGCTTAGTGTCTACACCTTTGTTTATATCATGGTTAGGGTTGTATAGGATGTACTGTAATCTGTGAGCTTATTTAGGCCTCACGCAGCTTGTCCGGTAGGTGACCGAGCGATGTAATGGATCCTGTCTCATCAACAGAAGTATTATATAAATGGGTTCTTTACATTTGATTTATATTCAAATTCATCCCCTGTAATTTTCCACTAACTATGAGGAGGTCATGAACTGACCATGTGAACGGTAGCTGCCCAAGAGGGTGAAGCCCATATGCCAGCAACTATGTAAGCATGCACCAATGCGACGCCCTTAGTCAGTCTCACTCACAACTTAATATCGAACGGACGTTGATTCATGTCTACTGTATTTACATAGACGCCGTCCCTTTCTCACCACACTCATAAATAGTGGAACTTACGGATGATCTACACTCAGGAATTATATACATACCGTAATACTTTTTAATAAAACAAGAAACTTCAATTGGTTTTCGTTACTAAAGCCCAATATACTATATGTGAACCAAACTGGTTAACTGGGAATTAACCAACAGGAACATCAGCATATACATAATGCTCTTTAATAAAACAAGAAACTTCAATTGGGTTCCGTTAGTAAAGCCCAATATACTATATGTGAACCAAACTGGTTAACTGGGAATTAACCAACAGGAACAGCATATATATATATATATATATATATATATATATATATATATATATATATATATATATATATATATATATATATATATATATATATATATATATATATATATATATATATATATATATATAGATATATTGAAGGTTTTACTAAATGACAGAGTGTTGGGCTGTCATTATGCTTTTTTAGTGACGCAGGCAGTAAGTGCTCAGCGTATTAGTGTCTAGAGCTGAGAGCGAAAGCATTGGCTGTTTTTAGGAAAATTCATGGAGCACGAGAAGTACACCTCCTTCGTAGACATCCGGGAGACATTGACGTTCTCACTCGCAGTTTCCAGCCACAGTAAGTATTAAGGTTAACACTATGGCGTGCATCTGCTGTCTCAGACACACACACACACACACACACACACACACACACTACTGACGACGATGCACTACACTCATGGATGGTGGAATAGGATTCTATGGCAAGTATTTCTGGGCGCGCTTGTTTATGCCATATATATGTGGTTTGAGCTGAGGCGCCCACTCTTATATACTAAACAGTGCAGTCCATCAAGACACACTAAGACATGCAAAGAAGGACACAACGTCAAGATAATAATGACGCCCCACCACCTTCCCTCCACCGGCTAGGAGATTCTCATCCTCCACCTCCAGTGGACGGACACATTACACAATTCTGAGGTGGATGGACGATCGGGACGAGACGCAGGAGAGATGGAACTTTCAGAGGGAGGAGACACGAAGAGAGGAGGAAAAGTTGCGTTTTGAGGCACTCCACATACCCTGGCGCTAACCCACCCTCCCTCACTGCAGGTAGCGCGCATCAAGGCACCAGTACCCTCCCTCCTCCACCACACCAGCGTCCTCCCAGGCACTCTTGTTACTCCAACAGCTCCCAAGGCATCTGTTCAACCCCACCCCGCCTCTCACCAGACGTCACGCCTAGCTTTTTTTCTGTGAGCGGAGGCGGCGTTGACAGATTACCTACCATGGTGGACCTTGGACAGTATGCTCTCCAAACAAATAGTCATCCAACCGCGGATGTTTGTCGCTGGAGACCCAGAGAGATTTGGAGCACACGCCAAAGTGCCTCCCGATTCTACCAGTGACAGATGTGTCGACTTTACAGGAGCACGCTAAAGGTCGAATAACGAGGTTTATATACTGCCGCCTTCACCAGCTGCAAGCAGGCGAAGAACGAAACTCTTTGACGACTTTTTGTAATGCGCTGAAGAGTTTGTCAGAGGAGACGACGTCTGCAAGGCGCAATAAATGGGAATGTGAGGAAGCCTGATCAAGCACGGACCTGGCAGGTGTCAGGTAAGAAGAGCGGTGCAGCGACCATCCCCTGGACGCCTCCACACTTCAGGTGGTAGTGACTGAATGTCGGTCAAGGCTGAGGCCACCAAGTCTGCCACCCTGCCTTACGGGCCCACCTGCTGTGAGAAGCAATCTCAGCAAGCAAGAAGCGTGGGCATGCCAACAACGCAAGGTTGCCGCAGACGTGTTCTTCCACGCCTGCCTAGTACCTTCCTATGGCAGCTGTGGAAAGCAGCATGGCCCCAAGACTTGCCTGGCTGCCGACGCACTGTGTCGTGGATAGACCAGGCCACTGGTCTAACACAGACAGGTGCTCCTGACGAGGCCGCAGGCCTGCGGGTCGCTATGGACACTCACGAGCTGCGTTGCCAACCGAAGCCCAAAAGCCTGAGAGACGAGGTGAGGACAGCAAAACACTTCTTCGGGGACTAGGCAGCCCCCTCCAGATGGGCCAGCTCCAACTGGTTCATGGTGTTATATGTAGTGGTAATGGGTGGTGTTATATGTATGGCGTGATGGATGATGTTATATGTAGTGATAATGGATGGTGTTATATGTGGTGATGATGGATGATGTTATATGTAGTGATGAAACAATAAAACCAGTTTAATGCTAAAAATATACTTTTTGCTGTACCGTTGTAATTATGAAAAACATGGTGGAACTTTACATATACAGTTAATAGACTATTGATGGAAGAAGAATTTGTAGGGACTGAACATTGAGACAATGTGGAGCCTCCCGGAGGAAGACGGCGTCCATGACTATGGATGAGCCGCCGGAGCGAACGCAGTGGACAGTGGGTCTTTGAGGAAACAGATCAGGAAAGGGAATCCCGTCTTAATGCTAACAAAAAGCGAACAGCGGACAGTCGGTCACAGGAAACAGATCAGGAAAGGGAATCCCGTCTTAATGCTGACAGATAGGAAACAGTAGAAAGGCCTTCTCTAGAAAATGATCAAGCGCATGATATTCGTTTGAATGCTAATAGACAGAGAAATGCGGAATCCAGAATTCTAAGAAGGAATACACAGTGGCATCCACTTGCAAGAGCAGCATTTAACTATGACAATGAGATAGAATATGAAAAGTATCACTCTGTTGTCATTGGCAACATGGATAAGAAATGTGAACACTGCGGTTCAAAGAAGGATCAAGGAGAATCTGCTGGACTGTGCTGCTCTCATGGGAAAGTACGACTGCATGAAGACTCTCATGCTGGGAACAACACCAGAGTCAAAACACTTCTTGGAAAAAATACTGAAGTACAATTCATGCTTCCAAATGACATCCTTTGGAGCTACCAGAGTAGTTCGTGAGCACGGATACATGCCCACATTCAAAGTCCAGGGTCAAGTCTATCACAAAGCAGGATCCCTCTTACCACTGGACCAATTACAAAGTCAGGATCAAAAGCAGACACGACCCCCAGGAGAACATGAAAGAAAATTCAATGCTCCTGTAGTTGATGAAGTAGCCATCCTGGTTGTCGGTCAAGAGTTTGAAGCAGAGACATCATACTCAAAACGAGAGTTGAGTCGCTCACAAGAAAGAACATGATGCCACACATGTACTGGGAAGCTTCTACAATACTGACAGGAAAAGCTAAAGGAGAGGACGTTTTTTATACCAGGATACCTCTCATCACCTTGACCTGCCATTTGGAGTTCAAGCGACTTCAGTTCACAGTTAAAAGTGAGTTTTGCCATGACCATCTACAAAAGCCAGGGACAGTCCCTATCGATGGTTGGCGTAAACCTGTTTTCTTGCTTCTCTCATGGACAGTTCTATGTTGAATGCTCCAGAGTGGGAACTGGCAAAAATCTGTACATACTTGCTGCTAATGGCAAAACCAAAAATGTGGTCTACCTTGATGCACTACAGTGATACAATGTGGAGCCTCTCGGAAGGTGGCGTCCTTTCGTGGCCTAGAGAGAGAGATAGATAGATAGATATGTGTGTAATATTCAGAAATTTCAGTGTGATATTTAAAGACGTTAGATCGAAAATAACCGATCTGTCGAAACAGGAACAGCTTAAGTAGGCCAAGCTGAAACCACCCACACCTCATGGCGAGTCAAATAAGCTCAAGGAACGCCCTCAAGCGCGGTGGAAGCATTTTGAACTAGGCCTACATGAACTTAATGTGCTGTATCGAATTATGTTACGTGTTATGTTACGTGTGTCCCAAAGAAACTATTAGTTACGCGAAAAGATGACGTCACTAAGCCAGGCAAACGCCTTAGGGAGACGCTGGGCTGGAGTCAGTAGCGCGCCGGCGCTTGGGCCAAGGAAAACGACCACTTGGTTTCGTCCCTTCTCGCTCACGTCATCAGTGTTGCAAGTAAGTTTTATTCGATCTCAGACAGTGGGTTGATAAGGCGGAGAAGAATTTAACAATAGCTAACAGAGTGTTTTCTTGCAGGGTTTTTGAGAACCCACGCGGTCTGACGGTCTATCGGCTTAGCGGTCGATCAAAGGGTGTTTAGCGGTTGTATAGCCGGCCACGAACGAGGTGAACGGGTGTCCCTGACGACTGACTTCGTGGGATCAGCGTCCGCACTTGGCCGGTGGTCGTTCTTGGTCATCAAATCTCCCCACCTTGGTTCATACAACACCACATCTCTTCAGTCAGTCAGTGAAACCTCTTACTAACGGGAAAATAGAACCCCTCCCTCAGCTGGGCAGGGTTCACCTGCTGACAGTCACTCTCTTCCTGTACGTGGAGTACTGAGAGTAAAACTGAGTGTAGCCTGAGTGAATGAAAGGTCACACACTGAGATCAGGAGTTTAGTGGGTACAAAGAGAGATTTACCTCCCCAGTATTGGGTGTATGTGATCGAATTAACCAAGTCCAGGTGTGTAATCAACGCTCCTCATGGTCGATTGCACACGTGGGACGTAGGGGTTCTTCTTCAAGGTATGGGTGTGCTCTGAGTATATGTGTAAAGCATATTGCGGGTGATGGTGGTAAAGTGTGATTAGAATAGCCCAGTCCAGGTGCAAGATCAACGTTCCTGATGGTTGATTGCACACGTGGGACGTAAGAGTTCCCCTCCAAAAGTTGTGAAAGGCTGTTAGTACCTTAAAAGTACGGGTGCATTCGGAACCTATGTGTGAAGCATGTTACGGGTATTGGTGGAGAAAAACACTCATGACTCCTGAAATCTAGAAAGAGTAATGAAAGAAACAGCCAGCCTGAAGTGGTCATGAGTGATTTTCTTGGTTTCTTGTAAATGCCTGCCCCTTGGCAGGTTAATAGTTACAACCTTCGGGTTCTAGGTAGTTAGGACAGTTAGGATTATAGTATTTTGTGGGTCATCCCAGACAGGCTATGAGTGATCCATGTTCTTGTGTAGTATGACTAAAATCGGGATTTCTATTTCTCAGTGATTGTTATTATTTTGTCGGATGCCCTTAAGACATGTTCATCGGTGTAAGTAATATGTTTTTAATGTTTTGTATGGCACTAAGTGATGTGGGATGTACGAAGGAATTGTTTCAGATGAGTTCCTCGTTCTGGTGTAGGTATTACTGCTTCATTAGTAGTCTTCTCCAGATGCATTTAATATTTTTTAATAATTTTTGATACCATGTATAACTTTTGTTCCCCATTGTAGTGTTTTTAAGTCACTCAAAGAAGTACTCTAGTGTTGGTGTACCATTATTGATTGTGTTTGTAGTGTTGGAAGGAATACAAGTGTCATCTTTTACAAGGTGTTCATTAACCCTAATCACAGGTGCTGGCTTTCCACGTCACGGAGAATAAATTTATTTAATTGCGCTTGTGCTGGTTCTGGATTTTCTCTGAGGGGCGCTTCCACTGCATTACCATCCACTATAACTCAATAAACCTCAACAACTAAGAGTGAGATTATACATATACATATACATATATATATATATATATATATATATATATATATATATATGCAAGTAAATCACTGTAGGTGCGCGTGATAAAAATCATAGTTCCGCCATGTGTAATTTACACTTCAGGGTGAGTACACCAAGACGAAAGCGCTTGGGAACTCTGTGTTTTTCTTTCCTCAGGTTATATATATATATATATATATATATATATATATATATATATATATATATATATATATATATATATATATATATATATATATATATATATGGAACTTTACACGTCTCTTACGCTGTGTTAGAGATGATAAAATAGAACTCAGTCCCAGTCTCTCCCAAGTAGTGACTACAGCCCGGACACATTCTGAGCCAGATAGTGCTGTTGATTCCCTTATCACAGTTCATGATATGTAATTAGCCTTCAAACACAGTGTTCAGTAAAATACTATGCAAAACAGTACGGTGTTGATAAGTGCACAATTATCGTATTTTTCCTTGTATATCAACTTCTTTTGTGGAAATCAGACAAAGTCTAAAAAGAAGGTTAAATGCCAAATTAAACTATCTGGTTTGGCGAGAAGAGTTACTGACCATATTGAGTGATCCAAATTTGTTCCTTTATAAACTTAACATCTTATGATCTGCATCAAATGAGAACTTGTTCTTGGCTTCCTGGTAGATGTTTTCTATCACTCAACGGTGTGTTAATCCGCTTACTAATGCTAAAGGTACAATCAACCTGGAAAGAATAGTCGTCAGATGTTGCTAAATGAAGATATTTCCATAGGTAAAGGTTGTATATTATTAGTGTTTCATATAAGAAATTTGTTTCAAGCAAACATCTCCAAAGATTTGAAACAGCCTTGATAAACTGAAAAAGAAATAAGAATATCCATATACCAAGGCTGATAGTTCAATACGTTATTGTATTTTGATAAAAGTGACTACAATGATAAGATGAATACACTAGGTGATGAAAGCACGTATGAGCTACGAAAGATCCCTGGAAAATATTAATAAGTTTTCTAATTCAAAATGAAGATGTTATTAAAAAGAACCCCGATCTCATCAAACAGCCAAATCAATCCCATTTGTCGTATATGTATGATTTCGATCAAACACAATAGCTTAACAATCCATTACATCATCCTATCGAGTTAGAACATAAGAATAAGAATGGAGGAAACTGCAGCGGGCCTTATTGGCCCATATCAGTCCGGTTTACACCCAACCCCTATTGCTCATATAAGCATCCAACCTATGTTGAAGCTATTCAGCGATTCGAGTTAATGATGATATTTGCAACTTGTTCCATCTATCACTACCTGTTTCCAAACCAGTGTTACCTATTTCACCCCAAATTCAAATTTGTCTAATTTAAACCATTGTTGACGAGTTCGCTCCTGCTGGATATAGTTTGATACCTTTGTAATGTCCCCTTTGTTTAGCCCCTTCCTCCACTTATAACACCTCTATCAGGTCGCCCTCGCTCTACGTCTCTCAAGGAGTGCAAATTAAGATGCTTTAACCTGTCTCTATACTCAAGGTTCCACGCCCGGGATTAGTCTTGTCATTCTCCTCTGAATTCTTTCCATGATTATATATCCATTCTGTAATACGGTACCAGAACTGAATCATGAATCCAGGTGTTCTCACAGCAGGATACAGTTTTAGGATGACCTGTTAGTCTTGTAACTAACACTTTGTGCATGAACCCAAGTATTTCATTAGCCTTTATACGAAAGCAAAACACATTGTTTACTTGGCTAAGGTTTCTACTATCATTACTCCCAAATCTCTCGAGTTTGATTTCTCGATGGCATCGTGTTCATCTGTATCTGGTTTCTGTTTACATCTCCTATACTGAGTATTTTACATTTGTCCACGTTGAATTTTCATCTGCCATTTTTCATTCCCAAAATTTGTTTAGATCTTCCTGTAGTTTCGTCAAGTCCTCATCAGATTTGATAACACGTCCTATTTTGGTGTCATCAGCAAATTTACTTATGTTGCTGTCTATGCCGATATCTATGTCGTTTATGTATATGATAATAATAATGGTCCAAGTACTGAGCCTTGGGAACTCCACTTGTGACGTTGTCCAAGGGACTTAGTGCCGTTAATGCTCACCGCTGTTTCCATGTCCTGTAACCACGCCCTATCCATTTAAGGATGTCACCTTTGATGCCATGAGCTTCTACCTTTCTAATTAGTCTTCGTGGGGGACTTCTGTCGGAACTTTTGCTAAAGTCAGAGATATACCACATCATAATTGGCCCCTCATCCACCGATTCGGAAAACAGATGAAAAGAATGTTAATAGATTAGTTAGGGCAAGAACGTCCGCTTAGAAGCCATGCTGGGAATCATTGATCAATCGGTGCCTCCAGGTGATTTCGAATAGAGTTTGAAATGATTGCTCCCAGTAATTTGCCTACTATTGATGTTAGACTGATTAAGTGGAAGTAGGAGGATATGATCTATCCCCCTCTTGAAAATCGGTATTACATTCGCTATCCTCCAGGATTCTGTACTACACCTGTTTTTAAGGACATATAAACAACTTTGCTAAGGGCATACTAAGCTCTTCCTTTCATTCCTTTAATACTCTGGCAAATATCTCATCGGGACCAGGTGACTTATTAGGGCTTTAGTTTGTCTATTTGCTTACTAACATCGTTACTAGTCACTACTATCTCACTTAATTTGTTTTCTCACTATCTCTGAATAGAGTCGGTGCCCCGTATCATGTTTAAATTTCGGTGGTGAAAACTGTTGAAAAATATTTATTCAAATTATTGCTCATTTTCAGTCGTTATCAGTGAGCTCGCCGAGTCTGACCGTATTGGTCCAATCTTTCTCGTGTTTTAGTTTGATACATTTGTAGAATCGTTTGGGTTTGTCTTCGCCTCTTGCTATCCTTACCTCATTATTCCTCTTTGCTTCCTTATCTCGGTTTAACCCTACCGCCAATACCCTATAATAGTCCCGGAGGTGAATTTCGCCACGATTTATCCTTCACCTATAGCTTCCAGTGGCTGGTAAAGATGCTATCCCCTTACAGGCCAAATATCTAATTCACATATACACAATAGCAGTGATTTAATTGATAAACTCAAGAAACACAATGAACCCTTAGAATTAATAAGTTTTGATGAAAATTCACTGTTCACTAGAGTACCTGTGAAAGACCTACTTTCATTTCTTAAAGATAAATTACAACTGTTAGATTTAACTATTGAACATGATACTTTCCTCAAATTGATAGAGTTATGCATAACTGACAATGTGTTTAGAGCAAATGAAGTTCTACAAATATTTGGCATGAGCATGGGTAATTGTCTTTCTGCTCCTCTAGCCTGTATTTATATGGAATTTTTGAGTCTAGATTACTACCCAATATAGTGGACTATATTCCTTCATGGTATAGATATGTAGATGATGTTCTTTGTCTTTGGCCTAGAAACAGTGACCCATTGGAATTTTTAGACAAGCTTGATGATATTGTCCCAAGTATCACATTCAAAATTGAAAGAGAAATAAATGGATCCTTCCATTCCTTGATATGCTTATCAAGAGAATGGCCAAAACTACAAATTTAAGGTATATAGAAAGCCCACACAGGTAGACAGTTTCATACACTTTTTATCGAATCACCTGGAGTCTACCAAATGTCAGTTTTTTCTGCTATGTTCTTAAGATGTCTGCGTATTTGTGACTCTGAATTTATTGACGATGAATTGAAACATTCGTTCCATTGCACAGAAACTCAGGTACTCTCTGTGTTTGTTGATCGCTGTTTTAAAGGGCTAAAAATCCTTTCATTCCTCCTAGCTACTAAATATTAATGTTGTTTTCAAGTATGACTCAACCATTACCAATATGTTAATAAGAAATAGCCCAAGTTTGAATATAAATGGAAGTGTTTATTGTATTCCATGTAGCAAATGTAATTGTAATTATGTAGGACAGACAGGAAAAACACTGCAGCTCAGAATCAAACAAATAAGTAGTATCAGAACAGCATCTGAGCAGTGCCTTGTTCGTTCATGAATAATAATCATCCCATTGCTTGGGGAAAAAGCTTAGAAGTATTTAATCATCATGTGTCAGAGAAAGACTTTGGTTGAAGCTATTTGATTAAGGAATTAAAATCAATAAACCTTAGTGATGGTCAGTTCAAACTGATAATATGTTACATAAATTTATTTGTCAGTGGCCCAAGGTTAAAAAAGTTTTTGAAACCTTTGATCTAGATGTATGATAGTTATTTAGTGGGCCCTTATTTTTGACCTGACCTGGCTAGTCACGTCACCCCCTTCTTAAGCTCTACGTGTGTGTTGGTGTGGGGATTAGTGGATGACATCATTAGACCTGACCTCATGTTTTAAAGTCACCCTGTATATTTGCTTCTCTGTCCATGTAATCCAGTTGCCTCTGAAGATGTCTTGAATAAAGGTAAGCTAAGGTGCCTGTTGTTTTCCTTTCCCGTGTGATATATATATATATATATATATATATATATATATATATTAAACTGAGGACCCAGGTGTGAGTAAAACTACATTTGTCTTCACCCTGAAGATGTGAATTACACTGAAGACTTAATTTCTGATTTTTTCCTGTTATCGCATACAATAAATATATATATATATATATATATATATATATATATATATATATATATATATATATATATATATATATATATATATATATATATATATATATATATATATATATATATATATATATATATATATATATATATATATATATATGGAAGCCATCACCGGTACCTACACTGAGGAGTGTGCCAGTCCTGACGGGAGCAGGAACCCCTTGAGGTGATATATGCTGCTCCTCTATTCCTGTGCCACATTTCCTCACGCCAAACATATTCCCCACATTGATTATGGGGAAATATTTTTGGTTCCATATTCGATTCTGGGTTAAAATGTTCTCCTCTTAGATATACAGTAAACACTGAGGAAAGAGTCCATTCATCTGATAAAGATTATAAAACTCCTGAATATATTACTGGTGGATCCTGTCATTAATGTGGTAGGGGAGGTATGAAACCTGATAACGCTTACCTGTGTATAACACCCCTCACATACTGTACCCACCCAGCCCCTCCTCACATACTGTACTACACCCAGCCCTTCCTCACATACTGTACTACACCCAGCCTCCCCTCATACATACTGTACTCACATCCAGCCCCCTCCCACATACTGTACTACACCCAGCCCTCCCTCACATACTGTACTACACCCAGCCCCTCACATACACTGTACTACACCCAGTCCCCCTCCCCATATACTCTGTACTACACCCAGCCCCTTCTCACACACTGTACCACACCCAGCCCTCCCTCACATACTGTACTCACACCCAGTCCCTCCCCACATACTGTCACTACATCCAGTCCACTCCCTCACATCCTGTACTACACCCAGTCCACCCCCATATCACTGTACTACACCCAGTCTCCCTCACATACTGTACTACACCCAGCCCCTTCCCTCACATACTGTACCACACCCAGCCCCTTCCTCACATACTGTACTACACCCAGTCCCTCCCCTCATACTGTACCACACCCAGTCCACCCCACACACACACTGTACTCACACCCAGCCCCCTTCCTCACATACTGCACACCCAGTCCCTCCCTCATATACTGTAACCACACCCAGTCCTCCCTCACATACCTGTACTACACCAGTCCTCCTCACATACTGTACCACACCCAGTCCACCTCACATACTGTACTACACCCAGCCCTCACATACACTGTACTACACCCAGTCCCTCACATACTGTACTACACCCAGTCCACCCTCACATACTGTACTACATCCAGTCCCCACTCACATACTGTACTACACCCAGCCCTCCTCCCTCACATACTGTACCACACCCAGTCCCTCTCACATACTGTAACACACCCAGTCCCTCCCTCACATATACTGTACCACACCCAGTCCCTTCCTCACATATACCTGTACCACACCCAGTCCCTTCTCCCTCACACACTGTACTCACACCCAGTCCCTCCCTCACATACCTCACACTACACCCAGTCCCCTCCTCACATACTGTACTCACACCCAGCCCCCCTTCCTCACATACTGTACTACACATCCAGTCCACCCACACATACTGTACTACACCCAGTCCCTCCCTCACATACTCCTCTCACCACACCCAGTCCACCCTCACATACTGTACTACACCCAGTCCCTCCCTCACATACTGTACTACACCCACCCCTTCCTCACATACTGTACTACACCAGCCACTCCCTCACATACTGTACTACACCCAGCCCTTCCTCACACATACTGTACTACACCAGTCCTCCTCCCCACATACTGTACCACACCCAGCCCCTCTCTCACATACTGTACTCACACCCAGCCCCTTCCTCACATACCACACCCAGTCCCTTCCTCACATACTGCACTACACCCAGCCTCCCTCACATACTGTACTACACCCAGCCTTTCCTCACATATACCTCCTCTCCACGTCTCATACCCAGCCTTCCTCACATAGTACCACACCCAGCCCCCTTCTCACATGCTGTACTACACCCAGCCCCTTCCCTCACATACTGCACTACTACCAGCCCTTCCTCATGTACTCACACACCAGTCCCTTCCTCAACACTGTACTTCACACCCAGTCCTCTTGCTTGTACTCACTACACCCAGTCCTCCCCCTCACATACTGTCACTACTACACCCAGCCTTCCTCACATACTCTGTACACTACACCCAGTCCCTCCTCACATACTGTACTACATCCAGTCCCTCCCCACATTCTGCACACCACCCAGCCCTCCCTCACATACTGCACTCACACCCAGCCCCTTCCCCACATACTGTACTACACCCAGCCCCTTCCTCACATACTGTACTACACCCAGTCCCCTCCACACACTGTGCCTACACCCAGCCCCTTCCCCCTCACACACTGTACCACACCCAGCCCCTTCCTCACATACTGGCATCACACCCAGCCCCTCCTCACATCACTGCACCACACCCAGCCCTTCCTCACATACTGTACCACACCCAGTCCCTTCCCTCACATACTGTACCACACCCAGCCCTCACATACTGTACTACACCCAGCCTTCCCTCACATACTGTACTCACCCAGCCCTCTTCCTCACATACTGTACTACACCCAGTCCCTTCCTCACATACAGCTCACACCCAGCCCTTCCTCAACATACTGTACCACACCCAGCCCCTTCCTCACATACTGTACTACACCCAGTCTCACATACTGTACCACACCAGGCCCTTTACATACACACCCAGCTCTCACATACTGTACTCACACCCAGCCCCTTCCTCACACTGTACTCACACCCAGCCCCTCCCTCACATACTGTACTCACACCCAGCCCTTCCCTCACATATGTACTACACCCAGCCCCTTCCTCACATACTGTACCACACCCAGCCCTTCCCCTCACACTGTACTCACACCCAGTCCCTTCCCTCACATACTGTACCACACCCAGCCCTTCCTCATGTACCACATCCAGTCCCTCCCCTCACTGTACTACACCCAGTCCCTCCCACACTGTACTACACCCAGCCCTTCCTCACATACTGTACTACACCCAGTCCACCCCCACATCCAGTCCACCACACACCCAGCCCTCCCTCACCTCACTACACCTAGCCTCCTCACATACTGTACTACACCCCCAGCCCCTCCCTCATACTGTACTACACCCAGTCCTCCCTCACATACTGTACTACATCCAGTCCACCCCACACATACTGTACTACACCCAGCCCCCTTCTCACACACTGCACACACCCAACCTCCTCCCCACATACTGTACTACATCCAGTCCACCCCACACATACTGTACTACACCCAGCCCCCTTCCCTCATTACACTGTACTACACCCAGTCCTCCCCACATACTGTACTCACACCCAGTCCTCACATACTGTACCACATCCAGTCCCTCCCTCACATACTGTCCATGCACCCAGCCCCTTCCTCACATACTGTACTACACCCAGTCTCACCTCACATACTGTACTCACACCCAGTCCACCCCACACATACTGTACTACATCCAGCCCCACCCTCACATACACTGTACTACACCCAGCCCTCCCCATACTGCACCACACCCAGCCCTCCCCACACACTGTACCACACCCAGCCTCTCCCACATACTGTACTCACACCCAGCCCCTCCCCACACATACTGTACCACATCCAGTCCACCCCACACACACTGTACTCACATCCAGTCCACCCCACACACACTGTACTACATCCAGTCCATCCCACACATACTGTACTACACCCAGTCCCCTCCCCATACTGTACTACACCCAGTCCTCCCTCACATACTGTACTACACCCAGTCCTTCCCACATACTGTACTACACCCAGTCTCCTCACACACTGTACTCACATCCAGTCCACCCCACACATACTGCACCACACCCAGCCCCCCTCATACTCTGCACACATCCAGTCCACCCTCATACTGTACTACATCCAGTCCACCCTACATTGCACTCACATCCAGTCCACCCCATAACTACACCCAGTCCACCCCACACATACTGTACTACATCCAGTCCACTCCCTCACACTGTACTCACACCCAGTCCACTCCCCACACACACACTGTACCACATCCAGTCCACCCCACACATACTGTATCACATCCAGTCTCACCCCACACATACTGTACCACACCCAGTCCCTCCCTATATACTGTACTACACCCAGTCCCCTTCCTCACATACTGTACTACATCCATCCACCCCACATACTGTACCACACCCAGCCCCTTCCTCACATACCAGCATCCGTACTCACACACCAGCCCCCCTCACATACACTGTACCACATCCAGTCCACCCCACACACATACCCACACCACACTCCAGTCCACCCCACACACTGTACTACACCCAGTCCCTCCTCACATACTGTACTACACCCAGTCCCTCCCTCACATACTGTACTACATCCACGTCCACCCCACACATACTGTACTACATCCAGTCCACTCCCACACATACTGTACTACACCCAGTCCTCCCTCACATACTGTACTACACCCAGCCCCCTATATACTGTACTACATCCAGTCTAATTCTCACATACTGTACTACATCCAGTCCACCCCACACATACTGTACTCACATCCAGTCCACCCCACACACACTGTACCATCCAGTCCACCCCACACTACTGTACACATCCAGTCCACCCCACACTGTACTCACATCCAGTCCACCTGTACCACATCCAGTCACCCCACATACCACATCCAGTCCACCCCACACACACTGTACTACACCCAGTCCTCCCTCATACTGTACATCACATCCAGTCCTCCCCACACACTGTACTCACATCCAGTCCACCCCACACATACTGTACTACACCCAGTCCTCCACACACACCACACCCAGCCCCCCCCTCACACTGTACTACACCCAGTCCCTCCCCACATACTCTGTACTCACATCCAGTCCCACATCCAGTCCACTCCCACCCAGCCCCTTTGTACCACACCCAGTCCTTCCCTACATACTGTACTACACCCTCATACAACCCAGTCCACCCACACACTCACACCCAGCCCCTTCTCACACACCCAGTCCCTCCCCAGTCCTTCCAGTACTCACACCCAGTCCATCCCCCCACATAGCACACCCAGTCCCTCCCTCACATACTGTACCATCCAGTCCACCCTCACATACTGTACTACATCCAGTCCACTCCCCACACATACTGTACTACATCCAGTCCACCTTCACACATACTGTACTACACCCAGTCTACCTCACATACTGTACTACATCCAGTCCACCCCCTCACATACTGTACTACACCCAGCCCCTCCTCACATACTGTACTACACCCAGTCCTTCCTCACATACTGTACTACATCCAGCCCTCCCTCACATACTGTACACACCCAGCTCCCTTCCTACATAACTGTACTACACCCAGTCCCCCCCTCACATACTGTACTACACCCAGTCCTCCCTCACATATTGTACCATCCAGTCCACCCCACACACACACTGCACTACACCCAGCCCCTTCCCCACATACTGTACTCACACCCAGTCCACCCCACATACTGTACTACATCCAGCCCCTTCCTCACATACTGTACTCACACCCAGCCCCTCCCCACACATACTGTACTACACCCAGTCCACCCCACACACATCGTACTACATCCAGTCCACCCCACACATACTGTACCACACTCCAGTCCCTTTCCTCACATACTGTACTACACCCAGCTCCCTTCTCACATACTCACTTCACACCCAGTCCCTCTCACATCACCACACCCAGTCCCTTCCCTCACTGTACTACACCCAGTCCTTCCTCTCATATACTGCACTCACACCCAGTCCCTCACATACTGTACTACACTCCAGCTCCCTTCCCTTCCTCACACTGTACTACATCCAGCTTCACACCCAGCCCCTTCTCACATACACCAGCTCCTTTCCATACTGTACTACACCCAGTCCTCATACTGTACTACACCCAGTCCACCTCACACTGCACACTCCAGCTCCTTCTCACACTGTACTACACCCAGCCCCTTTCCTCACATACTTCACACCCAGCCCTTCTCATCTCACACCCAGTCCTCCACACACTGTACTACACCCAGCCCTTCCTCACATATATAGTACTACACCTAGTCCTTTCCCTCATATTGTACCACATCCAGTCCACCTCACATACTGTACTACACCCAGCCCCTACATACTGTACTACACCCAGTCCCTCCCCATACATCGTACTACATCCAGTCCACTCCCCACACATACTGTACTACACCCAGCCCCTTCTCATACTGTACTACACCCAGCCCTTCCCTCACACACAGTACCACACCCAGCCCCTCCCTCACATACTGTACCACATCCAGTCCACCTCACATACTGTACTACATCCAGTCCACCCTCACACACTGTACTACACCCAGCCCTTCCTCACATACTGTACTACACCCAGCCCCTTCTCCCTCACATACTGTACTACACCCAGTCCCTCCCTCATATACTGTACTACACCCAGCTTCCCTTCTCCCTCCCCACTCCTTCCCCCACACACACTCACCACACCCAGTCCTCCCCACATACTGTACTACACCCAGTCCTTCCTCACATACTGTACTACATCCAGTCCCCCACCCACACCAGTCCACCCCACACACACCCACACCCAGTCCCTCCCCATACTGCACCACACCCAGTCCCTCCCCACACTGTACTACACCCAGTCCCACCCCACACATACTGCACACATCCAGTCCACCCACACATACTGTACCACACCCAGTCCACCCCTCACATACTGTACTACACCCAGCCCTTACATACTGTACTACACCCAGTCCTCCCCTTATACTGTACTTCACATCCAGTCCCCCCACATACTGTACACCCAGCCCCTTCTCACATACTGTACTCACACCCAGCCCCTTCCTCACACAGTACTCACACCCAGTCCTTCCTCACATACTGTACTACATCCAGTCCACCTCACATACTGCCCACACCCAGCCCCCTATACACTGTACTCACACCAGTCCCTCCTCATATACTGTACTACATCCAGTCCACCCTCACACACTGTACTCACACCCAGCCCTTCCTCACATACTGTACTACACCCAGCTCCCTTCCTCACATACAGTACTACACCCAGCCCTTTCTGTACTTACACCCAGTCCCTTTCCCTTATACCACCACACCCAGCCCCTCATACTGTACTCACACCCAGCCCTTCTCACATTGATTTTACACCCAGTCCCTCCTCACATACTGTACTACACCCAGTCCTTTCTCACATACTGTACTACACCAGCCCCTCCTCACATACTGTACTCACACCCAGCTCCTTCTCACATACTGTACTCACACCCAGCCCCTTCCTCACATACTGTACTACACCCAGCCTTTCCTCACATACTGTACTACACCCAGCCCTTACATACTGTACTACACCCAGTCCCTTCCTCACATACTGTAATTACACCCAGTCCACTCCTCACATACTGTACTACACCCAGCCCCCCTCACACTGTACTACACCCAGCCCTTCCTCACACACATGCACTACACCCAGTCCCTCTCCCTCATACTGTACTACATCCAGTCCACCCCCACATACTGTACACACCCAGTCCCTCCCTCACATACTGTACTACACCCAGTCCCCCCCTCACATACTGTACTACACCCAGTCCCCTTCCTCACATACTGTACCTACACTCCATCCCCTTTCCTCACAGTACTACACCCAGCCCTTCTCACATACTGTACTACACCCAGTCCTCATACTGTACTACACCCAGTCCACCCCACATACTGTACTCACACCCAGCCCTCCCTCACATACTCTGTACCACACCCAGCCCCTTCCTCACACTCACACCCAGTCCCTCCCCATACCTGTACTCACATCCAGTCCACCTCACACACTGTACTACACCCAGCCCCTTCCCCTACATACTGTACCAGTCCCTCCCCACACTGTACTCACACCAGTCCACCCCACACACACTGTACTACACCCAGCCCCTTCCTCACATACTGTACTACACCCAGTCTTCCCTCACATACTGTACTACACCCAGTCCTCCCTCCTCACATACTGTACTACACCCAGTCCATCCTCACATACTGTACTACATCCAGTCCACCCCACACATACTGTACTACACCCAGCCCTCTCCTCACATACTGTACTACACCCAGCCCTTTCCTCACATGCTACACCCAGTCCCTCCCTCATACTGTACCACATCCAGTCCACCTCACATACCAGTACTACACCCAGCCCCTTCCCTACATACTGTACTACACCCAGTCCCTCATATACTGTACTACATCCAGTCCACCCCACACATACTGTACTACACCCAGCCCCTTTCTCACACATACTGTACACACCCAGCCCCCTTCCCTCACATACACTGTACTTCACACCAGTCCCTCCCCACATACTGTACTACATCCAGTCCTCCTCACATACTGTACTACACCCAGCTCCTTTCCTACATACTGTACTACACCCAGTCCCTCCTCTATACTGTACTACATCCAGTCCACCCTCACATACTCACACCCAGCCCTTCCTCACACTGTACTCACACCCAGTCTTTCCCTCACATACTGCACACACCCAGCCCTTCCCACACACCACCACACCCAGTCCCTCCTCACATACTGTACTACACCCAGCCCCTTCCCTCACATACGATACACCCAGCCCTCTTACATACTGTACTACACCCAGTCCCTCCTCACATACTGTACTACACCCAGTCCTTTCCACATACTGTACTACACCCAGCTCCTTCCTACATACTGTACTACACCCAGCCCTTCTCCACCTCCTCACATACTGTACTCACACCCAGCCCTTCCTCACATACTGTACTCACACCCAGCCCTTCTCTATACTGTACTACACCCAGTCCTTCCTCATACTCACTACATCCAGTCCACTCTCACACTGCATACCAGTCACCCCTGATACTGACACACCCAGCCCTTCTCATACTGTACTACACCCAGTCCCTCATATACTGTACTACACCCAGTCCACCTCACATACTGTACTACACCCAGCCCCTTTCCTCACATACTGTACACACCCAGCCCTTCTCACACTGTACTACACCCAGCCCTTCTACATACTGTACCACACCCAGTCCTCCTCACATACTGTACTACACCCAGCCCTTCCTCACATACTGTACTACACCCAGTCTTTCCCACATAACTGTACTACACCCAGTCCCTCCTCACATCTGTACCACCCAGTCCTTCTCATACACTGTACTTCACACCCAGCCCCTCACATACTGTACCACACCCAGCCCTTCACATACTGTACTACACCCAGCCTATACTGTACTACACCCAGCCCCTTTCCACACTGTACTACACCCAGCCCCTTCCTCACATACACTGTACTACACCCAGCCCTTCCCTCACATACTGTACTACACCCAGCCCTTTCCTCACATACTGTACTACACCCAGTCCTTTCCTCATACTGTATCACACCCAGCTCCCTTCTCTGTACACCCAGTCCTTCTCCACCCCCTTCTAGTCCTCACCCACCTACTGTACTACACCCAGCTCTTGTACTACACCTACCCTTCCCTCACACTGTACTACACCCAGTCCCTTCTCACCTACTGTACTCACACCCAGTCCCCCCTCACATACTGTACTACACCCAGCCCTTCTCACATACTGTACTACACCCAGCCCTCTTCCTCACATACTGTACTACACCAGTCCCTTCCTCACATATCACTACACCCAGCTCCTTCTCACATACTGTACTACACCCAGCCCTTCTTCCCTCACACTGTACTACACCCAGCCCCTTCCTCACATACTGTACTACACCCAGTCCCTTCCTCACATACTGTACTACACCCAGCTCCTTCCTCACATACTGTACCACACCCAGTCCCTTCCTCACACTGTACTACACCCAGCTCCTTTCCTCACATACTTACTACACCCAGTCCCTTCTCACATACTGTACTACACCCAGTCCACCCCACACATACTGTACTCACACCCAGCCCCTTCCTCACATACTGTACTACACCCAGCCCCTTCCCTCACATACTGTACTACACCCAGCCCTTCCTATACTGTACTACACCCAGTCCACTCCCACACATACTGTACTACATCCAGTCCACCCCACACATACCACACCCAGCCCCTTCTCACATACTGTACTACACCCAGTCCCTCCTCCCTCACACACTACTCACACCCAGTCCACCCCCACACACACTGTACCACACCCAGCCCTTCTCACATACTGTACTACACCCAGCCCCTTCCCTCACATACTGTACTACACCCAGTCCCTTCCCTCAATACTGTTCTACACCCAGCCCTTCTCACATACTGTACTCACACCCAGCCCCCTCACATACTGTACTCACACCCAGCCCCTTCTTCCTCACATACTGTACTACACTCCAGTCCCCTTCCTCACACTGTACTCACACCCAGCCCCTTCCCTCACATACTGTACCACACCCAGTCCCTCCCTCACATACTGTACCACACCCAGTCCCTTCCCTCACATACTGTACTACACCCAGCCCCTCTACACTGTACTACACCCAGTCCCTCCCCTCACATACTGTACTCACATCCAGTCCACCCCACACATACTGTACTACATCCAGTCCTCCCCTCACACACTGTACCACACCCAGTCCCTCCCTCACATATGTACTCACACCCAGCCCTCCCTCACATACTGTACCACACCCAGCCCCTTCCTCACATACTGTACTACACCCAGTCCCTCCTCACATACTGTACTACACCCAGTCCACCCCACACACACTGTACTACACCCAGTCCATCCCACACATACTGTACCATCACCCAGTCCTCCTCACATTGTACTACATCCAGTCCCTCCCTACATACTGTACTACACCCAGTCCTTCCTCACATACTGCCACACCCAGTCCCTTCCCTCATATACTGTACTACACCCAGTCCTCCCTCTCACATACTGTACTCACACCAGTCTCTCCTCACATACTGTACTACATCCAGTCCTCCCCACACACTCACACCCAGTCCCTCCCCACACACTGTACTACATCCAGTCCTCCCCCACTGTACTCACACCCAGTCCCCTCCCTCACACACTGTACTCACATCCAGTCCCCTCCCCCACACTGTACCACACCCAGTCCCTCCCCACATACTGTACTACATCCAGTCCCTCCCCACACCTGTACCACATCCAGTCCCTCCCCATATACTGTACCACACCCAGTCCCCTCTCCTCATACTGTACTACACCCAGTCCCTCCCTCACATACTGTACTACACCCAGTCCTCTCACATACTGTACTACATCCAGTCCTCTCATACTGTACTACACCCAGTCCCTCCCCTCACATACTGTACTACACCCAGTCCCTCCCCTCACACTGTACTCACATCCAGTCCCTCTCATACTGCACACATCCAGTCCCTTCCTCACACTGTACCACACCCAGTCCTTCCTACACTGTACTACACCCAGTCCTCCTCACATACTGTACATCCAGTCCACCCCCACACTGTACTACACCCAGTCCACCCTCACATACTGTACTCACACCCAGTCTCCTCTCCCCTCTCATACTGTACCACACCCAGCCCTTCCTCACATACTGTACTACACCCAGCTCCCTTTCACTGTACCATCAGTCCTCTCATACTGTACTACACCCAGTCCACCCCACACACTGTACCACACCCAGCCCCTTCCCTCACACACTGTACTACATCCAGTCCTCCCTCATATACTGTACTACATCCAGTCCTCCTCACATACTGTACTACACCCAGTCCCTCCTCCCTCACATACTGTACTACACCCAGCTCTTCCTCACATACTGTACCACACCCAGCCCCTCCCCACATACTGTACCACATCCAGTCCACCCCACACATACTGTACTACATCCAGTCCACCCCACACACACTGTACTACACCCAGTCCCTCCTCACATACTGTACTACACCCAGTCCCTCCTCACATACTGTACTACATCCAGCTCTCCCTCATATACTGTACTACATCCAGTCCTTCACATACACTGTACCACACCCAGTCCCTCCTCACATTGTACTACACCAGTCCTTCCCTCATACTGTACTACACCCAGTCCTTCCTCACATACTGTACTACACCCAGCCCTTCCTCACATACTGTACTCACATCCAGTCCACTCCCTCACATACTGTACTCACACCCAGTCCTCCTCACATACTGTACCACACCCAGTCCACTCCCACATACTGTACTACACCCAGTCCCTCCCTCATATACTGTACTACACCCACTCCCTCACATACTGTACTACACCCAGCCCTTCTCACATACTATACTACACCAGCCCTTCTCACATACAGTACTACACCCAGTCCCTTCCTCATTGTACTACACCCAGCCCTTCCCTCACACTGTACTCACACCCAGCCCCTTCCTCACACTGCACCACCAGCCCACTGTACTACACCCAGTCCCTCCCCTCACACTGTACTACACCCAGCCCTTTCCCTACATACTGTACTACACCCAGCCCCTTCCTCACACACTTGCACACCCAGCTCCCACCTCACACCCAGCCCCTTTCCTCACACACTGCACACAGCCCTTCCTCACACCTAGTACTCACACCCAGTCCCTTCCTCACTTACACCTAGTCCTTACACCCAGCCTTCTCACATACTGTACTACACCCAGCCCTTTCCTCATACTGTACTACACCCAGTCCTCCCCTCACACTGTACTACACTCCAGTCCCTTCCTCACATACTGTACTACACCCAGCCCCTTCCCTCACATACTACACCCAGCTCCTTCCCCCACACTTCACACCCAGTCCCCTCCTCACATACTGTACTACACCCAGTCCCTTTCCTCACATACTGTACTACACCCAGCTCCTTCCTCACATACTGTACTCACACCCAGCCCTTTTCCCTCACATACTGTACTACAATCCATTCTTCCTCACATAACTGTACTACACCCGTCCTTTCCTCACACACACTCACACCCAGTCCACCCCACATACTGTACTACACCCAGCCCCTTCTCACACACTGTACTACATCCAGTCCACCCTCACATACTGTACTCACACCCAGCCCCTTCCTCACATACTGTACTACACCCAGTCCTCACATACTGTACCACACCCAGCCCCCTTCCCACACACCACCACACCCAGCCCCTTCCTCACATACACTCACTACACCCAGTCCTCCCCACCATACACTGTACTACACCCAGCCCCTCCTCACATACTGTACTACATCCAGTCCATCCCTCACATACTGTACTCACACCCAGCTCTTTTCCCCTCACACCCAGTCCAGTCCACTCACACCCAGCCCCCTTTCCTCACATACTGTACTACACCCAGCCCCTTCCCTCACACCCAGCCCTTCCTCACACTGTACTACAACCCAGTCCCTCCCCACATACTGTACTACACCCAGTCCCTTCCCTCACATTCTGTACCACACCCAGCCCTTCCTCACATACTGTACTACACCCAGCCCCCTTCTCACACTACTACACCCAGTCCCCTTCCTCACATACTGTAATTCACACCCAGCCTCTTTCCTCATCACACCCAGTCCACCCCACTCACACCCAGTCCCTCACACCACACTCCAGCCCTTCCTCACATACACTGTACTACACCCAGTCCACACCCCTCACACTGTACTCACACCCAGTCCCCTCTCCCTCACATACTCACACACACCCAGCCCTCACACTGTACTCACACCCAGTCCACCTCACATACTGTACTACACCCAGCCCTTTCCCCTCACACTGTACCACACCCAGTCCACCTCACACACTGTACTACACCTATTCTCATACTGTACTTCACCCAGCTCCCTTCCACACACTGTACTCACACCCAGCCCTTCCCTCACACTGTACTACACCCAGCCCCTTCCCTCACACGTACTCACACACCCAGCCCCTTCCCTCACACTGTACTCACACCCAGTCCACCTCACATACTGTACTACACCCAGCCCCTCCCTCACATACTGTACTACACCCAGTCTTCCTCACATACTGTACTACACCCAGTCCCTCCACATACTGTACTCACACCCAGCCCCTTCCTCACATACTGTACTACACCCAGCCCCTCCTCACATACTGTACACCCTAGTCCCTAGTAATTGAACGAAGTATAATAT
>NW_024741901.1:9982834-10047814 GCF_018991925.1 Homarus americanus | reverse complement strand
TGTTCCTCTTTTCGATTGTTGCTTTGTGTCGACTGAATGATGAGCGAGGGCTCGGTCTCGGTGAACGTGGGTATAAAACAGAGGCACTATGAAGCAGTAGAGATCTACATATGCCACACGACATGAAACTCAGAGGGAAACACGAGGAGCTATTATTGCCCTTCATAACGATGGGTTCGGCGTCACCGATATTAGCCGGTGGGTTGGTGTCCACAGGAACACCGCTGCACGATGGATTCGGTGATACCTCGAAACTGGTGCTACAGACGACAGGTCTCGGAGCGGCCGTCCATAATGCACCACCCCTCAGGACGACCAGGTTGAGTGGTTTATTGGTAGCATAAATTAATGTGGCAATACTCACAAGAATCACAAATAATTTTGTCAACAGGAGCACCTCATATTTCAAACTGTCTATTTATCACTTCCCGACCTTATTTATAACTGTTTGTTTCACTTGACCAGGCATAGTAGCAGCTCAGCAGGATTACAGGGCTGCCAACATACGGCTGGAACAACTCGCCTTTCCCAATACCTATCGTCACTGGTCTCAAATTGTTCACACTACAGTATGCACCGATACTTTTTGTTGCGAGTGTACATTGGGATATTATAATTTGTTAGTTGCAGTAAGTCTCTATAGGAGGGATGGCCATCTTGGGAGAGGTATGTTGTTGCGATTATTATTTCACTTGTGTTGTCTGTACTTTAATGGCAAGGAATTGCTGTTAAAGTTGTCTATTAGTATGTGCTTGATACCTTTTTTCACCGCTACGGCCGCTCCGTCAAGTTTTTCTCCAACTTTGTTCAATTGGTGGGTGTAGTAGTTAAATATTTGATTTTGTTGTTCTGAGTTCGTGTGCACTTAAATATATATCTGTTGTTTTATTGTATATGTTACAAAGCGATGCTTTGCATGTGTGCCAATCACGGATATTGTGTTGTAGGATTTAAGTGTTTTCAATTGCAGATGGTTCATTAATCATTTTTCTTTTGAGTTGCAGGTGAGGGGTGATCTCATTTCGTTGAGTCCGATTATTTCCTTTGAGATCACCTGCCGTGTATTGCCATACTATTTCGTTAGCTGTTATTAAGTCTGTGGTGACTTTTCCAGTGGGTTTTCTGTGGTGGGTGTGGTAATCTTGAGGTTTGATAAAACCTTTGTCCTATATGTGCTGCTTCCTCAGGCATTGGGGGCAGTTGTTGTTGGGAATTCGGTTCCCATTTCATTTTTATTGTTCTGGCCATTGATTTACTTTTCGTTCCCGTCCCTTGAGTCAGTATTGGGTCTCTCGCCTTCTCAGTCAAGTCTCCAGGTCGTTCCTCTTTTCTCACCCCTGGTTCAGCCACAACTCCATCCATCAAGCTTAACGGCACTACCATCTCTAATGTTACTCACTTTCAGTATCTCAGCTCTCATCTGTCCACCACCGCGGACAACGATGAAGAGATTCAGCACCGGATCAGATGTGCAAACCAAACCTTTGGCAGACTCCATACTGAAATTATCCACAAAATTGCACGTACATCGAGCAGTGGTCCTCCTCACCCTGCTATGGCATCGTGATATGGGTTACATACAGGAGGCATCTTAAAGCACTTAAAACTTTAACCATGCTTTCCATCCTCCGAGTTCACTGGGAAGACAAGAGAACAAATGCCAGTATTCTTGGTAGCACCAACTGTAGGAGCATCGAGGCTACCATTATCCATGAACAACTACGTTGGACTGACCATGTTACCCGCATGGACGACAGTAGACTGCCAAAGCAGCTACTTTGCAGTCACCTAACAATAGTAAATGTAATGCTGGCGGGCAACTGAAAATGAATAAGAAAAATCTTAAGAAAACCTTGAAAACTGCCAAACCGATCCTCTGACCTGGCAGACGATTACTCACACCGTAACGCCTGGAGGACCACCACACGAGAATGTGTCAATACTTTTGAGTTAACCCGATTGCACACCGAGGCAGACAAGCATCAACGCCGGAAAGACACTGCTATTCCCTCATGTGCAACATCTGTGGACGACACTGCCAGTAGCGTATCGGCATCTCTAGTCACCTCAGAGCTCACCAACGAAGGTGACATCCCAAATAAGTCACATCATTGTCTCATAATCGATTTCGAGAGACAGCAAAGTAGGTAGTGTGTGTGTGTCTGTGTATGTAATATAATAATAAATAATAATAATTAACGGTTTATTGAAAGAGCATGGCAGCCGGAAGGCTGAAAATATACAATTACATAATTGGGAAATGGGTCTCTTGATTTACAAATGATGTACAGGTAACATAAGTGATACAAATATAAGAACATAAGAACATAAGAAAATAAAGAGTCTGCACAGGCCGGTTGGCCTGTGCATGGCGCCAGAGTCATCCAAGTTTCGGTGATTGCTATGACATCTACATTCTCGGTACATGCAACTGCTTTCAGCAAGTCTATTTTATTTCTAACGCTCCTACTGTTTGTATAGTATACATTTAAACCTACCTTCTGGTCCTGTTTTACCCCTTGTCCTGAGCAACTAATTTTACTTCCCAGGACCTGCTTGTTTTTGACTCCCACTTTCCCCGACCTCTACTGGCGAAACCCCCTTCGGAGTGACAATTTCACCCAGGATGCAGACAACGTCTTTACCCTCACGAGAACAAGTGTACTCCGTCGCGACAGTACAGGTAGTTGTTGCCATAGATTCGTTGCCAGTTATCAATGAATGCACAACCATTGTTTGCACAATGTTTTTCCAGTCGGCAATTTATAGCAATTGCCCTGATAGCCATTCACGACCAACCCTCTTTTAGGCAAGACACCACATACTATCGGGATCCCTCCCTATTCTAATCTTCCCCAGCGCCTCCCTATACCTCTTGAAAAGATCCTCACTCCAAACCTTGCCTATGTCGCCTCTCCCCCACACTAAGACACCTACTGGATTGGTACCCTCCTCTGACAAAACCCTGTCTAACCTCTCGGCCACATGCCCTATCCCTGCCCCAGGAAAACACACCCTAGTCCTACGTTTCCTATCTCTCGCACAAAAAGCCCTATCTACAAACCTCACCTGGCTGTCCCTCAACTACCACGACCTTAACTGTGGGCAGGGTTTGTACAACTGCCCTTTCCTCTCCTTGATCCATACCGTCCTGCCTCTCTTCCTCGCCAGCTTCCTGCAGCACCTGGTAAGGGTTACTACACCCACACCCTGGTCAGCTTTCCTGAGCCTGACCCTAGTCCCCTTGGAGACAACCACTTCCACGCCTGCTCCTCCCCTCGCAGGTGTCCTGCTCGGCAGGACACCTACCTGAAGGAGTTCCGTCCTGAGGGCTTCATTTTCCCCCTTTAAAGTGTCAACCTCACTCCTCAACTGCCCCAGCTGCCTCAACAGCGTGGCAAGGAGGTCGTCTTTCCCCACACTCCCTCTTCTTCCCCAAGACACAACGATCCAAGGCGGCCATTTTCCTTGGTCTCTAACGGGAGCACTTGCGGGCACGACCTTCTCCAAGCTGGGTCAGGTATATAATAATTAGGTGTTGATAATTTTTACAATGGTTGGGAATGGGCTGTTCTCAGAGCAATCAGTTCGTGCTCGTGTGGGCTGGATACAGTTGAGCAGATGTGTGGCCACGTGGCGGACAGTAGCTTGGGGCATTGCATGTGTGCTCCATCCTTCAGGTTAGGTCGGGTGAAGCCATGAGGTCAGGTCAGGTTAGGTCAGATCCAGCCACTCTCAGTATTGCTGTGTTTTGTGCTTTTCCTTCGAGTTGAAATTGCCACTTTGTATATCACTTGTGGATTGATCGTCAATCTTTGCACTGTAATGTTGGTGTGAGGATGTTAATAAATCCATGGGAAGGAGGCGATGGGGAAGGGAGGGCCAATAGACCGGGCTGGCAACTGTCTCCATGGTCAAGAGTCCACGGCCGCTAGTAGAGGGCAGCGCCGACTACACACGGCCCTACCTCTATGAAGGCTGAAGGCTGTGTGTGTGTGTGTGTGTGCGTGTGTGTGTGTGTGTGTGTGTGCGTGTGTGTATGTGTGTGTGTGTGTGTGTATGCGCACAGGGTGGTGTAATGTGTTTAGTGTTAAGGTCAGGCATTGTTTGCTTCCTGTCCACTTTCAGCCCCACCGCTGGCTAGCCGTCGTGATAAGCAGGAAGCAACGTTGCAAGTCTTCTCTACCAGTACACAGCCATTCCTCCATCAACACCCCTATTGTGCCTCCTCGTGGCAACACACACGGTGACTGGGTACCTCATGGGCCCAGGATAGACTAGTAGGATCTCGGAGCAGCAGGGCTCCAGAGGGACGGCGCAAAGGATCACTGGCATATGGATACGTCCTGGCGCCTACTAACCACTGCCCTGCTGCCTTACATAAGAACAAGACAATAAGGAGTCTGCAATAGGCCGGTTGGCCTGTGCATGGCAGCTCCTGTCGAGAGTTACTACCACACTCTTATCATCCATGAATATATCCAGCCTCCCTTGAAACTTTTCAGCGTTCCAGCACTAACTACAAAGTTGCTAAGCTTGTTCCACCTGTCCACCACCCTATTTGTAAAACCAGTTCCTTCCTATCTCCTCCTAAACCTAAACTTGTCCAACTTGAATCTGTTGTTGAGAGTCCCATCCTGCTCGGATATTATAAGAACTTTTTCTATATCACCTTTATTGATTCCTTTCTTTCACCCACTTGAATAATTTCCCAAGTCCTTGTCTGCCATTGAAGTATCAGTGAATCTCAACTTTAAGCAATGTGTGTATTGCTATATTTTTACCACTTCTTCGACTTTTAACCAGTTGTTTTTTATTTCTAGTTCTTCTTTTATTTCTTGTGCCGAGTGCCTTCCAAATTCGTAGTCAAGTCCACGTACAAATACTGATCTTTTTACTTTAACCTCTGGTGGCATAAATGACCTAGAGTCCTATGCCTCCAAAGGCTTGCATTCCCTCAGGGCTCAGAATGGTATCTGCGTCCCTGTAGTCCCTGCATATTGCATCGTTCGATGAGAAATTCCTTGTGAAGGGTACATTGAGTGTACCATACGCTGTTTCAGTTATCTGAGAACGTGAAGGGGCTGTTCTCTTGTCTATGATCTTGAGTGTAACCTTGGTAGCCATGGTTTATTTGTTTGTGTCTTCCTAGCATGTATTAATTGTGGGTGATAAAGAAGGCTATTCAAGGCCCTTCTTAGTGTGCCTGTAGGCGACCCCCGGAGAGTGGTGTAACTGCACTATCACTGTTTTTCCACTGCCGGATTGGCCTATGTTCCCCCGACCTCCAACGGACACACACAATCCCACCTACTGTGAGGTGTGCTCCACTGGAGGGGCTCTAGCACGAATACTTAAATATAAGCAGGTGCCTCGGCCAGGGTAAGTAAGGAAGGATTTCAGCAAGAGAGAAAGACCTCAAACCACGTCAGAACTGCCAATCAATAGCTGCCCTCCAGCAAGAGTGTGGGTCACTCACTCTACCCGTGGGGAGGGCTAACTAGGGTTGACAGTCCTGAACGTTCGTGAGGTAGTCCGGTGGCAGTCGTGGTCGTTTTCCAAAGGCGTTGCCCCAAACAGGATTTCTGGGAAGTCCAGTGGTAGACAGAGAGGTCGAGTTGTAGTTCGGTCGTCAACAGTAGAAAGAAGGCTGGCTGCTTTGGCAGTGAGGGGTCTGAGGAGAGGTCCGTTCACGGCGAAGGCTGGCTGGCCGTTCGATCGAAGACAGAAGTCAACTGACAACGCACACAAGTGTAAAGGTCCGGAGGTTACCAAAGCTTGTGACTAATTCAAAGCCGGCTCTGAAACCCTCGGCTTTTATGAGTTGCTGACTTACCCAAACATCGTACTTGACATAACGTCTAATTGCTAATGTTATTACAGTGTTACTGACTTTAATAATATAAACCATTCACATACACAGAAACAAAACAATGAAATTCTAGTCTCGAAAAATATAAAATTATACAATTACTAAATAAGCTGTATGCCCCTGCCAGACGTACTGTAAATGAGTATATATATATATATATATATATATATATATATATATATATATATATATATATATATATATATATATATATATATATATATATATATATATATATATATATATATATATATATATATATATATATATATATATATATATATATATATATATATATATATATATATATATATATATATATATATATATATATATATATATATATATATATATATGTACTGATAACCACAAGGAAAAAAGAAAACATGAAGTTCCCAAGGCTGTGTATTTCACATCTTCAGGGGTGAGTTCAGACAAAGCAGAAGTACATAACAAGGTATATATATACAGAAGAGGGAGATCAAGTCTACAATGGCTGCGGGTATAGGTAATGACCCTACTAATCTTCAAAAAGCACTGCAGCAGTCGGTAGTCAGGTCAGAGGGTAAGATGACCCAACCTTTCTCACCTGGTTACAAATCTTCTTAATTATGGAAATATCCACTTGTACATAACACATTCAAATTCATGTTAACGGATCCGTTATATTTAATGAGACTGGATTCTATAATGTTCTTACTGTCAATTGACTTACAAGGATAATATTGAGAGGCATTATCCCAGTCAATACAATGCTTATTATCCTCAAATGAACAAACAGAGCATTGGATTCCTGGCCTGTCCTAACACTATATTTATGTTGTTTAAGTCTAGTTACAGATCTTTACCTGTCTGGCTCTAGTAAAACATGTTACATTCCTTGCAAGGAACTTATAAATGCAAATCCAATTGTGTTGTTGGGGAGTTCTTGATTAACATTTGTTTAACAGTGCATGAGTTTTAAATGCCAGCTGACGTTCCAGTTTTTAGTTGTAAAGGAATTTGAGAGATTTTCTTGAAATGGTAATACTAAGAGATTCTTATGGTCATGGTGGCCTTGGGATCGGTTCTATAAAAAAGATTTCTTAGTAATGTTCAGGCATTGTCTATGAAAGATCTAAGGGTATTTAAGGTTCAAGCCAATATTATAGATATATTTATATTCCTCATCAATAAATTCCTGGGATGCAAATTCTCAAAGCACTTAAAAACATTGATGAAAATACTGACTGTTTGACTCTATTATGGTGGGCAGAATAATGAATGTGTGAACACATATTAGTAGGTTTCTATAAATATTGAACAAGGTGTTACCTATTCTGTGTATCAGACAGTCTAGGAATGGAATTTACAGTCATGCTCTAATTAACACAGTGAATTTGATCGAGGGGCTAAGTTATAAGTTGGGGCAGGAAAGCTTTTAGGTCCTCATTACATGGCCAGAGACATAATACTATGAACATATCTAAACCAGATATATATATATATATATATATATATATATATATATATATATATATATATATATATATATATATATATATATATATAAATCAACACTCACCTGCCAGGATTCGGAACCCACGATCTTATAATTATGACAGGGAACGCAAACCCTAGGCCGCCAGGACACTCAAAAGCCTGTTCAACGAGCTTATGGCGCCGTGAACTTAATGGGGACCACCTGTACGCCTAAGGTGATCAGAGCAACGTTTTACTAAATCCGGCTTGAAAACACGAGATCCATATATATTTATAGCCCAATAATAAAGCCGGATGTAAAAATCTGCGTTTTATTGGCCACTTATATATATATATATATATATATATATATATATATATATATATATATATATATTAAATATATATATATATATATATATATATATATATAAATATATATATATATATATATATATATATATATATATATATATATATATATATAAATAAATGAGTAAATCACCTTCCTCAGGCATGGGGTATACAGACCAGCTAGTCTGTACTCACCCCTGAGACGAATTACACGAAAGCGCTTAGAACTTCTGTGTTTCTTCTTTTCGTAATGCATATATATATATATATATATATATATATATATATATATATATATATATATATATATATATATACAGTATATATATATATATATATATATATATATATATATATATATATATATATATATATATATATATATATATATCAAGAATACATACTCATTTACAGTACGTCTGGCCGGGGCATTTAGTAATTGTTTGTTAATGGTAGATCTATCCTACGTTGCACGTAACACAACACAGTAACATTATTACAACACAGGAAAAACATCATAACATAGTAACACTATCACAACACAGTAACACTATCACAACACAGGAACTACATCATAGCACAGTAACACTATCACAAATCAGTAACACCATCCCAACACAGGAACAACATTATAACACAGGAACTCCATCATAACACAGTAACACTATCACAATACAGTAACACTATCACAACACAGGAAAAACGTCATAACATAGTAACACTATCGAAACACAGTAACACTATCACAACACAGGAACACTATCACAATACAGGAACAACATCATAACACAGGAACAACATCATAACACAGAAACAACATCATAAAACAGTAACACTATCACAAATCAGTAACACTATCACAACACAGTAACACTATCACAAATCAGTAACACTATCACAACACAGGAACAACATCATAACACAGGAACCTCGCTAGAGGAAAGGTCACAGCGGCTTAGCTTCCGGGGATAAGCTGTCAGCAAAGGCTAGTGCGACTTGTGAACAGGGCTGTGCCCTTCTGAGGGCCGAGCTGGAGAAGGCCAGGGAAGATATCTTGAAATTAAAAGAAGAGTTAGCGAGGATGAAGGAAGAAACGAGACAAGGAAAGCAGGTGAATGACGAAAGCTCAGGCGAATGGAAGGTTGTGAGGAGAGGGACGACCAAACTGGTGGTGAGAAAAGACACCAAGGAAACGACAAGAACAGCTAATGGAACCAACTCTTTCAGTCCTTTGATAGACGAATTGGACGTTAGTATAGTCATGGACAAGGCTGACAAGGAAGGTAAGAAAATCTTGATTGTTGGCGACTCGCAGGTACGGTACATGGACAGAGCTTTTTGCGGTAAAGATAAAAATAGAATGAGGGTGTGTTTGCCAGGAGCTGGGGTGGGGGATATAGTTGACAGGATGGGCAATATCTTGCCTGGTAATGGGAACAAACCCATCATCTGCCTCAGTGCAGGAGGCAATAATATTGGCCGGTGTAGGAGTGAGGAGCTTCTTGATAAGTTCAAGACAGCTATAGAACGTGTTAGGTCTAGGGGAGGGATCCCTATCATATGTGGTGTCCTACCTAGAAGGAGAGTTGGCAATGAATGGTTGTCAAGGACAGGTGGTGTCAACGGCCGTCTTGAGAGATATTGCAAGTCAATATCAGTCCCATTCATTGACATCTGGGACAACTTCTACGGCAGAAGGGACCTTTATGCTTGGGATGGGGTGCATCTGTCTAGGGATGGAGTGGCTACCCTGGCTGGGACTCTCGAAAGGGCAGTCCAAAAGATGTCGAAGTCTTTAAACTGCTTGGGGAACATGCGAGCACGGGGGTGGAGGAGACTGCAGTGGGAGCGGGTAAACAAAGTGAAAGGTTACAGGGAAATAGTGTTAGGAATGACGACAAAACTAAATTAGACAGCGAGTTAAAATCTAAACGTGGCAAAGGGAGGACTCAGCACACGACTAACTTAAATGTCTACTACGCGAACAGTAGAAGTATGAGAAACAAAATGTATGATATTAGGGCCTTGGTATGTATCGAAAAAATCGATATAATAGCATTCACTGAAACATGGATCAACCTAGATTCACGTGAGCTACCTGTCGAATACCAAATTGCAGGTTACAAATTATTCCATACCGATAGGCAGATAAGGAAAGGAGGCGGAGTAACAATCTATGTCAGGGATAATCTGAAGTGTGAAATAAATAAGGAAAAAAAAACTGAGCGGAATACAGAAACAATTTGGATAGAATTAATCGAAGGTAGGGAAAAATTAAACACAGGAGTAATATAGAGACCTCCCAATCTTGATAGAGTTAATGAGCGACATATCTGGGATGAAATGCGCAGGGCTTTCATACACAACAAAGTCTGTATAGTAGGCGACTTTAACTTTGGCCAAATAGATTGGATTGACCTTACGGGTAACTCACAGTCAGAGGATTTTCTTGAAACAATCCAGGACTGTTTCCTAAGTCAACATATAATCGAACCCACCCTGGGTAATAATATACTCGATTTAGTTCTGTCGAACCGAGAAAACCTCATTAGTCATGACGAGGTAGGGAACGAACTTGCAAACAGCGATCACAAAGAAATTAGATTCCAGTTAGATTTTCAGGGCAGCCGTAAGGAAAATTCCACAAAAGTCCCAGATTTCAGACGGGCAAACTTTGATATTTTGAAGAGGCAGTTGAGAGAAGGGGTATCAGACTTGGGGGTGAACTACTTGGACCTAACGATTGAAACCGACCTGATAACGAGATCTGAGGTTGCCGAGTTCCACAACAAATTAAATAATGAGTTACTTAATGCACAAAGGCAGAAAATACCATACAAAAAACTCAGATCAAACAAAAATGACCCTAAATGGGTAAATAAATATTTAAAGAACATTATTGGTCAAAGGAAGGCTATACTGTAGGTAGGAGGATAAATCGTGGTGAAATTTACCTCCGGGATTATTATAATTTATTGGCCAGTAGGGTTAAGACCGAGATAAGGAAAGCAAAGAGGAATAATGAGCTGAGGATAGCATGGGAGGCGAAGACAAGCGCCAAGGGATTCTATCAAATGAACCAAACTAAAACATGAGAAAAGATTGGGCCAATACAGTCAGATACCAGCGAGCTAACTGATAACGACGGAGAAATGAGCAATAATCTGAATAAATATTTTTCAACAGTTTTCACCATCGAAAATCTATACATGATACCCGAGGCACCGACTATTCAGAGATAGAGAAGAAAACAAATTAAGCGAGATAGTAGTGACTAGTTACGATGTTAGTAAGCAAATAGTCAAACTAATGCCTAATAAGTCGCCTGGTCCCGATGAGATATTTGCCAGAGTATTAAAGGAATGTAAGGAAGAGCTTAGTATATCCTTAGCAAAGTTGTTCAACATGTCCTTAAAAACAGGTGTAGTACAAGAATCATGGAGGAGAGTGAATGTAATACCGATTTTCAAGAAGGGGGATAAATCACTATCCTCTAACTACCGTCCAAACAGTTTAACATCAATTGTCGGCAAATTACTGGAAGCAATCATTTCAAACTATTCGAAATCACCTGGAGACGCACAAGTTGATCAATGATTCCCAGCATGGCTTCACAAGCGGGCGTTCATGTCTAACTAATCTATTAACATTCTTTTCATCAGTTTTCGAATTAGTGGACGAGTAGCACAATTATGATGTGGTATTTCTCGACTTTAGCAAAGCCTTCAACAGAGTCCCCCACGAAAGACTATTAAGATAAGTGGAGGCTCATGGCATTAAAGGAGATATTCTAAAATGGATTAGGGCATGGTTACAGGACAGGAAACAGCGAGTGAGCATTAGCTGCAATAAATCCCATTGGAGCAACATCACTGTGTTGTGATAGTGATACTATGCTGTGATGGTGCTACTGTGTTGTGATAGTGTTACTGTGTTGTAATAGTGAAGAAAATAAATTAAGCGAGATAGTAGTGACTAGTAACGATGTTAGTAAACAAATAGACAAACTAAAGCCTCATAAGTCACCAAGTCCGGATGAGATATTTGCCAGAGTATTAACGGAATGTAAGGATGAGCAAAGTTGTTTAACATGTCCTTAAAAACGGGTGCAGTACCAAAATCCTGGAGGATAGCAAATGTAATACCGATTTTTAAGAAAGGAGATAATACAAAGGAGTGTTAGTTACAAGACTAGCGAGGTCATCTTAAAATTATATCTACCGTTTGTGAGACCTCACCTCGATTACACAGTTCAGTTCTGGTCACCGTATTACAGAATGGATATAGAATCCTTGGAAAGAATCCAGAGGAGAATGACAAGACTAATCCCGGGCATTAGGAACCTTGAATACAGAGACAGGTTAAAGCATCTTAATTTGCACTCCCTCGAGAGACGTAGAGTGAGGGGCGACATGATAGAGGTGTATAAATGGAAAGCAGGGTTAAACAATGGGGACATTACAGAGGTACTCAAACTATCCAACCAGGAGAGAACCCGTAACAATGGTTTTAAATTAGACAAATTTAGATTTCGGGGTGAAATAGGTAAACACTGGTTTGGTAATAGAGTAGTGGATGAATGGAACAAGTTACCAAATATCATCATTAACTCGAATACACTGGATAGCTTCAAACATAGGTTGGATGCTTATATGAGCAATAGGGGTTGGGTATAAACGGGACTGCCCTGTATGGGTCAATAGGCCGGCTGCAGTTTCCTCCATTCTTATGTTCTTATGTTCTTACACCTGGCACGTCTCCTCCTTCATTTAATTAATTTTGTGTATTGCCTCACAGTGTGCAGCAAGGAACCCTGAGTATTACAGCGTAAAAAGTGTCTTAGTGTGTATAGGTTATGTATCTAAGCTACTGTGCCGAGTAGCAACCTTGTATATAAGCTACTGTGCCGAGTAGCATTTATATATGTAAAAACGTGGCAACACTGCATGTGTTATGTGGCAACATTGCCCCGAGGCTACCATTTGGCAATGCAGCCTCAGTCTGTCTCCGTGGGTCGTGAAAGGTTCACACTAGTCACTACTTGTATTTCTCCTATCCGTTAATAAATGGACTTCAGTGTTACCCGGTGTTTCCCTACCCATCACTGCCTTCTTCAGGGAACACTTGGAACCTTCATGGCACAGTGAGTAGGATTTGTGGACTTACAAGTGCAGAATCAATGCCAACTGCCGGCGATGTGCGCTACGACTGAAAGTACAGTTGTGGTGTAGTGTTTCATTGCTGATGTGCAGTGTTGTGTCAGTTGTTGTGCATGTTTAGTGACGGCAGTGTTAGTGCCTGTGTGTATTAGTGTATAGAGCTGAGAGTTACATTACCTGTTTTTTGTATACCTACAGAGCACACAGGCGCATACCCTTCGGTGACATCCTGGGAGACTTCAACGCTTTGTCTCATGCTCTAGCCACCTACATATATTAATTAAGATTTGCCTCTCAGACACACATACACACACACACACACACCACGCACGCACGTATCCACGACAGAACAGTGGACTCTATGTTATTTCTTGCCTGTTTACGCCAGAAGCTATATGTGGTCTGAAAGGATGAGGCGGCCACTTTATATAACAAAACAGAGCGCAGTTCAAGCATACTAAGATGGGCGGTAAGTATGACACCAAGATCGGAGACACGACTTCACCTTCCTCTTCTACCTGGCGAGACGAACTTATGTTTCACTGCCTCCACCCCAGCGTATACAGACACGTTGCACTTCAGGTGGATGGACGACAGACGAGAGACAAGAGAAAAGGAACTTCAGAGGAGGAAATAATGAATATTGGCTATTCTGACGCTAACCCAATTTCCTCACCACAGGTAGCGCATCATAGTTGGCCATCTCCTCCTCCACTACACACCAGCGCCCTCCAGGCACCCCCTGCTACCCAACAGCCTACAACTGTTCAACCCCACCACCGCCCTCACCACAGACGTCACGCTTCAGCTGCGGAGGAGGCGGCGGTGACAGATTACTCCACGATAGAGGACCTTGATAGCATGCTCAAACAAACACCATCCAACTGGGCGGATGGGTTCGTCGGCTAGAGACCCAGAGAGTTTTGGGTTAACACGCTGCGTTCGGATTCCACGCCTTCAGTGACGGATGTGTTTCAGCCCCGGCAGGAGCACGGCGATCGAATATCGAGGCTTGCATCGCCGCTACCACCAGCTGTAAGCAGGCGGAGTATCGAATTTTGACGACTTTTGTACGCCGAAGAGTTTGTCGGAGGAGATCGAACGTAAAGGAGCACAGCCGAATGTGAGGAAGCCTGGATCATAATGGATTTTGACAGGTGTCAGCAAGAATTGGTAGCCACTCATCCCCTGACACTTCTCCACACTCCAGGTGGTAGTGATTGAATGGTCATACGAGGCCACCAAATCACGCACCTCTGCCTTTACGGGATCTCAATTCGTGAGAGCTATCTCACAGTACAAGAAGGGTAAGTAGTCGGCCAACAACGTGAAGGCTGTCAGACGTTTTTCCGCCTTTGTGCTTCCTGGCAGTTGTGAGCTGCATGGCCCCAAGACATGCCCGGCTGCCGACGCACTGCGTCGTGGATGTGACCGTAAGGGCCACTGGTCTAACACAGACAGGGTGCCCTGCACGAGGCCACAAGCGTCAGGCCCAGTCGCTCTGACATTACGTACGCGTTGCTGCCAACCCGCCCAAAAGCCCGAAGACGAGGGGAAAGCGACTTCGGGTGCAGACGCAGCCCCTTCAGATGGCCCACGAGCCCCTGCCAAGCAGCAGCTGAGTCACATCAGGAGGGTGAAACGACCACACGCCCAGAGCTACCCCCTTTCCCTCTACCATCCGCTGCCACCGCCGCCACACGGTGATGTGTCGGTCACATTTAGCAGGATAATGACACCGGCGCTGATACTACGGGCGATAGGGCCTGAAGCACCTCCAGAAACTGGGCTCACTAAAACGCCACCTGGGCAACCATCGCTGCAGCTGCTGTACTACAATGCTGACGGTTCCCAGATGCCGGACGCCGGGCTCCCTTTTTCGCCGATCACCTACTACGACAGGTCGCGTCACAGATGGATGGACGCAGCCTACTTCCTCACACCTTTGTTGTCGAGCACTGCAAGGAGTTAGCGTGGTGCCCAGAGACTTTCTGGAGCAGACCCAGCGTTTGATACACCGCCAGCAGGGTACTTGGAGCCAACGAGCGGCTACTTGGCGCTGCCGCACAGAGCTGCCCAGAACTGCGTCCACCCCGCCCCGCCCACCCAAGTCATGGCTGCTTTTTCTTTCATAACGAGACGCTTCCTCTGCCGCTGCGCGGCCTACTTCTGAAGCGAGTACTGGATGTGCTAAGATGAAGGAGGCCCCACGGACCGCGCCACTGAAGGCTATGGTGGGTCTGCCCATTTAGGATACACTCATGGAAGATGCAGCTGTTTGCTATACACACTCCTCGTTGATCCTCTCGCCAGGGGATTCAGTCAAGAAGGAATTGGATTCCATGGTGGCCCAGGTGTCATCTACCTGCTGGTGATGAGTTCCGCCCTTCTGAAGACCTCTAGTCGCTGTGGCTAAGACTAACGGTGGAGTGCGGATTACCGACTTGTCTAAGTTTAACAGCCAGGTGTCCTGTCCTCACGCACCTTCACCCACACCTTTGCAGCTACACGGAGGTGGACCCGAAGGTACGGCACTTTTCAACAATGGACGCTCTTCAGGTTACCGGCAGATCCCATTGAAGAAGCGAGGATCAGCCATCGACCACTTTCATCACGCCTTACGGACGCTACTGCCGGCCCTAGACGGTTGCCACGGGGGCGCCTCTATTCCGCGGTGACATGGCACTTCGCGACCAACCGCGTGAAGGTAGTGGATGACGCCCTCTAATGGCGAGGACTACCTGACGACTACCGCATCAACGAGGTACTGACCAGGTAATTTGCGCATCACTCTGAATGCCAGAGAAGTCTGTTCGGCTGCACCCAGTGCCTTTCGCTGCTAACACTTCAAGGGATGGCATTACACGACCGAGAAAGTTCACGCCATAGCGGACTTTGCCAAACCTACCAACCTTACGCAATCTCTGGTCTTTTCTATGGGCCTGGTGAACCAGCTGGCAGAATTTTTCTCCTGACGTCTCCATCACAAGCCGGGCCTCCCCCTCATGAGCCCCAAGAGGACTTCACGCAATCTCGACCACGACCTCGCCTTCAAAAAGGAGGTTTTGTCGTCCACCTATCTCGCTACTTTCGACCTAGCGCCCCCAATCGATTCTCCAGACAGATGCCTTGCGCCTGTACAGGGTTGGTTACCTCCAGGATCACGGGGAGGAAAACGCCTGCATAGTGGCTCTCGCCTCACCGATGCTGAGTCCGCTTAACACGCTACCATCGAAGGATGCTACAGTGGTATGGCCCATCGGCCGCAGCCACGGATTGGCCTACAGTACCGACCTGATCACAGAGACCACAAGCCCTGGTCCCCATTTCTAACCACTATTCGCTGGGCGCCATCGAGAATCTCGCCTCCAGCGCCTGGAAGGAGAAGATTTACCACGTTTCACCGCTGCTTACGCTGCAGGTAGAGCCAGCATCCCGGATGCTCCTCTCCGCCCCAATCAGTCACCGACACCTGGAAGACGAGATGCTCAGCACCGAGGCAGGTTTCCATCAGCAACATCGTCACTTTAGCAGGCCGTATAGTCCCTCGCTGTAGCACCCAGGCCCCCAGTGTACTACCTGACAGCGATCTGTCCAGTAGTCCACGACCGAAGGCACGCCAGACGATCCCTCCTGTACACCTGCCTTGAGAGTGTGGAGGACTGGGTCTCGCCACTGTTTTGACTCATAAGGCCCTACGCCCGTATTGGAAGATACGTGAGGACCCCACGCAGATGGGGACCTCGGCCCCTGTACGGTGCCCGCAGGGTCGTCCCTGCAGCTCACAGTTCTGGCCTGCCACACGACAGCCATCGCGGGAGCAGAGGCCACTGCCGCCAAGGCAGGCTGTATTTCCATTGACGCGATATCACAATACGTCCGTGCCTGTGAGCACGTACAGATCATGCAGCCTACCAACAGGTGGGAGCCCTCTTAGTTAGACGACGACAAACCTGACGAGGCCCTTCGAAGTCCGTAGTCGGTTGATTTCTTCAGCACACAGGAACATTCTAGTTACCGCCACCGACTCTGCCCAGGTAATTCAGGTCGGGATTAATGATGTCCGCGTCACCATTCTCCGCCACTTCCGGCACTCCTGTGACCTGGTGTTCTACATGTCTGCTGACCTGACGGTGGGCCAGTTCACAGCCGACTTCACATGATTCCTGGAGTGCTGGGGGGAGTCCGGGCTACATCAGGTCAACACCCCACTACCACAGTCAAACGTACACTGGAGGTTGCGGGTCAAGACATTCAAGCACCCATCCTCAAGTGGCCCCTTCAGGCAACACAGACTGTGAGGCGCTGGACAAAGGACTCTGAGCTACGTAATACTCCCACCCACACAGGATTCCCGCCCAGATCCCAAGGGTCACCCCTCATACCTATGCCCTGCACAAGGCCTTATGGAGGAGTGGCAGACCAGAGCCACGAGCTGCGACTGCCGCTACTTACACGCGCTCAGGACGTCAGGGTTTGGTGGCGACGACCAAAATGCCCTTCAGCCATTGAGATTGGTGCCTTGTCCGTCCAGGACCCGACACGACTCGCTGGGGCCAAGGCAAGGAGGGCGCTGGCGGTGGCCTAGGGCTACAAGGTCAGGAATGCCGAGAGCGGCCAGGTCTGGTGGAGGAACTGCCGCCCAGCCAGTCCCACCCCTGCTGCTGGGCCCCCTGACTGAGTGACTCCAGTCCCCTACACCCAATGAGGATCCGCCACAAAAATTTGCGGACGCGAAGCATTGGGATGAGAAAGTCTGCCAAAGACAGCATCGAGCGGAGGGGAGGAGAGGAGATGTAGGTTAGGTACTGCCACGTGCCGAGTAGCAAAACCTTCAGCATAAGCCACTGTGTCGGTAGCATTTATATATGTAATTACGCGGGCAACACTGCACGTTATGTAACATTGCCTGAGGCTGCCATATGGCAATGCAGCCTCAGTCTGACTCTGGGCTGAAAAGGCACACGCTTAATACTACTTGTATTTCCTATGCTATCAAATGGATTTCTAGTGTTACCCGCGTTTTCACCCATCACTGCCTTCTACAGGAAACACTTTGGAACCCAGTGTGCAGTGTGTCATCTTTAGAGCTCAAGTAAATGTTTCTCATCGTGGTATGTCGAGGTGTTACTAGCATAACACTCTCCCTAGAATATGTTCAGTGCTTAATATAATTTGTCAGTGTTCCCCACGATTTACAACGTTCTCAGTGCCCCTAATGCATATTATTCGGTCTGTGTTAAATGTACCCATTGTGTTTTTGTGATGGAAGCTGTGTCTATACTAACTGTTATAACTTAACATGTCTTATAACCTCCTTTCCTCCCTGTCCTAATCCCTACCTCACCGTCCTTACCCTTCCATCCCTGGTCCACCCACCGACCCGTCCCGCCGTACTCTGCCTCACCCCATGACCTCTCTAATTCTCAGTCTGTTTTGTTCCCATAAGCTATGCTTTGAATCGTTGGTTCGTGCAATTTGATATTATGATGCTTGCAGAGCTTCACTCAGTGTAGTTTTATGCTAGAAAGATTTATAATGTAGTCGTTGACACGGGTTGAGAAATAGTATTCAGGGCAGTGAACAAAGCTTCACTCTGAACAACCTTGAGAACATTGTAGCGATGGAACCATAGTTGCCTTGCATTAAAGGTAAACAAATATTTCGGCTAATCCATCATCCCTTTAGGATTGTCTTTCTCTGTCAAATGTCACACAGTACCGCCCAGCCAGCGGATATTGAAGATAACCAGCACTTGGGCATGACCTGGCAGCAGTGATTGGCCGGGATGACAGCGCCTACCGACAGCAGCAATCAAGAGGTAACGATGGACAGCATTGACTCAACTACAGAACGTGCGAGGCAGAGGAAGCAACGTGATGTCAGCACATCCACCACACAGCACTTCACTTCTTTCAAGTCCTCCCTGGTTGAGGATTAGAGTTTTATATTTTCTACTTTTAGCAATTAAAACTCAGGAGGAGGATTTTCGCTGGGGCATGGGATAGGGTCAGGATCAGCTGATACTGGGTGTACAGAGGGCGAACCTCGTCCATGTATTCTGCCCAACACGCTGTCTGAGTGATGCCAACCCCTCCACCCTCCCCTGTGACCGGCTACCCCTGGTCGAATTGGCTGAAAATTATGTTGCATAGAAGAAAATCAGATGGAACAAGAAAAATCACCTGAAATAGGGAGATGATGCTCTACTCATAGTGTAGGTTATGTATCTAAGCTACTGTGCCGAGTAGCATTTATATATGTAATCACGTGGCAACACTGCACGTGTTATGTGGCAACATTGCCCCGAGGCTGCCATATGGCAAGGCAGTCTCAATCTGACTCTGTGGGCCGTGCATGGCACACGCAAGTCACCACTTGTATTTCTCCTATCCGTTAATAAATGGACCTCAGTGTTACCCGGTGTTTCCCTACCCATCACTGCCTTCTTCAGTGAACACTTGGAACCTTCATGGGGCAGTGAGTAGGATCTGTGGAATTGCAAGTGTGTGAACAATGGACAGTTAGCCGGCGATGTGCGATTGCCGGCGATATGCGCGTCGACTCTTAGTGTGTTGTATTGTGTTGAGCTGTGTTTCGCCGCGACGTGCAGTGTTGCGCCGTCAGAGTGCGGTTTAGTGACGGTGGCAGTGTTAGTGTTAGTGTATTAGTGTGTCTAGAGCTGAGAGTTGAGCATTGGCCTCTTTTTTGTGGTACCCACGGAGCACGCAGGCGTACACCCTTCTCGTGTGACATCCGGGGAGACACTGACGTTCTTGCGTCCGTGGGCCACCACGCTCTGCTCTCTGAGACACATACACACACACACACGCACGCACGCACTCACGGACAGAACAGTGGACTCTATGCGTTATTTCTGCGCTGTTTATGTCATATACTGTATATGTGGTTCGAGCTGATGAGGCACCACTTTATATACTAAACAGCGCAGTTCAAGCATACTAAGATGGGCGGTAAGAAGGGACAACGTCAAGATGGGAGACACGACTCCCCACCACCATCCCCTCCACCGGGCGCAACTCTCATCCTCCACCTCCAGCGACGGACATTGCCACAATTCTGAGGTGGATGGACGACAGGGACGAGAGACCCAGAGAAATGGAACTTCAGAGGGAGGAGACACGAAGAGAGGAGGAAAAGTTGCGTTTTGATGCACTAGATGCACTATTGGCGACCCTGGCGCTAACCCACCCTCCCTCACTCACAGGTTTCGCGCACCAAAGCGCCAGTACCCTCCCTCCTCCACCACACCAGCGTCCTCCAGGCACTCCTGCTACTCCAACAGCTCCCAGGGCATCTGTTCAACCCCCACCCGCCCTCTCACCAGACGTCACGTTTCAGCTTTTTCGTGAGTGGAGGCGGCGGTGGACAGATTACTCCAAGATGGTGGACCTTGACAGCATGCCTCCAAACAAACAGCTCATCCAACTGCGGATGTGTTTGTCACTGGAGACCCAGAGAGTTTTGGAGCACACGTTGCAAGTGCCTCCCGATTCTACGTCTTCAGTGACGGATGTGCTCGCCCTTTTGCAGGAGCACGTTAAGGGTCGGAATATCGAGGCTTTGCATCGCCGCGCCTTCACCAGCTGCAAGCAGGCGGAGAATGAATCCTTTGACGACTTTTTTGTATGTTTGAAGAGTTTGTCGGAGGAGATCGACGTCTGCAAGGCGCACAGCCGGGAATGTGAGGAAGCCTGGATCAAGCATGGGATCTTGACAGGTGTCAGGCAAGAAGACTTGGTGCAGCGACTCATCCCCCTGGACGCTTCCTCCACACTCCAGGTGGTAGTGACTGAATGTCGGTCATACGAGGCCTCCAAGTCCGCCACCTCTGCCTTACGGGCCCCACCTGTTGTGAGAGCTCTCTCTCAGTACAAGAAGGGTAAGAAGGCTGCCAACAACGTGAAGGCTGCCGCACGTTCTTCCACGCCCCCGCCTAGTGCTTCCTGTGGCAGCTGTGGAAAGCAGCACGGCCCCATGACATGCCCGGCCGCCGACGCACTGTGTCGTGGATGTGACCGTAAGGGCCACTGGTCCAACACAGACAGGTGCCCTGCACGAGGCCGCAAGTGTCAGGCCTGCGGTCGCTATGGACACTACGACAAGTGCTGCCGCCAACCCAAGCCCAAAAGCCCGAGACGAGGAGGAAAGCAGCGCACTTCCCTCGGGGTGGTTCGCACGCAGCCCCCTTCAGATGGCCCATGCAGCCCCAAGCAGCAGCTGAGTCACATCAGGAGGGTGGAATCGACCACACGCCCCAGGGCTACCCCTTCCCCTACCATCTGCGTCGCCGTCACACACGGTGATGTGTCGGGTCACTTCGAGGTGATACCAGACACCTGGGACCACCGCTACAGCTGCTGTACTACAATGCGGACGGTTCCCAGACGCCGGACGCTGTGGGCTCCTTTCAAGCGGAGATCACCTATTGCGACAGGTCGTGTCATGGTTGGATGGACGTGCAGCCTACTCTCGCTACACCCTTGTTGTCGTGTTAGCACTGCAAGGAGTTAGGCGTGGTGCCCAGAGACTTTCCCGCGCAGATCCCAGCTTTTCGGTACACCGCCAGCAGGGTGCGTGAATCAACGAGCGACGCGCCTGGCGCTGCCGCACAGAGCTGCCCAGAACCCGCGTCCACTCCCACCCACACAGGACGCTACCCTGTCCAGATCCTGTATGGTCACCCTCTCCGCTTGTGCGTTCCTGCACACGCCAAGGCCTTCGCGAAGGAGTGGCAGACCAGAGCCGAGAGCTGCGACCGCCGCGCCGCTACACGTACCCAGGACGCCAAGGCTCGGTATGACGACCGTGCCCGCCCTCTTCATCCACTGGAGATTGGTGCCCTTGTCCGCGTCCAGAACCCGATGACCACACGTTGGGACAAGGTGGGCATAGTAATGGGCGTCGGCCGGTCGCGGGACTACAAGGTCAGAATGCCGAGCGGCCGTGTCTGGTGGAGGAACCGCCGCTTCCTCCAGCCAGTCCTACCCCCTGCTGCTGGCCCCCTGACCGAGGACGAGTCCCCTACACCTCACGAGGATCCGCCCCACAGTGCACCTCGATGCTCGGAGCGACTTAGGACTAAGAAGTCAGCTCAATACAAAGATTATGAGCGTGAGGTGGGGAGGGAGATGTAGGTTATGTATCTAAGCTACTGTGCCGAGTAGCATTTATATATGTAATTACGTGGCAACACTGCACGTGTTATGTGGCAACATTGCCCCGAGGCTGCCATATGGCAAGGCAGTCTCAGTCTGACTCTGTGGGTTGTGCATGGCACACGCAAGTCACCACTTGTATTTCTCCTATCCGTTAATAAATGGACCTCAGTGTTACCCGGTGTTTCCCTACCCATTACTGCCTTCTTCAGGGAACACTTGGAACCTTCATATAGAGGAAATGCAGATGGAACAGAAAAATTCATCTGGAATATGTCGGCAAATGATGCTGTACAGAAGAAACGCAGATGGGGTTAGAAAATATTATCTGGAATAAGAAAATGTTGCTGTACAGAAGAAACTCAGATAGTACAGAAAAAATTCATCTGGAATATGTCGGAAAATGATGCTGTACAAAGGAAATGCAGATGAGGCTAGAAAAACTCATCTGGAATATGATAAAAAATGATGCAAGAGAAAAGATGCATTATAAACCAGGAGGAAGTGAGAAGTTAGAAGGTGTAGAGACACGACCTACTACAAGGTGCGGTATTGAAGAAAGAAAACCGTACAATGTGAAGAGAAGACATAAAACGTGCTTTGCTGACATCAGAAAGTCGACGATGAAGAGGTAAATCATCGAAAGGACCAACCAACCTACCCCCGCTGCTGTACTGACGGTATCCTTGATACCAGCTGGTAGAGAATGTGAGCAATGCTGGGCCACACTACTGTTTTGAGGTTGTAAATATATAATGCTTTTAGAGAAAAAAACCACCCTAACATGTGGAAGAAGGCGCATTAATTGTGTATTTTTACGTATTTCATTCAATGACATCTGATAACATTTACTACAGATAAAGTTTTTTTTTTTTTATTTAAGAAAGATTATTCACTTTTTCTATGAGTTCATTCGATCAATGTTTTGTACTACCTAATGCAATGTTGTAGCCATATTACTGATTGGGGTAATCATTTATTTGACATGGGCTGGCAAGGCCAGGTAACACCTGTTATTGTTTTTAGAATGTGATTTGGCAAATTTGTTCTCAGATTCTATGCTAGATATGTAGGATCTTTAGCCCAGCAACTATTCTCGTTAAGCTCATACTATGATCACTTACTGTGTATGTGTTTTTTCTCCTGGCATAGAAGCCTTGATCTTGGCGGGAAGTATAGTAAGTTTAGTCAGATACTGCACATGATATTGCTGTCTATATGTGTCATCAGTTCTCTGGTAAGGAAGCTTAGGTCTTGGCGGGAGTGTTAATGATTGTTTATCAGACCACAGCTTACAGCCCATAAAAATACAACACATATAACAGTAAGTAGATGCCCACATAGTAACCCACATGGTTGACACACCTTACAGTGAAAGAAAGACCTGACCCAGGAGAGGTCACGGACAAAGAGCCTGAGTTAACCAAGCGTTATGACCGTGTTAACTCAAGAAACTACACCTGGACAAGCTATCCAGACCTGACCCAAGGGAGGTCAGTCTCATTGACCCAGAGTTCTCACCGCCACGCGATTTGCTTAACCCGGCGACATAACCGTGTTACTCAAGAAGCTATCCTCCAGCGAGAACACCTGTCACCTAACCAGACACACCCAGATTTGTGACGACACCTTCCGGCTGGAGATCGTCAATATATAGGCCCTGCAGCTAATTCTCATGGAGAATCGCATTCGGATAACTATTGTAGCAGGGAGGGGACCGACAGTCCCTCCCAGAGGAAGGCTTCCCTTCCCAGCACCGAGCCCTAGCTAGCAGAGTGTCCCACAGGAGACATTTTCCAGCAGCACCTGCTGGGCCTACCTCTGGTCACACGTGAGTCTTTGTCAGAGCGATCCAAGGGTGAGTTACTTATGGTGGGAAGTGTATCCATTTCATGTTTGCGTCCGTGAGTCATTGTATATAATGTATAGTAACGTAAATATAATGTCCTATTAATGTGTCCATGCCATAGTTGTGTTGAGACCTGGCGTTTTAGAGATTCCCCAAAAGATCCCCCTCATTACATAGTGTTGCTGCATTGTGATGGTGTTGCTGTGTTAAAATAGTGTTGCTGTGTTGTGATAGTGTTCCTGTGTTGTGATAGTGTTGTTGTGTGGAGATAGTGTAACTGTGGTGTGATAGTGTTGCTGTGTTAAGGGAGTGTTTCAGTGTTGTGATAGTGTTGCTGTGATGTTATATTGTTGCTGTGTTTTAATAATGTTACAGTGTTGAGATAATATTGCTGTGTTGTGATAGTGTTTCTGTGTTGTGGTAGTGTTGCTGTGTTGAGATAGTGTTACTGTGATGTTATATTTATTTGCTGTGTTTTAATAATGTTACAGTGTTGAGATAATATTGCTGTGTTGTGATAGTGTTTCTGTGTTGTGGTAGTGTTGCTGTGTTGAGATAGTGTTACAGTGTTATGGTAGCATTATTGTGTTTAGACAGTGTTGCTGTGTTGTGACAATGTTTGTAATGATTGTTTATCAGGCCATAGCTTACAGCCCAGAGAAAAACAGCACATATAACAGTAAGAAGGTGCCCATGTGGTAACCGAGAGAGGTTGACACACCCTACAGTGACAGTAAGACCTGACCCAAGAGAGGTCATAGACAAGGTAATTGAGTTAACCCTGCGATATGACCACATTACAACCACACCTGGGCAAACAAAGCTGTCCAGACGTGACCCAAGAGACGTCAGTCACATTGACCCAGAGTTCTCACTGCCATGCAATTAGCTTAATCCTGGGACATAACCGTCTGACTCAAGAAGCAATCCCTCCAGCCAGTACACCTGTCTAGACACACCCAGTCTAGTGTTAATTGGGAGAGGTCATCTGCAGCTCATTCCAGGGGGCATTACCTTCACATCACTGAAGACAGAAGAAGGAATCACGCTCGTCACTAGTCGAGGTCAGGATGGAGACTTCTTTCCCCAGCACCGCGTCTGCAGCTAGCCATGTCTCCCATAGGAGACATAAACCAGCAGCACCCGCTGGGCCTCCCTCAGGTCAAACGTGAGTCATTGTCAGAGCTATCCATAGGGTGAGTTACTTATGGTGGGAAGTGTATCCATTTCAGGTTTATGTCCGGGAGTTAGTGTCTAGTAACATAAATATAATGTGCTATTAATGTGTCTGTGTCATTGAGTAAATAATAAATAGCTGTATTAAGAGTTAATGTTTAGAACGTATATACAGTTAAATACTAACCGGTCACGCTTCCAAACTTCCTCAGTTTACAATCCTACAACTATAAATATTCTACCTATATCTTCTATACGAGTTTTACCTTGTTATAATGGTGGCAGCGGTGGGATTTTAGTGCATGTATGGATAGAATATTTTGTTGTCGGATTGGAAAGCCGCCATTATAGGTAGAATATTTATAGTTTTAGGATTGTACAGTGAGGAAGTTTGGTAGCGTGGCCGGTTAGTTATTTAACTGTAAATACGTTCTTGAGGGAAATCTTTCTAAGCATCAATTCTAAGTACAGCTATATATTGTTCACTCAATGACACAGACACTTTAATAGCACATTATATTTACGTTGCTAGACACTTACTCCCGGACTAAAACCTGAAATGGATACAATTCCCATCGTAAGTAGCTCACCCTATGGATAGCTCTGACAATGACTCACGTGTGAGCAGAGGGAGGCCCAGCAGGTGCTGCTGGACTCTGTCTCCTATGGGAGACTCTGCTAGCTGGAGATGGGATGCTGAGGAGGGAAGTCTCCCTCCCGACCTCGACTAGTGAAAAGCGTGACTCCGTCTTTTTTCTTCAGTGATGTGAAGGTAATGCCCTCTGGAATGAGCTGCAGGGCCTATATATTGGCGGTCACCAGCCGGCAGGTGACCTCTCCCAATTAACACTAGACTGGGTGTGTCTAGACAGGTGTACTGGCTGGAGGGGTTGCTTCTTGAGTCACACGGTCATGTTGCAGGGTTAAGCTAATCGCGTGGCAGTGATAACTCTGGGTCAGTGTAACTGATCTCTCATGGGTCAGGTCTGGACAGCTGTGTTTGCCCAAGTGTGGTTGTAACATGGTCATATCAAAGGATTAACTCAAGTACCTTGTCCGTGACCTCTCCTGGGTCAGGTCTTACTTTCACTGCAGGGTGTGTCAACCTCTGTAGGTTATCACATGGGCATCTACTTAGTGGTATATGTGTTTTTCTTCTCTGGGCTGTAAGCTATGATCTGATAAACAATCATTACACCTCCTCCCGAGACCAAAGCTTCATACCACAGAGCTGAAGACACATATAGACATTAACAAGTGATCGCGTGCACCTTCGTGCCAGGTGAAAGTTTGAACGCTCGTGCTTGGCTAGCGTACAGCAAATGAGGGTGCACCAAGTCCGTAGACTTGCATGGTTAATTAGGGTGCGCCAAGTCCATAGACTTGCATCGTTTTCCATCCTAAATAAAATGGTTAATTAATGCCTTCCCAAAGAAACCATCGTCATGGGACCAGGTTTGTTCCACTCTACGATTTTTTTGCGATTTTTCCACCAAGTTTGATGAAAAACGATTGTGCTGTTTCGGCTGCCCACAACAGACAGACAGACACACGGCTAGACCTATAGTATATTAGACAAGTGATCGTGGGCCCTTCGTGCCCAGTTAGCTATATAGTTCGACAAAACAGTAATGGAGGGAATATTTGGAGAAGTGCGCTCGTGCCTGTATTTAATCATGGTCGTGGTTTTTATGATCATGATATTGGTTATTATAATCATGGTCGTGGTCGTGATTATCATGGTCGTGGTTATGATCATAGTCGTAGGTGTTATAATCATATTCGTGGTTGTTATAATCATTGTCGTGGTTGTTGTAATCATGGTCGTGGTTCTTATAATCATGGTCGTAGTTGTTATACTCATGGCGTAGTTTTTATAATCATGGTCGTGGTTGTTATGATCATAGTCGTGGTTGTTATAATCATAGTCGTGCTTTTATAATCATGGTCGTGTTTGTTATAATCATAATCGTGGTTGTTATAATCATAGTCGTGGTTGTTATAATCATGGTCGTGTTTGTTATAATCATAGTCTTGGTTGTTATAATCATGTCTTGGTTATGATCATGGTCATGGTCGTGATACTTACAGTATCTAATATACTATAGGAAGGAATAGAATAATGGTTAGAATATTAGTTCAAGAAATAATCGTCATAAGGAGAGGAATAAGTACACACTGTAGCCTCGTAAGGTCCGAAAATGCTCTGGTAAAGTCGAAACTGCGCATCCAGACGCATGATGAAACTCAGCTCCCCCCCACCTGTTATCTCAAACTATTGTCTGTTTCCCCTTCTTTCTTCTATTTACTCATCTTCCTTCCTTTACTAATCCAAACAACATTAAAAAAATAAGTAGGCTAAGAGAAAAAGTGCGGGGAGGAGGAGGGAGCCGTATGATAACTGCAATCGTCCCGCTGGCTGACAGCGTACAGCGACATCTGTTGATAGCGTAAATAAAATCGTTAATGAATGCGTTCCTAAAGAAACCATCGACATGGGACCAGGTTTGTTCCACTCTACGATTTTTTTGCGATTTTTCCACCAAGTTTGATGAAAAACGATTGTGCCGTTTCGGCTGCCCAGAGCAGATACACGCACGCCTAGCGCTATAGTATATTAGATATGTGCAGTATCAAGAATAGCCCTTGAGGCGATAATGCATCCTCACATTTTAATAACAATAACCTCATAGATGTATGTTTTTCTACTGACTTGGTTTGATTTGACTAAACTAACTATATGTTACTGTTGTTACTGTGTTGTGATAGTGTTGCTGTGTTGTGATAATGTACCTGTGTTGTGATAGTGTTACAGTGTTGTGTTAGGGTTTACTGTGTAAAGATTGTGTTGCTCTCACTGTGATAGTGTTTCTGTGTTGTGAGAGTGTTGCTGTGTTGTGATAGTGTTATAATGTTGTGATAACGTTACTGTGTTGTGATAGTGCTGCTGTATTGTGATAGTGTTGCTGTGTTGTGTTAGTGTTACTGTGTTGTGATAGTGTTACAGTGTTGTAATAGTGTTGTTGTGTTGTGAAAGAGTTGTTGTATTGTGATTGCGTTATTGTGTTGTGATAGTTTTTCAGTGTTGTGATACTGTTTCAGTGTTGTGATAGTGTTACAGTGTGGTGATAGCGTTGCAGTGTTGTGATAGCGTTACTGTGTTGTGAGAGTGTTACTGTGTTGTGATAGTGTTACAGTGTTTTGATAGCGTTATTGTGTTGTGAGAGTGTTACAGTGTTGTGATAGTGTAACTGTGTTGTGATAGTGTTGCTGTGTTGTGATTGCGTTACTCTGTTGTAATAGTTATACAGCGGCGTGATAGTGTTACAGTGTTGTGATAGCGTTACGGTTTTGTGATAGTGTTGCTGTGTTGTGAAAGTGTTAAAGTGTTGTGATAGTGTTACAGTGTTGTGATAGTGTTACAGTGTTGTGAAAGTGTTACAGTGTTGTGATAGTGTTGCAGTGTTGTGATAGTGTTACAGTGTTGTGATAGTGTTACAGTGTTGTGATAGTGTTACTGTGTTGCGATAGTGTTACAGTGTTGAGATAGTGTTGCTGTGTTGTGATATTGCTACAGTGTTGTGATAGTGTTACAGTGTTTTGATAATGTTACAGTGTTGTTGTGTTGATAGTGTTACAGTGTTGTGATAGTGTTACTGTGTTGCGATAGTGTTACAGTGTTGTGATAGTGTTGTTGTGTTGTGATAGTGTTGGTGTATTGTGATAGTGTTACAGTGTTGTGATAGTTTTGCTGTGTTGCGATAGTGTTGTGATAGTGTTGCTGTGTCCTGATATTGTCGCCAACTTTATTTTCTAGGTGATATGCAATGATTTTTTTACACGCCTTTTCCTTCCAGTTAATATCGCTATAACAAAGTTTTACAGAGGGAGTCGAGTCAATTTTCTACCTATTCCGTTCCTTTGTGACACTGAAATATACAGTATATATATATATATATATATATATATATATATATATATATATATATATATATATATGTGTGTGTGTGTGTGTGAAATGTTTTGCAGCCAGGCTGAAATATACATGGACAAATGACATACATACAAAGACATTGTTTTGGGTGGGTCGTTTAACAAAAGCTTTCATTATTAGAAGAAGGAACATGAATTGAACATACAAATTATTATAGTTTACAGTTGATGGCCAGGGCCTGGACTGGCTGGTGTGGTGTTCACTTGGTGCAATAACTCGTCCTTGGGTGTTGATATGAAGGACCTCACGTGGTCATGGAGACACCTGGTGGTGTGGGGTGGTGTCTATACCCCACCCTGCTGGGTTGTGTTGTTTTATTTCGTACTCAGGTGTGAAGCCGACCCACGGTTGTTCTCAGGGTGGACTGATTAGCACCTCCTTGTCAAAAGATGGCGGTTAGTTCCCAGGGGTGCTTATCTCACTGGTGGGTCACGGCTCTCACTGGTACTGTCTAGTGCCGAATTCACTGGCTTAAACACTGTTCATCACTGTTCAACACTGGTCCCTTCTTTCCGAAACAAGTTTTTGATCGGTGGTGAGGATGGGTCAGGATGGACTTGGGGGGCGCAAACATTTGCCAAGGAGGCAGCTGCTGAGCAGGAGTAGAGCCTGAATAGGTCTTGACCCTACGGTGGTCAGGGATGTAGTGTGTGTGTGAGTGTGTGTATACTGTATATATGTTGGGCTCAGAAACCAAAAAGCGACCACAATGTGTTGTGGTTATTTGAAAAATAACCAGAAGCGAGATTTTGCTATAGGTTAAGGTAGGATAGGTTAGGTTAGGTTAGGATAGGTTATGTTAGGTTAGGTTAGTTTGGATTGGGTTAGCTTATGTGAGGGTAAAATCCAAACGCAAAATTTCGCTTTCTGGTTATTTTGAAAACAACAACGTTATTGATGTCATATATATATATATATATATATATATATATATATATATATATATATATATATATATATATATATATATATATATATATATATATATATATATATATATATATATATATATATAATCACCAATGCGTACCTTACATCTTTATTGTGACCATTAGAGCCGGATGTTTAGGCAAAATGCCATAAATGCCTTTTTTGCTTGTTAGAGTGCAGTGATAATGCCTATTCTACTAAATAATAGCCTTATGTGCTTTTTGAACATATTTCCTAAAGTAGCACTCCAAACACGAAATTAAAGTTTCGGAACACCATAAAACTTAACCAAACCACCCCCATAAACTTGGCAACATTGCTTTTGTTGGCGCGGGACGATATATGAGTCGACGCACTGCCTCAGTGCTTTGAAGTGTTTTGAGACAATCGTTGCCGATATAACTCAGGTTTCGGGTGAGAAATGTAGGTGAAAAATGTGAACGAGTGATTGCTGCAAACCGAGACCTGGAAAATCAAGAATATTGGGAAAAGTTCTTAAGGACAGAATGATGCAGATGTTGGAAATGAATCCGCAGACCGTGGTATGTTTTAAATATGCTCCTGTGACGTCGGTGGAGGTAGAAGATCATTCTCGCTCTTCAAGCATCTTCTGTCTGACAGAAGGCATGGGTTCAAATTTGAAAACATCAAGAAAATGCTTGTTATTTTATGTAACCAGACTGATTAACCTGCATATGAGTAACAGTTATGGAACTTATGTACTTAAGTTATATTTCTAGTTTCATTTCTATAATTGCTCTGGGAATAAATGCCTTTTTAATGCCTATTTTGCCACTTTATTTTGCCTTTTGACTGCCTATTTTGAAGTTTTTGGTGCTGAAAATTGTCTAATAATGTCCTACACTGGTCCTTAATAGATGTAAAGAACTGTCTAATTTATACTATCAATTGGGCCAGACATCATTCTGTGAAACAGTACTGGCATAAGGACGAAAGTAAGCTGAAATTTTTGGCTACACTGTATACCAGAGGAATATGACGGGTGTGCTGACGATGGTCGCTAAGCGCACATCAGGTCACGGCTGAGTCTTAAGTGTTCCTAGACTTCGAGGATTCAGTTCTGGGAGTGCAGGTGGAACAACTAGGGGACCTGTTATCATATGCACAATGTACCTACCTCCCAGACGTCCTTACTTACCGAACAAAACCTAAACCAGTTGCTACGCCACGGAAAACCAACACATCATAGGGGACTTAAATGCGCGCCGCCATACTCGGACACGGTAATGAGAACAACGTCGGTGTGGTGTATGACCAACACCAGAAACTGCAACACCTCGGGCCAGATTTCCCGACATTGATCAGACGTGCCAGTGCCACAACACCCGATATAATCCTCTCTAACAACGAGGCCGTCCTGAACAGGCACGTTACCGCCGGACCCATCAGTATAAGCGATCACCTACAAGTAGTCGTGACGCTCTCATCCAATCCTATTATGATCCCCTCCAACATCAGGTTAAACCTCAAACGGGCAGACTGGGACTCCTTCAAGGAGTCTCTCAGTCTCAAGCAGAGGAGAAACCTGGAAGAAGCCAGCCCCAATGACATCGACGACGCGGTCGAACAATGGTACACGGATGTGAGGAGATGGACAACAACATCCCGACCACCACTCACAGGACCATTCCCCATCCTCACACTAGTCACCAGCTGAGGCAGCTCAGTGTCCAGTACGATCACGTGAGACAGCTAGCCAGTATCCGCGGGTGGACGCAAGAGCTGAGAGACCGGTACCGAGAGCTACAGACGGACATCCAGCACGAGAGCAAACGTCTACATGAACAAAAGTGGGCCGCCTTGGTGTGGGAGGCAGCCAACAATTACCGCGATTCTGCTGCCTTCTGGAAAGGGATCAAGCGACTGATGGGTTCCACCTTTAGCACGGTCCCTTACCTGTTCGACCAAAACAACGTGAAAATATTCGAGGAGGAAAACCAAGAATAACTACATCGGCGATATTTACGGAAGATCTTTACCATTAGTGAACAGGAGAACGAGGGCTTTGACAGGGAGTTTGAGGAGGACATTTTAGGTCAGTTGCAGGACCATCAGCACCTGCTCCAGCCGCTCCCACGGACTGACTTCACTAGACTGGTGGACGGAAGCTACCTAACGGAGTGTATAGTTCCTGCAGATGTGTCAGCCGTCATAAAAGGGTTTAAAAACACATCACCTTGGCAAAGTCACTTTAACAAGAAGATACTGGCTCAACTTCCCGACAACATGATAGAGAGGCTTGCTCATATATGCAACGCCTGCCTCGCCTCTGGATACTTCCCTAAGATGTTCAAAATCGCCGTTATTCGCCTCATACCAAAAGCAGGAAAGCCTCCAAACAAAGTCGAAAACTTTCGACCAATATCGCTGCTGCAGGTACCTGCCTAATTCTTCGAGAAAATAGTAAACAAGCGATCTCTTCTGCACTTTTTATAGGTGTTTCCATTGTGTGGCATTCAGGGAGGAAGACCGGGCAAGGGAGGCATAGGTGAGCTTGAGAAGTGTGAATGTTTAATAACAGTGTGGAGCTCGGGCGAAGGAACTCCGAGGGAGTGGAAACGACGGAGGAGGTGAAGACGAAAACTGGAAAATTTGATGATTAAACTGATGTGCACTTTCCAATTTAGTTTGTTATCTATAGAGACGCCGAGAAGCTTGGTGGAGTCCACATCCTGGAGTGTGTTTGGTTCCAAAGCAATGAAGGGAGATGGGACAAGGACAGAGGAGAGGTTGATGTGCATAACTATGGTTCTAGTATGGTTGATGGTGACATGGTTTTTGGTGGCCTAATTTTGGAGATTGTTCAATATATTCTGGAGGGCGCAGAGCAGTCCCATCTTGGTGCCTTGGGGGACGCCACAGGTGAGTGAATCAAAGGTGGATTCTATAAAACATTGTATAAGAATTCTCCGAAACCCGAGGATCAATAGCTTTATTGATGATTAAATTTTGGTTGGATAGGTCGAATGCCTTGGTGAAGCCAATAAAGGCGACATCCACAAACGTCTTTCGTTTTTCCAGATGGCTGTATATGTAGTCGAGAAAGTTTTCATATTGTCAAATAGCAGAGGATTTATGGCGCCTGCAATATCAGCATAAACTCAGTGAAAAACGAAACTTCGCATATTAAGCTGGGTATTGGGGTGATGGCAATGGGTCGAAACTCATTTAAGGGTTGTAGGCTGGTTGACTTGGGCACTGGTGAGACATAATGAAGTCTTCCAGTCAGCTGGGTATCTTGGTTGACTGGGGGAAGATTTGATGATAGAGCAGAGGAGTTTGGCTAGTTCCGGGGAGAACTCCTTGTAGGGGGGTGGTGGAGCTCTTGATCTTCAGTTTATCCAAATGTCTTGCTACTTCAAATTCTTCCACTAAGTCATTGGGAGAGGGGACTGATAGGTAAGGAGACAGACTAGTTGCATTAAGCCCAGGAATAGTCTGGTATATAGTTGAGAAATGGATGTTAGTTTGTTCAGCTGCGTCACAATTAGTGAGGTAGCTAAGGAAGGGGAGGGTTGAGTCTTATTTTTAGTGCACCGAGTTGGTCTGCTTGAGGTGTTGCAGCCTGGTTGGGTAGTAGGACTTCTTTGCAGCACGTATTTCGCGAATGATTTGGTTGCGAAGGGCCCTGGAGTGCTTGTTGCCAATGAGATAGAAGGCGCTGTTTCTCTGTTGCCTAAGTTATTTGAACCGAGGTTTAATCCAGGGCGAGTCAGCTAGACATAATCTGACGGACTTCTCAGGGAAGAAGTGTTGGTGAGCTTCCGTGGTGGTGTTGATATAATTTTTCCATTTGGTTTCTACGTCATCCACACGTAGTACTTCAGTCCAGTGATAGTGAACTATCCACTGCCCAAAGAGGGGCAGTGCACAGTCAGTAATCGGCCTGTAGGTCTTGATGTAATGGCTCTTCATGTGACTGGTAGTGACTGGTAGTAGGAGCAGGAGACCAAAACACTAATAGGTGTGTACTACACCTGATAGGAGGCATTGGTTGAGGTGGTTGGTACTGGTCCCCTTAGTCAGTTAAGATAAGGTAATGGTGTTTTGACCGTGCGTAGAGACGTTCACACCGTATGATAGTAGCAGCTGGTCCTCGATATCAGGGATGTCAATTTTGTTAAAATCCCCACATAGTACTAGCTTGGCACATCGGTACCTAACTCTCAGGTGGTCTGAGGTGATAATTAGTTAATTGATAAGAGCGTCTCTGGTGGGTGCGCGAAGCGGGTGGTATACTCCGGGAAACTACAGGAAGATCTAAACAAATTTATAGCATGGACTGAAAAATGGCTGATGAAGTTTAATATGGAAAAATATAAAGTACTTAGCCTAGACGATGTAAATGGAGAAACCAGATATCAAATGAATAACGTTGTTATAGAGAAATATGACTGTGAGAAAACTCAAATTTTCTACAAAGCTGCCCATATATTGAGCAACGGCTCAACCCACCCTGCTGTAAGGCAGAGAGACACTTGAAAACTTTCACCAACGTAGTCTACTGTACGTTCCATCCTCCGAGTTCGCTTAGAAAACAAGAAAACAAATGCCAGGATTCTCGCTGACACCATTTGTAGGAGCCTCGAGTCTACCATTTTCCATGAACAACTACATTGGACTGGCCATGTTACCCGAATGGACGACAATAAACTGCCAAATCTGCTACTTTACAGTCACTTAATGAATGGTATACGTAATGCTGGCGGACAACGGAAAAGGTATAAGGGGTATAAGGATAGTCTTAAGAAAAACCTGAAAAGTATCAAATGAACCCCCCTTACCTGGGAGACAATCAATCCACACCGATCAAGCCAGCGCCAGAAGGGTGCTGCCGTCGCCCCTATCGCACTAAATGTAGCCCTTTAGACCACCCCCCTCCTCCTAGGGATTTTATGGGATGGCGATTGGTGATTCCCACACACCTTGGCCTCTGTTATATTCTAGTATATTATTATATTCTTTTTAATTATATACATTAATTACGTACATATTAATATTATATTATTTGTCTATTGTATTATTACAGTCTATTGTAGTCTATTATTATTTATGTTTCCAAGTTACTGTACTTACATCATTGTAACATAAATTCAAAGTATTTACAGGTTTTGTAATAAGTTTGAATATGTTCTTTGCTAAAAAACTGTTTCTTGGTAAAATGTTACTCTGATCATCTTAGAGGCACGGGTAGTCCCCATTAGAGGTTCACGGCGCCATAAGCTCGTTGAACAGGCTTTGTGTGAAATATAACAGAGTCTAGGAATGCTTTTAGTGTCCTGGTGGCCTAGAGGTGACGTTCCCTGGTCACAATCATAGGATCTTGAGTTCGAATCCTGGCGGGGTGAGGTGTTGATTTTATATATATATATATATATATATATATATATATATATATATATATATATATATATATATATATATATATATATATATATATATATATATATATATATATATATATATATATATATATATATATATATATATATATATATATATATATATATATATATATATAATTCATTTATTTTTTTTTTCATTTGCACCTGTTGGATGGAGAAACACATACAACGGAAAAGCCTTTGCAAAACAAAAAACAGCTACGCCTTTAATGGAAATGTTTTGTTCCAACCACAAGTGACCGTACCTACCACATTTGGGGAACTATCAGAGAGTCCATGTGAACTACTTCCAAAAGAACCACGTTTGGATTTTTTAACCGATACCTACCATCCTCTCTCAATCCAGAGTATTGAAAGAGATTGGGGAGGTTCATCCACAGCATATTTGATCAAAGGTCCTGTGATAAAGATTCCAAGAGACTGGAAAAGTTTCATGTTAAATGACAGAAATAAGCCAAGCTTTTCCTGTTTTCTTCTGAACGAAATTAATGGCAAAAGGACAAAAATGCACAGAAGCTACTGGGCAGAAAGATTTACTTTGTTTGTGCAGACAAGTGCACCTATCTTATGAGTGCTGATGAGCAGAAGACCGTTTCAGAAGATGTTGAGGAACTGAACTCCATGCAAGAGGAAACAGATACAATGATTGTGTTCCACTGCCGAAGCACATTGCAGCTTACAGCTCATGTCACGAAGTGTAAGAGGATACAACTAGTTTGTACCAACAGTAAGGAGGCATATCACATGGCCCAACGGGATGAAGAAACTGCTTTAATAGAGACCGAATGTGAAAAGGACCTGGGTGTGTATGTTGACAACGAACTGACGTTCTTGGGCCATTGTGAGACGGTGAATCAAGCAACCAAACTAGTAGATCTTATAAGAAGGTCGTTCAGATATCTTGATGCTCTTCAAAAGGGAGGTGCTTTTCCGCCTGGAGTACTGTCCCCAGTCTGGTCCCCGAGATATGCTAGAGCCTGTCAGTTGATTGAAAAGGTCCAAAGGAGTACCACCAGACTGGTGCCCTCACTACGGCATCTGAGTTACCCAGAGAGATTAGAACGCCTGCAGCTGCCAAGCTTATACTATAGACACGCAAGGGATGACCTAATTGAAGTTTATAAACATCTCAGAGGGTACTACTTAGATGAGTGTCCAACCTGGAGCTGGCGGACGCCCGCCCCACATTAGGTCACAGCTCAAGGGTGAAGAAGCCATAAGTCCAGAAAGCTGAGAGGGTAAACTTTTTCGGAGTGAGAATTGTAAACCCATGGAACAATCAGCCAGACAGTGCTGTGATGGCATCGAGTGTGAGCTGTTTCAAGACCAGACTTGACCAACACTGACGCAGGTACAGATATATTCAGAAGCCAGTGTATGCCAACAGTACGTAACAGAGACGTGACCAACCGTCCAAGCACCTAACGAGACGATCAGTGGCGAAGAGGATTAAAGTAAAAAAGTAAAAGTATATAACTATGTTCATTCGTCTGCTGAAGTTTGCACAGGAAACAAGACTGAAAGTTCTGTTTGACACGGTACTCGGCATACAAAGGGAGATTCAAGATGTGGGGAAAGAGATTGCCAAACTCTTCCTACAGTACTGTACATGTATTCAGTGGTTGTGATAACACGAGTGAGTTTGTCAGAAAGGGAAAGATTACGACGATGAAGATCCACAGGCAACACCTCGAGTTTATTGACACATTCGCACAATTTGGGAACTCTGAAGAAATTCTTGACATTGTGTTTGCTGGAGTTGAGCACTTTACGTACCGGCACTTCTCTATGGATTAAGAACATCAACAAACTGAGGAACAAGACATTCATAGAACGCTTCAGTAACAACACGGAGTATTGCTGACAAGTTGCGATGGAGTGAACCTAATCCTCCTTCCCCCTTGTAGGGATTCTCTGAAAACCCTGAAAATTTACATCAAAAGGGCTAATTATCAAGCTCTTATATGGAATCAGGCAGCCAAATAAATCCAAGCCATCCATGCACCAGAAGCTCATAGTTGGGAGCTTGTGGAAGGAAAATTGGAAGTTCAAGTGGACAGAAGGTGCCGTCATGCCACAAGAGCTGGTGGAAGTGCTGATGGAAGCCCCAGAGAAGACAGAGGAGGATGAATAAGATCCAGAATTTTGTCATCTCATGAGCTGCATCTTTGAGCATAATGACTAGATTTTGTAATTTTTTTCCACAGTCTCAACCGAGTAAAAGCATACCTGGTCTTTTGATACTGAGTAGATTTCCACTGAATTTTTCTTAAACCTGAAGATGAATGGAACTAGTAAAATTATCAAATATGAAACACAAATAGTTTAATTTTAGTAAAACAGGTTAAGATAGTTTTGTGATTGCACAAGTGAGTAGGATAACTATATTATATAAATTTATTTCTCCAGTCTCAACTTTGAGTAAAGCCATATATTTACTGTCGATATGAAGAACTATTTTGCCACTGCATTCTCCGTTATGCTTTGAAATATAAAACATATTTTTTGTTCTAGTAAAATAGGTCAAGACAGCCTTTTGTTGCCGTTGTCAATGCTTTCAGCTGTCTTGTTGCTAAGATGTCTACTTTTTATTCCAGAGGAATATGTCAGGCAAACAAGCAGATACTGAAAAGACATGGCACAGACAATCCAAAAAACATGGTCTCGAAAAATCCTGGGCGAAGGGTGGGGGGTGGAAGGAGGTTTCGATACCTGGCCCATGGACTTTTAAAAATTCATGTCATTGTATCATAGCTGGATGATCGTCATATTTCGAATCCGAGTGACAGCAAAGCAGTAGTAGTAGTAGTAGCAATGAAAAGAAGATTGACAATGTGGCAGAATGTGGCCCTTGATGACCTCCTATGTGAAACAAGAACACTGCAGGAGAGACTAAAAATTACAGGTGACGGAAAGCAAAACACCGATGACGTTGCAAGAGAGTTTGGAAACAAAATGCGTGTGGGAAAAGTGTCGTTGGGGGTAAGATCTCTCACAGAGGAATCCTCCGGTGGGGTTCAACCAATAAACAGAGAGACATTAAAACAACTGAAAGAAAAACGTCCCCCTGCAAGTGAAGACGAAGGCATCAGGTTCCAGGGTGACTATATCCCACCAAATGCTGTCCTGTTCGAGAAAATAACAGGGATGATGGTGTGGAAAAAGGCACTGAAGACTCGAGGAGGAGCCGGCCCTTCAGGTCTGGATGCAAACGATTGGAGAGTCATCCTCAGCACTAACAAGTTTGGCCCAGTAGCAAGTGATCTCTGCACTGCCATTGCCGTCCTTGCAAGAAAGCTGGCATTCTCTATATGCCATCACCTCCATGCTCTGACGGACTGCCGCCTCATTCCCCTGGATAAAGAATCCAGGATGTATGCCTATAGTGGTGGGGGAAATGCTGAGGCGGATCATCGGAAAATGCATAATGGAGGTGGAAAAGGATGATGTCGGGGCAGCAGCAGGGAACCTCCAAGTGTGTGCTGGCCATCAGGCTGGAGGGGAAGCCACCATTCACGCCATGAGATCGATATTTGAGCAGCGTGATTGTGAGGCCGTTCTCCTGGTGGACGCTTCAAACGCATTCAACATACTTAACCGCAAGGCCGCACTGCACAACATCAAGATCAAGTGTCCAAGCTTTGCAATATATGTTGAAAACTCCTATAGGAATCCAATAGACCTCTATATAGTAAACAACAACGCTCTAAGAGGTGATACCATCATATAGTCAACCGAGGGAACAACACAGGGGGGCCCTGTTGCATTGGCAATGTATGCAATAGACCTATCCGTGCTTCAACACACAATAAAATTTGAAACAACTGAGGTCAAACAAGTGGCGTACACTGATGACCTTACAGGAGCAGGAAAAGTGGAGGACATCAAAACGTGGTGGGACTTGGTAACATCTCGAGGCCCACAAATAGGGTACCACCCAAACTCCAGCAAGTCCTTCCTCATTGTGAAGCCAGAACATTATGAACGGGCAATGGAGGTGTTTGGAGGAAGTGAGGTCAAAATAACAAAGGAAGGCCAAAGATACCTAGGTGCAGTAATTGGCACGACTGACTTCAAGACCGAGTACCTAACGAGAAAGGTGAATGAGTGGGTTAGGGAAATCCAAGCTCTGTCGGAGATTGCTAACACAGAGCCACATGCAGCTTTTGAGTCATTCACTCATGGAGTCAAGCATCGCTGGAACTACCTGAAGCGTACTATACCTGATATTGGTCCCCTCCTCCACCCTCTGGAAGAAGCGATCAGCGTCAATTTCATTCCCAAATCAGTGAAACACCCTCACTTAACCCCAGCAGAAAGATCACTCCTTGCACTACCACCGAGACTGGGTGGTATGGAATTGACCAATCCAGAGGAGATTGCTGCCACCTAACATCAAAACTCAGTTAAGCTCACGGCAGCCCTCACGGACCACATAATAGCTCAGAACGCAACAGGGGAGGTGGATACCAGCGAAGTAAACAAGATTTGAAGGTCCATTACGACAGAACGACAGCACAGCCAGAGGGATAAGTTGCAGCATTTGTTGTTGCAAGTAGTAGAGAATTTGTAAAAAAAGTAGCTTTAGCGGAGGAGGTGGGCACCTCGAACTGGTTAACTTCAAGAATTTACAGATGCCAATGCTCTAAGGTACGGTAGGCCAGTCGAAGGTTTGCCTTCCCAATGCGTGTGTGGCTCTTCCTATGACGCCGATCACGCCATGGTGAGCAAGAAAGGGGGCTTCATATGCATTAGGCATGACGAAGTAAGGGATCTCACAGCAAATATGTTGAAGGAAATCTGCCTTGATATCAGGGTAGAACCGACCCTCCTTCCATTGGACGGTGAGATTTTCCAACATAGGACTTCAAACACATCCAACGAGGCCCGTGTTGACGTCAGTGCTCGAGGATCCTGGACGTGGGGACAGCGAGCCGCCTTCGACTTCAGGATCTTTGATCCCATGGCCACAGGTCACCGTAACTTAGCTCTCGATGCTGCACATAGGAGGAACGAGAACGACAAGATAAGGGCATACGGGGAGAGAATTCAGAACATTGATCAAGGCACCTTCTCTCCTCTAGTGTTCACAACCTCTGGTGGGATGGGACCAAGTGCAAGAAGCTTCTACGCCAGACTCGCTGAGGTGATATCCGAACAGAAGCAGCAGCCCAGAAGTTATGTTACAGCCTGGATGAGATGTCGACTGTCCTTCTCTCTCCTTAGGTCGGCTTTGCTCTGCCTTAGGGAAACGAGGGCTTCGGCCTCGAAGCCGACAACAGTTGCAGATATTGACTATGAGGCTACAGTCATTGAATGCTGCATAGACCTGCGGCTCAACTAACTCAACACAGTTAGGATAGCTACTTATGTATTAGGATATGTAATATTAAGTTTATGAAATAGTAGTAGTGTGTGTGAGTGTGTGTGTGAGTGTGTGTGTGTGTGTCAACCTTACCACCTGCCCATGGCGCAATTAGTACTTGGAGAGTGGGGCTGTTGACTCCACCCCTTGTAATTTTCTAACCAAAGAGAGGAGAAAGCAAACAAGATTGAGTTGTTTGAATGTGTGTGAGCGTAATCCGTATGATAAAAAAATAGGGACTGGTAGTGTGAAAACTGAGAGGGAACCTGAATATCCTGACTTTGAGTGAAAGAAAATATGAAGGGTAAAGGAAAGGGGAGGCAGGAAGGAGTGAGGAGAGCTGTAAGTGAAGGCAAAAGTGAAAGAAGGTTTGGCTGCGCTACTGAATGATGATGTTTCCCATACATGATAGAATATAAACATTTCATTATCGAATATTAAAAATCAAATTAAAATTGGGATATTAGAGATGGTTACTTTGAGTACTTGTGAACCAGGTGTGGAGGAGAGAGAAACACTTCGGAAATACTTTAACTATGCTTTTACAGAATTAGTGTGGCAGAGTGGTAGTAATGAGATATTTACAAATGAGAAAAGGTGATGGAGAACTGTAGGTAAATTTACATTACAAGAAATGAATTGGAAATATGAAATGATAACTTAAATTAACTGTAAAATGAAATTGAAGAAAGATAGGAAATGCATAATTTGAAAAAATGAAATTCATGAATAAAACACACACAAAAAATAGACCGTGGAGAAGAGAGAAGGTTGTATGACTATGTATGTGTTAGTGGACACAAGACTGAAAAAGTATTTAGAAGATACATAACAAATACGAATCAAAACCTGAGAAGAAGAACATAAAGTTGTTGTGCATGGAAAAGTGAGTGAAGCTGGAAGACTAAAATGAGAGATAGATTAAATCTGGATGCATGTAATATGAGTGATGTAGGAGGGGTGAATAGGAGTAGTGTCGGAGTAAAGGTGTAGAAAGTGTAGCCGAGTTGTGTGGTGCTGATGCTGTGATATGAAAACAAGAAGAGGGAATGGTGGGAACAAAGACTGATTCTGCTACTGAAGAAAGATAAGAAAGAATGTGAGCTGCTGGTTCAAGGGAAGAGTAATAACAACATAGAGCAGTACATGGATATAAAAGGAGGGGAAGCTAATGCAAAGAATGAGCAACAAGAGATGGGGAAACAAATGCTATCCAAGAAAAATACTATTTTAACTATAAATAATCAGTTAGAGAAGCTGTTTTATTGATTATATATATATATATATATATATATATATATATATATATATATATATATATATATATATATATATATATATATATATATATATATATATATATATATATATGGCACGCGGACTTCCATGTACAAACAATACCCCACTCGTCGGAAATCGAACCCTGGACCTCTGCGTGTGAACAGGGATTGCTACCACCACGCCACAAGAACAACAAAAGCAATCCTAGGCTTTGTTTTATTCCTCACAAAGCCTGTTCATTCGTCTTTGTTAAGCAACGTGAACTATGTGGTCGGGGTAGCATTTTACCGAATCCAGTTAGGAAACACAAGGCTACATATATATCTCGTCTGTCCATATAGCATGTGGACTTCCTTAATACAAACAATATCTCACTAGCTTAACAAAGACGAATGAACAGGGTGTCCGTAAAGTCCTGGTGCAGTTTAAAATATTAATAACTTAGGTTCTATAGGGGATAAAAACAATCTGTAAAATGCATTGGAGAGATAATTTTTTTTTCTGAATAAAGAAATTAATTAATTCTAAATAAATTCCTGTGGTCATAAAACAAATGAATAAATTACTTCTCCAATGCATTTTACAGATTGTTTTTATTCCCTATAGAACCTAAGTTATTAACATTTTGTATTGCACCAGGACTTTACGGATACCTTGTGCATGTTTTGTGTGTAACAAAAAATTACTTGTCCTGGCAGTCAAAACTTGGTACGAAAACAACATTTTGCTTTTAATATTTCCTTTGATCACATCAGGGTCTCTTAGTAACTACCCAGTGAACTTACATGGTTTTTATCATGAATATCTCAGCAACTATCATGTAATCTTCTCTGGATCCTCGTACGTTACTTTAGTTATGATAAAGTTCGTGGAAACTTAAAAGGTACCCAAAATTACCTTAACTTTTCCATAAACCTTCCATGACAATAATAAACAGTAATACCGGTAGAGAGTGTTAAGCTTAAGTGCAATCTACTGTATGTAGTTTAAAACATAGTTACAAATTGCACACTATGTTATATTAGAGACAAATAAACAATAAACTATACATTAGGCGGCAGTAGATGTAAACATGCATTAGTCACTCGTATGATTATAGTGCTTACAATAAGTGGCTGTAGATACAAACATACGATAGGCAGTAGTAGATATAAAACTATACAATGGGGAGTAGATGCTTTACAACTATACATTAGCCACTCTTAGTAAAAAAAGAAAACATATGAGAAATGCTAAATTCGTTCAGCCAAGAATAGAGAAAGATGTTAGCCCAGCAGGACGCTGCAGATTTAATAATAGAAATTTAATTATAATTTTTTGTGTTAGATATTCGGTGTCCAATTACCAGTCCCCAGGCTCCGTGCTCTTCTTTATTAATTGATCCTAACATCAGAACCATAATGTTGCAGAAAAATAAAAGTTCCATAAAACTGTGAACATTTTGGAAAATATTTAGTTATTTTTTCTGGTTAGCAAAATTAAAGCATAAATTAGGACTAATAAACAAATTATGATTTTCTTTTAGTCAACAAAACTAAATGAATAAATTAAGACTCACACAATTGGTAAATTATGTAAATATTTTCTAAATTTTCCACGTGAGCAGAATTAGATCTGAGACAACATGAAATTATTAATACATTTTCTCCTATTTTCATGTCGAACAAAAACCCATCACATAGCATTCAAAAACTTAAAAATCGCAATAAAAAATATATAATTTAGAACATACAAAAAATACGTCATCTTTTTATTAATTTCATTAAACTTAAAAGCATTATTTATGACCCAAACAGCATTATGAATAAGACCATTACATTTTTAACGTCACCAATACATGCGGTAAACAAATTTCACCTGTAGAATTTCCCATCCCAAGGGTGTGATTTCTAGTGAGTCAGTCTTATATAATTTTGCTCTCTCTCTCTCTCTCTCTCTCTCTCTCTCTCTCTCTCTCTCTCTCTCTCTCTCAAACTTTCAATTTATCTGGCTCTCGGTAAGTCCACATATAATTTGCTCTCGTCTCCTCTGAAATATTCACATTACACCAAGACGTTTGAGAGTTAGACAAATTTACTGAAGTTAGAGCCCCGTGATTTCCAAGTTGTGTAACCTCCCTCACTCTCACTCACTCTCTCTCACTTTCTCACTTCCTCATTCTCTTTATGTCACTCATTTTCTCACTCTCACTTTCTCACTCTTTCACTCACTCGTTTTCTCACTCTCTCACTCACTCAGTCAATCAAGCACTCATTCACTGTCCTACTCACTGGCTGATTGACCCAACTCATTCACGCTTACTCGCTTAACAACGTACTTCCTCTCTCCCTCACTCATTCACCTACTCATTCACTCACTCAGTCACTCATTTATTCATTCACTGTCTCACTCATTCATTCATTCAATCATTGCCTCACTCACTCACTCACTCACTCACTCATTCATTTACTCACTCACTGTCTCATTATCTCACTCCTTCACTTATTTACTCACTCACTGCCACTCCCTCACCCATTCACTCATTACTTCACTCTCTGCCTCACTCACTCACTCATTCACTCATTTACTCACTCACTGACTCGTAGTCACTGCCAAGTGCATTGCTCACTCACTCACTCACTCACGCACTCACTCACGCACTCACTCATTCACGCACTCACTCACTCACTCATTCACAGTGCTGTAGTTGCATGAATTTTCCTCACGAGAAATTAATCACGAATAAAAAAACTAACACCAAAGTTTTAATCAAATTTTTAGCCATGATTGAGAGAGATGCGTCGTGAAATAAAATGAACAAAATAATCTGGACACGAACGAAATTCATCCGAAAAAAAGTGAGAGATAAAATGAGAAAATTCCATTGACAATAGTGTGTGGGGAGAAATATGCATGAGATATCGCTAAACGCATTCACAAAACTTTAATCATCTTCTTCAAAAATTTTCACCGCTTTATGGAATAGACAGATGGATAATGATTGCCATTTTTATTTTAATCTCGTTTAATATTATTGTTGCTGGTATTATTGGTATTAAAGATTTTATCAATGTCAGAATTATTGTTTTGATATTTAGAGATTATTATTATTATTATTATTATTATTATTATTATTATTATTATTATTATTATTATTATTATTATTATTATTATTATTATTATTATTATTATTATTATTATTTTATTATTATTATTATTATTATTATTATTATTATTATTATTATTATTATTATTATTATTATTATTATTATTATTATTATCGTAAAAGTAATACTTACTCACTATTTTTTCATTGTATTTATTAGTTTCAATTATCCGGAAAAAATCGCTTGCCTCTAACGTTTTAAAAATAATATCTTGGTTATTCACACACACACACACACACACACACACACACACACACACACACACACACACACACCAGGACTCACTCTCAACCACCAAAGTTGTGTCTCCGCTGTGTCCCGTCTTTCTTCCTCTGCCTTTCTTCCCATCACACCTCTCCTTCACCGTTACACTCGAGAAATAATTCTGCTGAAAAATGGAGAAAGCTTCAGTGTAACAGTAAATCTTACCCTTTATGCTGTTGTTTTAATGTCTTTCAACACTTAAAGTCTTAAACGCTGTTTACAAGTCTTACTTTATGCACAAGACTGCAAATATTAAAATTTATGAAATATATCCTTTTTTCCTACTTTACCGGCTTTATGCCAGCAAGCACTGCGGACATAAACACTGGATATTACCAACCTTTTTGTGTGTTGTGTGTAATGGTTCTTTCTGTCAGATTCAGCGAGTGCAATAATTTTTATTCTGGAGACTAAAGTAGAGAGGTGAAAATTGTAAACTGAGCACAACAAATTTCCTGGACAATAATGATTTGTTTTATATCAAACATCAGGCATGCGAGACAAATTCTGAACTTGTTAAGTGTAAAGGTTTGCGAAATCAAATTTTTAGTCATAAGTTATTTTTCAGCCTCAATTTGGCATAAGAGAATAGATCTCCTTATGGTAGAATCTTAGTGCAAAATCAACCATTATGATATATCTTTATTTTAATTGGGGGGGGGGGATTTCAAAAAGGAATATTTGGGAATTTTCGACCTAATACATTTTTATTTTGATATTGACAAATTTGCATATTGCACAGCTTTTAAGAACTGTTTATCTCGGCGATAGAATATATAGTGATGAAGACCTGAGGGGAGTGTTTAATAATTTACAAAGTGTTGTTCCCTCTCTCTGACTTGTACCCCCAGTCTTGACCAACCCTCGCCACGATGCCCGGAAAATACCTGCCCTATGGGTATATATATTTAATTTTACAGAATAAATATTTAAAGATTAAAATGTACCTATTGATAGCTTATACATTTAATTTTTAATATCAATGGCGATAACTTTGAACCAATATTTATGTCCGTCTAGAAAAAAAATTATTTCTTGTTGGGAAAAGTGTTCCCGAGCATTAAAGCCGCCATGTTGTTTATGTGACGTAACATTCAATTAATAGATAACTAATATATAACTACCAAGCACTGTTCCACCACCGATCTGTTGACTTACTCAAAGTTAGGTTAGGTTAGGACCTAACCTAACCTGATTCAACCATTCATTTCGCTCTATGTATATATACTGTATATGCAAATAAATCACTGAAGGTGGGCGTGATCCATGTACAGTACATGCTGATAACCACATAGGAAACAAGAAAACACGAAGTTCCCAAGCGCTTTCGTGTAATTCACATATTCAGGGGTGAGTACAGACTGCACTCACTGTATATATATATATATATATATATATATATATATATATATATATATATATATATATATATATATATATATATATATATATATATACACAGAGAGAGAGAGAGAGAGAGAGAGAGAGAGAGAGAGAGACAGAGGAATATTTTGTCTAAGTTACTAGGAGTAGTTGTTGAAAATAAGTAATGTAATAGACTAGTTATTTTTATCTACTGTGTTGTGATTTAATACATTATGATGAACAGGTGTAAGTTGATACCATTGTCCCGTGAGGACAATGAAGCCGCAGCGGATTGTACACTAAACCTCTTGGTACTGAAGCAGCAGCGTGGCTAGTACTGCAATCGGCCACCTTCAATGTCTGAACTGAAAAATCAGGTGTACATTTACAATTGGGTGGAATAGGGTCGAACCAGGGACTCTTGGGACAGGAATCAACCGCTGTATCAATTTGGTCGCTGCACCATGATGAATAAATAAGAAGAGATGGAAAGACAGAAAGAAAAATGTAAATAGACAGACAGGTTGTAACAAAGTGGGCTTAAATTCCCCCAAATCTTGGATTTATTTCTTCATTTAATGACTGTTTCTTATATATTCAAGGACATCAAAGGAGGTGGCCTCACGTACTTTGTAAATTCATCATTATCTTTCAGACTTAGAAAGGCTGGAGCCTCTTCGTTTAAGATGGTGAAATTCAGGCAGTCTCCGGACCTGGACAGATTTGATTAATCTCATAACTTTCTGTAGTTTTTAAGCTTCTCGGATTATTCTTTCTAGCCTGAGAAGCAGGATTAATTTTATCGTTCACTATTCTTAATTTGTTCCTTCACTAATTCATCTAATTAACTTCGGAAAAGCGTTACAGGTACAGTATATATACACAAATATACGTATAGTTGCAAGTTTAGATATGGGTATAAGTACAGGTAAAGCTACATGCACAGGTATACAGTATATAAAAGTACGGATATAAATACAAGTACAGGTATAAACACAAGTACAGGTACATATAAAATCACAGGTACAAACACCTTTCTTTCTGTCTGTACATCACCCTCATCTCGTACTGTACATACACTAGAGAGAGGTATTATGCACTAGCTACTCACATGGGAGGGTCACTAGTCCCCTCTCACCAACATATTTGTAATACACACCGCCAAGAACTTTTCCATCATAGTAAAACAAGTGCAAAATTTTATCAATTTTTTCTTTTGTGATTTATCTTATATTTTTTTTTCCAATAATAAATGTTTCAATAATATAAGATATATATGAACAGTAAAACAAGCTTTAAAATTTCTGTCTTTTTTCTTGTACTTTAAGTGAAATAATATATCCGGTGTCTTAATCTTTTTATCTACAGTATATGTAAACAATAAATGCTCAATTAAGGTATATTTTTGGTATTTAAGGGAAAAAAACATGTAAATTGGGTTGATATTCTAAATAAAAATATTAAATTGGATGTTGATAGGAAGTCGACGTATTTTTTATTTTCTGTTTGAGAGTTAACACATACAAGAACACGCATAGGAACTACACAAGATAATAAACAAAGGCGTGTAGGTTTGTTACACTAACGAGGAAGTTTAACTGATGCTCCACGTTGTCTTGTTACATTGTTTCCGAACTGTTTGATGATGTATTGAATGTTTGGCCATTGTTAGAGGGGCCGTGCACCAGGATGTTATTGGTGAGGCTATTGAGGTACATTGGAATGAGGAACTTATATTATCAACTCAACTAATACTTTAAGTCAGGTATGATTAAATATCTAGTTGACTTAATTACCTACTGTACTGTACATCGCTGAAACAAACAGCTTTACGTCTATTGATCCTCACAGCCTGGTTAAGACACCACAATCATGAAACTGTCACCGTATAGTTATTGCTATACCTATAATCAACATACAAATTAATACTTGCAATCCTTTTTCTGGCTAGTTTTTAATTCTAGATTTAAAAGGAGACTTTACGACGCCCATGAAGGGGACCCGTATGACAGGGGTGAGGGTCGTGGAGTTGATACAGAGAATTGCTTTAAATTGGATGTTGTTAAGGAAGACCCTGTAGCACCTGTCCAATTATGGAGGCATCACTGCAGGGGCAGCTACCTAGGCTGTGGGAGGCCTGACAAAGATGAGGGATAGAACTACAAGAAGGTCTCACCTGGAGTCTAAAATGACTGATGCAGGTGAAGGCAGCACAGCAGGGAGGCGCCACGTGGCGTATATGAAGGCTGGGGGAAGTGAAGGCTAAGATGGGAGAGATGTGGCAGGTATGAGGATGACAGGAATGAAGGCTGTCAGGAGTGAGAGCTGGCAAGGATGAGGGCTGTCAGGAGTGAGAGCTGGCAGGGGTGAGGGTTAGCAGAGGTGAAGGTTATCAGTGATAAGGGCTGACAGGAATGAAGGTTGGTAGGGAGGGCTGACAGGGGTGAGGGCTGGCAAGAATGAGGGCTGGCAAGGATGAGGGCTGACTGGGGTGAGGGCTGCCAGGAATGAGGGGTTGACAGGAATGAGGGCTGATAGGGATGAAGGCTGATAGGAGTAAAGGCTGACAGGAGTGAGGGCTGGCAGGGATGAAGGCGGACAGGGATATGGGCTGGCAGGGATAAGGGCTGACAGAAATAAGGGATGACAGAAGTGAGGGCTAAGAGGGATGAGGGCTGACAGAAATGAGGGCTGACCGGGATGAGGGCTGACAGAAGTGAGGGCTGACTTGAGTGAGGGCTGACAGGAGCGAGGGCTGATAGGAGTGAGGGCTGGCAGGGATAAGGGCTGACAGAAGTGAAGGCTGACAGGATTGAGGGTTGACAGGAGTGAGGGCTGACAGGGATGAAGGCTGATAGGAGTAAGGGTTGACAGGGATATGGGCTGACAGAAATGAGGGCTGGCAGGGATGAGGGCTGACAGAAGTAAGGGGCAGCAGGGATGAGGGCTGACACCGGTAACAGGATGAAAGCTGTGAAAGGAAAAGCACTGACAAGAAAACCACTGGAGGTCACGGTTAGTTGAAGTGGAAACTAGAGGTTAATGCCAGGTGAGTAAATAAGGTTAGGTTTCAATAAGTTGAGGAAGAAGTGTAGGTTATAAGTAGACGTGAAATAACCTGTGTGTCATAATTAGGCGTGCGCACGTGCGTGCGTGCGTGTGTGCGTGCGTGCCTGTGTATGTGTGTGTGTGAGTGCATGTGCGTTGTGTGTGCGTATGTGTGTGCGTATGTGTGTGTGTGTACGTTTATTGGTAGAGGCTTTTATCAGAAAAAATGTACCAACAGTTTGACTTTCATATTATGCGACGATTCTGGTTAATTAAAATTAATTAAAGCTAAATGGAAATTACTGGTGCATGAAATGTGTTTAAAAATGGTTGGGTATGATTGCAAAGATTATATATTTGCCCATTTTTTTAAGGTTTAGAAAATTTACACTGATATGATATGACTTACATTACATTATGTCGAATTTTATCCAACTTTCCCACAAATAAATGAAAACTTTGGTAGTTCACGACAAAAAGGAATTTATTCGGTTTCATCCACCAAAGTAAAATGAATTGAAGGCTTAACTACATTATTAATAATAGTAATAATAATATTATTATTATCAGTAGTAGTAGCAGTAATAGTAATAATAATAATAATAATAATAATATTATTATTATTATTATTATTATTATTATTATTATTGACCATTTAGCGGGGAGGGGCTTCTCTCAGCTGAATACAATCGTCTAGCGTTAGCGAAAATAAAATACCTAAGTTTAGGGCTACCTTTTATAGGGTTAAGGGTCTTACGACAGAAACTAACATGTCTAACTATTCCAAAATTTTACGAGTCAGTTTTGAGAGATCATTATCTACATATTTCTTCCCGTACAACAGACACACATCTTACCGACCACACCGTCAAACTAATTTAGGGTAGTCTATTCCATATTGTGTTCAACAACACTTAACCATTATGTACCTTACATTCATTTCCGCATAAACGCCCTTAGAAATATAATCTACATGTTTGCATTTGCAAAAACTACTGAAAATCCAAGGTGAATATTGATAACCAAAGCTGTTCTAGCAGAGAGAGGAAGGTTAAATCTGACAGTGATCCTTTCCTCCCCCACCCTCGTGTTTCCCGATGCAGGTCATGTGATGGAGGCAATGTTCTGGACCGCCATCCATCATAAACAACCAGGAAGAGGATCTGCAGGAAAACTTCCCGCGGAGTTCTTCCATTCTGAGCAATTCGTGGTATTTTATATCTCATCATTGTCGTTGTTGTTGAATTACTGTCCAAAGAGAAAAATATAAAAGAAAACCAGAGGTAAAAGTGGAGACGATACAAGTGCGTGTGTGTGTGTGTGTGTGTGTGTGTGGCTAACACGTCTCGAATGAAACACACATATTCACACACAGACACGTACGGAGATACATGAAGCCACACACGTAAAACACATACAAATACAAATGAATGCTCGCGAATATATATACACACAAACAGACACACACACACACACACTACTACTACTACTTTGCTGTCACTCGGAATCGAGTATGACGATCATCCAGCTAGGATACAATGATACGAGTTATTAATTACGTCACCTTTGTTGGTGAGTTCCGAACTAAATCGACAGGCCGATACCGGACCGGCAGGGCCGTCCAGAGATGTTGCACGTGTGGAGGGCTACATCCAGTGCGGGGAAGAGGTGGGAGCGAGGCAGCAGCTTCTTCCAGCGCTGGCGCTTGTCAGCCTCTGTATGCAGTCGGGCTAACTAAAAGTATTGACACCTTCTCGTGTGGTGCTCTTGCAACCGTCACGGTGTGGATTGATCGATCGTCTCCTAGGTGAGGGGGGTCGATTTGGCAGTTTTTCAGGTTTGTCTTAAGACTATCCTTATACCTTTTCCATTGTCCGCCAGCGTTGCGCTTACCATTAGTTAGGGGACTGTAAAATAGCTGCTTTGGCAATCTACTGTTGTCCATGCGGGTAACTTGGCTAGTCCAACGTAGTTGTTTTTGGATACCGGTAGCCTTGATGCTCCTATACTTGGTGTCGGCGCGAATACTGGTATTTCTTCTATTGGCATCTCAGAGAACTCGGGGGATGGAACGTAGACTACGTTGGTGAAAAATTTCAAGTGCCTTGAAGTGCCTGCTGCATATGATCAATGTCTCACTGTCTCACAGTAGAGTTGAGAGGACCATTGCTCGATACACATGCATCTTTGTAGATAATTTCAGCTCCCTAAAGCTGAAGACACGGGTATGAAGTCTGCCAAAGGCTTGAGATGCACATCTGAGCTCCTGTAGGTTGCGTTCAGTGTGAGCGACGAGTGTGAGGTCATCTGTATACTGAAGTTCAGTGATGGAAGCAGTCGACACCTCTGTTCTTGCATGGAGTCGTCTTATGTTGAAAAGTCTCTACATCCGGTATTGGATATCCACCCCGCCGGCTAAACTGGCACTGGCACGAGTAAGGAAGGCAGCCAAGAATATGGAAAAGCTAGTTGATGCCAATACACATCCATTTTTTGACCCATTTGGATGGGGAAGAACTCAGAATGGGCGCCACTGTATAGAACACTACCGTTCTTGCCATCGTGGAGTTGCCTTATAAAGGAAATGAATTTTGGTGGGCAGCCAAAACGACTGAAGGTCTGCCAGAGGGCTTCCCTGGTGACTGAGTAAAAGGCCTTAGTAAGGCAAATGAAGGCCATGTACAAGTGACGACGCTTTTTTCTATACTTTTCCTGTATCTTGCAGGCAGCAAAGATCATGTCAGTGGGCCAAGTGATGGTCTAAAGCTACATTGAGATTCTGGGAGGAAGTTTTCCGCCTCCGGAAGAGGTATGTTTAGGAGAGGAAAACTTGGGTGATAATCTTGCCAGTTATGGGCATCAGGGAGATCCCGCGGTAATTGCCAAAGGCAGACCGGTCTCCCTTATTCTTATTAATATTGACGCCTCGTCTTTAAGATCTTGGGGGGTTTCCTACTTCTCCCATATATTCTCCAAGAGTAAGTGGAAACGGCTGATAAGCAGGGGTCCTCCTGCTTTATACACCTCGGCTGGGATTCCATGAAGCCCTGTGGCTTTTTTTTTTCATCTGACTGATGACATTAGTTACCTCATTCAGGATTCAGGATGGAAGATAGCTGAAGAGGGTCAGCTCTGGGTGCTGAGGAGCCTAATCGGTAGTCAGGACATCCACATCGGTGTTTCGGTTGAGCAGCGAATGGTTGTTTTCTTTCCAGTGCTGACGGATGCCTTCTTCGGCTTTAATTAGGGAGTTACCGTCAAATGAGCGGAGGGGGGGGGGAAGCCATGAGTAGTTGCGACATATATTGTTTTAACATAATTGAAAAATTCACGCGTCTTGTGTTGATCTGCAAATTTCACACATTTTATTTTATCCACCATTCGTTCATTAGTTTGCGAAATTCACGCTAGACTACAGTTTTCTTCTTGTGGAAGGTACCAGCTATGATCCGAGACTTGGGTGGTTTTGCCAGTTAGTGAGGGAAGCACGTTTACTATCGGCGAGTACTTCGATTTAAGGTTCATTTTCGTCAAACTAATTCTGGTATTTTCTTTTGATCAGGCCGAGTGTCGCATTGCATGTTTCTGTGAGGACATCTTTGATAGGACCCCATACGGCACTGGAATTTTGGTTGTTTGTTGTTGGGCTGTTTATCAGCCCATCGTTGAGCTGCTCTCTCAAGACATGTGCTACTGCTGGATCCTCCAGTCGTTTGGTGTTAAAGTCTCTCCAGAATTATTGTTGCCTTCGCCGTTTTGGGGCGACGTGAAGGGAGAGTTTGGCTCTGACGAGCCGATGATCAGTGTCGCACTGGTCTGAATCACGCATGGCTCAGGTGATGTGGACATCGCGTCGATCTCTTTCTCTGATAAGGATGTAATCAATGAGATGCCAATGTTTGGATCGTGGGTGTTGCCAAGAACCCTTGAACTTCTCAGCCTGCCTAAACTAGGTATTGGTGATAATGAGTTTGTAATCAGCACACTAGCTGAGAAGGAGTAAGCCGTTGAGATTTCACTTGCCCACTTCACTTCTCCCTATAGTTCCCTGGCATATGTCAGCATCTTTTCCAACTTTGGCATTGAAGTCACCTAGGAGCACAACCTTATCTTCTCTGGGGATAGTGGCTAGCACTATGTCAAAGTCGGCCTAAAAGGCCTCATTGATGTCATCCTCTGCATCCAGTGTTAGGGCGTATGCACTGATGAAGAAGGTAATGACGTGAGTGATTCAGTTCGCCTATGTAGTATGGATGGGCTAATGGCAAAGCCAACTCCATAAACGCGGTTTCTCTCCGCAGCAGGCTTACCCTTCAAGAAAAAGGTATAGCCGTACCCCCGTTCTGTGAGTCGGCCCTCGTCTGGGAGCCGCGACTGCTATGTCGATGTTATACCTGGATACCTTTTTTGCCATAAAGGCGGTTCTTCTTTAAGGGCGCTCATTTGTGTCAGTATCCAGAAGGTCCTGACATTCTATGCAGCAACCATTTAGTTTGTTTTTGCTTTGATCTGTGATTTGATTATGTTTTTGACCGCATAAGGATGACCTTACTGGGTACGGTTGCCCAGTCAGGTTGGTTCGTTAAGCATTTTTTTTTTTTTTACGGGAATTTTTTTACGGGAATTAGCCCACCCGGGCACAGGTAAAACCACCCATAATGGGGCCTGGGGGGCGAAAAAAAAAGAACAGAAAGAAATTGAAAATAGAGAAGAAAAAGGTTATACTGTGTTAATCTACACCACGAAGATGCCGGGAAACCAGCTTTTTAAAGTGAGACAGATTGTTCAAGCATGGAAACACAGAAGAAGGCAGAGCATTCCACAGTTTGGCTCTGTGAGGAAAGAAGGATGTACTATAACAGGTTATTCTAGTGTGACCGACATCCACAGAGAAAAGGTGGGCACCGCGGGCAAGACGTGTGTTGCGAGCCCACGGCCTTGCCGGCGGTACACAGGATGCCAAATCCACCGAACATTGCCCGTTAAAGTACCTGTAAAAGAGAGAGACTGAAGCAACATTGCGACGGAGAGAAAGGGAAGAGAGATTGTCGACTAAAGGAGGAGAGTTAATAAGACGAAATGCCTTTGATTCCACCTAATCTAACAGTTGGACAGAAGAAGAGCCACCCCAGATATGAGAGCAGTACTCCAAGTTAGGACGAATGAATCCCTTAAATACTTGGAGCAACTGCTCAGGAGTGAAGTAGCTACGGCATCTGTACAGCATTCCCAACTTTCGGGAGGCAACTTTGGCTATATTAAGGATATGTGATTTCAGGACATATTGGAGGAAATGGTGAGGCCTAACATATTTATTTCAGAATTTGGCAGGATGATAGCATCCCGAAATGTAATTGGAGGGAGATCGTCTAATTTACAAAGTGTAATTGGTAAATATTGATTTTTATTACTATTGAACTTAACCAAGTTTGTACCTCCCCATTCAGAAATGCTGCACAGATCCGCAATGATAGAAGTAATGGTATCAGCTCTAGAAACAAATCTAGTTTGAGAGTTAGGAGGAAGGGGAAAATGTGAAGAGGAGTGAAGAGTAGAATCATCAGCGTAAGAATGGATAGAATTAGTTGTAGTGTGAAGTAAATCATTGATAAAAAGAAGGAAGAGTGTAGGTGAAAGAACAGAACCCTGTGGGACACCATTACTGGTAGAGAAAGAGCGAGAGATCGATCCCTTGACAACAACTGCCATGGATCGGTTCTCAAGGAAGCTAGAGATTCGAAAACAAAGTGGGGTAGAGATACCAAAAGAGGGAAGTTTAGATAGCAAAGACTTGTGCCATACCCGTTTTCTAGGCCCCTCCCCATGTGGGGTGAGCAGAGTGACTCCAGGTAAAGGCTGCTCAGAAGCACTTACTGGACCGGTTGGCACTGCTGCCTAGATCCCAGTTCTTAAACGATCATCTTATCTGTGCCGGCCATGTGCAGAGTTGTGACTAGAGACTCCCGGCACTCATCTCTGCCTGTCCCTGTCGCCAAAGGACTTTTGGGGGTATAGGGAATTTGATGATGATGAGAAGTATAATGAGCTGCATGAAGGCAGCGCATGGGTTGTTTTATGTGGTGAGGCAGGAGCGTAGGCTGCAACCACGCAATCTTGGCTCTCCCTTTTCCTGATCCAGAGGTGCAAATAGTTGCAATGACTAGAGAGAGAGCGAGTTGCAATGGATTGCCAATAGCCCAGTTAGTTGGGTATCGCCTTAGTAGCCTGTCCATCATGCATTGCCTTCATCTGCCGGTGTAGTCGTTGGGTTTCCATATTGATCACCTCTTCCGCCTACACTGCTAGTTGGGTCTAATCGGTGCTCTGTAAGCATGTCTGCTTGATGAGGGGCTCCACCGCAAATTTTTCGTTCGGTGTTTACTCCCATAGACAGTGGGGCAGTGGGTAGTAGGCGCCAGTGGGCCTATGCGCCGTCCCTCTGGGGCCCACTGCTGCTCCGAGATTCCCTTCTGGTCTAGTCAGGGCCCACCGTGTGTTGCCACGAGGAGGCACAGCAAGAGTTTATATTGTGAATAGGCTGTGTACTGGCAGGGGAAGACTTAAGCAAGGTTGCTTCCCTGTTCACCACGAGGGGTAGCCAGCGGCTGTAGCCAAAAACGAGAGAAAGCAAACAGCGTCTGCACTTTAACATTAACATAATGTTGCCACATTAGAAGCACACACACACACACACACTCATTGACGCACATACTATCCAGACAAAATCCCCCTCCCCTATATATCGACTCGTAACGACGCACACACATACTCTCCCGCACTTACGTACACATACACATTCATTAAGTACCGACTCCGAGATACATGTACACGAATAATATATAATACTTTCTAAAGCAATATTCTAAATAATCTCAATATATTCTAAAACCGTTTTCTAAAAACTCAAGTCAAGGTACGTTGTGTTCCTTCCACATTACTATTGTTTTTCTCATTATAGCCAAGACTCGTTCTCTTAAACACACTACAGTATTAGAGTTTTCTTCCCATAACTCTAATTCTGTTTTTCTCATTACTGCTTAAGACTTAACCTCGAAAATTCACATTCACTACCTTGCACTTTGCCGTCTTTCCAAATGCTTTGTAATAATTGCTTGTGTTTTGTTATTTCATTAATCCCGAAGATATTTCTCACGAAAATAAGTTTTTCTCCAAGTTTATTTTAAAACACTTTGATTTGCTTTTTGAGAAATATCGTCTAAGACTCCCTAGTGTTAATTGTTCCCTCTTAAAACACTGTAACAGCTCTGTGTCTTACTTTATATTCCTTTCATTACGCACCAAACAAGCACCTTGCCGTACAGCGTCTCTCATACACGGCTCATCTTCCCTTTCAACGGGCCCGTACTATTCCGCTCATTATTTCTTAAGACTCCCTCTCTCCAAACACACTCCATCATCTCGCTTCCCTTCCGCCAGAATACTCAATTTATGGACAAACACACACCCTTTATTCCCTGGTGTGTTGACTGCGTGGTGATGACTGTGGTGTTGGCAGCGTGGTGGTGAGGAACTAACACATCCTCTCTATACTGAATCAGAGAACTTGTTTACACTCTTCCATTCATCCGACAGTATCCGCCTGACTTAAAAATTCTATTAAAAAGTCTGAAGACAATAAGACAATGTCATGAATTTACTCATTGTGTCCCTCATACTAGTTTTTGATTCATGAGTAAAATGGAGCCCATGGGCTGAATGAGCGTTAGGGACACTTTGCATACAGTACATTCTATACACTAAATAAGCCTTCAGTACACAATGAGATGACATGGATGGCATTGTATTCGACCTCCTTCACTTTATTAACTGCAAAAGCATATACAGTCACCTCAAAAAGACCGGGTCCTCGGCAATCAGAATAAACAGCTGCGGGAGCGTAGTATAGTTACCGGGAGTGTCCCTACAGGTAGAGCTAATTATGCCTGGTGATTTTATACACAAATCTCCAACAAGATTAAATTATAATAAAAGTATATTATTTGGTTACTTTGCTCCCTTATCGTGAATGTCTAGAGAAACGATACCACGCAGTGGGCCACATAAATGACCCCCCAGCATCTCAGTGGCCCACGAAAGTGCCCCCAATCATCTCAGTGGCCCACGAAAGTGACTCTCCGTCATCTCAATGAGGAGGGAGGGGGGGGGGGGGGGGGCAGAATCTTTTCGGACACGTTTGTTGTAATATAAAGATGCTGATGTAATTTGTGAGAAAGAAAAATGTAAGAATGTGAAATACAGTATACATACTGTAGTTTTAATTCAGAAATTTATGATCTTGTCATCAAAACTTCTTTCAGGAAGGCTGAAGGTCTAAACCACAAACACTTCTAAAGGTATTACTAATAGCCATTATTTAATCCGCTCCCACCCAATAAACATTGTTCTCTTAAAACAAACACATCCTTGAGATCCTTCCAATATATAACGTGTTATAAGTGGCGACTTTCTCCTTAACCCTTACCAACATATTTGTAAGAGTAAAGAGGGATGGAAGCTTAATCTGACTGTTTTTTTGTTTCCTTTTCAGGTAGGTGAGAGTTAACAGCTCCTCGAGGGACCGTAACACATCATAACACATCACACTACAGGTATGTCCAATTCAGTTATATATATCAGATATCATTGTTTTTGTACTTGCTCGGGAATCTTACGCTTCCGCCGCTAACTGAGTAAGTCGCCGTTACTTCTCGTGTTGAAGATCGGGATAACGTTTGCTGTATAAAGTCACTCGGGAAATTTTCTTGATTCACTGATTTTACATCAATATCTCAACTTCCGAAACTTTGAATTCCTTTACACCATTATTACATGTTCTTTTAAGTCATGTTCCATTCCAGCATCATGCATCCTCTTAGAACTGGCATGTTGTTCAGTGTTTCTTGTGATTACTGTATATAAATGATTGGGTCCAAAGTCACAATATGCAAGAGTCATTTTTCATTGCACTTAAATTATCGCAGTAAGGGACTGAATCTGGGTTCAGTCAGATCTTGGTGATCCTTTCCGGAACGAGAAGGATGTCTCTTAGTTATCTGGTTCTTTCTTTAAAACATCCCTCCAGTTTGTTATGAACTCCCTCATGCGCCCGCTGGTAGTTATTTGAAGGAAACACAATATTCCTTCTTGAATGTTGTATATTGCTTTTCAAATCAAATATATCGTGGTAAAATATGGTGCTTCCTAGCAGACATGAATTGTTCCCAACGTTTTCTTGTACGTAAACCAAAGGCTCTTCAGTTTTCAGGGCAACGTCCAAAAAATAAAATTTAAATTGAGTGTTTTTATTGGAGTTTGGAAGCACAAGGCTGTATCCTCTTGAATCAAGCCATTTTCTTTTCCGCCTATGGGCAGAAAACTTATAAACTTGCTGCTGGAAAATTATAGTTATCATTCCTGGCATTTTTACATTAAAAAAGTTTCTGGGTAGATAAAGTCCTTTGAAGCTTTTAAATAGGTCGCTGGATCACCTTGACTTGACTTGACGTCTGTAGATAAGGCAGAGGGCTATTGCTTGTAATGCTGGGTGGGAGGGCAGGGATTGCAATTGGGGGAGGGAGGGGATTGGCTTAGGATTAAGGTAAAAGAGGGAGGAAAATTGAAGGAAAGTAAGAGATGAACAGTATCCGGGCTCAACCAGATATGCTGAGGTTATAATAATTATATTTGAACTTTCGTCTTGCGTGATTAGGTTCCAGCTCTCAAGCCTTTTTCATTTAGTTCAAAATATGTAAATTTTTGCAGTAGCCATTGTTCCAAGGAAGGGGTGACGATCTCTAGCCAGGTTCTTATGGAGCTGGCTGAGCAACGTATCTTTTGTTTTAATAAGAGTGGAAGTAAGAGGCAAAAAGACAAGTGTTGGAGAGGCCAAGGATAGTGTCCTTTGGTCACTCTCATCTTAATTGAATGATTGAAGCCTGACTTGAAGGTACAGTATTTATTGGCTATACAGTTCTTTTTGTTTTTGAAATAAATTTGATAATTTTTAGATGTAGGTATTGGTGGTGAATTGTTGACCCTTATTCTCCTTAATCTGAACCAAGCGTGTTCTTCTCTTGCTCTTCCTACTGGTTCGGTGTCGAGCCAGTTAGCTACAGTTTCTGAGTCTAACTCTCGTACTTGTTCCCATTTTCTTTCGGCTTGGTTGTAGATGTCTGCGATTACTGCGTTGATGTTGGCTCTTCTATGGAGTTCTTCGTTTGTTACTCTTTTTTCGTAGCTGATAATATATAGGAATCTTAGGCTTTTGTTTTGTACCGTTTGAAGTTTCTTGATTCTCGTTGCGCTAAATGAGTTGGTTGGTACAGGCGGGTAGCACATTACTGATTTTATTAGTGCCGTGTATAATTTCCTTTTGTTTGGTATGTTCAGGTTTTTTAATCTTCTTATTTTTGAGAGTTTGCTATGTAGTTTCTGGACTTTTTCGTTGATGAAACTCTGGTAACCATTTGTTGTGATTTTCAGTCCCAGGATGCTGCCTTCGTTGGTGTATGGGTAAATTTCACCATCTACTATTACTGGTTCGACCTTTTTCTTGGCAATTGGTATGATTTTAAATTTGTTGATGTTTGTCCGTATTTTCCATTTCTTTTCGTAGTCATTTATGTTTTTTATTGCTAAGTCCGTATGGCGTGCCATCATTGCTTCTGATTTTCCAGGATCTGATATAATTTGTGTGATGTCATCGGCAAAGATTATGTGTTCGCTAGTGTTGGCGATAGGACGCCTTCCTGGGGCACTCCTCCTTCTAGGTCGAAGGGTGGACCTAAATGGTTGCCAATTTGTAGCTGTGCTGTCCTGTTTTGGAGGTAGTCACATAGGATTCTTTCTATTTCTTCAGGTAGGTCTAGTTTTAATATTTTATATACTAGTCCGTTGTGCCACACTTTATCAAAGACTTTAGCTACATCTCTTAAGACTATGTTTACTTGGTTTCCTTGCTGTTTTTCTTTGGCTATGATTTCTGTTATTATTGCTATTGCCGTTTGGGTTCCCCCAGCTCTTCTAAAGCCGTGATTCTTGGGTTGAGTTTGTTGTGGTTAACCAAGAACTTATCGAGTCTGTTATTTAGAATGCTTTCCAAGAGTTTCCCGTATATTTCCAGTAAGGATGTAGGTCTGTAGTTTATTATCTGTTTTGGGTCCTTGCCTTCTTTGGAAATGAAAATAATTTTTGACCGCTTGAGGGCATCGGGAAGTAACCAGCGGATAAGGTTGAATTGTAAATATTTATCAGGGCTTCCATTGGTCCCATTGGTCTGCTGGGCAGGTTTAATAACATGTTTCGGGTTGTGCCGCTCTTTCCAGGGTATTTTCTTTAAATTTGCGAAGGCAGTGTAGTAGTTCGTCGTGATTTATGAATTTATTGGGTCTTAGTCTTTCTGGGTTTCCTGTATGGTAGGGAGTCAGTCTATTGCTTTGTTCTCTTAGCCAATCTTTAATTAACTCTTCGTGTCCTTCTTCAAAACTTTTATTTTCTTTTTCTGATATTCTGAAGATCTTCTTTCATTCTCTTCTGAAGGCCTCTTCCTTTTCATGGTCTGTATAGAGCTTTTGTCCGTTTGGTCATTAATGTAGTTTATTGTCTGTTCTTTCGTGCCAAGTAGTTTGTTGATGTTTTGCCAGAAGTTTTTTTTAGTCATTTGTGGTGTCTATGTTTTTTATTAGATTGTTCCATTTTTCGTTATTAATTTGCCTGTACTCTTCTTGTAAGCCTTGTTGAATTTCTCTTATATTATGGAGTAGTTCTCTAGTGGGCCCTGTTTGTTCTATAAATGTCCTAATGTTATTATATTGTACTGTAGTCTCTTTAATTCTTCGTTGGGTTTGTTACTCGGGAGGGTTCTGTATGACGTTATTGGGGTTGTCTGGTTGATTGCTTGTTTTATTGTGTTGTGTAGCTTGTCTACTTCTTCGTCAATTTCCTCGAGTGTTGCATTTTTTAGATTTATTTGTGGGTAGGTGAATTGGGCTGGTGGAAATTGTGAATATTATCGGAATGTGGTCGCTTGGGGTGATGGGGTCTTGCTCTATGTGTTGATTAAAGAGAATGCTTTGTTGTTGCAAAAAAGATTTTGTGTCGGGTGTTGAAACCCAATTTGGTCCCATCCAGGTGGTGAATTCTGGCCCCAGGTGAAGTAGTCTGCTAGTGTTGATTATACGTTCCAATGCTGTGCCCTAGCTGGTTAGTATTGTTGCCATCGCTAAAATGCTGTGTCTTGCATTTAAATCTCTCAGGATATTTTACATTGGGACATTATAATTTATTGGTTCAATGCAGGTCTTCTATGAGGAGGATGGTCTTCTTGGAGGTAGGTATATGTTGTTTGCGATTATTTTTCGCCTTGTGTTGTCTGGCAAATAATAGCGAAATTCGCTGTTAAGTTGTCTAATGAAATGTAATGTTTGATACCCTTTTTTTTCACCGCTACGGCAACTCCGTCATGTTTTCTCCCTTTCTGTTCGATTGGTGGGTGTCGTAGTTAAATATTTTTGATTTTTGTTGTTCTCTGGTTCGCCGTGTGCACTTATTAGTATTGTATCTGGATTGTTTTCATTGCATGTGTGACTTAATCACGGACATTGTGTTGTAGGATTTTAAGTGTTTTCAGTTGTAGATGGTCCATTATTTCTGTTTCTTTGTGAGATGAAGTTGAGGGGGTGATCTCGTTTTCGTTGAGTCCCGATGATTTCTTTTTAAGATCAGCTGCCGTGATTACAACAAAATCTTTTGTGCCAAATTTTATTTTGTCTTTTTTAATCATGTTCCATACCGTTTCTTTGTCGCCTACCGTTCGTCTGTGTATTGCCATACTATTTCGTTAGCCGTTACTAAGTCTTCGATAAATTTTCCAGAGGATTTTCTGTCAATGGTGGGTATGGTATTCTTGTGGTTTGATAAAACCTTAGTCTATGTCTGCTGCTGCTTCTTCGGGCACTGGGGAGCAGTTTTTGTTGGGAAGTCGATTTCCATTTAATTTTAGTTCTTCTTGGCCGCTGATTTCCTTTTCGTTCCCGTTCATTGTGTCAGTTTTGGGTCTCTCGCCTTCTCAGTCAAGTCTCCAGGTCTTTCCACTTTTTCCGGTATGTTATCCTGGTTTGTAGATGATGTTGTGTCCTTGGGCGTGTTTAATCGTTATCTGAAGTGTTTTGTAAGCTCTGGGATGCCCCCTTTGCTATTTCAGCATATGTGCTTTGGTTTTTCATCCTTTCTCGTTGGTCTTCCTGCTCCTGTTTGTACTTGATGAGGGTCTTTTTGATGGGGCAGGACATGGCCATGGTTGAGTGGGTGTGGTGCACGCCCCCGCTCCTTTGCAGCTTATGCAGCCTTTGTTGGTGTTGTTGCACTGCGTGTAAACATGTCCTTCCTCTGCACAGTTGGAGCAGTGTTTCTTTTCTCTTTCAGGGCAGTCCCTTGTGGTATGCTCTTCATATTTATAGCATGTGAAACATGTCAGGAGACTGGTGTATTTTTCCCTTTTTATTTGATGAGGGAATATCGACATGTTGCATGCTAAGAAACCGCACTGGAGAACCTTGTCTGCCATAGCCGTTTCTTCGAAACAAATCTTCATTACGTGCGTGTAGTCTTTTATCTTGATTTTTTCTTTACTTTAAGTCCTACAGTGTTATTATCAATGTCTGTCTTCAGAAAATCTGCCGTTTGCTCTCCTACCTGAGAATCTAGTTTCCTTACGAAAACAGATCTCCTGGCTCTTAGCTTGGGAGGCATGACCACAATTAATCCATTCAAGGATTTGTTTCGCCTTAGTGGTTAGTAGTTTGTCTGCATCATTTTCATTTCGGCAAATGACTTTGAACCCTTCGTTCAGGTTGAATACCCTAATGAAGGGCACACCTAGTTCAACATATGGGAGGGTAATTAGTCTAGATTTATCGATAGGTTTGTGCTTATCTTATACCTTTATTCTTAAGTTTACTGCCATTGTGCATGTATAAGGTTATTGGAGGCCCTTCTTTAATTTTACAAGAGACAACCCCCGCACAGTGGAGTGACTGCACGATCACAGTCGTCACTATGGGATCGGCCTGTTTATCCCCGACCCCAAATGAACACACGTCAGTACTGCCAATCAATAGCCGCCCTTCCTCACTCTGCCAGTGGGGAGGACTAGCTAGGATTGACAATCCTGAACGCTCGTGAGGTAGTCCGGTGACATTCGTGGTCGTTATCCATAGGTGGAGGACCACAAAGGGTGTTGCCCCAAACGGGATTCCTGGTCCGGTCTTCAACAGTAGAAACAAGGCTGGCTGGCTGGCTTTGGCGGTGAGGGGTCTGGAGAGAGGTCCTATCACGACGAAGGCTGGCTGGCGAGTCTATTTCGAGTTCACCCACCTGTGACTGAGTACTTAACTTTACAGTTGGACAAAGTGAAGATGGTCGAATGCAGTGCCGGCTAAACTGCCCCTTTCTGTACCTAAAGCAGGGTTAGTCTAAACTGTGTCGTATACGCATTGGCCGTAACGGTCCTCCTGGCCTACGGGATTTATTTTCATGACAAGTGTGGATGTGTTTCTTCTCAGTCTCCTTCTACACATTTTCTATGATGTTTAATAGGAGGAAAAGTAACTATAAGCTTATTAGTGCGACAATATTATACAAGGTTATTATAAAGGTTATAAATGTTTATGTCTCAGTAACCTATGTTTACTGTTAAACAAGTTTATGTTTAATGATAAGGCACCATGTCTTAATAAATATTTATGTGACCAAGAAGAAGTTAAATGTTAAAATATGATCATCAAATATTCATTAATATTCTGAAATAACTTAATAACGTAGTAATTTTTAACAACCATTTATACAGTACATGACGGCGTCAGGGAGCCAAGGTGAAGAGACCCGCTATTATCAGCCGTTGAAGTGTGGACTAAGATCTCTTATAAAGATGCTCTGAGACACAGTATATGTTAGCTGTTTGATGATGTATTAACTTAGAAGAACGAGAGATATTGACAGAGAAGAATAATGACGAAAAAGACCAGACATGTATATCTGATATAACAGTTAAAACAATAATAAGAGATAAGACAGAATTGTCGACCTTAGTCAGGCAGATTGGTGAAATATATA